>NC_080704.1:105800394-106503791 GCF_030445035.2 Dasypus novemcinctus | reverse complement strand
TTGTCAAATGCTTTTTCTGCATCAATAGATATAATCATGTGATTTTTTTCCTTCAATCTGTTTATATGGTGTATTACGTTGATTGATTTTCTTATGTTGAACCATCCTTGCATACCTGGGATGAATCCCACTTGGTCGTGGTGTATAATTCGTTTAATGTGTTGTTGAATACGATTAGCAAGTATTTTGTTAAGTATTTTTGCATCTAGGTTCATTAGAGAAATTGGTCTGTAATTTTCCTTTCTTGTGATGTCTTTGTTTGGCTTTGGTACTAGGGTAATGTTGGCATCATAGAAGGAGTTGGGTAATGTTCTTTCTGTTTCGATGATTTGGAATAGTTTCAGCAGGATTGGTGTCAGTTCTTTCCGAATGTTTTATAGAATTCACCTGTGAAGCCATCTGGCCCTGGGCTCTTCTTAGTTGGGAGATTTTTAATAACTGATTCTATCTCTCTGCTTGTGATTGGTTTGTTAAGATCATCAATTTCTTCTTTTGTCAATATGGGCTGTTTATGTTGTTTCTAGGAATTTGTCCATTTCCTCTAGATTGTCATTTTTTGTTGGAATATAGTTTTTCAAATATCCTCTTATGATAGTCTTTATTTCTGTGGGGTCAGTGGTGATATCGCCTTTCTCATTTCTTATTTTGTGTATTTGCATCTTCTCTCTTTTTTTCTTTGTTAGTGTTGCTAAAGGTTTGTCAATTTTGTTAATCTTCTCAAAAAACCAGCTCTTGGTCTTGTTTATCTGTTCAAGTGCTTTCTTATTTCTATTTCATTTAGTTCTGCTCTTATCTTTGTTATTTCCTTCCTTCTTCTTCCTGTTGGGTTACTTTGTTGTTGTTTTTCTAATTCCTTCAAATGTGCAGTTAGTTCTTCAATTTTTCTTCTTTCTTCTTTTTTGATATATGAATTTATGGCTATAAACTTCCCTCTCAGTACTGCTTTTGCTGCATCCCATAAATTTTGGTATGTTGTGTTATCATTATCATTTGTTTCAAGGTAGTCATTGATTTCGTTTGAGATTTCCTCTTTGACCCACTGTTTTTCTAAGAGTGTGTTGTTTAATTTCCAAATCGTGGTGTGAAATCTGGGCTTCTTTCCCTTGCAAATCTCCAGCTTGACTCCACTGTGGTCAGAGATAATGTTTTGTATGATTTCAATCTTTCTGAATTCGTTCAGCCTTTCTTTGTGGCCTAGCATATGATCTATCTTGGAGAATGATCCATGTGCGCTTGAGAAAAATGTATATCCTGCTGCGTTTGGGTGTAGCGATCTATATATGTCAATTAGATCGAGCTCCTCTAATATACTATTCAGATGTTTTGTTTCTTTGGTGATTCTCTTTTGAGATGTTCTGTCCAGAGTTGATAGTGGTGTATTAAAATCCCCCACTATAATTGTAGATGTATCTATTCTTTCACTTAGTTTTTCCAGCGTTTGCCTGACGTATTTAGAGGCACCCTTGTTAGGGGCATAGATATTTATGATTGTTCGATCTTCTTGACAGATTTCCCTTTGACTAAAATGTAGTATCCTTCTTTGTCTCTCACAATTGTTTCACATTTAAAGTCTATTTTGTCTGATATTAATATAGCTACTCCTGCCTTTTTTTGGTTATTGTTAGCTTGTATGATTGTTTTCCAGCCTTTCACTTTCAATCTCCATGCGTCTCTGGGTCTAAGATGTGTCTCTTGTAGACAGCATATAGATGGTTTTATTTCCTTATCCAGTGTCCCAGTCTGAATCTTTTGATAGGTGAGTTTAATCCATTGACATTCAGTGTTATTACTATCAAGGAATTATTTGTGTTAGCCATATTTTGATTGGATTTGTGTTTGTCATATTTTGTTTGTATATTTTTTTTTGTCTTTTTTGTTGTTGTTGTTGTTCTTATACTCTCCTCCAACTTTGCCTTTCCTGTTTTTTCCTTTCTTCCTGCAGAACTCCCTTTAGAATTTCTTGAAGGGGAGGTTTCTTGTTGGTATACTCTTTCAGTTTCTGTTTGTCTGCGAATATTTTGAACTCTCCATCATGTTTGAATGCTAGTTTAGCTGGATAGAGTATTCTTGGTTGGAAATTTTTTTCCTTTAGTACCTTGACTATATCATACCACTGTCTTCTTGCCTCCATGGTTTCAGAAGAGAAATCAGCACTTAATCTAATTGAGCTTCCCTTGTATGTGATGGTTTTCTTTTCTCTTGCTGCTTTTAGGATTTTCTCTTTGTCTTGAGCATTGGATAATTTGACAAGTATATGTCTTGGGGTGGGCCTGTTGGGGTTTATGACTTGTGGAGTGCGCTGTGCTTCTTGGATATGTACATCTGTCTCTTTCAGTAGATTTGGGAAGTTTTCAGCCATTATTTCCTGCAACACTCTTTCTGACCCCTTTCCCTTCTCTTCACCTTCTGGAATGCCTATAATACGTATGTTTTGAGCGTTTTGCATTGTCATTCAGGTCCCTAAATCCTAATTGGATTTTTTCTATCTTCTTATTGACCCCTTCTACTATCTGTTTGATTTCTGATGTACTGTCTTCCACATCACTAATTCTCTGCTCTGTCTCTTCTAGTCTGCTGATATTTGCTGCAAGTGTATTTTTAATTTCTTGAACTGTGGTGTTCATTCCCATCATATCTGTTATGTTTTTGCGTATGTCTGCAATTTCCCCTCCAAGTGATGTCTTCATGTTGTTAACCTCTTTCATTACTGCATCAAATTTGTCGGTGATAAATGTTCTGAGATCTTTCATTGCTTGTGCCAAGTTTTGCTCCCCTTCGTGATTATTGGTTTGTTGATTGGATTCAGCCATGTTTTCCTGATTATTGGTTTGGTTCGTAGATTTTTGTTGCTTTCTGGTCATCTCTTTATTTTGACGAATTTAATCAGTTCCTTAGCTTCTTTGTCTGCTCTTGGAGGTTAATTAGTTGTTATTTTTGCACAGGTGTTATATCTTCTCTTTGTCACTTTTTTCTTCTTATTCTAGTTACTTGTTGTTGGTTAAGTTCACTTTAGAGGAAAGTATTAGTGTTGGGTAAAGGCAATTGTGTAAGCAAGGGAAAAGTGTAAAGTTGTATTGGTGATGTATGTTAATAAAGCAGGAATATGAGATCTGGAAGGATGGAGGTTAGATTCATGTAGATTGTATAGAGTTATAGCTGTAGGTAGAGTACCTTTTATGAAGTTGATGACTGAATTTGGGAGGAATATGGTATGAACTACACAGCTATTGTTTTCATGAGAGAGGGAAAAAGAAAAGAAAGGTAATAGTTTCAAGAGTGGATAATAGACAGAAAACAGAACAAAGGTATTAGAAATTAAGAGTTAGACACTTTGTGGATCAAAGAACGGGAGGTGGGGGGTGGAATATAGGAGAGACAGTAGATGATAGTGGATATCAAGATGCTGGGGAAGGGGGATAATGTAGGTAGCCTAAATCAGTTCACACAGAAATGAGGCAGTGGAGGATGGGAAAACCCAGCAAATGTGAGGTGTTCCCTGTAGCACCTATTGTATACTTGAGTTAAAGTAAAAATAAGTGGAAGATGAGGGACAAGAGGGAAAGAGAAAACCGAAAAAAAAAAAAAAACAAACTAATTATAATAAAGAAAAACGAAAGGCAAGAAGAACGGAAGAAAGAAAAAGAGGATGGGCAAACGGTGGGGAATGGATAGGGAGAAGAGAGATACAGGTACACACGTGTCACAATTGCAACACTATCTAAAACAACAACTTCCCCCGCTTTGCCCTAAAATCCCCCCGTCTGTCTGCCCAAATGGGTCTGCAAGCACCTCCCTCCCACAAACCCCCAATAGGCCGCCAGGGCCCACGAACTCCCCAGTACTGCAGATGCTCAAAAAAAAAAAAAAAAAAAAAAAAAATTAAGTAAAATTAAAAAAAAACAAAAAAACAAAAACGGAGGCTTGGACCGGCTCTGCCCGGCTCCTCACGCCGCCTTGGCCTGGCCTGGCTCCGCCCAGCTTCCCTCGCTACAGCGGCCCAGCCGGCTCCGGCGTCCACCTCCCGCCACCGGCGGCCTGGACCGGCCCTGCCCGGCTCCGTACCCGCCGCGGCCTGACCCGGGCCCGCCCGGCTCCAAACGCTACCGCGGCCCGCAGCCGGGGCCTGCACCGGCCCCTCCCGGCTCAAGCGCTACCGCGGCCCGCAGCCGGGGCCTGCACCGGCCCCGCCCGGCTCCAAGCGCTACCGCGGCCGCAGCCCGGGGCCTGCACCGGCCCCGCCCGGCTCCAAGCGCTACCGCGGCCCGCCGCCGGGGCCTGCACCGGCCCCGCCCGGCTCCAAGCGCTACCGCGGCCCGCCGCCGGGGCCTGCACCGGCCCCGCCCGGTCCAAGCGCTACCGCGGCCCGCAGCCGGGGCCTGCACCGGCCCCACCCGGCTCCAAGCGCTACCGCGGCCCGCAGCCGGGGCCTGCACCGGCCCCGCCCGGCTCCAAGCGCTACCGCGGCCCGGCTCGGCCTGGCTCAGCCCCACCGAGCGGGGCTAGATGCCTCGTCTCCGCCTACCCAAGAAGGGAATCCTCTACAGGTAGCTGGGATCTCCGTGTATATTTCACAGACGAATCCTCTCTGTTACCTTCCCTCCAAATCGATGTCCAGACACCTCCGGACCAGCAAAAATCCCGAAACAATCCGGTCCCAAAGAGTCTCCAACGCCGCCCAGCCGATTCCCTGCAGAAGACTCTTAACAGGGATGTTCACTCAGCCGCCATCTTGCCCCCTCCCTCTGGTAAGTACATCTTTGGGCACCTCTGCACCTCATAGACAATGGTCCACATCATGGCCCATACTCTCCTCCATTCCATCCAGTGGGCCCTGTGAGGATTTACAATGTCCAGTGATTACCTCTGAAGCACCATCCAGGGCAGCTCCATGTCCCAAAGACGCCTCCACCTCTCATCTCTTCTGCCTTTCCCCATACCCATCGTCCACCTTGTCCACTTTTCCCAATCCAATGCCACCTCTTCTATGTGGACATTGGATTGGTTGTGTCCATTGCACCTCTATGTCAAGAGGAGGCTCAGATTCCACATGAATGCTGGATGCAATCCTCCCATTTTCAGTTGTAATCACTCTAGGCTCCATGGTGTAGTGGTTGTCCTTCTTCAACTCCATCTTAGCTGAGTGTGGTAAGTCCAATAAATCAGATTCCTACAGAACTCTTGAGATCAGCATTGCCCTAGGCCAGGATTTCTCAACCTTAGCGCTATTGACATTTTGGGTTGGATGATTTTTTTAAAAAAGATTTATTTATTTGTTTGTTTGCTTGTTTGTTTGTTTATTTCTCCCTACCCCCTTCCCTCCTCCCCCTCCCCATTTCTGCTTTCTGTGTCCATTTGCTGTGCGCTCTTCAATGTCTGCTTGTATCCTCATCAGGTGGCCCTGTGAACCGATCCTGGGACCTTCCAGAGTGGAAGAGAGGCAATCTTTCTTCTGTGCCACCTCAGCTCCCTGATCTGGCTGTGTTCTCATTATCTCTGCTTCCGTGTCTCCTTTTGTTGTGTCATCTTGCTGTGCTAGTTCTCTGTGTTGGCCAGCACTCCTGTGCAGGGCAGTACTCGCGCGGGCCAGCACTCTGCACAGGCCAGCACTCTGTGTGGTCCAGCTTGCCACAAGGGCCAGCTTTCCTTCACCAGTAGGCCCTGGGCATCGAACCCTGGACCTCCCATATGGTAGACGGGAGACCAATTGCTTGAGCCACATCTGCTTTCCTGGATAATTATTTGTTGTGGGGGGATAGTCTGTGCATTGTAGGATGTTTAGCAGGATTCCTGGCCTCTACACCTAGATTCCATTGGTTATGACAAATATCTCTTGAGGGCAAAATTGCCTCTGGTTGAAAACCACTGCGCTGATGTAATCATATCCTCTTCCCCTTCCAAACGTGCTTCTCTTTTTTATCCTGTCATCTTAATAAATGGTACCACCATGTACAGGAAACATGTCATCCTAGATTCTTCCGTCTTTGTTCCCCCATCTTCCTCAGCCACATCTAATCAGTCTTGAAGTCCTGTCAGTATTACTTTAGAAAAATATCTTTAATCCATCCACTTCTCTCTATTTCTGCCATCACCACTCTAGTCCAAGCCAGCATCTTCTCTTTTCTAGACTACTGCAATAGCCTCCAAGTTGGTCTCAACGATTCTAGCTACTCCACCTCCTGTGAGCAGCTAGAACAATCCTTTAGGAGGTACCAGGGATTGAACCCAGAATCTTGAACATGAGAAGTAGGCACTCAACCACTGAACTACACCCGCTCCACTGTACTTAGTTTTAAAAATCAAATAGTGCTAAAAGGTTAGTAAGGAAAAATGACAGTTCTCTGCCCCAACCCTTCTTACTCTCAAATGCTGCTCTCTATAAACAACAGCAAATATTTTGGCTATTTTAAAATAAGACATTCTTCTGCTATATCTTGATTTATCAAATGTATTATATGTTGACTTCCAGTTATGGCATAGAATTTTTTTTTGTCATCCTTCCCGAACTATCCTTCCTCTCAATATTCTTTTTCTTTTTTTCAATACCTCTTTATAGCTTAATTTTTGTTAAATAATTTTTAGTGTTTATATTATTACTATGTCTATATTCACATAGCTTATCTATTCTTCAATTTACTAAGGTTTTGCTTCCTTTACTGTATACTTTTTCTCATTCATTTTTTCTTATGGAAAATTCCAAACATAAATGTAGAATGGTATAACAAACCCCATGTACCCATTATCCAGCTTCAACAAGTGTCAACATGTGGCCAGTCTTATTTTATCTATACTCCCACCCACTTTCCACCCTTCTCTTTTAGATTGTGTTGAGGCAAATTCTAGACCTTATATCATATAAAATGTAAATACTTCAGTGTGAGTCCTAAAAGAGAGGATTTATTTGTAAACAATAACCTCATTCTATTATTACATCTAAAAACAGTTATCCCATAACATCATCAAATATCCAGTAACTGTTCAGATTTTACTTGATTTATCTCATAAGTATTTTAATTTTTATAGTTGATTTGTTCAAATCAGGATTCAAACAAGATTCATACCTTGCATTTGACTAATAATGCCTCTTCAGTCTCTCTTAATTTTAAGTACCTCTCCTATAAAAATTCTTTTGTCCTTGCCATTTATTTTTTGAAGAAATTTTTTGTTTTCCTGTGGAGATTCTCATATTCTGGATTTAGCTGACTGCATCTGCATCATGTCATTTAATGTTACTACTCTGTCTTCTATAGTTCCTGTAAATTGGTAGATCTAAAGTGTTGATTATATTCAGGTTTGATTTTTATGGCAAGAATACTTTCATATGTATATGTCTGGGCTCTCTTTTGTGATGTTAAAATTGATCCATGTATTCAGGTGTTGTCAGTCTGACCTACTCATTTTAATTGATCCACTCATTTAGCAGCCATTGACGATTATTGCTTAGCTCCATTTTTCATTAGGGGTTGCAGTGTGGTGATAGTCTTAAGTTTATCATGCCTTCCTCATTCATTAGCTAGAATTTCCCTAAAAAATAATTTTTCCTTATCAACTATTTGGTTACACTGAGGTACTCATACAAAAAAGGTAGGGGGGGTAGCGAATGTGGCTCAAGTGATTGGGCTTCTGCCTACCACATGGGAGATCCCAGGTTCAGTTCCTGGTTCTTCCTAGAGAAGGCGTGGTGGGCAGGCATGGCGAGCTGATGCAACAAGATTATACAACAAAGAGACACAAGGAGAAATGACAATGGGAGACATAACAAACCAGGGAGCTGAGGTGGCTCAAGCAATTGAGCACCTCTCTCTCATATGGGAGGTCCCAGGTTTGGTTCCCAGTGCCTCGTAAAGAGAGATTGAGCAGACACTGAGAGCACACAGCAAATGAACACAGAGAACAGACAGTAACTGTGAACAACGAGGGGGAGGAATAAATTATATAAAAATAACCCTTTTTAAAAAAAGGTAGGGTAAATCCTTGGTTCTTTCACCTTAAGAGGTAATCAGTTAAATTTGTTTGTTTTGGCACCATTATGAATTCATGGATTTTTAATTTTTTTTATTTCCCCACCCCCCCCTCGATGTTTGTGCCTCGCTGTCTGCTCTCTGTGTCTGTCTGTTGTGCACTCCCTCTGTCTGCTCGTTGTCTTTTTAGGAGGCCCTGGGAACTGAACCCCGGACCTCCAATGTGGGAACAAGATGCCCAATCGCTTGAGCCACCTCTGCTTGTTGTGTCTCTCGTTGTATTTCCTCCTTGTGTTTCCTTGTTGTGTCATCTTGCTGTGTCATCTCGTTGCGTCAACTCACCATGCCAGCTCGCCATCTTGCTTGTCTTCTTTAGGAGGCACTGGTAGCTGAGCCCAGGATCTCCCATGTGGTAGGTGGACACCCAATTGTTTGAGCCACATCTGCTTCCTGAACTCATGGATTTTTAACTACGTTGATGTGTTTCAATCTACTGCAGTTACTATATTTTTGGATACTTTAGTCAATGGGAACCTCTTGAAGCTGCCTCAGACCCCAAAGTACCCCAGCAGTTCTGTCGGAGACCTGCAATCAGCAATTTCTTCAAGGAATGATTGTTTGTGTGTGTGTGTATTTGTGTGGGAAATGGTATTTGGAGACCACAGTATGGGTGCTAGAGGAGCTCATTTATATTGGGTTGTCATTATTTCAAGGGCTTTTTAGTGGATAGAGCTAGGAAATATTTTTTTAAAGAGAAAATATATCATGAGTTTATACTGATAGATGCAAATCACATTTAGAATTACAGAATTTTACTTAAATCCTTTGATTATATGTTTTTGTCCCTTGTTTCATAAAATGAGAAAATTTTAGCTCCTTACAACATTAACTTAATTCTTATAGTAACAGTATTATTATTGTTAATAAACAATTATTGAAAAGAGCTTAGGTTTCTTTCCATTTTTTTTTTTGGTCAAATTATTCTTCTTGAAATAATTCATCACTTTGTAATTAAGCCACCAATTTGATATGTAGGTTCTTTCTCTTAGCTTTTTTTTTTCCATTTTGCTTTCAAATTTTAGGGATTGATTTTTTAGTTTTTCATTTTTTATTTTTATTTTTTAAAAATATTTTTTATTAGAGAAGTTGTGAGCTTACAAAACAATCATGCATAATGTACAGAATTCCCATACGTTACCCATGTATGATCACCCTATGCTGTTGTAGAATATCTATTACAGATTATAAAAGAACATCATCAGACTATTACCACTAACTGTAGCCCATAGCTTACATTTGGTATACTTTTTCCATACACCCCTCTATTAACACTTCATATTAATATTGTACATTTGTCATAGTTCATGAGAGAACACACTTATATTTGTACTGTTGACCACAGTCCATCTTCCACCACATGGTTCACTGTGTTATACAGTCCCATGCCTTGTACAGTCTGTCCGAAGGATACACCCAGTGGCTCTCGCTTTCATAAGAGTTGTGCAGTCATTGCCTCAGTAAATTTTTGAACTTTTTCTTGAATCCAAAATTTTAAAAATCCCATTCCCCCTATTATTGGCCCTTAGCATTGATATAGTACCTTCTGTGGCATTGACACAAGAATATTATAACATTGCTGTTAACTAAAGTCTATAAGTTACATTAATTGTATTTTTCCCAAGTATCACTGTATTTTTACTACTTTATAATAGTGACGTACATTTGTTCTAGTTCATAGAAGAACATTCTTGTATTTTTACTATTAACCACAATCCTCATCCATTCTATAGTATTGAGTCCCTAGATTATTCTCTAGCTTTCTTTCAGTAGACATTTATGTCCCTAAACTTCCGTTTAGCCACAATCCTGTTCATAAACCAGCCATGTTAGTTATACTCATTATAATATGTTACCATCAACTCTATCCACTTCCACACTTTTATAGTCAAGCTAATAAAAATTCTACATACATTAAGCATTAGTACTCCCTCTCAGCCCTTGTCTTATCTCCTAGTAACCTATACTCTACGTTTTAACTCCATGTGTTTGTTATTCATGTTTAGTTCACGTTAGTGAGACCGCACAATACTTGTACTTTTGTGTTGGCTTATTATTCAGCCTAATGCCCTCGAAGTTCATCCATTTTGTCATATGTCATACGTGTCCTAATTTCATTCCTTCTTACAGCAGCACAGTATTCCATCATTTGTATATATCACATTTTGTTTATCCATTCATCAGTTCATGGACCCTTGGGTTGATTCCATCTTTTGGCAATTGTGAATAACACTGCTATAAACATCAGTGTGCAAATGTCTGTTTGTGTCACTGTTTTCAGTTCTTCTGGATATATTCCTAGTAGAGGGATGATTACCTGATATATATCAGTTCTATATTTAGCTTCCAGAGGAACTGCCAAAGTGTCTTCCACAGAGGCTGCACCATTCTACACTCCCACCAACAATGAAGTAGTGTTCCTATTTCTTCACATCCTCTCCAGTACTTTTTTTTGTTTTTCTAATAATGGCTATTCTGTGAGGTGTGAGATGATGTTTCATTGTTTTGATTTACATTTCCCTAATAACTAGTGATATTGAACTTTTTTTCATGTTCTTTTTCACTATTTGTATTTCCCCTTGGGAGAAATGCCTATTTAAGTCTTTTGCCCACTTTTAAATTAGGACTGCTTGCTCTTTTATTGTTAAGTTGTATATAGCATGGAAATCAAACCTTTATCGGATGTGTGGTTTTCAAATATTTTCTTCCATTGAGTGGGCTGCTTTTTCACCTTGACAAAGCCCTTGGAAGCACAAAAGTGTTTAAGTTTGAGGAAGTCCCATTTATCTATTTTTTCTTTCATTGCCCATTCTTTCAGAACAAGGTTTAAGAAATCACTACCTACCACAGGATCGTGAAGATGTTTCCCTACATTTTCGTCTAGGAGTTTTATGGTTATAGCTTTTATTTGTGTATGAGATGTGAGATAGGGGTCCCCTTTCTTTTGGATATGGATATCCAGTTCTCCCAGAACCATTTGTTGAATACACTCTTCTGCCTCAGGTAGGTGGGCTTGACAACCTTGTCAAAAATCATGTTAAAATGGATAGAGTTGATGGTAACACATTATAGTGGGTAGAACTAACACAGCTTGTTTAGAAATGGGATTGTGGCTGAAAACGGTGTCTAGGGATGTAAATGTCAATTGAAAGAAAGCTAGAGAATAATCTAGGGACTAAATAACGTAGTGAATCCAGAGGTGGATGAGAATTGTGGTTAATAGTACAAATACATGAATGTCCTTCTTTGAACTAGAACAAATGTACATCGCTATTGCAAGGTGGTAGCAATGTGGAGAAGGCTGGGAAAATATAATTAATATAACCTATGGACTATTGTTAACAGCAATACTGTAATATTCTTGCATCAATGCCAAAGATGTACTGTGTTCATATAGTGGCCTATGGAAAAACATACCAGAGTATGCTATAGACCATAGTTAGGGGTACTAGTGTGATGATATTATTTTATAATCTATAACAAATGTTCCACTACCATGTGGTGTGTTGGTGGAGGGGTGTTATTTGGGAATTCCACACGTGTATATGATTGTTTTGTAAGTTCACAACTTCTCTAATAAAAATATTTAAAAAATCATAAATGTGAGGATCTATTTCTGAATGCTCACTTCTATCATTGGGCAACATATCTATCTTTATGCCAGTGCCACGCTGTTTTTACCATTGTAGCTAAATAATATGCTTTAAAGTTAGGAAGTGAGAGTCCTCCACCTTCATTCTTCTTTCTTAAGATTATTTTGGCTATTCAGGACCTAGTACCCTTCCAAATAACTTTGATAATTGGCCTTTCCAATTCTGTAAAAAAACAGGCTATTGGAAGTTTTTTTTGGGATTGCATTGAATCTGTAGCTAAATCTGAGTAGAACTGACATCTTAACTATGTCTTCCAATCCATGAACATGAAGTGTCCTTCCATTTATTCAGGTCTTCTTTGGTTTATTTTAGCAATATTTTGTAGTTTTCCAAATAGAGTATATGATTTGTTTTTCTTTTTTTCTGTTCTTTGAAATGTCTGTTTCCTTCAGGATTTTTTCTAGTTTATTTGTTTTGAATATCATCTTTCATAATGGAGACTTTAATAAAAATATCTTGTGATACTTGGCTGTCTGTTCATATTTAAGAGTGAGGTCTCTAAAAACTGACTGGGCAGTTCAGTGTCCTTGAGTCAGTTTGTTAATTCTTGGCTTCATTGCTTTGGTTTGGGCAAATAGCTGGGAGTGTGGCTGGCTTTTTGGAGGAAATAAATGTAAGCCCGAATGAACAAGGAGAAAAATAGTAGGAGATGAGGTAATAGTTAATGGGGGTGAGATCAAGTAGTACCTTGGGGGTCATTGTAGGGATGTTGGCAGTTATTCTGAGTGAAGTTGGTAGTTATTGGAGATTTTGATCAAGGGAATGACATGATATGATTTAGCTTCTAACAGGATTGCTCTGGCTGTTGTAGTAAGAATGGATTATTTGGGGGGCAAGAATAAAAGCCGGGAGATGACTTAGGAGGCTGTTGCAGTAATCCAGGTGAAAGATGATATAGATTCAGACCAGTGTGATAGCAGTGGAGGTAGATACATCTTGAAGGTATAACAAGATTTGATTTCTTTATGGAATGAATGAAACGTATAAGAGAAAGAGTTAAAAAATTGTTTCAGGTGTTTGAGTGAGCAAGTAGAAGGATGAAGTTATCAACAACTGAGAAAGACTGTGGTAGAGCACATTTTGGGAGGGGAGATTAGTAGTTCAGTTTTGAGATGCCTTTTAGACACCTGAGTGGGTATGTCAGATAGGCAGTTGAATATATTATTGTGGTGTTCAAGAGATAGAAATTTGGGCGTTCATAACATAGAAATGGAGTTGTCAGCCAGTGGATAGGGAGAAATCATTAAGAGATTGAGAGTAGAGAGAAAAGAAAAGCATAACATGGACTGAAGCCTGGGGCACTCCTATTTTAAGAGTTCTGTGAGAAGAGGAGGTGGCAGTAAAGGGACTGAGAAGGAGCAGCCAGTGAGGCAGGTGGAAAACCAGGAGAGTGTGGTGTCCTGAAAGCCAAGTAAAGAAAGTGAATTGGGGAGGAGGGACTCCTCAGCTGTGCCAGACTCTACTGATAGGTCAAGTGTGATGAGGATTGAGAATGGACCATCGAACTTCATGGCAAGGAGGTCTTTGATGACCTTAATGTAAGCAGTTTTGGTAGATTGGTGTGACTGGGAGGAGAGAAAGGGGATGCAGTCAATATAAACAATTATTTTCAGGAGGTTTGTTACAAAGGGGAGCTGAGAAATGGGGCAGTAGCTGGTGGGGAAAGGAGAGAAAAGAGAGGATTCTTTTAAAAGATGAGAGAATAAGAGCATGCTTGTATATTGAGCCAGTTCGAATAGAATAAAATGATGGTGCAGGAGTGAAGGAAGGGAGAATTGTTGGAACAGTGAGCTTAAATAAGCTTATACCTTTTTTATTCCTTTATTTCATTTTAAGAGGATTTATAGGAGGAATATTCTGCCATTTTAACTAGAAGTCCCCTTCAATCTTTAATGCTTAGGCATTCCCATATAAGAACAGAAGTTTCAGGCTCAATTTAATAAATGAAGAAACTAAGGCCCTAGGCCATGTGGTGGAGAAGCTTTATTTCATATTTACTTACCCGTTATCTTCCAGGTCAAAATAACTTTTTCTAATCCCATTGTTCTGGGACCTCTGTGACATTTGCTTCTTGGTTCCAAAAAACATTCCTTTCCCACCTGCCAGTAAACAATAGTTGAATCAGTCATTTAAAAAAAAGTTATTTCTAAAGAAGCTTCAGATTACATAAATGTTACATGAAAAATATAGGGGATTCTCATATGCCCCACCCTCTCCCCCTCTCACAATTCCCCACATTAACAACATCCTTCATTAGTGTGGTACATTTGTTATAATTGATGAACACATATTGAGGCTATTAACTGTGGACTCTAGTTTACATTATGGCTTACACTCTTTCCCACACAATTTCGTAAGTTATGACAAAATATATAGTAACCTGTATCCATCATGGCAGTGTGATGCAGGACAATTGCAATGTCCAGAAAATGCCCCCATATTACACCTATTCTTCCCTCTTCCTCCCCTCAGAACCTCTGGTGGCAATTGCCTTTACATCAATGATAAAAGTTCTTCCATTGCTAGAATAATAATAAGTATAAAATAGAATAATAATAATAAGTCTACTTTAGTCCATTGTTCTTCCCCAGTCTTGAGAAGTTTGGGGTGGTGATGCCCGCTCTGTTTCTAATAGAGAGGGGGCTTAGATCCCATGGGGCAGATGGATGGAACGATCTTGCTTGCAGTATCAGATACTCTCTATTCCTTGGGATGGGTGTTGTCCATCATCATCTCCTTGTTAGTTGTCTTGGGTGAGTCCAGTGAACTGAAGAGTAGGTGTTGTAACTCTGCTGAGATTCAGGGCTCAGCTGGCACAGGGATGGACCAAAGATTTAAGTCTTGGGAAGCAGATGTGGCTCAACTGATAAAGTGTCTGCCTACCACATGGGAGGTTCAGGATTCGAATTCAGGGCCTCCTGGCCCGTGTGGTGAGCTGGCCTATGCACAGTGCTGCTGTGAGCATGGAGTGTCGTGCCACGCAGGGGTGTTCCCCGTGTAGGGGAGCACCACGTGCAAGGAGTGCACCCCGCAAGGAGAGCTGGCCCATGCGAAATAAGTATAGCCCACCCAGGAGTGGTGCCGCACACATGGAGAGCTGACGCAGCAAGATGATGCAATGAAAGGAACCACAGATTCCTGGTGCCGCCGAGAATGCAAGTGGACACAGAAGAACACAGTGAATGACATGAGAGGAGACTATGGGGTGAGGGGAGAAGGGGAGAGAAATAAATAAAATTTTTAAAAACTTAAAGAAAACAACAAAGATTTAAGTCTCTGGGACATATATTTAACAGGTATAGTGCTAATTATAGGTTCAAATAAAAGGGGCAGAAGAAACTATAAATGAGTCTAACTCTATTACACTGGGGAGCATAAATTCCAGAGTAAGGCCCACTGATAGGGCAGTCTTTCCTTAAATCACTGACCTCAAATTTGAAAACTATGTTTGGTATAGTTAAGCATATTTTACATTGCATTTGTATGAAATTATAGCAAAAGTGATCAAATTCAGGCTTAAATTATTTTACCTTCTCAGGAAGCACTGTTTTTTGGTATAACTAATCTTTCCCTGCTAAATTTTGGGTTCATATGAAAATACAGTGAACCCAGAACATGTGGATTATGAAAGCAAAAGTACTTATTAAATCACACAGTGTATCTTGTTATGGTAGAACTGACTTTTGTTTCAGACATTTGGTTTTAAGGATTTTTGATATCCCATCAACTAAATCAAGATCACATTTTATTTCTTTTCACCAGAAGGAAATGGAGGCTCCAACTATGCTGTAGTGTAGTTAAATCTGGAAATGATGGGCTTCCACTAGGAAGTTATAAATAAGAATGGAATCATAGCAGCTTAGTACCCTAGGTACTAAGGTACCCTAGGAATTACTGTTAGAAGCAATTCATTGAAATGGAAGATTATTGTATTCCACAATGTATATGAAGTAAATTGAGATTCTACCCAATACTACCTTTCTTGTTATTCATTCATACCTTCTTTCAATATTTGAAAGACTAGATTTATTAATCAGCCAAAGGGATGCTGATGAAAAATACCAGAAATTGGTTGGTTTTTATAAAGGGTATTTATTTGGGGTAGGAGCTTACAGATACCAGGCCATAAAGCATAAGTTACTTCCCTCAACAAAGTCTGTGTTCACATGTTGGAGCAAGATGACAGCGGATGGCTGTGAGGATTCAGGCTTTCTGGGTTCTTCCCTTCCAGGGTCTTGCTTCTCTCTGGGTTCAAGGTTCCTCTCTTCCCAGGGCTTGCTTCTTCCTGAGCTCAGGGTTCCTCTCTTCATGGGGCTTGCTTCTCTTTCCTCTGTGAGCTTACTTCCCAGGGCTCCAGCTTAAGGCTTCAGCATCAAACTCCAGTATCAAAACTCCAACATCAAAGACCCTCAGCTCTGTCCTTTGCCATGTCTTTTACTTGTGAGTCTGCACCCACCAAAGGGCAGGGACTCACCACCCTACAGACAAGGCCCAATCAAAGCCCTAATCATAACTCAATCATGCCCAGGTACAGACTAGATTACAAACATAATCCAATATCTATTTTTGGGATTTGTAACCATATCAAACTGCTACACTAGGGATATAACTGTAAGCCTTAATGGAGCTTACAGTTTGGAATCCAGTGGATATTATCTCTCTGTAAGAGCACATAGTGTCCGTGGATCACTGAGCATGAATAATCAGCTGTGGAACTTGTTAGTTTTGCCCGTGTAATAATACTGTTTTCTTCTTAGTACTACAAAGTATTGCTACAACAGTTCTCAGTGGAGCCCTGCCTTCTATTTCACGAAGATGAGTACTTGAGTGAGCTTACAATCTGCACAAATAACCAAGGGCACAAAATGGCCATCATCCCTTTCTATCTCCAGGACTTAGGTGAGACTCAAGGGATGATAAGGGCAGCTTCTGTAGTAATCCTTACTATTACTATGTTTCATTTGGTGTTTGGAAATTTCAGGAAAGAAAGCAGAAACTATACATCTACAGAATATTTATGTGAGTCTTGGAGAGGGGTATAGGATGAGGAGGAGGAGATGGCAAAGATATTTGACCATGCTACTGTCAAAATAAAACCACAGAGAATGTGGCTAGGTTGCCAAGTTAGATATCACACAACTACTTCTAATTATTTTCACAAGAACTTTGCTCATGGAAATTAGTAAGTGCTCTCCTGAATCCCAAACTCAATTCAATAGAAATTAAGATATAGTCAGGACCTGTGTGGAGCTGGCCCATGCACAGTGCTGATGCGTGCAAGGAGTGCCCTGCCACACAGGGGTGTCCCCGTGTAGGGGAGCCCCATGTGCAAGGAGTGCGCCCCGTAAGGAGAGCTGCCCAGCACGAAAGAAAGTGCAGCCTGCCCAGGAATGGTGCCACACACACGGAGAGCTGACACAACAAGATGACGCAACAAAAAGAAACAGATTCCCATGCCGCTGACAACAACAGAAGCGGACAAAGAAGACGCAGCAAATAGACACACAGAACAGACAACCGGGGTCGGGGGGAAAGGGGAGAGAAATAAATAAATAAATCTTTTAAAAAAAAGATATAGTCAGGATTTCATACCCAAATTAAAATTTACATTTGTAATGTGTTTAGAGCTTTTAAACATTCCCACAATAAAACTTTCCTATATTTATTTGATCATCTCAACCAACTTGGGAAGTTGGCAGGAGAATGAGATGTTTCGTCACCCTTATTTTACAGATGAGGAAATGGAGGCACAGAAGTACCCAAGGTTAAAGAACTAGGCATGATTTGAACCCATGTTCTTACATTCTTGGTGTGGTGTTTTTTAGCTCTCTAATTCCAAAATGGTTTACTGTGAAACATCTTTGTGTCACCCTAATAGACTCTCTCTAGTGATGTCAGAATTTTGAAATGTTTTGAACTCAAAGAAAGGATGTAGTTTCCATGTTCATTTTCTTCTGTGCCCCATCTTTCCTTTTTCTTAGGACTTAGGTCACCTAAGGTGGTGTTTGGGTTGGTGCTTGGTATGTTCATGGTAGAGAGGTATGAAGGAAATCGAAAGGTTATTTCTTCTTTGTAATGGGACAAAGTTTAGTTTAGCTCTTGTTTGCAACAAGAATAACTTTCACACTTTCTTTAGAGATGTATGAGGCTGAAACCACAGTCTAAGTGCCATGTCTGTTATGTAGGGTTTGTCAAAAGCAGATAAGCAAAGTAGAGCTTCTACTGAGATGTGAAAATAGCTTTTTTTTGGTTTGTGCTAAAGAACACTGCAGAAGTAACTATTGTAGAGTGTGGAGAGAGAATTTATCAGAGATGAGTCTTTGTTTTACTCTTGATTTTGTGGTCTGGACAGGAGAAACTGTGTACAGAAGGAGACTATAAAGGAGATTTTACCAACAGGCTGGGAGATGTCTGACTTGGCCTCACTTTACTCCCAGGAAACAAAACTGGGACAGGCAAACAGCAAGTGTTTGTGGATTGCTGATGCAGGGCTGGAGATAGTGGAGGATCTTGGCAAAGTGGTCCTGGCTCTCAAGTGTCTGCATATATCTATATCTCTAAGAGGGGAACTCTTACAGAGCTCTCAGGGCCATGACAAGGAGGTTGTGTCTAGAGATAGAATGGCTGTTGCCCCAAGGTGCTTTTTTCTTTTATCCTCTTCCAGCACCATGACACGTTGTAGCCATCAGCATTCCCACCTACCATCTCCTATTTGGGGAACCCCATATCTTTGAAGATCTGCATCTCTCCAGGTATTTTTTTTCTTTCCAGATGAACACTGCTGGTGCAGAGATGCTGTATTGGGCTGTGAAGGAGCTAAGTGGAGTGAACTCTGACACCATTATCTTTGACATCTGCTGTAGAACAGGCAAGTTACAGCCCCAGTTAGAATGTACATACTTAGCTCCCAAATGCCACTCACCTAGTACACAGGGCCCTTGAAGTATAATAGGGGAGGTGGTAGTGGTGGTACAGGCCTAACCTAATTGATTTAAAACTCTTGGATATTCTACTCTTATTCTTTCTTTCTTTCCAAGGTGTGATTGGCCTCTCTTTAGCTGAGCATATATCCCAGATCTTCAGGATTAAATTGAGGAGTAGTAGAGGATGCCTGGTGCATTCAGCCTTCAATGTTATACTACGCTCAGTCTGTGGAGAAATTTTAAAGTCTCACTTGTTACCCTGCTTTGGAAAGGGTTGTGTAGGAAAGGGCATCTACTCCATCCCCTACCTGCAGTGAGGAAGGAAGAGGATTCTGGGTGGTGTGATCAGAGTTGGGTCCTGATGATTTTCTGAAAAAGGTCTCAAAAACTTTCTCTAGTCTTTTATTTTTTTAAAAATGTATTATTTTCTTTTTTTTAAAAAGATTTATTTATTTATTTATATCTCTCCCCTTCCCCCTCACCCCTGTTGTCTGTTCTGTGTGTCTATTTGCTGCGTTTTCTTTGTCTGCTTCTGTTGCTGTCAGCGGCACGGGAATCTGAGTTTCTTTTTGTTGCATCATCTTGTTGTGTCAGCTCTCCGTGTGTGCAGCACCATTTTTGGGCAGGCTGCACTCTCCTTCGAGCTGGGCAGCTCTCCCTAAGGGGCACACTCCCTTGCACATGGGGCTCCCCAGCGCAGGGACACCCCTGCGTGGCAGGGCACTCCTTGCACGCATCAGCACTGTGCTTGGGCCAGCTCCACACGGGTCAAGGAGGCCCGGGGTTTGAACCGCGGACCTCCCATGTGGTAGACGGACGCCCTATCCACTGGGCCAAGTCTGCCGCCATCTCTAGTCTTTTCTTTTTCTTACTGTCTAGAAGAAGTTAGAGAGAAGCAACAAGCCTAGCTTATAGGAGGGGTAGTTGAAAAAACTTTGAACAGTATAGAAGAAACTTCTTGACATTAGACTCTGAGGCATCATAACATAATACAATAGGTTTCAAACTATTTTTAGCAGCAGAACCTTTCCTCAAGCAAAATCTTATGACAAACTGCAATATAGAAAACAGATTCTCTTGTACTGTCTACCCACGTACTGACAGTTCCTGAGGAACTTTGTGAAACCCTGAAATATAGCTGAAGGAGCACCTGAGTAAACCTCAAGATTCTGTTCTTGTTATAGCTACTTCTATGGCATATTGAGTATCTAAGTTGTAAATTAATACTCTCTGAGTTATAAAATAATGCTATCTAGTCTTTTCAAGCTGAAAGGCTTCCTGAGATATTTTAAGTGAAAGTGTTTTTTAAAAAATGAAGCAGGTTTGAAAGTATTTCTTTCATTGTTATTCAGAAGTTTATTAGATCCAAACGGAAAATGGCAGAGCCCTAGCTCCTATACATTCTGTAAAACTGGAGAATTTCCCCTCACAGCTGGGCTTCAGTTATGTCATTGGGTATCTCCACAGTGTTCGAGCAGAGAAGGTTTTGTGACAACTATTTAAGTCAAAGGAAAATGGAAGGTTAATTGTTGATATGGTGAACCCAGACTGTGTAAGGCTGAATATCTTCCTGCTAAAAAAGCTACTTGGGTATTCCCCCTTATGTCCACCAGCATTTGTCCCTCATTTCTACACCATGCTGTGGGTTCTCCCAGTGGACTGGCCTTGAATCTGCTTTTCCTATATTCATAACCAATCCTAGGAGCTGGTAAATTGGGAGTTCATGATGACTAGGACCATGATACCTTTATTATATACTATCAAGGTGTTTCTTCCTTTAGATTACCAGGTGACTCAATCTTTGAAATGGCAGGGCCATCGACACACTAGTTTTTGTTTCTTGTAAACCCCTTAGTGAAACCACAAGGAATGTCATTGAATGAGTCGTGGTATCTTTTTTAATTAATTTTTTTCTGATTATCAAAGTAATGCATGTTCATTGTGCATAATTTAGAAGATACAGAAAAGTTTAAAGAAAAAACATCTTTTTATCATCTGTTTTTAAAAGATAAATAGATCACACTAAATGTTACATTAAAAAATAAAAGAGGTTCCCATAACCCCATTCCCCACACCTCTACTCCTCCACACCAACTTCTTTCATTAGTGTGGTACATTCATTGCATTTGATAAGTACGTTTTGGAGCACTGCTACACAGCATGGATTACACTTTACATTGTAGTTTACACTCTTTCCCTGTCCATTCAGTGGGTAATGGCAGGATATGTGATGTCCATCATCTGTCCCTGCATTATTATTTAGGACAACCCCAAGTCCCGAAAATGCCCCACATCACATTTCTTCTCTCTCCCTGCTCTCAGCAACTACTGTGGCCACTTTGTCCACATCAATGCTATAATTTCTTCTACTACTAGTCACAATATTTCTATAGTAGAATACCAGTAAGTCCACTCTAATCCATACTTTATTCTTCCGTCCTGTGAACCCTGGAATGGTGATGTCCACTCTACCTCTATATCAAGGTTGGGCTTAGATCCCACATGGTTGATGGATGTGATTCTCCTGCTTGCAGTTGTTGGCACTCCTGGTTCCCTGGCATAGTGGTTGACCATCTTCATCTCCCTGTTTGCTGTCCTGGGTAAGTCCAATGCACCGGAGAATAGGAGTTGCAACTCTGCTGAGGCTCAGGGCCCAGTTGGCACATGGTCAGTCCAGAGATTCAAGTCTCCTGAGTATTCACCAACCTGAACAGCAACCATAGATTCAGTAAAAGTGACAGAAGAGGCATGTGTAGAAGGGTCACATCTGAGTCCAACTATATCACACTCAGGAACACATATTCCAAAGTAGGGCCCACTGACAAGGCACTGAACTCTAGAGCCATCTGTCATGACTGAAGAATCTGTGGGTCACCATAGCCGTCAGGAGTACCAGTACCTGGGGTTGTATCTCTTTTGGCTATCTCTGGGATCCTGCTGAGGTGTGCATAAGTGCAACCCCTCTGATAACCCCCCGACTCTTTTTGGAAGACTCTTAGCTATACAAACTCGTTTTTCTTTACGATTTCCACCTTTTATTCAAGATCTTTTTCTAGTTGCATCACCAGTTAGTGATTGGTAGTAATCCCTCAGTGCTGGGTGGGCTCATCCCCAGGAGTCATGTCCCATGCTGGGGTAAGGTAATGCATTTACTTGCTGAGTTTGGCTTAGAGAGTGGCCACATTTGAGCAACATGGGGGCTCTCAGGATGTAAATCTTAGGCAACCTGCAGCTCTAGGCCTAGTTGAAATTTCAGTCACACAGGCTCATAAGCATAGTCAACAGTATCAAGGGCTCCTCACTGGAGCATCCTTCTTCACTGATCTTTGCCTTTACACTTGGGGGATTGTTGGTGTTCCATTAGGGAATGTGACAGAGCTCACCTGGCTGGGAACTCAGCACTCCCCCAGTTGTCATTTGTAACTGTAACTACTATGAAAATACCCAACGAATATCTGAACATATTTATATACTCTATATACATGCCCTGGAGAACTCCCTCTTAACCATGTGTCCCCCATCAGTAACTCCCCACACTAGTGTTCTTCCCCTGCCGTAGTTGAACCCCTCTGTGGTCCAAAACTTCTTAAAAAATGAAGCCTAATATATTGCCAAATTCAATCAGTAGGAAAATGAAATAGTAATGGTAGGTTTAACGATTACAAATAGAATACATATTAATTAATAAAAAACAAAATAAAATAAATTGGGGTATTAAAAATGAAAAGTATCATAAAACTTTTTTTTAATATTTTGCCTCTCATCACTGTAATAGGTATTGCCCTTTATATACAGTGGCAAGGCAATTTCTTTCATTCCTTCCTCAGTGTCTACATCCTTTTACTATTTTTTTACTTTCTAATTTTGTCTTCAAAAAAGTTTTAAATCACAGTAAAGTCACATATATAATATAGAGGACTCCCATATATCCGACATCAAACCCTTTTCCCCCTTTCCCAGCAATGATGTTTTTACATGTTCATGTTAATATTTTCTGTAGCTGACGTACAGATATTGAAACATAACTACCAAACATTGTTCCATTTTGGTTTACAGTACGGTTTATATTTTAGACTGTACAATTTTCTAAATTTTTAGTTACATTATGGTTTACATCTTGGTTTACAATTTAGCCTATAGACTTTTATACATTTTTGGTGAAATTTAACATGTCCTGTATCTATCATTGCACGATCTTGTGGAACACTTCCATTGCCCCCCAGTTACCCTGCTTCCAATTATTCTATTCCTCTCTCCCCCTCCCCTCAGGGCCAACAGTGACTACCAAGCTTCACTGCTTGAAGGACAGAATTCACAGATACTTGCAACAATGCTGAGGGCTTGACACACTAGACTGTCCTACCCCATTGGGAGCCACCAATTCTCTCGAGAGACACAGTTCCCTATGTTTGATAACATCAGGCTTCCCCAGGATGGGGGTACACCTTCCAACATGTTCTATGTTTCTCCACCCAATTACATAACAGACTATGACAAGAAGAGCACACACACACTCCCTAGAATTACGCCCCTGTGCCAGATGTCCCCCATTAAGCACCTTAAACAGGTAACCTTCCTCATTATATTTTCTAAAGAGTTTTCACAACATTATAGTTTCAACTACATGCCCGACAATCTCCTATGTTCTTCTATTCCCCCCAACCCTCCCTTCAATTCCTTGGGTCATCTGATCCATCCTCCAAACACTAGCCCCCCTCAAGTCTGCAAAGACCCATCCAATAGTATCCCTATGCCCCTAAATTATCCCTTCCCTGTACAACTACTTACTTCCAAGTTATCATAGATTTCATCCATGTAGGCGTCAGCTCACAATCTTCCTCTCCTCCTTAATTTCCTGTAAGCCTATCATCTAGTCTCTAGCTCTCTGAGACAGCTTGGTTTGCGTATTTCATATCAGAGAGGTCATGTAGTATTTGTTCTTCAATGCTTGGCTTGCTTCACTCAACATAAGGTCCTCAAGATTCATCCATGTTATCCCATGTGTTTGTACTGTATTCCTTCTTAGAGCTGAGTAGTATTCCGTTGTATTTATGTACCACATTTTGTTTATCCATTCATCTGTTGATGGGCATTTGGGTTGATTCCAACTTTTGGCAATAGTGAATAGTGCTAGTATGAACATTGGTGTGCATATATCTGTTTGTATCCTTGTTTTCAGTTCTGGGTATATAACCAGCAGTGGAATTGCTGGGTCATAAGCCTAATCTATAGCTAGTTTTTGTTGAAATCCCCAAACTGTCCTCCAGAATGGCTGGATCTTTCTACATTCCCACCAGCAGTGGATGAGTGTTCACATTCCTCCACATCGTCTCCAATGCTTGTAGCCTTCTGGTTTTTTAATAGCCTCCAGTCTTATGGGTGTGTATTAGTCAGCCAAAGGGGTGCTGATGCAAAATACCAGAAATTGGTTAGACTTTATACAGGGTATTTATTTGGGGTAGAAGCTTACAGATACCAGGCCATAAAACAAGTTACTTCGCTCACCAAGTCTATTTCCACATGTTGGAGCAAGATGGCTGCTGACATCTGCGAGGGTTAAGCCTTCCTTGGTTCCTCTGGGCTCAGCTCCTCAGTTTTCTCCACAAGGTCAGCTGTAGACTATCAGGTGAATGGCTCTGTCACTCTCCCTGGGGCTCCACCTTCAGCACCAAACTCCAACATTAAAACTCCAACATCAAAAACCTTCAACTTTGTCTTTTGCCATGCCTTTTATTTGTGAGTCCCCACTCCTTGATTGTGGGGACTCAATGCCCTAATGAGGTGGCCCAATGAAAGCCCCAGTCATAACTCAATCATGCCCAGGTACAGACCAAATTACAAACATAATCCAATATCTATTTTTGGAATTCATTACCATTTCAAACTGCTAAGGGTGTAAGATGGTATCTCATTTTTAGTTTTGATTTGCATATCCCTAATAACTGTAGATTTCAAGAATCTTTTCATGTGCTTTTTAAACATTTGTATTTCTTCTTTGGAGATATGTCTGTTCAAATCTCTTGCGCATTTTTTAAATGGGTTGTTTGTCTTTTTATTTTCAAGATATAAGATTTCTTTATATATGCAGGATATTAGTCTCCTATCAGATATGTGATTACCAAATATTTTCTCCCATTGGGTGGTCTGTCTTTTCACCTTCTTGACAAAGTCCTTTGAGTTGTAAAAGGCTTTAATTTTGAGGAGGTCCTATTTATCTATTTGTTCTTTTTCTGCTCATGCTTTGGGTGTGAAGTTCATGAATCCATTTCCTATTACAAGGTCCTCTAGATGTTTTCCCTACTTTGTTTTCCAAGGATTTTATGGTCTTGGCTCTTATATTTTGGTCTTTAATCCATCTTGAGTTGATTTTTGTATAAGGTGTGAGATGGTAATCCTCTTTCATTCTTTTGTATATGTATATCGTGTTCTCCAAGCACCATTTGTTGAAGAGGTCATTCTCTCCCAGTTGAGTGGGCTTGGTGGCCTTGTCGAATATCAAGTAATTGTATATGTGAAGATCTATATCAGAACTTTCAGTTCGGTTCCATTGGTCAGTATGTCTCTCCTTGTGCCAGTACTATGCTGTTTTCACTACTGTAGCTTTGTAGTATGTTTTGAAGTCAGGTAGTGTGATTCCTCCAATTTCATTTTTCTTTTTCAATATGTTTTTGGTATTTGGGGCCTCTTTCCTTTCCAAATAAATTTCATAGCTTTTCTAGTTCATTAAAAAATGGTGTGTTGATTTTTATTGGGATTGCCTTAATCTGTATATCAGTTTGGGTAGGATAGACATCGTAATGATATTTACTCTTCATGAACAGGGAATATTCTTCCATTTATTTAAGTCATCTTTGATTTCCTTGAACAGTGTTGTGTAGTTTTCTGTGTATAAGTATTTTACATCTTTAATTAAATATATTCCTAGGTATTAGATCTTTTTATTTACTATTGTATATGGTATTTTTTTTCTTCATTTCCTCTTCAGGTTGCTCATAATTGAAGTACAGAACGCTACTCATTTTTGCACATTAATCTTATAACCTGTGACGTTACTGAACTCATTTATAAGTTCTAGAAGCTTTGTTCTAGATGTCTCAGGATTTTGTATGTATAGGATCATGTCATCTGCAAATAATGAAATTTTGACTTCTTCCTTTCCAGTTTGAATGCCTTTTAAAAATCTGTTTCTTGTGTCAGTGCTTGACCGAGTACTCCAAAAACAGTGTTAAATAGAGGGGTCATAATGGGCATCCTTTTCTTGTTCCTGATCTTAGAGGGAAAAGTTTTATGAATTCACCATTGTAAATGATGTTAGCTGTGGGTTTTTCATATATACCCTTTATCATGTTCAGAAAGTTTCCTTTTATTCCTATCTTTTGCAGTGTTTTTATCAGGAAAGGGTGCTATATTTTGTCAGATGCTTTTTCTGCATCTATAGACATGATCATGTGGTCTTTTTTTTTTATCTGTTTATGTGGTATATTACATTGATTGATTTTCTTATGTTGAACCATCCTTGCATACCAGGAATGAAACCCACTTGGTCATGTTGTATAATTCATTTGATGTGTTGTTGACTATGGTTAGCAAATATTTTTTTGAAGATTTTAGCATCTAGATTCAATAGAGAGATTGGTCTGTAATTTTCCTTTCTTGTGCTGTCTTTGGTTGGCTTTGATATTAGGGTAATGTTGGCATCATAGAATGATTTGGGTAATGTTGGCATCATAGAATAATTTAGGCAATGTTCCTTGTATTTTAGTTTTTTGGAAAAGTTTAAGAAAGTCTGGTATTTGTTCTTTCTGGACTTTTTGATAGAATTCACTTGTGAAGCTGTATGGCCCCATGCTCTCCTTAGCTGGGAGGTTTTTAAAGACTGATTCTATCTCTTTACTTGTGATTGATTTGTTGAGATCATCAAAATCTTCTTTATCCTAGAGCACCTATGTGTTTCTAGGAATTTGTACATTTCCTCAAAATTGTCCTTTTTTTTCAAGTGATTTTTTTAATTTTTAAAATATTTATTGAAGTATATAACCCACACAAAAACATACATAAACAATAAGTGTACAGTAATAGTTGTGAACTTACAAAACATACATAGCATCATACAGGATTCTCATAAGTCACCCAGCACTAATATCTTGCATTGTTGTTAAATTTTTAAAATAATGATTAAAGGGCATTGTCAAAATATTACTACTAACAAAGTATTTCCTCCAACCCACCCTATTATTATTCTTATCTTTATATCATTTATATATGAGCATACATAAACAATAAGTAAAAGTTGTGGGCTTACAAAGCAAACATGCTAAAAGGCGGAGTTTCCTAGACGGTTGCTGAGTGAGCTTGCCTTGCGGTCTCTCCTGGGAAGAGATGGCTGGGCGCGGCTGGAGGTTCTGCGAGGCGGAGCTTTTTCGGGATTTTTGCAGGGCAGGAAGTGTCTGGACATCGATTTGGTGGAAAGGTAATGGAGAGGATTGGTCTATAAGATATAATTTGGGTTCTATTGCCCGGAGGTGAGACCTGCACATGGGTTCCTCCCTCTTGGGGGTGGGTGGAGCCGCGGTGCCGCACAGCGGCTCAGCTTTTTGGTGGCTCTGCGGTGCTGGGGAGTTCGCGAGTCCTGGGTGGGCTGTTGGCGGGTTGATGCGACGGGTCGCCTTTGCGGATTGATTTGGGGAGATAGACGGTGTTTTGTTGTGAAGCGGGGGAAAATTTTTGATTGCGGACACAAATAATAGCGCTTCCGCCAGAAGCCCCGCCCCCACAAGCCTGGCTGCCGATCTGCAACCGAATTAGGCTGTAGGCAATAAAGGGACGTAATTGGGAAGTTGTTTCAGGGTGCAGCGAGGGAGGGGGACACGTCTGGAAGCCGATTAGGGAATATTTTGCGAAGCTTGGGAATTCCGGTTTTGGAATCTGTTTTCGGAGTCACAGGCCGGGCTTCGGAGCTGTGCCAGTAAAGTGACTGCGGTGTAAAGGCGCCCTCAAGTGGCAGTGTTGTGGAAGCACAGGGCAAGAGCTGTCAAAAAGCTGAAGTGACAATATACCCACATTAATGAGTACTACTAAGTAAGTGAATTGCAGGGTTCAGACATAATATAGAGTTTGCAGATCTGACTTCCCCCATAGGGCTGGCACCCAGCTGTGGGGATCCCTGAGGGCTGTGTTACACTGCGGGGCTCCTAGGCTTCCTGTTGACCAGATTGGAGATTGCCAGGTCTGAATCCCCTAAACTCTGGTGGCCCACACCCCAGAGAATCACACCTCTTGAGTCTTTAATATCTCAGACTTTCCACCCCTGAATCCATCACGCCCTGAGGTCCATCTGAGGTCCTTGAGTGCCCTAGCCTTCAACGTTGGCGTTTTTTATCGTTTCATTTTGTTTTGTTTTTATTTTCATTTTGTCTTATTTTTTACTTTTTTTAATGTCCTGATTGCTAACATCGCATTATCCCCTAGTCTTTTCTCACAGGGTATCCCCCAAAGTCTTTTTTTTATTGAGTTATTTAGGGTTTTTTTTTGTGGTTGTTGTTGTGTAGTTGGTTTTTTAATTGTGGTTTGTGTATATCTGTTTTTTTTCTTTCCCCTACCTGTTCCCCACCCTTTGCTCACCCCCTTTTCCTTTCTTCCTTTCTTCTCTTCCCCCCCTTTTTAAAATGTTTTTCTTTTTTTTTCTTTTTCTGTTTTCTCTCTCCCTCATGTCCCTCATCTTCTACTTATTTTATTTTAACTCAATTACACAATAGGTGCGGCAGGAAACACCTCACATTTGCTGGGGTTTTCTCATCCTCCACTGCCTCATTTCTGTGTGAACTGATTTAGGCTACCTACACTATCCTCTTTCCCCTACATCTTGATATCCGCCATCATCTACTGTCTCTCCTATATTCCACCTCCCACCTCCCTTTCTTTGATCCACGAAGTGTCTAAGTCTTAATTTCTAATACCTTTGTTTTGTTTTCTGTCTGTTATCCACTCTTGAAACTATTACCTTTCTTTTCTTTTTCCCTCTCTCACGAAAACAATAGCTTTTTAGATCATACCATATTCCTCCCATATTCAATCATCTACCTCATAATAGGTACTCTACCTACTGCTATAACTCTACACAATTTTCATGAATCTAACTTCCATCCTCCCAGATCTCATATTCTTGCTTTGTTAACATATATCACCAATACTACTTTACACTTTTCCCTTGCTTACACGATTGCCTTTCCCCAGCACTAATACTTTCCTTTAAAGTGAACTTAACCAACAACAAGAAATTAGAATAAGAAGAACAAAGTGACAAAGAGAAGATATAACACTTACACAAAAACAACAGCTAATTAATCTCCAAGAGTAGACAAAGAAGCTAAGGAACTGATTAAATCCATCAAGATTAAATAATGACCAGAAAGCAACAAAAATCTACAAACCAAACCAGTAATCAGGAAAACATGGCTGAATCCAATCAACAAACCAAAAATCAGGAAGGGGAGCAGAACTTTGCACAAGCAATGAAAGATCTCAGAACATTTATCACCGACAAATTTGATGAAGTAATGAAAGAGGTTAACAACATGAAGACATCACTTGGAGGGGAAATTGCAGAAATACGCAAAAAGATAACAGATATGATGGGAATGAACACCACAGTTCAAGAAATCAAAAATACACTTGCAGCATATCAGCAGACTAGAAGAGGCAGAGCAGAGAATTAGTGATGTGGAAGACAGTACATCAGAAATCAAACAGATAGTAGAAGGGGTCGATAAAAAGATAGAAAAGATCCAGCTAGGACTTAGGGACCTGAATGACAATGCAAAACGCTCAAACATACGTATTATAGGCATTCCAGAAGGAGAAGAGAAGGGAAAGGGGTCAGAAGGAGTGTTGCAGGAAATAATGGCTGAAAACTTCCCAAATCTACTGAAAGAGACAGATGTACATATCCAAGAAGCACAGCACACTCCACTGGTCATAAACCCCAACAGACCCACCCCAAGACATATACTTGTCAAATTATCCAATGCTCAAGACAAAGAGAAAATCCTAAAAGCAGTAAGAGAAAAGAAAACCATCACATACAAGGGAAGCTCCATTAGATTAAGTGCTGATTTCTCATCTGAAACCATGGAGGCAAGAAGGCAGTGGTATGATATAGTCAAGGTACTAAAAGGGAAAAAATTTCCAACCAAGAATACTCTATCCAGCTAAACTAGCATTCAAACATGATGGAGAATTCAAAATATTTGCAGGCAAACAGAAACTGAAAGAGTATACCAACAAGAAACCTCCCCTTCAAGAAATTCTAAAGGGAGTTCTGCAGGAAGAAAGGAAAAAACAGGACAGGCAAAGTTGGAGGAGAGTATAAGAGCAACAAAAAAAAAAAAACAACAAAAAAAGACAAAAAGAGAAGGGAAAAAAATACAAACAAAATATGATAAACACAAATCCAATCAAAATATGGCTAACACAAATAATTCCTTGAAAGTAATAACACTGAATGTCAACGGATTAAACTCACCTATCAAAAGATTCAGCCTGGGACATTGGATAAGGAAATATGACCCATCCATATGCTGTCTACAAGAGACACATCTTAGACCCAGAGATGCATGGAGATTGAAAGTGAATGGCTGGAAAACAATCATACAAGCAAACAATAACCAAATAAAGGCAGGAGTAGCTATATCAATATCAGACAAAATATACTTTAAATGTGAAACAATTGTGAGAGACAATGAAGGATACTACATTTTAGTGAAAGGGAAAATCTGTCAAGAAGATTGAACAATCATAAATATTTATGCTCCTAACAAGGGCGCCTCTAAATACGTGAGGCAAATGCTGGAAAAACTAAGTGAAACAATAGATGCATCTACAATTATAGTGGGGGATTTTAATACACCACTATCAACTCTGGACAGAACATCTCAAAACATAATCACTAAAGAAACAAAACATTTGAACAGTATAATAGAGGAGCTGGATCTAATGGACATATATAGATCATTACACCCAAACACAGCAGGATATACATTTTTCTCAAGTGCAATGGATCATTCTCCAAGATAGACCATATGCTAGGCCACAAAGAAAGGCTGAATGAATTCAGAAAGATTGAAATAATACAAAACAATATCTCTGACCACAGTGGAGTCAAGCTGGAAATTTGCAAGGGACAGAAGCCCAGGTTTCACATCACGATTTGGAAATTAAACAGCATACTCTTAGAAAAACAGTGGGTCAAAGAGGAAATCTCAAAAGAAATCAATGACTACCTTGAATCAAATGATAATGATAACACAACATACCAAAATTTATGGGATGCAGCAAAAGCAGTACTGAGAGGGAAATTTATAGCCATAAATTCATATATCAAAAAAAGAAGAAAGAGGGAAAATTGAAGAACTAAATGCACATTTGAAGGAATTAGAAAAACAACAACAAAGTAACCCAACAGGAAGAAGAAGGTAGGAAATAACAAAGATAAGAGCAGAACTAAATGAAATAGAAAATAAGAAAGCACTTGAAAACATAAACAAGACCAAGAGCTGGTTTTTTGAGAAGATCAACAAAATTGACAAACCTTTAGCGAGACTAACAAAGAAAAAAAGAGAGAAGATGCAAATACACAAAATAAGAAATGAGAAAGGCAATATCACCACTGACCCAACAGAAATAAAGACTATCATAAGAGGATACTTTGAAAAACTATATTCCAACAAAAATGACAATTTAGAGGAAATGGACAAATTCCTAGAACCACATAAGCAGCCCATATTGACAAAAGAAGAAATTGATGATCTTAACAAACCAATCACAAGCAGAGAGATAGAATCAGTTATTAAAAATCTCCCAACTAAGAAGAGCCCAGGGCCAGACGGCTTCACAGGTGAATTTTACAAAACATTCCGGAAAGAACTAACACCAATCCTGCTGAAACTATTCCAAAAAATCGAAACAGAAAGAACATTGCCGAACTCCTATGATGCCAAAATTACCCTAGTACCAAAGCCAAACAAAGACACCACAAGAAAGGAAAATTACAGACCAATTTCTCTAATGAACCTAGACTCAAAAATACTTAACAAAATACTTGCTAATCGTATTCAACAACACATTAAATGAGTTATACACCACCACCAAGTGGGATTCATCCCAGGTATGCAAGGATGGTTCAACATAAGAAAATCAATCAACGTAATACACCATATAAACAGATTGAAGGAAAAAAATCACATGATTATATCTATAGATGCAGAAAAAGCATTTGACAAAATACAGCACCCTTTCTTGATAAAAACACTCCAAAAGATTGGAATACAAGGAAATTTTTTGAACATGATAAAGAGTATATACGAAAAACCTAAAGCCAACATTGTTTACAATGGAGAAATCCTAGAATCCTTCCCTCTAAACTCAGGAACAAGACAAGGATGCCCATTGTCTCCGCTCCTATTTAACATTGTCTTAGAAGTACTTGCTCAAGCACTGAGGCAAGAACCAGATATAAAAGGCATTCAAATTGGAAAAGAAGAAGCCAAAATTTCACTATTTGCAGATAACATGATCCTATACATAGAAAACCCTGAGAGATCTACAAAAAAGCTTCTAGAACTCATAAATGAGTTTAGTAAAGTCACAGGTTATAAGATCAATGCGCAATAATCGGTAGCATTTCTATACACCAATAATAAGCAAGATCAGGAGGAAATGAAGAAACAAATACCATTCACAATAGTAAATAAAAAAATCAAATACTTAGGAATAAATTTAACTAAAGAGGTAAAAAACTTATACACCGAGAACTATACAAGACTGTTCAAGGAAATCAAAGAAGACCTAAAGAAATGGAAGAATATTCCTTGCTCATGGATAGGAAGACTGAATATTATTAAGATGTCTATCCTACCAAAACTGATCTACACATTCAATGCAATCCCAATAAAAATCAACACAACCTTCTTTAAGCAACTAGAAAAACTAACTATGAAATTTATTTGGAAAGGAAAGAGACCCCGAATAGCCAAAGACATATTGAAAAAGAAAAACGAAATTGGAGGAATCACACTACCTGACTTCAAAACATACTACAAAGCTACGGTGGTGAAAACAGCATGGTATTGGCATAAGGAGAGACACACAGACCAATGGAATCAAATTGAAAGCTCTGATATAGAACTTCACATATATAGCCACATAATATTCGATAAAGCCACCAAACCCTCTCAACTGGGAGAGAGTGGCCTATTCAACAAATGGTGTCTGGAGAACTGCATAGCCATATGTAGAAGAATGAAAGAGGATTACCATCTCACACCTTATACAAAGATCAACTCAAGATGGATCAAAGACTTAAATATAAGGCCAAGACCATAAAAACCTTAGAAAGCAGTGTAGGGAAACATCTACAGGACCTTGTAATAGAAAATGGCTTCATGAATATCACACCAAAAGCACGAGCAGCAAAAGAACTAATAGATAAATGGGACTTCCTCAAAATTAAAGCCTTCTGCACCTCAAAGGAGTTTGTCAAGAAAGTAAAAAGGGAGCCCACACAGTGGGAGAAAATATTTGGCAACCATATCTGTTAAGAAACTTATAACTTGCATATATAAAGAACTCCTATATCTTGAAAATAAAAAGATAAACAACCCATTTAAAAAATGGGAAAAAGATTTAAACAGACACTTCTCCAAAGAAGAAATACAAATGGCTAAAAGCACATGAAAAAATGCTCCAAATCTCTAGCTATCAGGGAAATGCAAATCAAAACTACAATGAGATACCATCTTACACCCATAAGATTGGCAGCTATGAAAAAAACAGAAGAATACAAGTGCTGGAGAGGATGTGAAGGAAGGGGAACACTCATCCACTGCTGGTGGGAATGCAGAAGGATCCAACCATTCTGGAGGACAGTATGGTGGTTTCTCAATAAAGTAGCCATAGATTTGCCATATGACCCAACAATACCACTGCTGGGTATATACCCAGCAGAACTGAAAACAAGGACACAAACCGATATATGTACACCAATGTTCATAGCAGCATTGTTCACTATTGCCAAAAGTTAGAATCAACCCAAATGCCCATCAACAGATGAGTGGATCAATAAAATGTGGTATATACACACAATGGAATACTACTCGGCTGTAAGAACAAATACACTACAAACACACGTGATAACATGGATGAATCTTGAGAACCTTATGTTGAGTGAAGCAACCCAGGCATTGAAGGACAAATACTACATGACCTCAATGGTATGAAATAAGCAAGCTGCCTCAGAGAGCAAGAGACTGAACGATAGGCTTACAGGAAATCGGAGGGTGGAGGAAGGATGTGAGCCGACGTCTGCAGGGGTGGAATTTATGACGAGCTGGTGGTAAGTATGAACACAAAGAAGAGATAAAATGGGGGCAAGGGGTTACCTTTGGGAGGCGCTTTGCGGGTTTGAGGGTTGCTGGGGATGGGCGGATGGGTAATATTGCTCAAAAGTGGTGGGAGGGAGGGGTAGCATACGAACATAGGAGAGTGTCAGGTGTTGGTGGAGAGTAAAATGCCGAGAAAATCGTATCAAAATATAATTAAGAGGGTTACCTGTTTAGAATGCTCGGAGGGGATGGTCCGATGCGGGACAGGCTCCTGGGGAATGTCTGAATGCTCATTTTGCCAGAGTGGGTAGCACCATTGGGTGGAGACCCAAGTAGTGAGAGTGGGGGTGGACCCACATCCTGGGGAGGACTAATGCCATCAAATAGAGGGAACTGTATCTCTTGAAAGAAAGGGTGGCTCCCAGGGCATTGGGGCAGTTGAGCAAGTTAGGCCCTGAACACTATTCCAACTCTCTCTGGACGTGGCTCCTCGGGAAACGGAGGTTGGCTGTCACTGTGGGCACCAAGGTGGATGGGAATATGGATGTTAAATGTGTGGATCCAAGGTAAATGGGGGGTAAGAGAGGAGTTTTGCAAGAGTACATAAGGATGGATATAAAACATGTAATACTACACCATAACATATAGGAGACGACAGACTATTAATGTAAACCATAATGTAAAACATAGGATAACTAAAAAATTAGAAAACTGTGTATCCTAAAGTATGCACCACAATGTAAGCACAGATGTCACCTTGTTTGAAAGCTATTGTCTCTGACTCTGTACATCTCTAAGTATATATGATGTGAATAGGGTGTAAGAGTATTGATGTGGAAGGGAAAAGGTTTTGTGGTGGATGTGTGGGAGTGCTGTATATTATATATATGAATTGCTGTGGTCTAGGGCTCTTGTTAAGAGAAGTTCAATAATTAGGGGAAAAAAAAAAGAAAAAGATAGGATGTAGAATTTTTTCCAAGTCAACACTTATTCTATATCTAACCTTTAAACCCATCACTATATGCCATTTTGCTAGTAAGGGATCCTGACACTATATTGGGCTTCAATTTTCAGGAAGTTCTGGATCACAGAGTGGTTCAACAATGGCAATGGAGGAATACTGGTATAGGATACTATTGACAGGTGATATATGGCTGACAGGGAGCTATACAGGACATATGTCCAGGGTGCATGGTAATGTTTGGATATACTCATAGTGGCAACAATTAAAAACTACAGCTGCGGGGGTACTGGGTTCCTGGCTGGTGGTGCTCTGTCGTGGTCCCTAGGGGAGCAGCGACAGTCTCCCAGGTGCAGCGGCAAGGACCGGGAAGGAATGAGGGTCCAACAGTGAGCCCCTGACACTAATGACTATGCTTGTGAGCTGATATGCCTGAAATAAGAACAAGGCCTAGAGCAGCATTATGCCTGGGAATTTCCTCCTGACAGCCTTCATGTTACTCAAATGTGGCCAGTCTCAAAGCCAAACTCAGCATGTAAATGCAATGCATTCCCCCTAGCGTGGGACATGACTCCCAGGGATGAGCCTCCCTGGCACCGAGGGATCACTATCAACTACCAACTGATGATGCAACTGGAAAATGACCTTGAATGGAAGGTTCAATGCGGATCAGCAGAATATCCCTGTCTACATAAAATAACATGACTTTAAAATGGTGTTTAACCTAATGTAAGGCGGAAATGGAAAGGAGAAATGAGTTTATAAGGCTACGGGTCTCTAAAAAAGAGTCTGGAGGCTGTCAGAAGGATTGCCCTTATGCAGAACTGAGCAGAGTCTAAGAGACAGATAAAGTAGATACAACCCCCAGGTATTGGTTCCTTTGAGGGCTAAAGAGACCCATGGGTGCTATGGTCATGGCAGATGGGGTTCACTGCCATGTCAGATGGCCCTTCTTTGGAGCTGGTGTTTATGCGTGATGAATCTGGACTCAGATGGGATCTCTCTTCATAAGACTTTCATGCTACTGTGCTGGAGTTGTAGTTGGTGTTGGAGTTTAAGGTATAGTTAGGGTATCTGAATCTCTGGACTGACAATGTGATAGCCAGGCCCTGAGCCTCAACAGACTCCAGCACCTACAATCTGATTTATTGGACTCACCTCACTCAGCTAAGATGGAGTTGAAGAAGGACAACCACCACACCATGGAGCCTAGAGTGCCTACAACTGAAAGCGGGAGGATTGCATCCAGTATCCATGTGGAATCTGAGCCTCCTCTTGACATAGAGGTGCAATGGACACAACCAATCCAATGTCCACAGAGAAAAGGTGGCATTGGAGTGGGAAAAGTGGACATGGTGGCTAATGAGTATGGGGAATGGCATGAAGAGACGAGATGTGGAGGCGTCTTTGGGACTTGGAGCTGCCCTGGATGGTGCTTCAGGGGCAATCACCGGATATTGTAAATCCTCATAGGGCCCACTGGATGGAATGGGGGAGAGTATGGGCCATGATGTGGACCATTGACCATGAGGTGCAGAGGTGCCCAGAGATGTACTTATCAAATCCAATGGATGTGTCATGATGATGGGAATGAGTGTTGCTGGGGGGGGAGTGGTGGGGTGGAGGTGGTGGGGTTGAATGGGTCCTCATATATTTTTTTTAATGTAATATTTTTACAAAATCAATTTTAAAAAAAGCAAACATGCTTAACATTATATAGGGATCCCATACATCAACCCTCCATCAACACCTTGCCTTGTCGTGGCACATTTGTTACAGATTATGAAAGAATATTGTCAAAATCTTACTACTAAGTATAGTCCTTATCTTACATTTGGTGTATTTTTCCCAAACCCACCCTATTATTTTTTAAAATATATTTTTATGACAGAAGTTGTAAATTTATAAAACAATCACGTACATGTGCAGAAGTCCCAAACAACATCCATCGATCAACACACCACACTGTGGTGGAACATTTGTTACAGATAAAATAATATCATGTGATTGTTACCACATCCATAGTGTACATTTTGCACACATTTTCCATACTGCCCCATTATCAACACAGTATATCTCTGGCATAGATGCAAGAATATTACGTTATTACTGATAACCATAGTCCATAGGTCACTCCAGTTGTATTTTTCTCATGCTTCACCACATTCACACCACCTTGCAGTTGTGATGTACATTTGCTCTAGCTTAGAGAGCACACTCTTGGATCTGTACCATCAACCACAATTCTCATCCACCTCTTGGTTTACTGTGCTATTCAGTTCCTAGATTATTCTCTAGTATTCTGCCAATTGGCATTTTCATCCCTAGACTACCATTTTCAGCCACATCCCCATTTATACACTAGCTGTTACTCACTATGTGTTACCATCCACATTATACATTGCCACACTTTTGCAGTAAAGCTAATTAAAACTTTTATATACATTAAACATCAGTAGTCCATCTCAGTCCTTCTCTTTCATCTTTTAAGAATCCACCACCTATCACCAGGTATTGAAGATATTTTCCTATAATTTCTTCTAGAAGTTTTATGATTCTTGCTTTTAGTTTTAGGTTTTTTATCCGTTTTGAGTCAAATTTTGGATAAGGTGTGAAATACGGGTCCTCTTTCCTTATTTTGGCTATGGATATCCAGTTATTTCAGCACCATTTTTTGAATACCCAAGCTGTGTGGGATTGACAGGCTAGTCAAAAATCACTTGGCCGTACATCTTAGTGTCTGTTTCTGAGCCATCGATTTGGTTCCGTTGGTCTATGTGTCTGTCCTCATGCTAGCACCACACTGTTTTTACCACTATAGCTAGGTAATATAATTTAAAGTCTGGAGATGAGCATTTGGTTTTCCTTTTTAATATGTTTCTGGCTATTCAGGACCACCTTCCCTTTCAAATAAATTTGATAATCGAGTATTCAATTTTTAAAAGAATTGGTGGTGGAATTTTTATTGGGATTGCATTGAATCTGTATGTCAATTTGAGTATAACTGACATCTTTTTTTATAAAATTTTATTTATTTCTCCCCCCTTCCTCCATTGTCTGCTCTCTGTGTCCATTTGCTGTGTGTTCTTCTATGTCTCCTTTTATTCTCATTATGTGGTTCTGGGAACCGATCCTGGGACCTTCTGGAGTGGGAGAGAGGTGATCATTCTCTTCTGCCGCCTCTGGTCCCTGGACTGCTGTGCCTCTTATTGTCTCTCCTAGTGTCTCTTTTTGTTGTTTCCTCTTGCTGTGTCAGCTCTCCATGTGGGCAAACACTCCTGCGCAGGGTAGCACTCCTGCATGGGGCAGTGCTCCACATGGGCCAGCTCACCACATGCCGAGCTTGCCTTAACCAGGAGGCCCTGGGTATTGAACCCTGGACCTCCTATATGGTAGATGGAAACCCAATTGCTTGAGACATATCTGCTTCCCGAATTGACAACTTAATGCTATTTAATCTTCCAATTCGTCAGCATGGAATGTTCTTTCAGTTATTTAGACATTTTTAAAATTCTTATAACATTGTGTTGCAGTTTTCTGAATACAGGGGCTTTACATCATTGCTTAAGTTTATTCCTATTTGAGTTTTATCTGTCATATTTTATTTTCTCCACTCTTTTGACACTTTTAGTTAATTTTATTGATATAATCTTCATTTCTAGAGTCATTTCCAGGCCTCTCCTGTCTTTTCTTTTCAGGTTCTAGCATACCCTTTAATATTTCCTCAAAATCTAGCCTCTTGGCTAGAAATCCTCTCAATTTCTGTTTATCTGTCAATATTCTAATCTCACCCTTATTTTTGAAAAACAGTCTTGCTGGATATAAGATTCTTGGTTGGAAGTTTTTCTCTTGTAGTATCCTAAATATATCATACCACTGTCTTCTTGCCTCCATGGCTTCTGGTGGGAAATCAGCACTTTATCTTATTGGGTATCCTTTATATGTCAGATATTCTTTTTCTGTTGCTGTTCTCAGAATTCTCTTTGTCTTTGGCATTTGATATTCTGATTAGTATGTGTCTCATATTTGGTCTATTCTGATTTTTCCAGATGGGAGTACATTGTGCTTCTGGGACATGGATATCTATGTCCTTTAAAAGGGTTGAGAAATTTTCTACCATTATTTCTTGAAATATTCCTTCTGCCACTTTTCTCATCTTCTTCTGGGACACCCATGACATATGTTTGCTCATCTCTTGCTGTCATTTAGTTCCATAAGACCTTTTTCAATTTTTTCTACTCTTTTCATCTTTTCTTTTGTATGTTCACATTCAGATGACACTTCTTCAAGTGCACCAATCCTTTTTCTGCCACCTCAAACCTGCTATTATATGATTCCAGTGTTTTTTTTAAAGATTTATTTAATTTTTTTTATTTCTCTCCCCTTCCCCTCTGCCAATTGTCTGCTCTCTGTGTCCATTCACTGTGTGTTCTTCTGTGTCTGCTTCTATTCTTTTTTTAAAAAGATGTATTTATTTATTTATTTCTCTCCCCTCCCCCCCCCACCCCAGTTGTCTGTTCTCTGTGTCTATTTGCTGCGTCTTCTTTGTCCACTTCTGTTGTTGTCAGCGGCTCAGGAATCTGTGTCTCTTTTTGTTGTGTCATCTTGCTGCATCAGCTCTCTGTGTGTGCGGTGCCATTCTTAGGCAGGCTGCACTTTCTTTCACGCTGGATGGCTCTCCTTATGGGGCGCACTCCTTGCGCATGGGGCTCCCCTATGCAGGGGACACCCCGGCATGGCACGGCACTCCTTGCACGCATCAGCACTGCGCATGGGCCAGCTGCACATGGTTCAAGGAGGCCCGGGGTTTGAACTGCGGACCTCCCATGTGGTAGATGGATGCCCTAACCACTGGGCCGAGTTCGCTGCCCTACTTCTATTCTTGTCAGGGGTGTGGGAATCTGTGTCTCTTATTGTTGCGTTATCTTGCTGCATCAGCCCTCTGTGTGTGCGGCACAACTCCTGGGCAGGCTGGACTTTCTTTCACTCTGGGCGGCTCTCTTTCCAGGGCACACTCCTTGCACATGGGGCTTCCCTGCGCGTGGGACAGCCCTGCGTGGCATGGCACTCCTTGTACTGCACGTAGGCCAGGTCCACAAGGGTCAAGGAGGTCCTGGGTTTGAACTGCAGACCTCCATGTGGTAGGAAGACACTCTATCCATTGAGCCAAGTCTGCTTCTCTCCAGTGTTTTTAAAATTTCATTTATTGTACCTTTCATTCCCATAAGATCTGCTATTTTTCTATGTATGCTTTCAAATTCTTCTTTGTGCTCATCCAAGGTCTTCTTAATATCTTTAATCTCTTTAGCCATCTCATTGAATTTATTAAGGAGATTTGTTTAGACATCTGTGAATAGTTGTCTCAATTTGTTTATGTCATCTGGAGGCTTATCTTGTCCCTTTAACTTGGCCATGTCTTCCTGTTTCTTGGTATGGATTGTAATTTTTTGTTGGTGTTTTGGCATCTGGTTTACTGGAGTATTTATTCTGGGTGTAGTTTTTCTCTTTAGCTTAGGGCTTCTTATCATTTCTCCCTTGCTGGTTGTGCAGTAGGAGCCAAGGATGTAGTTGGTGCTATAAGCTGTGGAGGCTCAAGCTGCCCTCATTGCCCTAGGGACCAATGAAGCTTCTCCCAACTTTCTCCTTTGCCAGGGGAAGGAACAGTGTCACAGCTGTGTGGAATAATCCAAGTCGTGGAGGCCTAGACTGCAGTTGCCCAGAGATACTGATGAGGTTTCACATCCCTTTCTCCCCTGCCTGGGGTGGAGATGGAGCTGCAGGTGTGGGCAGCAATCTATGCTGTGAAGGTCCAAGTTGATTGCAGTTGCCCTGGTAGACTTATGCTTATCAGTGTGTGCCAGCCACACTTACCTGCAGTTACCTGGATAGGCTGTTTCATGGCCCGCTAACCTCCTCCCTGCCAGAGGTGGGCCTGAAGCCTAGGCTAGGGTTCCAGGATGATGAATCTTCTCTGCAGATGGGCAGTCTCCTCCTTCCATTCCTTCAAGGATGTTTCAGGATTCTCTTCTGGTCTCTTGGGGCCCCCAAACAGTCGCTGGCTAGCTCCAGATAGCATTGGGTGTTTGCTAACTGCCCTGTAGCAGGAGCTGACTCTAGGAGCTCCTTACTCTACTGCCAAATTTCCTTTTGTCCTATGTTTAAGTAAATTGTCCTTCTTGTTGGCATTTGATTTTTCAAAATATTCTCTTATGATACTCTTTATTTCATTTCTTATTTTGTGTATTTGCATCTTCTCTCTTTTTTTCTTTGTTAGTCTAACTAAGGGTATGTCAATTTTATTGATCTTCTCAAAGAACCAGCTCTTGGTTTTCTTTATTTTTTCTAGTGCTTTCTTATTTTCTATTTCATTTAGTTCTGCTCTGATGTTTGTTATTTATTTATTTCTTCTTCCTTTGGGGTTAATTTGTTATTTTTTTACTAATTCCTCCAAGTGTGCAGTTAGGTCTTCAATTTTAGCTCTTAGTTCTTTTTCTTTTTATAATCTTATGAATGTTAGGTTGATTTATAAGAGCTGGTCTGGGCAGTTACAGTTTCTTTACAATGAGGAATTATCTAATTGTGAACATTCTGTACATGGCAATTAGAAGTCGTCATTGCAAGAGAAAAACATAGCCTACTTGCTGTAGCCAACACGAAAATAACCAGAGAACAGTAGGAAAAATGTAGTGATCAGGGTAAGATTTGGTTGGCTTTTCTTTTTTTATTATAAAAGGAAAAAAAAAATGCCTCTTCAGAAATCTTAAAGGAAAGGAATACCTTGCACTCATGGAAAAAGACACCAGAATACAAAATTACAATTTTGTGACTGCAGGCCTTCCCCATCTCTTCACAGGGCAGAAATAGGAAGACTTGAAGCCAACAAGCAATTTTGTAAAACAGAAAGACTTAGAAACTCTACAAATATGATTAAAATCTAAACTTATTTTGCTTTAAAATTTTTAAAAATATATCAAAAGGTCTGCTTTAGTGACATGCTACTCCCACCATAAAATAACCCCAGTACCCCTTTTGTTGGGAACATGCTTAAGTTGGCCAGCCAACTCATAATACTTACACCCCGTGTGTATGCAAGCACTTGTGTATCTTTTAATTCAGAGCCACCGGACTCATTTGCTACCACTGCTAGTAACCTGCTTCAACCTGTTAATGGGCCCATTTCCATTCCCTTCAGAAAGGTGGACAGGGCAAAACCAAACTCCTTAAGTGTTAGGGAAGGAATAATGACCCTAAATAGTCAACTTTTCAAGCAATGTCTCTCCCACCCCCACTCAAAGCGAGACCCTTATTTCTAACCAGACTTGCATCAAATTTGCCTCCTGGTGCTTAGAATGTTTTTTGTTTCGCCTTTAGAATAGCACACATATGTACACACCAATATATATAATTTTTTTGCTTTTACGTGTAAATATAAAAATACTACTCTGCTTTGTGTTATAAATGGAGAACCAAATGATAGGAAGTTTTTCTTTTTCTTGAGGTAGGGATATCTATCAGTTAATCCTCTGAGTTTTGTCTTCAGGTAGGGCATTTAGCCCCAAGCCAGGGAAGCCTAACAGCCAAGAGACCAGGAGCATTTTCCTCCTGATCTCCCTAACCTTCTTTCTCTACTAATTCCCACTTCTAAGTTGCTTATCATCTTTTAAAAATGGAACTTCCCACCAAAGGGAGGAGGTGTTCTAATTATAGGGCAGTCAGGCCCCCTCACCTTCAGCTACCTCACAGAAAAAGTCCTGCTCTCCCTTCACAAACACAGATGCTCTCTGTCCAGACAGCTATTCCACTGGGCAAACACATCTGATTAAATGCATGCAGTGGTTAGGTCTCCCCACCTACCTCCCCACTAATGCACTATTGCCTCAGTCTTTGAAAGCTTCAATGATAGGAAAAAAGGGGCGGGGTGGGATGAGTGTGCAGAAATTAAGAACTTGACCCCTCAACCCTGGCCCAAAAAAGCAAGAGTTATTAACTGGGCATAAGGAATAATATTCTGCCCTTTGAGTTAAAGCTAGTAGGACAATCAGGAGAGAGGAAAAGTGGATGCCAGATGAAGAACTTGGAGGAGTTTGATGGCTGAAGGTCTAGTCCACTTAGTTTTTATACTGGAAGGGCTCATTGCCAGTCTCGTTGAGAAGATTTTGTGCAGATGAGGGCTTCTGCCACTGCAAAGGGGTCACAGTTGGCAGATGGGTGGCAGTCTTCAAAGTAACCCTTCTTCTCTCAGTCAACAGTCCAGGGAATGCAGATACTGGCACCAGAGTTGGCCACACTAGCAGAAAAATAATTGATGTTGGAAGTTTCATGGAATCCAGTTAGGCACTGGGCATTGTCCAGCCCCTCCTTGGGATCATAGGCATGGATGTGGTACTGGTGTTACTTAGTTTATTGACGGACTCCTCAATGTACTGCAAACCATTCTCTTCTCTCATGGCCTTGGTGCTGAAGTTGGTATGGCAGCCTGCACCATTCTAGTTCCCTGGAATGGGCTTAGGATCAAAGGTTGCTATCACATCAAAGTCCTCACATACATGATGCAAGATGAAACCGGCCACCCAAAGATGGTCTCCCATGTTGATTCCTTCACAGGGGCCTATCTGGAATTCCCACTGGGCAGGCATGACCTTAGCATTCATTCCTACAATCTTGATGCCAGTGTACAAGCAGGCCTGGTAGTGGGCCTCCATGATATCTCTGCCATAGGCTTTGTCTGCTCCCACACCACAGTAATATGGGCCTTGGGGCCTAGGGAAGCCATTGGAAGGCCAGCTGAAGTGGTGCCAATCTGTTCCCATAAGGGTATATTCCTGCTCCATTCCAAACCAGGGGTGCTGGTTGCTCATCATGCCCATTATGCATTTACAGGTGTGCCTCGAATTGGTTTCTGCAGGCTTTCGGTTGTACTTGAACATTTCACGGAACACCAGCTTGTTAGGGTCCTTGCAGAAAGGGTCCTGAAACATGGCAACAGGGCTGAGATACATGTCACTGTTGGAACCTTCAGACTGAAAAGTACTAGATCCATCAAAATTCCACTCAGGCAGCTGTTCTGTATACTTGGGCTCACTCACTGTCCAGAGTGCAGGTCTTGCAGTGCAGTCCTTCTCCAGTGCCATTGATCCATACATATATGGCTTGGACTTTCTTGCCCTGAGAAAGAGTCATATAAAGCTGCTTGATACCTTTTTTCAAGTGGGAACTTGCTGAGGGGGCCATGGTAGAAGGCATTCTGCACAGCGAGCAGGACCAAGAGTGGGCAGGCCACGAGAGCCAGGTGAGGCAAGGAGACCGGGTTTGCAGGTCAGATGCACACCTCTTCTCTCATTCGCGGCTCTGCTCTCTTTGTTCTTTTTTAATATATGAATTTATAGCTATGAATTTCTCTGTCAGTACAGCTTTTGCTGCATCCCATGAGTTTTGATATGCTGTGTTGTCGTTTTTATTTGTTTCAAGGTAGTTACTGATTTCTTTTGAGATTTCCTCCTTGACCCACTGTTTAGCAAAGAGTGTGTTACATAAGTTCCATATCTTTGTGCCTAATCTGGTTCTCTGGCCCTTGCAGATTACCAGCTTCATTCCATTGTAGTCAGAGAAATTATTTTGTATTATTTCAATCTTTTCCAAATTCATTGAGACTTTCTCTGTGGCCTAGCATGTGGTCTATTTTGGAGAATGATCCATGTGTACTTGAGAAGAATGTATATCCTGCTGTATTTGGGTGTATTCTTCTGTATATGTCTATTAGGTCCAGACCCTGTAATATATTATTCAAAGTCTTTGTTTCTTTATTGATACTCTGTTGAGATGTTCTGTCTAATGGTGATAATGGTATATTAAAGTCCCCCTCTATAATTGTAGATGCATCTATTCCACTACTTAGTTTTTCCAGTGTTTGCCTCACATATTTTGAGGCAGACACAGAGGGCACTCAGCAAATGTATACAGAGATCAGACAGTGAGTGCAGACAATGAGGGGAATAAATAAATCTAATAACAAAAAAATTGAGCTATATTATTTTTTAAAAAAAGAATCAATTACAGGAGCAGGACTGGGGTGAGGAAAGTAAGATACTTATTTACCTCAGTTGTAAAATTTAAGAAGAATCAAGATAAATTTTTTTTGTCTTGATAAAAGCCTCAGTAATCAAGATAAATTTTTATGTAATATTTTCACATATTAAAATTAATTTTAAAAATCCACAATGATACAAATATCAAAATTTTAAATAAAGATGGGATCTGCCCCTGTACTTGTTAATACCTGCCTTACTAGGGAAGCGGACTTGGCCCAGTGGTTAGGGCGTCCATCTACCACATGGGAGGTCCGCAGTTCAAACCCCGGGTCTCCTTGATCCATATGGAGCTGGCCCATGCATAGTGCCGTGCCAATGCAGGGGTGTCCCCTGCATAGGGGAGCCCCACACGCAAGGAGTGTGCCCCATAAGGAAAGCCGCCCAGCGTGAAAGTGCAGCCTGCCTAAGAATGGCGCTGCCCACATGGAGAGCTGACACAACAAGATGACGCAACAAAAAGAAACACAGATTCCTGTGCTGCTAACAACAACAGAAGCGGATGAAGAAGATGCAGCAAATAGACACAGAGAACAGACAACTGGGGCGGGGGGTGGAGGTGGGGGGGAGGGGAGAGAAATAAATAAATAAAAATAAATCTTTTAAAAAAAGAACCTGCCTTACTTGCCTCACCTAATCCTGGCCCTGGATTGAAAAAAAAAAACTTCATTTACAGAAAGAGATGGCTGACCTGAAGGTCTCTCTCTTTCTCTCTCTCAACACAACATAATTTCCTGGTAACATTTAAACAACATAGACCAGTTGGTGTAAAGTGTGGATGATATTCCTGGATGGAACAAGTGAAAATTAAATTAAGTGAATTGAGCTTTCAAGTCAATAAACTAGAAAAAGAACAATAAGCCTAAGAAAAACTGGAGGAAGAAATTAGCCATGATAAAAACTCATCCAGAAATAAGTGAATTACAAAACAAAAAAGCTATAGATTTGACAAATAAACAATAGGTATTCCTGGAAGAAGAAAATATATAAATAGGGAAGTGGATTTGGCTGAACTGATAGAGCATTCACCCACCACGTGGGAGGTTCAGGGTTCAAACACAGGGCATCCTGACCCATGTGGTCAGCTGGCCCATGTGCAGTGCTGATGCATGCAAGGAGTGCCATGTCACACATGGGTGTCCCCGCATAGGGAAGCCCAAATGCAAGGAGTGTGCCCCTAAGGAGAGCCCCACTGAGCAAAAAAAGTGTAGCCTGCCTAGGAGTGGCGCCACATACACGGAGAGCTGATGTAGCAAGATGACGCAACAAAAAGAGACAGATTCCCAGTGCCATTGACAAGAATACAAGCTGACACCGAAGAACACAGAGTGAGTGGATACAGAGAGCAAACAACTAGAGGTGGGGGGAAGGGAGAGAAATAAATAAAAAATTAAAATCTTAAAAAAAAAAGAAAATAGATTAATTAAGAATAAAAAGGGGTAAAACACAAAAACATAAAATCTTAAATGAGAGAAAGAACATAACCACAGTTATGAAGGAATTTTTAAAAATGACAAGAAAATTCTTTGCATATTGTAGCAGTTTGATATAGTTATGAATTCCAAAAATAGATATTGGATTATGTTTGTAAACTGGTCTATACCTGGGCATGATTAAATTATGATTAGCGCTTTCATTGGGCCACATCAGTAGGGTGTTGAGTCCCTGCCCGTTGGAGGGTGGGGACTCATAGATAAAAGACATAGCAAAGGACAGAGTTGGAGGTTTTGATGTTGGAGTTGATGCTGAAATCTTAAGCTGGAGCCCCAAGAAGTAAGCACACAGAGGACATAGAAGCAAACCCTGGGAAGAGAGGAACCCTGAGCCCAGAAAGAAGCAAGCCTTGGGAAGAGAGGAACCCTGAGCCCAGAGAGAAGCAAGACCTGGGAGGAGAGGAAACCAGGAAGCCTGAGCCCTGACAGATGTTGGCAGCCATCTTGCTCAAACACGTGGAAATAGACTTTGGTGAGGGAATTAACCTATGCTTTATGGCCTGGTATCTGTTAGCTCCTACTTCAAATAAATACCCTTTATATAATGAACCGATTTCTGGTATTTTGCATCAGCACCTCTTTGGCTGACTAATACAGAATTTGATACTGAGGAGTGGGGAAGTGCTTTTGCAAATAACTAAATGCTGGAAAGGTTTTATAAATGGATAAGGGGTATTTTTTTGGAGGAATTGTGAGCTCCTTGGAAGAAAACACTTACAGGGCTTTGAAGAGACAGTTAGCAATATGGATACTAAAAAGACTTTTTATTATGCCTTAGAAGTAAATGATAAAACTGTTATTGGAAACTGGAGGAAAGTTGATCCATGCTTTAAAGTTGCAGAGAACTTAGCAAGATTAACTCCTGGTGTTTGATGGAGGGCAGAATTTGAAAATGGTAAGCCTGAACACTTAGCTGAAGAAATTTCTAAAGTAAACCCGGAGAATGCGGCTTGGCTTCTTGGAGCTAATAACAAAATGCTAGACGGGAGAGATATGCTGAGGACTGAACTGTTGGGCACAAAGAAAACAGAAACTGATTCTAGAAATTCCAAACCTCTGGAAATCAAGCTCCCAGATGAAAGTGCCTCATTGGAGGACTTAACCAAACTTGGAACTTGTAAATCAGGATTGAAGATACAGTTATTTCGGAAAGACTTGTGGAAAATGTTACTGTCTGATGGCTCAGAACCCTGCTTCCTGCATGCTATTCCAATAAGGTTTTTGAGTGCTGTATGAACAAAACCGCTGTCAGCTTGTAATAAAAGGGGTGTGGAAAGGAGAGATTGAAGGGGAAATGACTTCAAGAGGAAACCCATGGATGCTGATATCTGGAATTAAGACATCACCTTGGGCCAAGAGAGGAACCCCACCTATGTGCACACTGAGGGTGAGTTTGCCCCAGCAGTTGAAGAGGGTGAATGTTCCTGCCCAATGTTCTGGGAGAATTTTGCTGCCCCAGGGTACAGAGAGTGTGGAGCACATTCCCCGAGGATTAAGTCAGTAATGTTCAGCACCCCACAGGTCTGAGAGGGGTGGACCTGTTCCCCATTGATTAGGGAAGGCAAGATGGTCAACTCATTACTCTGAGAGGGTTGAGCCTGCATGCCAGAAGTTAGGGAAGGCCAGGTGGTCAACCTGTTGCTCTGAGAGGGTTGAGCCTGTAGCCAGAGATTAGGGGGAATGTTGTCTTCATGTCACTGTACTAGGGGGGCTAAGACTCTAGCCCAAAGTTATGGTAAAGTGTGGCAATCACCCCAACAATCTTGGAGGATGAGATCTGGAGCTTGGTCAACACCCAGATACTTGATGAGGTAGGAATCAAGAAAATGGCCGTCTTCATGTCACTGTACTAGGGGTAGGTACATCTGCTTTTTTTCCTTTTGTCTGTTTCATTTTTTAAATACATTTTAAATTTATTTTTAAAAGATACATAGAGCACACAAAATGTTACATTTAAAAATATAGGAGTTTCCCATATGCCCCATTCCCCACACCTCCCACTCCTCCATATCAACAACTTCTTTAATTAGTGTGGTACATTTACTGGAAGTGATGAATACATTTTAGAGCACTGCTACACAGCATGGATTATAGTTTGCATTGTAGTTTACACTGTCTTCCAGTCCATTCCATTATATGTCCTGCATCTGTCCCTGCAACATCATTCAGGACAACTCCAAGTCCAGAAAATGCTCCTATATTACATCTTTTCCCTCTCCCTACCTTCAGCAAATCCTGTGGCCACTGTCTCCACATCAGTGATGTAATTTCTTCCATCGCTAGAGTCACAATAATTCTATAGTAGAATACCAGTAATTCCACTCTACTCCATATTTTATTCCTCCATCCTGAGGACCCTGGGGTGGCAATGCCCCTCTACCTTTCAATTGAGAGGGGTCTTCAATCCTACATGGCTGGTGGATGGGACTTGTACCCACAGCTGATACATCTGATTTTGAAAGGAGTCTAGCAGTTCCTCAAATGGTTAAACATAGAATTACTATATAACCTAGCAATTCCATATACCCAAATGAAATGAAAACATATCACAGGAAAATTTGTACATAATTTTTCATAGCAGCACTATTCATAATAGCCAAAAAGTGGAAACAACCCAAATGTTCATCTGATGAATGGATAAATGTGTTGTATTCATACTGGAATACTATTCAGCAATTAAAAGGAATAAAATATTAATACATGCTATAGTATGGATGAACCTTGAAAACATTATACTAAACGATAGAATCTAGTCATAAAGGACGACCAATTATATGATTCTATCTATGTTAAATGTCCAGAATAGGCAAATTCATAGAGACATAAAGTAGATTAGTGGTTGCCTAGGGCTGGTGGAACCAGGACTGTCTGTTTAATGGGTACAGGGTATATTTTTGGCTACTGGAATTGTCTTAAAACTAATCCTTGTGATGAGTGAACAACACTGTGAATATCCTAAAACCCACTGAACTGTATTCTTTAACTGGTTGGGTTGTATGATAAATGAATTATATATCAATAAAACTGTTTAAAACAGCATTAACTTTTGCATGGTAAAAGGCACCATAGGTAAAGGCAGGAGACAAAGTACAACTGAAAAAAATTGCAGTTCATACCACAAAGACTCCTAATATATAATGAGATCCTTGAAGTTAGTGAATACAGGACCACAGTTCAATCGAAAACTGAGCAGAGGATATGAAGAGGAAATATTATAAACGTTGTTTACGAGTCATGAAAGGATGCTCATTTAATAGAAATGCAAACAAAAACTACCCAAAGATTCAATTCTTTACATCTCAGATTTGCAAATGTTAAAAAGTTTGATAAAACACTCTATTGGCAATACTATGAGGAAACATGAATTCTGAAAAATTATTGGTGAGAGTATAGATGGGTACCATCCCTATGGAGGAAAATATAATGATTTAGATTAATACTGCAAATGTATATATACCCTTTGGTCCAGTAATTATATTTCTGAGGCTTTAGCCTACAAATATACTTACACACATATGAACTGACATACATACATAGTTTTTATGACAACATTATAGCAAGACATGAAATATTCTCAATGTCCATCAGCAGGGAACTGGTTAAGTTATGCTATATCCATTCAATGGAATACCATGTGGCTACAAATAAGAATGAAGATGCTCTCTATGTACTGATATGGAAAGATCACTAAGGTATGTATTTTTATAACAACTTTATTGAGATATACTTCACATATTGTTCAATTCACTCATTTAAAGTGTATAATTAAATGGTTTTTGGCATATTCTTAGGCTTATGCAACCATCACCACTATCTAATTCCAGAATGTTTTCACCACCACCCCCCAAAAAAACCCACACCCCTTATTCACTCCCCATTTCTCTCCAACCTTCCCTGTCCTAGGCAACACCGAATCTACTTTCTAACTATAGATTTGCCTATTCTGGACTTTTAACGTAAGTGGAGTCATGTTTGGCACCATGTTTTTCACTTATTAGATTTTGGAGATTGTTTTTTAGTAATTATGATTAGTACATGTAGGTCAAATTAATTTTTTTTGTTTTTCTTAAATATAAATTTATTGATGCATATCATTTGTACATGAACATACATAAACAATCAGTCTGTGTATAATAAAAGTTGTGAACTTTCAAAGAAAACATGCACATCATCATACAGGTCTCCCATACATCACCCCACCAAAAACACCTTACATTGGTATGAGACATTTGTTACAAACTATGGAACAGCATATTCAAAATATTACTAAATATATCCCATATCTTACATCTGGTGGATTACCTCCCCCAACCCACCCGATTATTAACACCCTGCATTAGTATTTACATTTGTTATACTTCATGTAAGAACATTCTCATATTTGTCCTGTTAACCAGAGTCAGTCTTCCACCACTGGATTCCCTGTGTTAAACAGTTCCATGCTTTGTACAAATCCATTCAGTGTGTACACTCTGCCTCTCCTTTTCATCATAGAGTTGTGCTGTCATCACCTTAGTCAATTTTAGAACATTTTCATTATTCCAAAGGGAAAATCCCATACCCCTTATACCCCCTATTGTCCCTTATAATTGATATAATCTCTTCTTTGACATTTGTGTTAGTCTGCCAAAGGGATGCTGATGCAAAGTACCAGGAATCTGTTGATTTTTATAAAGGGTATTTATTTGGGGTAAAAGTTTCCAGTTAAAAGGCCCTAGAGTCCAACTCATGGTTGCTTTCTCACCAAAGTCAGTTACCACATGTTGAAGATGGCTGCTGATCTTTGCCTGCTCTGTCAGGCCTTCTCAACTGCTCAGCTGCTCTGTTCTCTTTGGCTGCAAAGTATCAGGCAAATGGCCATTGCTCTTCTTGGGGCTTTAACTATTTGAGACTTCTTTCTGACACATGGCAGGACCAACATGACCAAGTTCTCCCCTCTGTATGCTTTCTTTTTTTTTTTTTTAATAATTATAAGTGTTTTTTTAAAGGATTTTAAAAAAATTTCTCTCCCCTTCTTCACCCCCCCCCATTTGTCTGTTTTCTGTGTCCATTTGCTGCATGTTGTTGTTTTTGTCTGCTTCTGTTGCTGTTGTTGTCAGTGGTACGGGAATCTGTGTTTCTTTTTGTTGCATCATCTTGCTGCATCAACTCTCCGTGTGTGCAGCGCCATTCCTGGGCAGGTTGCACTTTCTTTTGCACTGGGAAGCTCTCCTTATGGGGCGCACTCCTTGGGCGTGGGGTTCCCCTACGCGGGGCATACCCATGTGGCAGGCACTCCTTGCGCGCATCAGTACTGCGCATGGGCCAACTCCACATGGGTCAAGGAGGCCCGGGTTTTGAACCGCAGACCTCCCATGTGGTAGACGGACGCCCTATCCACTGGGCCAAGTCCGCTTCCCATCTGTATGCTTTCTTGAGTGAGTGTTCGTTCATATCAGTCCCCCATGGGGATGGGGATTTAACCCGAGTCATACCTTACTCATGTAATTGAATCAAAGCCCTAATCTTAGCAGGTAATTTAATCAAAGGCCTCTCAACTGAATTCAATATATTCAAAAGGGTGTCACACCCAGAAGAATAAATTGGTTTACAAACATAATCTTTCTCTTTTTGGGATTTATAAAATAATATTAAACTGCCATACCATTTCTGTAAAATATTACAATATTACTGTTTATTATCTCCAATAAGTTACATTATTTGTAATTTTCCCGTGTACCACCATATTCTTAGCACTTTGTAAAAGACCATTCTTTTAATTATACTATTAACCACAATCTCCAACCACCACCAAAATCACTGTTATACATTCCCTAGATTCTTATCCACAAACTCTCCTTTTCAGTCACAATCTCATTTATAAATCAGCAGTGTTAGTTATACTCACTATGTGTTACCACCAACTGTATTCATTGACACACTTTTACAATAACTTCATTAAAAATTCTACATATATTGAGCAGCAGCTCCCATTCTCAACCCACATTCTATCTCCTAGTAACCCATACTCTAGAGTTTACTTCCCTGAGTTTACTCATCATGTGTAGTTCTTATTAGTGAGACCATACATTATTTGTCCTTTTGTGTCTGGCTTATTTCACTCAAAATAATATCTTCAAAGTTCATGTTGTCATATCCATCCCGATTTCATTTCTTCTTACAGCTGAATAGTATTTCATTGTATGTATATACAGCATTTTGTTTATCCATTCATCAGTTGATGGACACTTGGGCAGGTTCCATATTTTAGCAATTGTGAATAGTCATGCTATAAACATTGTGTGCAAATGTCAGTTCATGTCCTTGCTTTCAGTTCTTTTGAATATATTCCTGGTAATAGGATTGCTGGATTATAAAAGAGTTTTTTTAAAAAAAGATTTAATTTATTTATTTCTCCCCACCCCCTTGTTGTTTTTCACTTGCTGTGTCTTTTTGTCTTCCTGGTTTCTTTAGGAGGCACCAGGAGCTGAACTCGGGACCTCTGGTGTGGAAGGGAGGTGCCTAGTTTCTTGAGCCACCTCCACTCCCTGCTTTGTTGTGTCTCTTATTCTGTTTTTCCTCCCCAAGTCTCTTGTTGCATCATCTCGCCACACCTGTCTTGTCGCATCAGCTTGCTGTCTTCTTTAGGAGGCACTGGGAACTTTTGCTCCCTGCTTTGTTGTGTTTCTCATTATGTTTTTTCTTCTTCTTTTTTAAAAAGATTTATTTACTTATTTGTTTTCCTCCCATCCTCATTGTCTGCTCTCTCTGTCCATTCGCTGTGCATTCTTCTGTGACTGCTTGTCTTCTCTTTAGGTGGCACTGGGAATCAATCCTGGGACCTTCGGAGTGGGAGAGAGGTGCTCATTCTCTTGCACCACCTCAGCTCCCTGGTCTGCTTCATCTCTTATTGTCTTTCCTCTGTGTCTCTTTTTTGTTGCATCATCTTGCTGTGCCAGCTCTCCTCTCAGGCCAGCTTGTCATGTGGGCCAGCACTCCTGAGTGGGCCAACACTCCACTTGGGCCAGCTCGTTGCATGAGCCAGCTCTCTGCTTTTGCCAGCTCACCATATGGGCCAGCTCGCCTCCATCACTTTACCATAGATGTGAAGGTCTTTTTCTGAGTTCTTGATTTGTTGCTGTTGGTCCCTATGTCTATCTTGATGCCAGTACCATGTTGTTTTTACCACTGTAGCTAATTAATATGCTTTAAAGTCAAGAAGCGAGAGTCTTCCATCTTCATTCTTTTAAAAGACATTTTTGGTTATTTAGAGCTTCTTACCCTCCCTCAAAATTTGGTAATTGGCTTTTCCATTTCTGCAAAAACAGCTTTTGGCATTTTTATCGGAATTGTGTTGAATCTGTAAATCAGTTTGGGTAGAATTGACATCTTAACAATATTTAGTCTTCTATTTCATGAACATGGGATGTCCTTCCATTTATATAAGTTTTCTTTGGTTTTGTCTAGCCATGTTGTGCAGTTTTCTGAATATAGATCCCTTATGCTCTTGGTTAAGTTTATTCCTTAATATTTGATTCTTTTAGTCATTATTATAAATAGAATATTTTCCTCACTTCTTCCCCAGATTGCACATCAATATAGTGTAGAAATGCTACTGATTTTTGTGTATTAATTTTGTATCCCACCACTTTGCTGAACTTGTTTCTTTTAGTAGCTTTGTTGTGAATTTTGGGGGTGGTTTCTAGATATAGGATCATATAATCAGTGAATAGTGAAAGTTTTACTTCTTCCTTTCCTATTTGGGTGCCTTTTATTTCTTTTTCTTGCCTAATTGCTCTAGCTAGAACTTCTAGTGCAATATTGAATAAAAGTGATGACAGTGGGTGTCCTTGTCTTTTTTCCCATCTTAGCAGGAAAGCTTTCAGTCTTTCCTTGTTGTGTACAATGTTATGTGTAGGTTTTTCATATATGCACTTTACCATGTTGAGAAAACTTCCTTCTATTCTTATCTTTGGAGTGTTTTTATCAAGAAAGTATGCTGTATTTTGTCAAATGTCTTTTCTGTGTCAATTGAAGGGATCATGTGATCATTTTCTTCTTCAGTTTATTAATGTTGCTTATTACACTAATTGATTTTCTTGTGCTGAACCACCCTTGCACACACAGAATAAAACCCACTTAATTGTGGTGTATAATTCTTTTAATGTGCTTTTGGGTTAGATTTGCAAGCATTTTGTTGAGGATTTTTGCACCTATATTATTAGATTTTGTAAGTATTTTGTTGAGGATTTTTGCACCTATATTATTTGAGAAATTGGTCTGTAATTTTCTTTTTTTCATGGTATTGTTACCTGGGTTTGTTATTAGGGTGATGTTGGTTTCATAGAATGAGTTTGATAGCATTGCTTCCCTTTCAGTTTTTTTCCTTCTTTTTTCGGAAGAACTCGAACAAGATTGGTATTAGATCATCATTAAATGATTGGTAGAATTCACCTTTGAAGTCATCTGGTCCCACACTTTTCATATTTGGGAAGGTTTTGATGCCTGTTTTCATTCTCTTTAATTGTGATTGGTTTGTTGAGGTCTTCTGTTTCTTTTAGGGTCAGTGTAGGTTGTTTGCCTGTTTCTAGGACTTTGTTCATCTTGTCTACATCGCCTGGATTTTTTGGCATACGGTTGTTCATCCTCTTATGATCTTTCTTCTTTCTGTGGGATCAGAGGTAATGTCCCCCCTCTCATTTTTTATTTTATTTACTTGCATCTTCTCTCTTTTTACATTGTTAGTCTAGGTAAAGGATTTTGTCGATTTTATTAATTTTCTCAAAGAACCAACTTTTGTTTTGTTTTGTTTATTCTCTATACTGCATTTTTGGCTCAAATTCATTTATTTCTGTTCTGATCTTTATTATTTCTTACCATTGTCATCATTTGGGATTAGACTGCCATTCATTTTCTAGTTCCTCCAAGTGTGCAGTTAGTTCTTTGATTTTAGCACTTTCATCATTTTAATGTAAGTATTGAGGGCTATAAATTTCCCTCTCAGCATTGCCTTTGCTGTATCCAATAGGTTTTGATATGCTGTGTTCTTGTTTTAATCTGTCTCAAGATATTTACTGATTTCTCTTGGAATTTCTTCTTTGACCCACTGATTATTTAAGAGTGTGTTGTTTATTCTCTCCATATTTGTGAATTTCCCCCTTTTCCATCTCAATTATTGATTTCTAGCATATATATATATATATATATATATATATACACACACACACACATTTTTTCTGGCATGAAAATAGCTTATTGGGGGGAAACAGGGGTGAGGCAGGAAAATGCTGGCATGTAGGCAGCCTGCCCTCTTCTGTTCAAGAACTAGAGCAGGTGGGGCACTGCTGGACAGAGCCCACTGAGGGCTCAGAGCTGCCCATTGTCTCCAGGGCTGGGACAGGGGCAGGCAGGTTGGCCTCTCTCAGCAGAACTGCATCTTCCCAGGAGCCTGAGCCATCACTGGCCTCTGGATCCTGCTCTTCCTTCCCACTCAGGGGCTGCTCCTCTGGCTTCTCCTCCTCAGACAGCTGACCCTCTGGCCCTGAGGGATCTTCAGGACCCTCCCTGTCCTTTGTAACATCTGAATGCTGTGTCAGCTCCTTCTGGCCTTGGGACCCTGCACCTGGCTCCGTTGGCCTTCCTTTCGGGAACTGTCTTGTTTTTGGATATTAACCTGCAAAGAGAAGTGGTGTCGGGGCCAGATGGCTCCCCACACCCACTGCATGTAGCTGAAGAGCACAATGACACCGAGGAAGGTAAAGTTGCTGGCAACACCTATGAAGACACAGTCATCAGCGAGCTAGCTGTACAGCAAGTACCTGAATCCAATGAAGTGGGCATGGATGTGGAGGTAAGCTCTGTACATCTGGATGTGCTTGCTGTGGATCTCAATAATTGCTCTGGCTGTTGGCACATATGAGTTCTCTCTATAATATGAGTACAGCTCTACCTCTAGGAGCTGCTCCTGCTCTGCAAAGCCAAACAGCAGGAGGCTAGAGAAGACCAGCATGTCAAGCATCTGGAGCAGATCAGAGTGGTAATGCAGCATCACTGAGCGTGAAGAAATGAAGATGATTTGGCCACCTCTGGTGTAGCATGAAGTGGTGACCAAGAACATTACCAAATCCTGATTAATAGGGGACTCTGGCAGCTCAAGCTCTAAGGTAACATGATATGGCTGTCCATACATCAGCATCTGATCACGTCCACCCTTAACCAGCGAGACATTGGCAACAGGGAAGGAGCAGAGTGAGGAGGTGGTAGAGTCACAGTCGGTCCTGTAGTAGAAATGTACAGGGCTGAGGTGGCTGACCATCAGCATGTAGGAATAGTAGAAAGAGCCATAGAGAAAGACAGAAACACAGAGCAGTAGAATGGTGCAGAAGAGCACCCCAAAGTGTAGCAGCAGCTTGCGGGCCCAGGCTGCCAAGACGTGGCCTACTTCCTGGGCCCACAGTAAGGCAGGGACTGGTGGGTCATTGACCATGGCTGGGAGGGCAGGGGATGTGGCCCCAGGTTTAGGCCTTGAGTTCCTAGCTGCTCTGCCACCTGGATGCCAGTGCTAGCCATGGGATGAGGCAGTTGGTGGTTCCTCCTCTTTGTCTGATCCTTTGATCGGGTATCTGCACACCTCTTCTTTCCCAGCCTTCTTCTCTTCTCTTGGGTCTGTCATCTATTTTGTCATCTTGCTAGTGTACCTCGGCTGCCCTTGCACCTTCCACTTGAGTCACTTGTGGCTAGAGCGTGAAGTGGTGATCTGGAAGCTACCTATAGCTCATCACATTTTCCTGGATATGGGGGACTGGAAGGCCCTGGAAATATTGGAAGCATAAAGCCATTTGAAGAATAAAGTCATCCAGTCTCAGAGGACAGCTCCTGCATTAGCGTTTTTGGGGAGAGGCTCATCAGTCAGTAGGTTTGGGTGCAGCCAGTAAAAGTTGTTCCACACCCGGGGATCAGGGCCAGTCAAGGCTGGAATTATATTATTATATTCCATTATAACCAGAAAGGGTTTTGTATAATTTCATTCTTTTTAAATTTGTCAAAACCTGTCTTGTGACCCAACATATGGTCTATCCTGGAAAAGGATCCATGAGCACTTGAAAAGAATGTATATCCTGCTGTTTGCAGTGTAATGCTCTATAGATGTCCATTAGGTCTAGTTCAATTATCATATTATTCAAGCTCTCTGTTTCCTTATTTATCCTCTGTCCAAATGTTCTATCCATTGCTGAGAGTGGTTTATTTAAGTTTCCAACTATTATTGTAGAGATACCTTTTTCTCACTTCAGTTTTGCCAGTATGTGCATCATGTATCTTGGGGCACCCAGGTTGGGGCCATAAATATTATAGTTGTTTCTTCTTGGTGAATTGCCCCTTTTATTAATATATAATGACCTTCCTCAAGTTTTGTAACTATTTTGCACTGACAATCTAATATTAGTATCTCTACTTCATATCTTTTTAAAATTTCTATTTGCATGGAATGTCTTTTTCCATCCCTTCACTTTCAACATGGGTGTATCCTCACATCCGAGGTGAGTCTCTTGTAGACAGCATATAGATGGCTCATATTTTTTAGCCATTTTGTCATTCCATGTCTTTTGATTGTAGAATTCAATCCATTAACATTCAATGCTATTACTTATAAAGACATTATTTACTTTGTCCATTTTTTCCTTTGGCTTTCCATTGTCATATCTTACCATTGTCTGTCTTTTTACCCTTTAAGTTACCCTTACTAATAATCTTCACCCTTGTTTTTCCCTTTCAGGTTGTAGCACTCTCTTTAGTATCTCTTGTCAATCTGGTCTTTTGGTAACATCTCTCCCCATTTTTTTTGTTTGTTTGTGAAGACTTTAATTTCACCCTCATTTTTGAAGGACAGTTTTACTGGATAAAGAATTCTTGGCTGGCAGTCTTTCTCTTTCAGTATCTTAAATACATCTCAGAACTTACTTCTTCATCTAATGGCTTCTGATAAGAGGTCAGCACTTAGTCTTATTGAAGTTCCCTTGTATGTGATGAACTACTCTTCCCTTGTTGCTTTCAGAATCTTCCCTTTATCTCTGGTATTTGTCATTCTGAATAGTAGATGTCTCAGCATAGGTCTATTAGGATTTATTCTGTTTGGTTGCAATGTTCTTCTTGGATATTGATATTTATGTCTTTTATAGGGGTTGGGGAGTTTTTGGTCATAATTTCCTCTAATATTCTTTCTGCCCCTTTTCCATTTCCTTCCCCTTCTGGGACACAGATAACATGTATATTTGTGCGTTTCATGTTGTCATTGAATTCCCTGAGACTCTCTTCCTTTTTTTTTCCCATTATTTTCTCTTTCTGTTCTCCTGTCTTTTCAAGTTCAGATGTTTTGTCCTTGATTTCACTAATTATGTCCTTTATCAATTCAAATCTGCTGTTATATGCATCTAATATATTTTTTATCCCCTGCCCCCCCAAGATGGCTCCCTTGTCTGTCTACTTGTCTGCTCATCTTCTTTAGGAGGCACCAGGGACCAAACCCTGGATCTCCCATGTGGGAGGTGGGCTTTCAATTTCTTCAGCCACATCTGCTCCTAATGTATTTTTTTCCTTCCCGCCCCCACTCCACCCTGCTGTTTTTTGCTGCCTGTGTCCATTCACTGTGTGAACTTCTGTATATATTTCTCTTCTTGTCTTCTCATCTTTCTCCTCTAGGATTCACTGGGATTCAATCCTGGTGACCTCTAGTGTGGAGAGAAGTTCCCTGTCAATTGTACCACCTCACTTCCTGGTCTCTGCTGCACTTCACCTTGACTCTCCCCTTTGTCTCTCTTTTTTTGTTGCATCATTATCTTGCTGTGTGACTCACTTGTGTGGGCACTGGCTCACCGTGCAGACACTTGGCTTGCTGTGCTGGCACTTGGCTCACCACATAGGCACTGGCTCACTGCGTGGAAGCTGGCTTACCACGTGGGCACTCACATAGGCACTTGGCTCCCCACGTGGGTACTCACGTGGGAACTTAGCTTACTGTATGGGCACTTGGCTTGCCATGTAGGCACTGGCTTGCTGCGGAGGCATGCTTTCTCTTCTTCTTTTTCACCTGGAGGTGCCAGAGATCGAACCTGGATCCTCCCATATAGTAGGCAGAGGCCTTATCACTTGAGCCACATCCTCTTCTCCTAATGTATATTTAATCTCATCCATTGTGTCTTTCATTTCTATGAGCTCTGTTCTTTTTCATTGAAGGCTTTCAAATTGTTCTTTATGTTCACCTGGTATCTCCTTAATATTCTTTATCTCTGTAGTCATATTTTCTTTCAACTCCTTGAATTGATTTAGGAGATTTCTGTGATTATCACTAATTATTTGCCTTAAATCCTATGTCTTGTCATGATTTTTTGTTTTTCCTTTGGCTGGGCCATCTTTCCCTGTTTCTTAATGTGGCTTGTAATTTTTTGCTGATATCTAGGCACCTGAATATGTTGGTGAATTTACTCTGATGGTCAATTTCTCTCTCTTGCCTAGTGGTTTTGTCTCATGGCTCTTCTTTAATTTTTGGTCCAACTTTTCTAAATCTTTAACACTGTTCTGCTTAAGTTATCAAAATAGGGCCAGGTCCTCACTAATGGGATGCAGACCTGATCAAGGGGACAAGAGACACCTAGAAGCAGTTTTTCACCTTACAGTTCCCTGGCTGGCCAGCAGATGGAACTCATCCACAAACCTTTCCATGGAGGTCACTCTTGTCTGTGATTCTGGTCCGGCCCGAGCCGAGATTCAAAGTGGGCTATGCTGGCCAAAATCACTGAAGGCCTCTGCACACCCTCCCTCTTCCCAGTGAGGAAGACATCTGTTCCCCCTCTCAGTTGGCTGCAGTGAGCCATGTGTTTTATCCAGGCTGTTCACTTTGAGGGGGAGGGATGGCTACTGTTCCTGGCCATGGCAGCTAGTAACTTACAGTTTTCTTTTCAGCTTCTTCTTCTCTCTGTCCCTTGCCCTCTTGGAGGATGTGCAGCACTCTCCTGGTCTGCAGACCCCCAAAGCAGCCCCCTCAGACAACTTTTTGCCTTTCCTTTCTTGTTTTTGCGAGAGAGTTGAGCCCTGTTTACCTATTTCATTGCCATCTACTGTAAGTTTTCTATTCTTCCTCTAATTAATTTTTAAATACACTAATATTCTTAGTTTATATAAATATACCATAATTAATTAACTAGTTCCTTGTTGACTGACATTAGGGTTGCTTCTTCTCTATACAAACGATGTTGCAGTGAATATATTTGTACATATATCTTTGTACATATGTGGGAAGTGTTTCCTCAAGCTGCTCAACAACTAACATGAAATGGGTGGGATGAACAATGGGAATTAATGCACTCATGATTTGAGGCTGGGGAAAAGTCCAAATCAGGGAATCATCAAGGTGATGCTTTTTTCCCAAAGACTATGGCATTCTGGGGTTGGCCATTGGTCACCCTTGGTTCTTTGCTTGTCACATGTGAAGGCACATGGCAATATCTACTGATCTGTCTCTTCCTTTCTGGGTTCCGTTGATGTTCACCTTCTTGTTTCCTGTGTCTATGTGTCTGTCTGAATTTCTTTCTATTTATAAAGGACTCCAGTAATAGGATAAGACCATATTAAGGGTGGGAAACACCTTAACTGAAGTAACCTAATCAAAAGTTTCTATTACAGTGAGTTCACACCCACAGGAATGGATTAAATTTAAGAATGTTTCTGGGGTCCATTCAGTTTAAAACCACCACTCAGTATATGTGACAGTATATACTATATGATGTAAATTACTGATGTAGAATTTCTGGGACAAAGGCTATATGCTTTTAAAATGTTGACGTATTTCTAGCAGAACTCTAGAACCAACTCATCAAAAATATCTTTTAGAGGTAGTGATTGGAAGTCCACTGAATTTATTAATTAATTTTTGTAAAATTGTGGTCTTTGTAATATTTTGTCCATCTAGATGTACAGTATACTTCTTCAATTACTTTAGTCTTTTAGGTTATGCCCTGAAATTATGTAGTTTTATTTTTTATTTTTTAAATTAATTTATTGAAGTGTATTACTCATACATAAACATATATAAACAATAAGTGTATAATAATAGTTGTGAACTTACAAAACAAACAAATATAACATTCATACAGGACTCTCATAACTCACCCTACCACCAATAACTTGCATTGTTGTTAAACCTTTTTAACTAATGATTAAAGAGCATTGTCAAAATATTACTACTAACCAAAGTATTTTCCCCCAACCAACCCTATTATTATTATCTTTATATCATTTATATATGAACATACATAAGCAATTAAGTGTATAGTAAAAGTTATGAACTTACAAAGCAAAGATGCATAACATCATACAGGGGTCCCATAAGTCAACCCTCCACCAACACCTTGCATTGTCATGAGACGTTTGTTACAAATTACGAAAGAATATTGTCAAAATCTTACCACTAATCATATTCGTTTTCTCACATTTGGTGTGTTTTTCCCCCAACCCACCCTATTATTATTTTTTAAATATATTTTTTATGACAGAAGTTATAAACTTATAAAACAATCATGCACATATGCAGAATTCCAAAACAACACCCCTCCATCAACACACCACACTGTGGTGGAACATTTGCTACAAAGAAGATAGTATCATCTGATTGTTACCATGTCCATAGTCTATATTTGGCTCACATTTTCCATACTGCCTCATTATCAACACAGTACATCTTTGGCATAGATGCAAGTATATTATATTATTACTGATAACCACAGTCCATAGGTCAATCCAGCTGTATTTTTCCCATGCTTCTCCACATTCCCAACACCCTGCAGTAGTCATGTACATTTGCCGTAGCTCACAAAAGACAATCTTGCCATTAACCACAATTCTTATCCACCTCTTGTTTTACTGTGCTGTTCAGTTCCTAGATTATTCTCCAGCATTTTGCCAATTGGCATTTACATCCCTAGACTACCATTTTCAGCCACATCCCCATTTATAAACTAGCTGTTACTATGTGTTACCATTCACTCTATACATTTCCACACTTTTACAGTAAAGGTAATTGAAACTTCTATGTACGTTAAGCATCAGTAGTCCATCTGAGTCCTCCTCTTATCACCTTTAAGAATCCACTACCTACGACCAGGTCTTGAAGATATTTTTCCTATAATTTCTTCTAGAAGTTTTATGGTTTTTGCTTTTATTTTTAGGTTTTTGATCCATTTTGAGTTAATTTTTGGATAAGATGTAAGATACGGGTCCTCTTTCCTTCTTTCGGCTATGGATATCCAATTCTTTCCACACCATTTTGCTGAATGGACTGTTCTGCCTGAGCTGTGTGGGTTTGACAGGCTAGTCAAAAATCAATCACTTGACCATACCTGTGAGGGTCTGTTTCTGAGCCATCGATTTGGTTCCATTGGTCTATTGTGTCTGTCTTTATGCCAGTACCATGCTGTTTTTACCACTATAGCTAGGTTTGGAGATGAGGGTTTGCTTTTCCTTTTCATGAAGTTTCTGGCTACTCAGGACCCCTTACCCTTCCAAATAAATTTGACAATCGTGTTTTCAATTTTTAAAAAAATGCTGGTGGAATTTTTATCAGGGTTACATTGAATCCGTATATCAATTTGAGTAGAATTGACATCTTAATATTTAGTCTTCCAATCCATGAGCACAGAATGTTCTTCTAGTTATTTAAGTACTTTTTATTTCTTTTAACACTGAGTTCCAATTTTCTGAATACAAGTACTTTACATTGTTCCTTAAGTTTATTCCTGACTATTTGAGTTTTATCTGTCATACTTTATTTTCACCACTCTTTTGACACTTTGTTACTTTTATTGATATAATTTTCACTTCTAGACTCTCTTCCAGGCCTCTATCTCCTGTCTTTTCTTTTCAGGCTCTAGCACACCCTTTAGTATTTCCTGAAAATCTGGTCTCTTGCTTAGAGCTTCTCTCAGTTTCTATTTATCTGTGAATATTCTAATCTCACCCTTATCTTTGAAAGACAGTCTTGCTGGATATAAGATTCTTAGCTGGAAGTTTTTCTCTTGTAGTATCTTTTTAAAATTATGTCTCTAATATATATATATATATATATATATATATAATGTTACATTAAAAAAAATAAGAGGTCCCCATATACCCCTCACCCCCTTCACCCCACTCCTCCCACATTAACAACCTGTTCCATCATCGTGGGACATTCATTCATTTGGTGAATACATTTTGGAGCACCACATGGATAATGATTTACATTGTAGTTTACACTATCCCCCAGTCCACCTAGTGGGCCATGGCAGGACATACAGTGTCCAGCATCTGTTCCTGCAGTACCACCCAGAACAACTCCAAGTCCTGAAAATGCCCCCAAATCATATCTCTTCTTCCCTCTCCCTACCCTCAGCAGCACTGTGGCCACTTTCTCCACATCACTGCTACAATTTCTTCCATTACTAATCACAATAGTTCCATAGTATCTTAAATATATCAGACCACTGTCTTCTTGCCTCCATGGTTTCTGGTGAGAAATCAGCACTTAATCTTATTGGGTATCCCTTATATGTTATGCATTGCTTTTCTCTTGCTGTTCTCAGAATTCTCTTTTTGTCTTTCGCATTTGACATTCTGATGAGTATGTGTCTTGGAGTTGGTCTATTCATATTTTTTCAGATGGGAGTACATTGTGCTTCTTGGATATGGATATCTATGTCCTTCAATAGGTTGGGAAATTTTCTACCATTATTTCTTCAAATATTCCTTCTGCCTCCTTTCCCTTCTCTTCTTCTGGGATACCCATGACATGCATGTTTCCATGCCTTTTGCTGTCATTTAGTTCCCTGAGACCTTGTTCAATATTTTCCATTCTTTTTTTCTTCTGTTCTTTTGTATGTTCACTTTCAGAGACCATTTCTTCAAGCTCACCAATCCTTTCTTCTGCCTACTCAAATCTGCTATTATATGATTCCAATGTTTTTTTAATTTCCTTTATTGCACCTGTCATTTCCATAAGATCTGCTATTTTTCTATGCATGCTTTCAAATTCTTCTTTGTGCTCATCCAGTGTCTTCTTAATATCCTTAATATCTTTAGCCATCTCATTGAATTTATTAAGGAGATTTGTTTGAACATCTGTGATTAGTTGTCTTAACTCCTTTATGTCATCTGGAGGCTTATCTTGTTTCTTTAACTGGGACATAGCTTCCTGCTTCTTGGTGTGTATCGTAATTTTTGTTGGTGTCCTGACATCTGGATTACTAGAGTATTTATTCTGGATGCAGTTTTTCTCTTTAGTTTAGAGTTTTTTGCCATTTCTCCCTTTCTGGTTGTGCAGGAGGAATCAAGGTTAATTGGTGCTATAATCTGTGGAGGCTCAAGCTACCCCCATTGCCCCAGGGACCAATGAAGCTTCTCCCAACTTTCTCCTTTGCCATGGGTAGGGACAGAGTCACAGATGTGTGGAATAATACAAGTCATGCAGACCAAAATGTAGGTACCCAGAGAGACTGATAGAACTTCATGCCCCTTCCTCCCCTGCCATGGTGGGGATGGAGCTGCAGGTGTGGGCAGCAATCTATGCAGTGTGTGTCCAAGATGACCGCAGTTTCCCTGGAAGTCTTCCAGTTGGTCTGTCCCCACCAAAGTTACCTGCAGTTACTCGATAGGGTGGTGCAGGACCTGCCAGCCTCCTCCCTGCCAGAGGTGGGGCTGAAGCCTAGGCTGGGGCTGCAGGCCTATCTGGGTGAAAGTAACCGATTCCTACATTCAATGTGATTTTTGGTCCTGGCCTCCCCTCAGGCTGGGGGCGGAGTCAAAATAGTGGCCACCGGCCTCTTTCTGACCCTGGCAGATTCACACCTCAGCCATTCCCAGGGTTATATCTTAGCCAGCTGATCTATCAATCAGCTGCTGAATTTCGTGCCCAACTGTCTCTTCCTCCCCTGTTCCTGGGAAGTGGAGCTTTCGATTCCAGCTGTGGAATAGCTCCTGAGGTGGCTTGTGCCTCCAGTGGAGGACGGGCACTGTCCTCCGTGGCGTGGAAGCACTCCATCCACAAATCTGCTCTGCTGATGGGCAGCCTCCTCCCTCTACTTCTTCAAGGATGTTGCAGGATGCTCTTCTAGCCTCCTGGAGCCCCCAAACTGGTGCTTCAGATAGCCATGGGTGTTTACTAATTGCTCTGTAGCAGAAGCTGACTCTAGGAGCTCCTTATTTTGCCGCCATCTTGCTGGTTGTCTCGTTTTATTTTAAAATATAATCTTTTTACATTTGGCACAAGATATTTAAAAGTTTTAATTGTTATTATAATTGGGACCTTCTTCATGATATTTTCTGATTTGTTGGTGCTGATCTTGTGTCCAGCTACCTTACTCTTTTATTAATTTTATTCCTTTTCAGTTGATTCTTTTGCATTTTGTTGATAGCTAATCTTAGGATATCCATAAAATAATGGTTTTGTCTCTCTCTTTCCAATACCTATATTTTCCTTTTTCTTATTGCACTGAATAAGAAAATGGTCTGTTGTAGCAGTGATGTGAATATGTTTTTCTGATTCCTGATTTTGGATGGAACCATGCTATTTATACAATTCAGTGTAAGCCAGGTAAACAAGTACTCTTCTATTTTGCTGGTTTGAATGTCAGTTGGTATAGCCTTGTTAAGAACGGTTTAGTATGTGGAGGCGTCTTAGGGACTTGGAGCTGCCCTGGATGGTGCTTCAGGGGCAATCACCGGACATTGTAAATCCTCACAGGGCCCACTGGATGGAATGGGGGAGAGAGTATGGGCCATGATGTGGACCATTGACCATGAGGTGCAGAGGTGCCCAGAGATGTACTTACCAAATGCAATGGATGTGTCATGATGATGGGAATGAGTGTTGCTGGGGGGGAGGGGAGTGGTGGGGTGGGGGTGGTGGGGTTGAAGGGGTCCTCATATATTTTTTTAATGTAATATTTTTACAAAATCAATTAAAAAAATAAAGTGGAAAAAAAAAGAACGGTTTAGTGATATAAATCTTAGGACTTTAAAATATATAAGCCCTTTAATTAAGCAATTCCATTAAATAACTAAGGATGTATTTAGAGATATAAGTATACCCATAGAGGGTCTGTTGGAAATAGAAGAAGTTAAAAACAACTCAAAATTCCAATAGTAAGGAATTGACTGAATCATACTCTATTCTTTAATGAAATACCATATAGCCAACAAATATGAGGTAGCTTTCATATACTGTAAATGAGAGATGTTCATGATGTATTAACTGAAGAAACTGGTTGTAAAGCAGCATGTACAATATGTACAGTGACTCTATTTTTAAAAACCAATTTAAATATACATATTTGGAACGTTGTATCCTGAAAAGTTAGCAGTAGTGATTCTTCTCTGAATGGTGCAATTACAGTTCATTTTTTTTGTTTTCAGTTTTGCTTGACTGTATCTTCTGGTTTTTCTCTAGTGAGTCTTTGAAATGAGGGGGCAAAAGTAATCTTTGAAAAAATTCGGTAGAATAAATTTAATTCAATTAATATTTATTAATTACCTATTGTGTGCTTATGTGATCTGGGGTCCTCTGTTCATTCACCAAATATATATTGAGCCCCTGATCTGTGTTACACACTGGGAGTGAAAAGATGAATAATAGAGATTTTTGCATCCTTTCTACCCTCAAAAAGATTATATGCCAGTGAGGAAGATGGTTTAAAAAAACATTTAGTTATATTTAATATGATAAATGCTATTACAGAGGGCAATACAGAAGGCTGTGGGAACACAAAGGAAGGGCTTACATTTTTTAAAAAATTGTATTCCCATAGGTTCTCTTTTTGTTTCAAGGAAGTGATTTTTATGACCTGTTACTACAGGCTATGCTGTCCTCCAAACTCTGCTAAGAAATTCCTGGGTGAGCCTTTTTTTTTTCCTTTTTTTTAAATTCATTTTTTAAAAATATTATATTCAAAAAATATGAGGTCCCCATTTACCCCCACCGCCCCCACCCCACCACTCCCCCCACAGCAACACTCTCCCCCATCATCATGACATATCCATTGCATTTGGTGAGTACATCTCTGGGCATCGCTGCACCTCATGGTCAATGGTCCACACCATAGGCCACACTCTCCCACATTCCATCCAGTGGGCCATGGGAGGATCTACAATGTCCGGTAATTGTCCCTGCAGTACCACCCAGGACAACTCCAAGTCCCGAAAATGCCTCCACATCTCATCTCTTCCTCCCATTCCCCGTACCCTGCAGCCACCATGGCCACTTTTTCCACACCAATGCCACATTTTCTCGACCACTAACCACAATAGTTCATGAATAGAATAGGTGAGCCTTTTATCCTGAGACCAGGTGTACCTGTGGATTTGTTTTCCCACATCTCACACTGTCAGAACAGTTTGGGGGAAGATGTGAAGAATTCAGTGTTAGATGTGTTGAGTTTGGATTACCAAGAAATGATCCAGGGGGAATCTATCTTGTAGGCAGCTGGATATAAGGATGAGAAAGATAACTCTCTGGTTTCCATCTTAGGTAACTAGTAGATAGTAATGTTATTTGCTGATATATGGAACAAAGGAGGAGAAATCTATAGTCATTTTAAAAAATATTTAAATCATTACATACATAAAAAATAGAGAAATGGATTAAAAAACTTATCAGACCCCCAGAAACAAATACTTTTATCATTTTAAATTATTTCCTTCTAGTCTTTTTTAAATGGATATTTATATAGTAGCTTTAACAGTCATAGTTTTCTGAAAAGGAGGCTTCTTTAGAAGAGTTTAGGATTAAGAAGAATTGAAAATAAATAAATACTAGTTGACTTAATATCATTTTGTACATTGGACAATGGTTGCTGAATCACATGCCCTTAGGCTCTCAAGAGAGTCTGAAAATAATCTAAATTGTTGGTTAAATATTCAAGAACTCTAGAACTGAAGAGATCATGGACTAGAGAATGTTGAATGTATAGTCAGTTTCAGTATCCCATTTATTATAGTATATATTACATCCCTGTGGGATCCTGGAGCTTTCTGCTCAAGTTACACAACACAATTATAGGAATTCAAACTCTTCTTTGAAGATCTCCTTTCCTGCAAGGTCTCTCATATGACCAGCTCCCCCTCTATGGGTGAGAGCTGATGGATGCTATTGCTCCTAGAGGTAACCACATTTTAAAAGGGCATTCCAGAAGCTTCAAACCCTAGAAAACCCAAAGGAAAGAATCTTTTTTGATAATCACTTAGTCACTCTGCAGTCACTTAATAGCTTATTCCTATTTTTTAAGGAAAGTTTAAAGAAAGGTACAATAAACATCAGGATATCCACCATCAACATTCAATAAGTGTTACACTTTGCCATATTTTCTTCATCTGCCTGTCTGTTTTCATAAACCATTTGAAGGTAAGTTGTAGATATCATGGCACTTTACCTCTAAACACCTCAGTATGCATCTTCTAAGAATGAGGGCATTTTCTACATAGTCATACCTTAAGCCCAGTTAAGAAAATTAACAGTACTTCCCCACTTCACTAATGTTGTTAATATCTAGTCTAGCAATATTCTGAAATGTGGTCTGCAAATGCCCGATGGTTCACAGAGAGTCAAGGAGCTTTCACCAAAATGTATCTCAGGCCACCACATCCTTCCCTGAGAAAGTATTGTTACAAAAAAAAAAGGTCAGCTGAAGTAAACAATTTGCTTAGTGACTTAGTTGATTTACATCGATGGAATGGCACTTTGAGTAGCACTACTCTCTATTCAAATTTCCCCAACTGTGTCCAAAATGTCTTTTATGGTAGGTTCACACGTTACGTTTGGTTGTTGTGTCTCTTTAGTCTCTTTTAATCTAGAAAAGTTACCCCACTTTTTAAAAAATTCAAACCACATTTTTATTATATTCATACAGTTTTAAAAAATTGTAATACATACATGTGGTTCCAAATATAGCTGTACAAAATGCCCCACTTAAAAAAAAGCTTTATTGTAGTAACATATATGTAATTCAACATTTCTCATTTTAACCACTTTCAAGTCTACAATTCAGTGGTGTTAATTACATTCACAATATTGCCCTACCCTACCAACATCCATTACCCCAGCTTTTATATCAACCTGAATAGAAACTCTACCCATTAACTAACAACAATAACACCCCCTACACTGGCACCTGATAACCTGTAATCTACTACCTATCCCTTTGTATTTGCTTATTCTAGGTATTTCATATAAGCAAAATCATAAATTATTGGTCCTATTGTGTCTGGTTTATTCCCTCAACATAGTATCCTCAAGATTCATCCATGTTGTAGCATGTATCAGAGCTTCACCCCTTTTTATGGTTGAATGATATTCCATTGTGTGTGTATACCTCATTTATTATTTTTTACCCAGCAACTTGAGTTGCTTCTCAACTTTTTTTCCATGGTATTGACTTTTGAGTGGTCAGGCCTGCCCACATTATAAATTTTCTGATTGTAGGGTAATCACCTTGTTCTGGTTTGCCCCAGGCTCTTCAGTTTTATTACTGGAAATTCTGTATCCTGGGGAAGCATTTCAGGTCCAGGCAAACTGGGACTGTTTGTTTCCTTATGGTGCTTCCAGACCCAGAATTTCTTGTAAACCGGAAGTTAGGTCTAAATGCTTGATTAGATTCAGGTTACAACATTTTTGACAATAATATGTCACGTGATGCTGTATACTTTGTGTCGTATCTTCTTAGAAGGCAAAAAATGTCAGTTGTCCATTCTTAGTAAATATAGCAGTTTGATTTTATCGATGAATTCCAAAAAGAAATATTGGATTATATTTGTAAACTGGTATTTTCCTCTGGGTATATTAGAGTATATTGGATTCAGACGTTTTACTTTTACTTGATTAAATAAAGATTATAGCTTTGATTGGGCCACATCAGTAGGACATTGAGTCCCCTCTCACCAAGGGAAACTGCATCACAGAGAAGGCAGGTTGGAGACTTGAGTTGGAACCCTGGGAAGGTAGCACACAGAGGAGCTTGGTTATAAGGAAAAAACCAAGCCCTGGGAAGGGAGGAACCCTGAGCCCAGAGAGAAGCAAGCCCTGGGAAGAGAGGTACCCAGGGAGCCTGAACCCTGGCAGATATCAGCAGTCATTCTGTTCTAACACGTGGCAGAAGACTTTGGTGAGGGAAGTAGCTTATGCTTTATGGCCTTGTAACTGTAAGCTTTTACTCCAAATAAATACCCTTTATAAAAGCCAACTGATTTCTGGTATTTTGCATCAGCACCCCTTTGGCTGATTAATACAGTAAAGTAAAATGTGATCAGTTGGTTAAGGCGATGGCCATCATTCAACTCTCTGTAATTTTCTCTTTGTAATCACCAAGAAATTGGTGGGTGATACTTTGATACCACGTGACTATCCTGTTACCCAATAACTTCTCACCTAAAGATTTAACATCCATTGATTACTATTTCCTGCCTCTAAATATTTTTAATTTTTTAAAGATTTATTTATTTATTTTCTCTCCCCTTACTCCACCCCCCCCCCCGGTTGTCTGTTCTCTGTGTCTATTTGCTGCGTCTTCTTTGTCCACTTCTGTTGTCGTCAGCGGCGTGGGAATCTGTGTTTCTTTTTGTTGCATCATCTTGTTGTGTCAGCTCTCCCGGTGTGCAGCGCCATTCCTGGGCAAGCTGCACTTTCTTTGGCGCTGGGTGCCTCTCCTTACGGGGCGCACTCCTTGCGTGTGGGGCTCCCCTACGCGGGGACACCCCTGCGTGGCAGGGCATTCCTTGCGCGCATCAGCACTGCACGTGGGCCAGCTGCACACGGGTCAAGGAGGCCTGGGGTTTGAACCGCAGACCTCCCATGTGGTAGATGAATGCCCTAACCACTGGGCCAAGTCTGCCGCCCAATATTTTTAATTTTTAATTTTATGTTCTGACTCAGGAATTTAATCGGGGAGTTGCAAACGGTGATTTCCCAGTTTGTCATTCAGTCTGCATTTAATAGTCAGCATTCTTCAGTAAAGATGAGTTTTTCCTACAACTACAGGAGATGAATTAGATTGAGTTCCTTCGAAAAAGGAAGGTAAATGCCTAATTTCCCCCTTAAATACTAATTTTCAGAGCAAGAAGTTGGTGTAATAGTTATTTTCAAAGGTGGCAAATTTGTTTTGTTTCTTTGAATATAACTTCGTTCAATGTTTTCCTTTTTAAAAATTGTTTTATATTCAGTTTCAGTCATCTTCTTTTTGATGCTCAAATTCTCCCCAATTTAGCCAATGACTCTCTTCAGGCTGGCTCTCATGTCCTTTTTCCCCCAATGTCCTTTTGACATACTTCTTTAGTTTCTGGCACAAGATTCCCAAGCTCACCCTACATTTTCTTTACCCCAGTCCTGGGATCAATCATTTTAAGGAACCCTGGTGACTTTGAATGGAGAATGGTATTTAGTAAACAAGTTCTGGATGTTGGATGTTAGAAGCAAACTTTAATAGTACTATATTCCAGTCTATGATCTGTAAAACAGTATGGTAACCAACTGCCCTGATTTTCCCAGGATGTTTGACTTTCAGTGCTTAAACCAGGAACATCTTTGGCAAACCAGGACAAGCTGGTCACTCCAAATTGGTTGTATTGTTAATACATAGTTGTGAAGGTTATGCTAATATGTCAACTCAGCCGGGTAATGGTGCCTAGTTCTTTGGCCAAGCAAGCTCTGGCCTACTTATACTGTGAAGACATTTCTTGGACTTAAATCATCAGTGAATTGGTTGCATAGATGGCCGGTTACATCTCCAATAAACTGATATTTGCAATGAGTGAAGTCTCATCCAATCAGTTGAAGGCCTTAAAAGAAGAAGTGATTTCACCATTCAGAGAGAATCCCATTTCTGCTTCAGATAGCAAGCATCTCCTGGGGAATTCAACCAGGACCTTCATCTGAGTCCCTGGCTTGCAGCCTGCCCTACAGAATTTGGACTTGTACATCTCCACAGTCATGTGAGACAATTTTATAAAATGTCATACTGTTTATGGATATTTCCTGTCAGTTCTGTTTCCCTAGAGAATCCTGTCTAATACTATAGTAAAGACTAAAGGAAGAACAGTGGTAAATTGGGTTTGTGACATGGGAACAAGTAGTGAACAAAATAGCTGTCAATTCCCAGGAGATTTAAGAGTTTGCACTAAAAAAAGTCTTCCAGCTGTAAAATATCTATTTCTAGGACAGTGGATTGTAAACTTGACTGCACATTAGTGCCATCTGGAGAACCATTAAAAATACTGATGCCTGGGTCCCAGAGATTCTGATTTAATTGGTCTACAGTGGGACTCAGGCATCTGTATTTCTAAAATGCCCCCCAGTGATTCTAATGTGCAGCCAAGCTTGAAAACTGGTGTTTTAGGTAGGGCTTTACCTTTCCAAGTGTGGTCCTTAGACCAGCAGCATTGACACTAAGCTTGTAAAAAATGTAAACTTTCAGGCTCCACCCCAACTGAATCAGAAATACTGAGGGTGCGCCCTAGCACTCTGCATTTTAAGAAGATATCCAGGTGATTGTGATGCACACTAAAGACTGAAAACGACTGGTTTAGGGCACCTGTTCTCAGCGTTGGTTGCATATTAGAATTACCTGGCAGCCTTTCAAAACAATGGTTCCTAAGCTCTATCCCCAAAGAGATTCTGATTTAATTAATCTTGGGTGGAACTCTAACATCATTATTTTAAAAGCTCCCCAGATGGCTCTAATGAGCATCACTGGTCCAAGGATTTTGTCTTCAAGCCCAGTGTTTATCTTGATGAGTAAAAGTGTACATCAATACATCAAGTTGTGTGTAAAAAGTAATTGGGTAATAGATAGGCCAAATGGTTTGCTTTTTCTGCTTCCTTCTTTAGACCCACCCAGGCTCTCTGAGCCCTGATTTGCAGTCCTTTGAAATAGTTTTCATCCCTTTAAAGCATTTCCCTTCCCATTTCTTCTGCAATTATTTTGATGGTATAGGGCTTAGATACCATCATTTGCTGGTAAACCTAGCCAATAAGTGCAAGAGAAAACTGAGCTCATCTTAATATTAAAGTAGGACAATAGTTTTAAGGACTTGTCCTCATTCTGCTTTCTACCTGTCTTCCAGAACCGCTTCTCATTCCACTTATCTCTGGAGCTGCTAAACTGCTGAGTGCCAAGTTTTGCCATCATCTTCATCTTGGGTTTAGAGTTTCACCTAAGGCAGTGGTTCCTAATTTTGGATGCATGTTGGAATCACCTGAGGGAGGTTTATAAGACAATTTTTTTGGTTACTAACATTTTTCTATTTATTTCATTAATAAAAGTGCATAGTACAAGCCTATTATGCCAATCCAAGTACTCAGTAAAAGATTAACAATAAACTCTGGATGGCATAGGCATGATTTAAACATTTAAAAACAGCAATTAACATTTAGTACATCACATGACCACTTTTACTTTTAACAAAGTAATCATCAGACATAGTAACAAATACTTCATGATTTTTCATTTCAAAGTATTATGTTAAGATTAAACCTACTATTGCAACAACAAAAATTTAATCCTTTAACTGCAAACTCTTCATTTTTCTTTCTTCAAGTTGCTGTGTTATATCTTAAGCTGAATTAGTTAGATTTTAGCACAATATTCATTTAGAGCGATAGACTTCTACAGTTCCTTTGAAAATGTAAGATGTCTATAATTCCATAAACACTATAAAGATACTAAAAGTAACCATGGAAGTAGGTGTACTAAAAAATATGACTTACTGACCACAGGATCATGGTTGGATAGATATATGATAAAATATTTTATTATAAAACCTGTCCAATGCTACCTTTTTCCATATGGAAAGTAAAAGAAAAGTTATCTTGCATAAAAGAGGAGTAAATCACTCAAAAGCTACAAAACTCTAAGTGGCACTTGTGCAATGTTTAAGAGCTAAAGGTGAGTTTTAAAATGTGGAGCTTTATCTTTATTTTATCCATATTATTTTCAAAAGGTTTTAGCATAGTTCGGGTGAATGTTTACAAAGCCAAGTAATGATTCTTAATAAAAAGGCCACATGTAGAAGCTTAGGGAATTAAATAGAATAATATAAATTACTAGTTAGGCTAACAAGAATACTTCATGAGCAGCACATCATCTTTTCAGAAAAGCAGAGAAATTTTACCAACAAAAAAACAAGACTTCACTATGATAAGAACTTTCATTACCAATTAAGTAGATGGTCCACATAAGAAAAGGCTAAACTCCTAGAATATCAATTAAGTGTATGTGACAGAGATGAAGGGCTAGAAATAAGAATCCAGATTTCCAAGTCTCTAGCTAACACTATACATTGTTTCCACGTTATAGTCATTTCTTAAACCAAAACCAATTCTCAATTATTTGTGATCCATAGAGTCCATGTATACATCAGTATTAAAAGACAATTTTTAAAAAAATTCCTAGTTCTTGAGCCCCACCCCCACATATTCTGATTTAATTGGTCTAGGGTATGGCCCTAGCATCTGGATTTTTAAAAGATCCCCAAGGTGAATCTAATGTGCAGCCAGGGTTGTGATCCTCTGATTAGGGTTGTAGTTCCCAAACTTGTCTGCACATTAAAATCCCCCAAGGATCTTTTGAAAATTCCAAAGCCCAGGGCACATCTCAGTCCAATTAAATCATGATCTCTGGGGACAGGACGCAAGCATTGGTAATTTAAAGTTCCCCCAGTGATTCCAATGTGCAGCCAGTATTGAGAACTACAAGAATAGGGTGTTTGATAGTGCTAGTTGAGTGTTTTTGGGGTGGTAAGTTCAAGAGAGGAGAAGGGAATGATTGTTGTTTGTGGAGATTTAAGTCTTCAAACTATTCACTTTCAAATCATAAATTGCCAGTTTATGACTTATGGGGTAACTATTGCCATTTTTCTAAGAAATATATATATTTCAAAATGACATGCCAAAAAAATGCAGTCATAAACCAATTGAATGTCCCTTAGAGCTCACCAATTAATACACGAGGAAAGGGACAATTGAAATGAAGTACAACTATAATGTCTGAAAATTTCTCCATCAGCTGATTCTATTCCAATATATGTATTTTCACATTATATTTTCTCCTCGACGAAAACAAAGTGGGGTGACAATGCTCACAACTAGCCCAGAGCCACACAATGGAGGAACATATAAATATCCTCAAGTCCATTCATAATGGTTAGGTATTCTCAGGGTATATGAAGAAGAAAAGCCTTTCCTTTGAGGACCTAAAAAAGGACTTTAAATATTTTAAGGTGTAAGTATTCACCACTTGCATTTATTTATTACCTTTACTTGTTGTAACCAAGCCAAGGAGTAAGGGAGTTGTATTATATGTTGCTGTTTATTTGTGTTTATTTATTTATATATTTTAGTAGGTACTGGAGATTGAACCCAGGACTTTGTACATGGGAAGCAGGCACTCAAACCACTGAGCTACACCTGCTCCCCACTTTGCTGTTTAATAGTCTGTCTCTTCCAATTTAGACTTGAGAGAATAAGGGTTATAATTTATTCAGTGTTGTATCTCTGCCTAGCACATAGCACAGTCTGAAATGTGGCAGGTGCTCAGAGGTGTGGTATAGCATTCTGGCTAAGAGGACCAGCTTTGGAATCAGGCAGACCTAGGCTTGAATCTTGGCTCCATCCCTTACATGCTGTGTGGTCCTGGGCAAGTGATTTAGCCTCTCTAACCCTTTGTTCCCTGCCTACCCCCCATCTGGTACAATAAAGGTAGTAATAGTGCTTATCTCATGGGGTTTTTGTGACCAGTTCAGTGAAACAATATATGTGAAGCACTTTGCAAATCTCCCTGCACATAATAAGCATGTATTAAATGGGATTTATTGTTAATAATCAGATTATTTTATTTGTTGAATTAATAAATGGATGTCATGGCCTGCTTCCCCTTCCCACTCTTGATGTTACCTAGCAAAAATAAGTTAATCAATTTGTTTTATGTGAGATGACAAATTCAGGCAAACAAAGCCAAACACATGTTGGAAAGAGTCCCTTCCCTGTCTGTGTGGGTGTTTCTCAGCATTTACATTATAGTCAAATATTACAGCTTCTAGTAAAATTTTTAAACACAGTTTGAAGGAAAATGAAGCATAAAAACAGACAAGGAAGGCCAACCCTTTCATTTTTTCACCCTCAAAATATTGGTTGCTAAAATAATCCACTTGGGGAAGCAGACTTGGCCCAATGGATAGGGCATCCGCCTACCACATGGGAGGTCCGTGGTTCAAACCCCGGGCATCCTTGACCCATGTGGAGCTGGCCCATGCGCAGTGCTGATGCGCGCAAGGAGTGCCGTGGCACGCAGGGGTGTTCGCCACGCAGGGGTGTTTCCCGCGCAGGGGAGCCCCACGCGCAAGGAGTGCACCCGGTAAGGAGAGCCGCCTAGCGCGAAGGAAAGTGCAGCCTCCCCAGGAATAGCACCGCACACACGGAGAGCTGACACAGCAAGATGACGCAACAAAAAGAAACACAGATTCTCTGTGCCGCTGATAAGGATAGAAGCGGTCACAGAAGAATGCGCAGCGAATGGACACAGAAAGCAGACAAGTGGGGGGGGTGGAGAGAAATAAAAAATAAATCTTTAAAAAAATAATCCACTTGTCAAATCCCTTTGTACTATTGTGAGAAGTGCTAATGTAAGATGTGTTTTCTGAAAATAACTGTGATGAGGTGTCATCAATTTAGAGCTTCTGTACAGAAGTGACGGAGTTCCCTTCTGGATGGAATAACTCAGTATCATAAATTGCTGAGAACATCTACAGGCTTGCCCTTTAGATCTAAAAGGAAACTCTTATTTCTAGGGGTGGAGTTTTTATTAAAAAAAAAACACTAAACAAATATAAATGCAGTATGGGATCCTAAATTGGATCCTGGAACGGAAAAAAGACATTAGTGGAAAAACCGGTGAAATCCAAATAAAGTCTGTAGTTTAGTAAATAGTATTGTACCAAACTTAATTTCATACTTCTGATTAGTATACCAGTTATGCAAGATGTTAACTTTATGGGGAAAGCTGGGTAAAGGGGTACAGGAAATCTATGTATTATATTTATAATTCTTACATAAATCTAAAATTATTTCAAAAAAACAAAGCTAAAAAAAGCTAACCATAGTCTTAAAAACTAAGCATACTTATTGAAAGCTGATTCTAGAAAGATCAGATTCTGGGCAATTGTTCAGGCCAGGGCTCCAGGAAGAGAATAATACTCATCTAGAGATATGCTAAATGTTTTACTGTCAGTTTACTAATGCTTTACTAATTGTTTTACTAACCATGGCGAGGTTGCAAGGGGGTGGGTATCATGTAGCAATTCCTTTACAAATAAGGAACTTCTAGCAGCCGATCCCTTTCTTTCAGTATAATCTAGCCTAGTGTAAAACACAGCAGCCTAACTCAAGAGGCCCAAATATGTGTTTTCCTAATCTCCCCATTTTAGAGTTGTTTGACCTGCTAGGTATTTGGGAAGAATTTCTCATTGAATGCTAAACATGAAATTATAATTGTGTTCGTTTGGTGCCCTGAACATGAAGGGGGAAGATTCAGCCCATTTTATTTTATTTTTTTTTATTTTTTTTATTGATTTTGTAATATTATTACATTAAAAATATATATGTGAGGTCCCATTCAACCCCACCCCCCCACCCCACCTCTCCCCCCCCCCCCCAGCAACACTCATTCCCATCATCATGACACATCCATTGGATTTGGTAAGTACATCTTTGGGCACCTCTGCACCTCATAGTCAATGGTCCACATCATGGCCCATACTCTCCTCCATTCCATCCAGTGGGCCCTGTGAGGATTTACAATGTCCGGTGATTGCCTCTGAAGCACCATCCAGGATTCAGCCCATTTTAAAGCACCAATTCCCTTAGCATTTAGTTAGTCTCTATGCCTGAATCAAATTATCTGCAGGGTTAACTCCTGTATCAGCTAAAAGGCAGGTGATTCTGTATGATCAACATGACAATTAAAACAAAAGTATTATTAAAATTATGTTGGGGTGGGGGAAATGGAATCTAAAAGAACTATGGTGATTTTCACTCCCTTAGAGCTTAATACATCCCTTTAGAAATCTATTATTTTTAAAATAATTTTTATTATACCATGACTTTAAAATGCTGTTTGACCTAAAGTAAGGGGGAAATGGAAAGGAGAAATGAGTTTATATGGCTACGAGTTTCTAAAAAAGAGTCTGGAGGCTGGCAGAAGGTTTGCCCTCATGCACAACTGAGCAGAGTCAGAGAGACAGATAAAGCAGATACAACCCCCAGATATTAGTTCCTTTGAGGGCTAAAGAGACCCATGGGAGTTATGGTCATGGCCGATGGGGTTAACTACCAGGGCAGATGGCCCCTCTTTGGAAATGGTGTTTATGTGTGATGAATCTGGACTCAGATGGGATCTCCCTTCATAAGACTTTCATGCTAATGTGCTGGAGGTGCAGTTAATGTTGGGGTTTAAGATATATTTAGGGGATTTGAATCTCTGGACTGACAATGTGATAGCCAGATCCTGAGCCTCAACAGACTCCAGCACCTACAATCTGATTTATTGGACTTACCACACTCAGCTAAGATGGAGGTGAAGAAGGACAACCACCACACCATGGAGCCTAGAGTGATTACAACTGAAAATGGGAGGATTGCATCCAGCATCCAGGTGGAATCTGAGCCTCCTCTTGACATAAAGGTGCAATGGACACAACCAATCCAGTGTCCACATAGAAGAGGTGGCATTGGATTGGGAAAAGTGGACATAATGGACAAAGGGTATGGGGAAAGGCAGGAAGAGATGAGAGGTGGAGGCGTCTTCGGGACATGGAGCTGCCCTGGATGGTGCTTCAGAGGTAATCACCGGACATTGTAAATCCTCACAGGGCCTACATGATGGAATAGAGGAGAGTATGGGCCATGATGTGAACCAATGTATATGAGGTGCAGAGGTGCCCAAAGATGTACTTACCAAATCCAATGGATGTGTCATGATGATGGGAACGAGTGTTATTGGGGGGGGGGAGAGGGGGGGTGGGGGGGTGGGGTTGAATGGGACCTCACATATATATTTTTAATGTAATATTATTACAAAGTCAATAAAAAATAAAAAAATTAAAAAAAAATAATTTTTATTGTAATTTTGAAGATATGTAGATCACAAAAAATGTTACATTAAAAAATATAAGAGGGTCCCATATACCCAACACCCCACCCCCACCCCACTCCTCCCACATCAGCAACCTCTTTCATCATTGTGGCACATTCATAGAGATCTATTCTTATATGTTTGTTTTAACATAGTTGTAATCAGCATGTGTACCTACTGTTTCCTAATCTGCCACTTTCACTTAACATTATTTCACATTTTGGTTTCCACCTGCACAGTGCACATAATTACAATCTTTAATGACTGTGTAACATTCCTCTGCCTGCTCTTAGACTGGGCTCATTTTTCTAAGCAGATCCAAAAGGCCTGCTTTCTCTTATCTCCAGAGGCCTATTTTAGTTCCTGGAAGTGGTGGCTAGCAGGAGCATGGGATTGTGTGGGATTCATGAATCATCATTGCACAGCACGTTTTGAGTGCTTTGTTACCATTGCTCTGCCCACCAACAGAGCCTCCCCAGGTTTCCTGGACTTGAGCTGGGTATTTCATGGGCACTGGAGTGAATGTACAAGCACCTTGACTCCTACGGCCCTGAGCTTATGTTATACATATATACCAACAGCAGGCTTCCTGCTGCTTTTGCTCTTACGTGGGATAACCACTCCACCTGAGTTAGCTACCAAGCTTGAAAGAAAATGCAAGGGGAGTGGGAGGATGGATTATTATAGCTGAAGAAATAGGACATAGGTCAGGGGTGCTGTGGCTACAATTCTTATAGGCACACCTGTGAAAATGAAGAGGGATGAGCAGATGATTTCAAGTCCTGGGAAGCTGGGAGACAGCCCTCATTCTCTTCACTACTTCCTGTCAGAAATCCAAGTTTTGGTTATCCAATAAAGGGTTTACAGGGTTGAGTGACAAAGGAGTGAGTCCAGGCCTGGCCCTTATCTGCATCATGGCCAATCACATTTTGTAGTTAAGAATTCTAGTTGGCAGGACTTTGCTGAGAAGAAAAGTGTTGTGTTCTGTGAACTTGATTATTCAGTCTTGCTAGAAATAACTGACTTGAAAAATAGTGATTCTGGGAAGTGGACTTGGCCCAGTTGTTAGGGCGTCCGTCTACCACATGGGAGGCCCTGGCCTCCTTGACCCATGTGGAGATGGCCCATGCACAGTGCTGATGCATGCAAGGAGTGCCCTGCCACACAGGGGTGTCCCCCGCATAGGGGAGCCCCACACGCAAGGAGTGTGCCCCGTAAGGAGAGCCACCCAGCGCGAAAGAAAGTGCAGTCTGCCTAAGAATGGCGCCGCCCATACGGGGAGCTGACACAACAAGATGATGCAACAAAAAGAAACACAGATTCCGGTGCCGCTGACAACAACAGAAGCAGACAAAGAAGACGCAGCAAATAGACACAGAGAACAGACAACCGGTGTGGGGGGAGGGGGAGAGAAATAAATAAATCTTTAAAAAAAATAGTGATTATAAGAAGTTACTGAGGGGAACAGATGCGACTCAAGTGGTTGAGCACCTGCTTCCCACATGGGAGGTCCTGGGTTTGATCCCTGGTGCCTTCTAAGAACAAACAACAAGCAAACAAATGAAAGCTGATGTGGCTCAGTGGTTGAGCACCAGCTTCCCACATACAAGGTCCAGGTTTCAATCCCCAACCCTGGTACTTAAAAAAAAAAGTTATTGATAGGAACAAGTGATAGTCAAAAGACAACTGTTACTGCACAAACCAAACACTCAGATCTCAGATCTCCAGAGGATTTATACCTAGGATAGTAATTCCATGTTACAATCCTAAAATATCACTTCTTTCTAAACCTTTACTATGTACAAACTATATGACCCATGTTCTACAGATTTTTGCCTGGATATCAGCCCTATTGATGGGGTATTTCAAATGGTAAGCAACAGCATAGGCCTAAAAGCATGATGATTGGAGTTCACGGGTTGAAAGCCATTCAGGGCAGAGGAACCCTGTATTAGTCAGCCAAAGGGGTGCTAATGCAAACTACCAGAAATCTATTGGCTTTTATAAAAGGCATTTATTTGAGGTAAAAGCTTACAGTTACAAGGCCCTAAAGAGTCCAATTCAAGGTACCATACGAGGTACTTTCTCACCAAAGTCTATTGCCGTGTGTTGAAGCAAGATGGCGATGATCTCTCCTGGTCTCTCAGGCCTTCTTCCTCTTAAGGCTCCATGGGCCCAGCTTCTTCTGATCTCCCCTGTAGGCGGGTATGGGGCTTGTCTCTCAAGGCTTTCTATATCAGCTGGAAATATCAGGCTAATGTCTCAACTCCTACCGGGTCTGCAGATTAAAGTTCTCTCCTTTGCTATGTCTGTGGAGTGCTCTCTCTCTTCTGTTTCTTCTTCTGTGTCTGTTTATATAGCCCACCAAGTTGGCGGGACTCAACCCTGAGTTACACCCTACATAACCTAATCTTTCTTTTTATTTATTTATTTATTTTTTGTCTTAATTTTTTTAATGTTACATTAAAAAAATATGAGGTCCCCATATACTCCCCCACCCCCCTAACTCCACTCCTCCCGCCATAACAACAACCTCCTCAATCATCATGAGACATTAATTGCATTTGGTGAATACATCTCTGAGCACCGCTGTACCTCATGGTCAATTATCCACATCATAGCCCACACTCTCCCACAGTCCACCCAGTGGGCCATGGCAGGACCTACAATGTCCGGTAATTGTCCCTGCAGCACCACCCAGGACAACTCCAAGTCCCGAAAATGCCCCCACATCACATCTCTTTCTCCCACTCCCTACCCCCAGCAGTCACCATGGCCACTTTCTCCACACCAATGCCACATTTTCTTCGATTACCAATCACAATAGTTCATGAATAGAATATCAGTAAGTCCACTCTAATCCATACTCTATTCCTCTATTCTGTGGAACTTAGAATGGTTGTGTCCACTCCACATCTATATCAAGAGGGGGCTTAGATTCCACATGGATGCTGGGTGCAATTCTCCTGCTTTCAGTTGTAGGCACTCTTGGCTCCCTGGTGTGGTGCACATAACCTAATCTTAACATAATTTAATCAAAGACATCTCAGCTGAATCTAATACAATCAAAGGGGATCACATCCAGAGGAACATACCAGTTTACAAACATAATCCGTCTTTTTTGGAATTCATAAATAATAATAAACTCCTACAGACCCCTCTACCTATTCATATCAAATCCCTAGTCAGAAAGCCTGGACATGTCTGGCAAGATAAAGGACAAGTATTTAGAGCCATGTGGAGCTTGCTGAATGATGGGCCAGGGTGACATGCTAGAAGTGCCTCTGATAGGAACTAAGCCCTGAAAAATCCTAAAGGAGGGAGGTCAAGACCATGACAATGAAAGAAGAGAAACCCTAAGGCAATCACAGGCCTGAAAGAAAATTTGCCCTCCAGGGTCAAGGAACTATCCTTAATCTTGGTCCCTGGGCTGCCATGCTGAGACCGATTTATAAGAACTCTTTAGTATATTTAGGATTCTCAAAGATTAGGATATGGGAGCTAGATTCTCTATGCTCTTTGTACTTTAGAAGCATCTCTTTGGGTTGTTCTCTGAAGAAAAGGGGATACCTCTTCCAGGAGGGGAATATAGCTGTCTAATGATTTGACATCTACATAAAGTGAAGACTTGTAGATTCTAGTTCCAGATGTTGATAATGATCCTCTTCGAAATAATACTGGATCAGAGGTCAGTCAAAGAGGAAAAGAGATATAGGACTTCTCTCATTATTTCTAAAGTAGTATTCCTATTTTGAGTCTGAAACTCTTTTCTCACACTATGACTGATGAATAGGGGAAGTAGAAGACAAATGGAAAAAGTGCTGTTTTTCCAAGTCAGTTACTACTAGCAAGACTGAATAATCAAGTGCACAGAACATAACACAGAACATATAAACTTCTCCCCTGATAAATTAAAATAATAATAGCTAACATTTATTTTTTTTTTTTTTTTTTTTTTTTTTTTTTTAGATTTTATTTTATTTTATTTTTTTTTTAATTTTTTTATTTTTTATTGAATTTGTAATAATATTACATTAAAAATATATATGTGAGGTCCCATTCAACCCCACCCCCCCACCCCCCCTCTCCCCCCCCCCCCAACAACACTCGTTCCCATCATCATGACACATCCATTGGATTTGGTAAGTACATCTTTGGGCACCTCTGCACCTCATATACATTGGTTCACATCATGGCCCATACTCTCCTCTATTCCATCATGTAGGCCCTGTGAGGATTTACAATGTCCGGTGATTACCTCTGAAGCACCATCCAGGGCAGCTCCATGTCCCTAAGACGCCTCCACCTCTCATCTCTTCCTGCCTTTCCCCATACCCTTTGTCCATTATGTCCACTTTTCCCAATCCAATGCCACCTCTTCTATGTGGACACTGGATTGGTTGTGTCCATTGCACCTTTATGTCAAGAGGAGGCTCAGATTCCACCTGGATGCTGGATGCAATCCTCCCATTTTCAGTTGTAATCACTCTAGGCTCCATGGTGTGGTGGTTGTCCTTCTTCACCTCCATCTTAGCTGAGTGTGGTAAGTCCAATAAATCAGATTGTAGGTGCTGGAGTCTGTTGAGGCTCAGGATCTGGCTATCACATTGTCAGTCCAGAGATTCAAATCCCCTAAATATATCTTAAACCCCAACATTAACTGCACCTCCAGCACATTGGCATGAAAGTCTTATGAAGGGAGATCCCATCTGAGTCCAGATTCATCACACATAAACACCATTTCCAAAGAGGGGCCATCTGCCCTGGTAGTTAACCCCATCGGCCATGACCATAACTCCCATGGGTCTCTTTAGCCCTCAAAGGAACCAATATCTGGGGGTTGTATCTGCTTTATCTGTCTCTCTGACTCTGTTCAGTTGTGCATGAGGGCAAACCTTCTGCCAGCCTCCAGACTCTTTTTTAATAGCTAACATTTAATGAGCTACTTATGTCCCAGGCACCATGTTAAGAATTGTTATGTGGCTTGTCCCCTTTAATCCTCACAACACATTTGCAAGATAGGTACTATAATTCCTGTCTTTGCTTAGGGAAATGACCAGGTCACCCAGTTTGATAAGGGGTTTGAGAAATAGTTTAATAGCCTGCAGCCACAAAATCAAGATTCACTCAAAAAAGAAATTTTCCCTTTATGTAAATAAGGGTTGCTAGCTGTATTTTGGGGGTATTCCTTAAATAACTTTCTATAATTGATAGATTCTTTTTATAAAAATTTCTTTGACACCCAGAAACACCTCCTTGCACAAAAGGAAGTGTATTAATGTATTGAAATTCAGTTTTGTTAGAGATTGTTTTGACCTAAATTCTTCACCTTGCCTGTGTTCATAGGTAGACCTTCTATCCCCTTTTAATCACACTTCCCCTTCCTACTTGGTTGAAAAATTGCCTCTTGGGAAGTAGATGTGGCTTAAACAATTGAGCTTCCACCTACCACATGGGGGGTCCCAGGTTCAGTTCCTGGTGCCTCCTGAAGAAGAAGAGCAAGATAGGGAGCTGGAGTAACAGGCAGGTGCAGTGAGCTGACACAACAAGGTGATTCAACAAGGAGACACAAAGAGGAAAGACAATTAAAGACACAACAAAGCTGGGAGCTGAGGTGGCTCAAACGATTGGGTGCCTCTCTCCCATATGGGAAGTCACAGGTTTGGTTCCTGGTGCCACCTAAAGAGAAGACAAGCAGACACAGAGAACTCACAGTGAATGGACAGAGAGCAGACAGTGGCTGTAAACAACGGGCAGGGGAGGGCAAATAAGTAAAAATACATCTTAAAAAAACAGTGCTCCTGCCTCATAAACACATAGGCTATAAAGAGAAATGTGGATGATCCCATTTTCTTTCTTTTTTTCTTTTTTTTCTTTATTTTCTTTTAAATGTTACATTCAAAATATATGAGGTCCCCATATATCCCACACCCCCCTCACCCCATTCCTCCCACATCAACAACCTCTTTCATCATTGTGGGACATTCATTGCATTTGGTGAATACATTTTGGAGTACTGCTGCACCACGGGGATAATGATTTACACTAGTTTACACTCTCCTCCAGTCCAGCATCTGTCCCTGAAGCACCACCCAGGACAACTCAAATCCTGAAAATGTGCCTACATCATATCTCTTCTTCCCTCTCCCTACCCTCAGCAGCTACCGTGACCACTTTCTCCACATTGATATTACAATTTCTTCCCTTACTAATCACAGTAATTCCCCAGTGGAACAACAGTAAGTCCACTCTAATCCAGTCTCTATTCCTCCATCCTGTGGACCATGGGATGGTTATGTCCAGCCCCCCTCTACATCAAGAGGGGGCTTAGATTCCACATGGATGGTGGATGCAATTTTCCTCCTTGCAGTTGTAGGCATTCTTGGCTCACTGGTGTGGTGGTTGACCTTTTTCACCTCCCTGTTCGCTGGCCAGGGTAAGTCCAATAAACCAGAGGGTAGGAGTTGCAAGTCTGCTGAGGCTCAGGGCCTGGCTCTCACATGGACAGTCCAGAGATTCAGGTCTCCTGAGTATACACCAACCCAAACACCAACCACATGTCCAGTAAAAGTAACAGAAGAGGCATGCGTAGAAAGGTCATATCTGAGTCCAACTCCATCATGCTCAGGAAAACAAATTCGAAAGTAGGGCCAAATGACATGGCCCTAAACTCGAGCCATCTGCATGACCATAGAACCTGTGGGTCTCTGTAGCCCTCAGGAGTTAAAGTTTCCTGCTAGGAATAACTTATCTTCAGTAGAGATGCTTGCCACATTCCTGGATGAGAATGATTGTCAGCAGAATTCACTGGTGAGGTATGTATGTCTCCTTTGGCCCCACGCATATTTCTCCACAATTTCCTGATATATTTATCTGCAGTGTGGCCAAAGGAGACCAGGGAAGATGTAGTATTTTTGCACAGGGTAGAGTACTGAAACACAAGGGATTTGGATTCTAGGACCAGCTTTGCCGTAATTAGCTGATCAGTCTTGGGCAAATCACTTAATTTCTCTGTGCCTCATTTTTCATCTGAATAACAACTGGCATTGGACTAGAGGCTCTGTAAGTTTCCTTCTAGCTCCATGACTAATAAACTGAAGCTCAGCCAGAATCTTTTTTTTTTTTAATCTTATTGCATCATCTTTTTGGTGCATTGCTTTGCCATGCAGGGGCCTGCCCCTCTCTGCACAGATCTGGGATGCCTTTTTAAATTTTTTACTAGGAGGTCCCCGGGATCAAACCCAGGTCCTCCATATGGTAAGTGGGAGCTCAATTGCTTGAGCCAAAGCGGCTTCTTGAGAATCTTGTCAAAGACTTTTGGGGAAAAGCAAGGCCACAAAGTGCCTGGGGTGATTCTCTAGACAAAAAGACCATATGCTTAGGGCTCTTTTATGTCTAAGAGCAAAAGATGCAACCTTAGACAGGATCAGGCACTACAGATGGGGTTATAAGACTGATCTTTTCGTGCAAAGTTTCTGGCTCTCAGAAACAATTACGGGTTCGTTGCTATATACTACCTGATGAGGTGGTATAGGGTAGGATTAAGAGCACGGGTTATGGAGTTCAAACTTAGAGACCCAGTTCTGTCACTTCCTAACGGATACCCTGGGACATGTTATTTAACCTCTCTGAGCCTCAGTTTCTGTCTCTGTAAGATGGTGCTAATAGAATCCACCTATTTGTGGGGATGAAAGGCTATAATGTACATTAAGCACCAGCCCAGAAACTGGCAAAATAGAGGTGCTCGAGCGATGGTGTCCTGTACTACTGTTGGTATGATTATTGAAATCAACATAGTCCTGACATGGGCCTGGATAAGTGTCAGCATTCTTTCTGGATATAGGTTTCTCTTTCTGGATGGAGTTTGAGAAAAGGAAAAGCAGATTTTTTTGGCCAAAAGTAGCTTTAGAATCAGACAGATCTAGATTCAATTCCCTACTCTGCTTCTTACAGGCTATGAGACGTGGGGCAAGTTATTTAACTTCTCTGTTCCTTTAGTTTCCTCAACGATAAAATGCAGTCAGGTATAGTGCCTACCCCAAGGGTGGTTGTGAATAAGAGAATATATGTGAAGAACTTAGCACTGTGTCTGGCATATAGAAGGGACTCAATAGATGGTGACTGTGGTACTGATGGTAATTGTAATTGCAGCAGTAATGTAAATAGCTGCCATCTCCACTATAGCTTTTTTCTTAGCATCTTTGAAAAATTATTTTTTATGTGAGAGAAGTTGTAGGTTTACAGAAAAATCATGTAAAAAATAGTGTTCCCATATACCCCACACCATTATTAACATTTTGCTTTAGTGTGATACCTTTGTTACAAATGATGAAAGAATATTGTAATTGCACTATTAACTATAGTTCATATTTTACATTAGAGTTTATTTTTCCCAATATAACACCCTATTATTAGCACCTTGTATTAGTGTATTATATTTGTTATAATTCATGAAAGAACATTTTTATAATTGTACTATTAACTATAGTCCATCATTTACAGTAAGGTTCATTGTGTGATGCATTCAAGCTCTTACAACTTTTGCATAACTAACCAAAGTGTTAGGAGAGGCAGCAGTTGTTGCTCTTGAAGGGGACAGCAAAGGAATTCTTGCTGGGCTCCACAGTGGCTGGGAATTTAAAATCTGAACAGTTTTGGAGACATGACTGAAAATGATTTAGCAGAGCATAAGTCTCAGCAAAAACATTTATTTTTGCCAGTCCCCTTACCCCCAAGAATCTTAAGGGGAAAAGTCTCATTCTAAACTAATCCTATACTTCTAAGGATGAATTTCAGTTGGTCACCCAAAATGTATTGTCCACAGGCTTTGTCAGGAGCATATGGGTGCAAAGATATAGTCTCTTTTCTCCTTCAACAAGATCACCTTCATTCTCAAATGGATGCCACCTAACCTTTTTTATCCTCTGATGTTCTTTCTGTTTTGGGCCTCTCAGTACGTATAGGATTAACTTGATGGCTATAATATAGATATACAGGAACAACAGAGGTTCTTGGAACTGTGATGTTAGAATAGGTGGAGTTGTTTTGGGGAGTATAGCAGTATTATCAAGTAGTAATTGAAAAATTTGAGTAGTTAAGATGATTCCAGAGATGAGCTCATTTGCTGAAGGAGAGCTATTCAATGTTTCTTTAGATTTCCCTCCACTTTTCTCTTCTGTAATATGTTAAAAGTCTAATAAGAGAAAGAAAATAGCCAGTCACTGCAAGTGAAGCAAAGTGCCAGGTTTCCAATCCTTCCCTGACCACTTCAGGTTAGGAGGGTGTTGGCCAGTTTCCAAGGGGTCAGGTATAGACAATACCTAATAGGACCCCCACCCCTGCCCCAGCCTCATGCATTTTCTCACTCTTACTCCCTTGCCTCTCCCCTTCATGTAAGGAATACTGACCACAGGAACAAAAAGCTTCTCCATAGGGATTTTCCAGTAACATGTCCTCTGCATCCCAGGTATCCATTCTCTTTTTTGCCCTGGGTTCTGAGGATATAGAAATGAAATTGAATTTTAATTTTGGACAAAGACTGATGGGTCATTGCTGATCTGGAAAAACCCCTCCTCAAGTCCAGATTCCCTCCACTCAACTCATCCTCACCCCTCAATAACTAGAGTAGTGCCTAGCTCCTCCTTAGTGACCCGGGCCAAGTCTAGGCCCCTCCAATCAGCTTTAACAATCAAAGGTTCCAGGATAGGTTGGAGAGCTGGGGTGACATAATGACAGTTGATGATCTTGGAGATGGGGATTCCAAGGAACCCTGAGGAGGGGTGGCCGCTAACAGTGAACGTTCAAGTCCTCACAGCTTTCTTTTTTAAAATGTTATTACTTTTATGGTATTGGAAGAAATTATATTCATTATAAAAAATAAATTTTCCAATAATGCAGAAAAATCCAAAGAAAGGTATCTAGGCCATTTACTTCTCAATATCACCTAATATCTCACCCCCAGAGAATTCCACTGCTAAATATTTGGGTGATATCCCTTCAGATATCTCTTGCTGTACATGCTGTATTCTCTCTTGCTATTTTCCCTAATAAAATGTCAGGTTGTAAAAAAATTTCCATGTCAGGAAATGAAAGCCTCTTTGATGCCTGCATAGTATTACATTATATGGAGGTGCCGACATTTATTTAGCCATTCCCCGTTGTTGGACATTTAGATTCTTTCCAAATTTTAACTGTTCTACACAATGCTGTAATGGAACATCTTTGAGCATACTTATTTTTGTGCTTGTATAATGATCTTTTTTATATACAGTTCAGGAAATAAGATTGCTAGCTCAAAGGATGTCTACATTTTTAAAGTTCTTCATGTTTGTGTATGTATAAGTATATATATGTGAGTGTATATATACATGCACATATATATTTTGAGAGAGACTAAGCCAGCCAAACAACCCTCCATAAAGATTGTACCAATTTGCACTTCCACCAAAGGAAATCATAACCTTTAAAATAACCCTATAGTCATCCAAAGATCTTGTGCTTCACCCAGGGCTGGAGCTCCCAGAAGGCAGTCAAGCACTTTACATGCACATCTTCCATTTGTCTTCTACTTCCCTTAACCAACAAACATGGTATGAGAAAAGAGTTTCAGACTCAAAATAGGAATATTATTTTAGAAATTATGAGGAAGGCCTCTGTCTCTTTTCTTCTTTGACTAACTACTGATCCAGCATTACCTTGAAAGGGGTCATCATCAACATCTGGAGCTGGAATCTGCATGTCATTGGTGTGTTTTTGGTGGGGCTTAGTAGTTTTCTGAGCTCCATTTCCTCCAGAACATTCACTTTCCTCCATGGGTTCTTCTAAAGCAAATGTTACTGAAATATTCTTTTTAGGCCTTAATCTTAAACCTTCTTTCTGTACAGCAAGAAAATCAGGGGGAAAAGTCAGTCAGTATCCAAGAATTCAGGAATTGATCTCTGGGGCAATAACATTCAAAGAGCCTTTTACCTGTAGGATTGGCTTGAGGGGCCTAGCTTCAACTGAGGGATGTCCTAAATCCGATCTCTTATCTTTGGTCATTCCTATCCTGGTAGAGAAGCTGGGGAAGGTAGAAAGGACAAAACAGTAGTAGAAACATGTATTTTTATCTTAATTGAATTAACTTAGTACCCCATCCTTGCCATATGCCTTTGGGCAATGCAAATAACTACAGAGCAAAAGGGCATTTAGGCTTTTCGCTCCTTGAAATGTGGATCACCTTCTAGTTTTTCTTTTTCCTCTTTTCAATATCCCTGTTCTTTCTCATTATTTCTAATTATTGGGAGGATCAGAGAACTAGAGACTGAGAATGAGGTAACTCCATGACATTCATCCATAGAGTAATGTCAATAGGCTCTTTAAAGGGCTTTTGTTCCTTTTCTTCTCCATGTGGCAAATCAGGGAATAGAAACCCTGTTTTGGAGAAACTTTAATGCTAATAGGTTGACATTACCTTTATACAACTCATACCACTAACATCAGTTGTGTGTACTGAAAAATGTTGATCACTTCTCTAGTCCCTTTTGGGTTAACTAATCTTGAGAGACTTGGTTAGTGCTGCATAGAACTGAAGCACCTCCCAGAATTCCCTGCTTATGTTGAAGATTGACTCCTGAATCTATTCAGTAAACCCAACAGAGGCAGCTCAATACCTGTCTGATGAGCATCTTTCTCCAGATCCTCTTGTGCTCTTGGAGGTTGAGATGCTTGAGGTGGATGATAGGCTCAGGCCACAATACTGTTGGCGAGTACACAGCTCTTCATATTTATCCCCAATGGCAGCTAATAGCCAGTGTAGCCCTTCAATTATGGGCTGATGGTTCCTTCTTTGGAGGTGTTTGATGGCTGAACAGGGCTCCTGTGACAAAAAGAGAAGAGAAGTCTCCAGCCTTGGAGTCTAGGACCCCCAGGGCTCATAGGCCCATAGTGCCAATCACTCATCCAAAGAACAGATCCATGCATGCTCTACTGTGCCTAGAGAGGCTCTAGGATTTCCCAGGAGACTCTTAATATTAACTTCTTAGAAGGTCACAAAAGCTAAAGTTCTTTAATAAAATGGCCAAAGTGTAATGTCTTGGATGTGTGACCTTGGGCAAGTTACTAAATCTCTTGAGTCTTAGCTTTCTCATCTATAAACTGAGGATATTAAAACTTCCAACTTTATAGAGCTATTTTGAAGGGTTAATGAGAAAACAGATGTGAAAGTGTTGTAAGCATGCGATATTTATTATCACCATCAGGTCAGAAATCATCACTGAAGATGTTATCACCTTGCAGGGAGAAGCTTTGTCCCAAACCCAATTTCATGGGCTGATTATGGAATGGGTCAGTGGACATATCAGCTGAGCTCTAGAAGGAGAAGAAAGGAAGGACTTGACACTTACCACTCGGCACAGGGACTTATTCTCATTCACTAGCTTTTCTAGGAGTAGATATTCGATAATATCACAAGGCAGGAGGGCATCCTTCTTGTCTTGTTTGTTTGCCAGGCTAGACCAGTACATAGGAGAGAGGGAGGGAAGAAGAGAGAAAGAATGAAACAAATGGAGGCAAAGAGCAAGAAGAGAAGAGAAAGAGCAGAACCAGCTCTGGTAGAACTTACATATCTGGGAATTAGGTTTCAAGAAATAACCAATGAGATGAGACAGAAATTTTTCTAGCCATTTTTCAATGGAGGGAGGAAATGGCATAAATAATTTGAATTGAGGGTAATCCCCAGGGGCCTCATTTCTCACTTACCCTACACTATGTCAGCAAACTGTAATCAGAATTGCTAACTGGGGTATGAGCAAATTTCGAGTTTTTACATCCTCTTCTGAACTCTGTTCGTACTCTAGTGGGGGTGTTAGTGAATGAAAAAGGCAAAAAGAGTGATGGAAGGGTGAGCATTGACTGGCTACCTAAATTATCACCCTGGAATAAGTGTTAGTTACTCCAATCTTAAGGGAGTTGGCCATGGGCATAGATTGTGTAGAACAGGGGCTGTTCTCTTCCATGGTGAAGTCTCAGGATCAGAGATGGAAACCAGAAAAGGAGAGAAGCAAATTTAGGAAGGCAGACTTCAGGAAGAGTAACAGGATGGGGGTGGTAGATCCAGACACTACCCTTCATTTCCCTTCGATACTTGCCTTCAAAATAACCTCTTTGCAACTGAGTAACATGCTTTCAATGGCATTGTGTAGTAGAAAGTGGTTCTTGAAAAGAGCCCCCAGAGGATTGGGCCATTCTACCTCACTGCCCCTAAGGGAACAGGAAGTCTAGTTGGATTTGACAAAGGGGTCACCCAATCCTTCATCTATATAGTTATTTTCTTGAGGCACAAAATGGGAAGGGGAAATTGGGCACATAGGCAGTGTCTTACAGTAAGATGGGTTTCCCTGCCACTCTTTGATCAGATAGCAGACGTGTTAAGATGATCTTCACTTCCTGCATACGTCCTAAGTCGCTGGAATCCAGGACAAAAACAAGTCCATGTGCCTGTGCATAGTAGTTCGGCCATATTTCCCTGCCCTTCAGGTCTCCATTCAGGTCATAGATGGAAACTTCATACTCATCTAACAGAAGTGTAGTCAGTTCAGATTTCATACAATCGTCCGTTCTACTGGGAAGCACTATGAATGGGGAAGATAGGAGATGCAATGATAAAGCAGGGGAGTATAGTTAGATCAAAGAATTTGTTAAACGTTTGACTAAAGTTTGACTAGAACATGCCTTGAGAGATCCTACTGAAGTATCCTGCCATCCTGCTCATGCTCATTGAGTCATCTTCCTAAAACATCACTTTGCTCATGCTACCCTCTCCTAGTTCAATAATTTAGTGACTGGCTACTGCTCACAGGATAGAATACAGACTCTTTTGCATCCTAACCTGCCAGACCTGTTTCATAACACTCTAACCAGACTGGTGTCCTCATTGTCCCTGGTACATACCCAATCTCTTCTTCCCTCTGCTTCTGTGTTCACATACAACCCACCACTCCCACCCCCAAGAATACCATGCTTTTTCTTGCCTCAGGGTCTTCACAGGATGCTCTCCCCTCTGCTTAGACCCCTCTATCACTATTTGGTCAATGCCTACTTTTACAAAATGCATTTAGATCCTGTTTCCTCTAGAAAACTTTCCCTAACTCATACTACCGTCCCCCAGTCTAAATAAGGTGCTTTTCTTCTGGACTTACCACTGTCATAGTATATATTTCGGTATTATAAATTATATGATTTATTTGTTTGGATTATAAAGTGCAACATAGCAAGAACCCTTTCAATTTTATCCACTGTTATACTCATGATGTCTAGCACAGCTGCTGGCACATAAGTGCTCAATAAAAATTTGTCGAATGGATTTGATGATTGAATGAAGGAATGAATGAATGAATGAGATGCCTCTTTTGCCTCCCCATTCTTCAAGGCCCAGCTCAGGTACCATTTTCTTCAAGAAGCCTTCTCAGACCTGCCCAGCTCTCACTTTTCTTTCTCTCATTGAGCACATGGTCTATTGCACTTGTCCTTTACCTCCTTGTTTTTTTGCTCTGTCTACCCATAGGAGAGGCTGTCCCTTCCCTTACAGACAGTAGGTGTTCATTAGATGTTTATAGAGGCTTTTACTAAGGATGAGGGTATATAGTTTCTCCTTCATATCTCTTCCAAGAAACCATGCAACACTCAGTCACACTTCACCTTTAAAAGCCAGAGTATAAAATTCACCTTCCATAAGGAATTCCATACCTCCTTATTTCTCATAGAAATGCTGTTCAAAGTGATAGTCTACACTTATTTCAGTCTCCAGTACTGACAGTTTTGGCCTAGCTTTCTGCCCACATTATTAATGTGGCAAAATTATTTTATAGCTTCTTTATTCCCATACCTAGGAGTTCTAAGACCAGAATCAGTAACTTCTTATTTGTAGTCTCAAGTCTGCCTATGACATTTTCCATTGAATTGCCAGGATGAGTCCTTAAGGTGAGAAGTTAGCAACATGTTTTAAGAACTTGATTACACATATTTATGTGTGTGTACATATATATAATCATTATATTTTAATGTGATTTTATAACTCTTCTTTGTTTTCATGCTAGTCATTGATCTTTTTAATTATAGCTTTCAAGTCACATAATTTTCAGTCATAACTTTGATGTGATATTTGCTATGTCTCTATTAGACTACTTAAAAATAATAAGTGAATAGGTTAAACACCACAGGGAATTTTTAAATGTTGTTTCCTATATTGAGGAATGCTTTATATTATTTTTTCCCTGTCAGAACAAAGCATTTTCCCTAGTTATCTTTTTTATTTGAAACCTTTCTTCAATAAGGCAATGTTGATGAAACCTAGAGGCCATAAGAAGATGTTTTCTGGCAATGTGCATTTTCTTTATTTCCTCTGTTTTTTTTTTTTTAAAGATTTATTTATTTATTTAATTCCCCCCCCCCCCCCCGCCCCAGTTGTCTGTTCTCTGTGTCTATTTGCTGCGTCTTGTCCACTCCTGTTGTCGTCAGCGGCATGGGAAGTGTGGGCGGTGACATTCCTGGGCAGGCTGCACTTTCTTTTGCGCTGGGCGGCTCTCCTTACGCCCACTCCTTGCGCGTGGGGCTCCCCTACGCGGGGGACACCCCTGCGTGGCAGGGCATTCCTTGCGCTTATCAGCTCTGCGCATGGGCCAGCTCCACACGGGTCAAGGAGGCCCAGGGTTTGAACCGCAGACCTCCCATGTGGTAGACGGACGCCCTAACCACTGGGCCAAGTCCGTTTCCCTCCTCTATTTGCTTATAAACTCCTTGAGGAAGAGTACTGAGTTTTTTTTTTTAATGGGGTATTATTGGCATTTTGGATGAAACAATTATTTCTTTTTTTTTTTAACTTTATTTATCCCCCCACCACCCATTGTCTGCTTTCTGTGTCCATTTGCTGTGTGTTCTTCTGTGTCTGCTTGCTTGTATTCTCAATAGGCGACTCTGGGAACTGATCTTAGGACCTTCTGGAGTGTGAGAGAGGTGATCATTCTCTTGCACCACCTCAGCTCCCTGATCTGCTGTGTCTCTTATTGTTTCTCCTCTGTGTCTCTTTTTGTTGCATCATCTTGCTGCACCAGCTCTCCAGGTAGGTCAGCACTCCCTTGTGAGCCAGCACTCCATGTGGGCCAGCTCATCACAAGGCAGTTTGCCTTCACCAGGAGGCCTTGGACATTGAACCCTGGACCTCCTTGTGACAGATGGGAGCCCAATTACTTGAGCCACATTCGCTTCCCAGTACTGAGTCTTAATTCATCTATATATCCCTAGCAGACTTATTTCTTAAAGCATGGTCTGGGGACTATCTGCTTCCAAATTACACGGGGCAGATTGCTACATAGCAGAAATCTAAAAGAAATGATTCAGATTCTATAGACTTGAGACCCAAGGATTTGTATGTTTAACAAACTCCCTATAATTAACAGAATCTGCAGGCGATTCTGTTGCACTTTAAAACTTGAGGACGAAATCCCTTGAGAGCAATGAAATACATGCCTAGTTGTGATTCCACATCACCTGGTGAACTTGTGAAGCTACAGATTCTGTAGGCTTCTTACATCAAAGTTTTTGAATCTCCAGGTCCTAGATCAGTGGTTTTGTAAGTTCTCCAGGTGATTGTAATCATTGGTTGTCAAGACTCACTCTGCTCCAGTTATCACCTGTGGAACTTTTAAAATTATGCCACTAAGCTTCATTCTCTGAGGGTTTGATACCATAGATCTGGGGTGGGGTGAAAGCATCATGTATTTTTTTTTCAAGTTGCAAGGTGATCGAAATGTGTAGTCAGGTTTGAGAGGCACCAGTCTAAAAGTTCTCATTTAGGATATCTGTTTATACTCATGCTTGGGTTTCTAGCCCACATGACTATGCCAGAAAAAACAGTCATAGTGAATGGTATCATCAATAACGATGGCTTGTGTCCCAAAACATTTTATAGCTGGCATCTTCAAACATTCACACAAGACTGGAATTTCCTTTCTAGGCAATTGTCTGTTTTTGGCAATTATGTTATAAACATTTCCAAGAGCAGGGGAGTTGAGCTTTTCGATTTGGGGTGCAGAGCAATCTATTAGATTGACTTTGGGGGTCATGCATGGACAGAGGTGGCCTAAGACATTCTTAAGAATGTAACATCCATGATACTGTGCTTCTTGGCTGTGCAAAACTTCTCTGTGAATGAAGTCACAACCATAAACCAGTACCTTTATGAATCAGCCCCCATGTTAATTCATTGAGCACAAGGTAAGTTATATAAAATAAAATAAATTAAATAGAATCTACTCCCTGTCCCAGAGAATTAGAAAGGGAAACAGTATTCTCACAGACAGAACAGCATATGGCTAATTTCAGATGAGTGCTTCCCAAACCTGGCTGACCTGGGGAGTTCTTAAATATACATTCCCAGGTACCACCCAGTCTGAATGGGAATCCAAGGGTGGGACTGAGTTGAGGCTCTGTGACACTAATATAGTGCCACCTCCAGTTGTCCCACCAATATGCATTCCACACTGTTATCAGGATTTGATGCAAAACTCTGATCATGGCACTTCTCTGCTTAAAACCGTTCAATACCTCTCCCACTGTCTTCAAAATAGAACTTAAGTTCCTTAGTATGGAATATAAGACCCTCCATGATTTGGTCCCTGACTCCTTCTCCAGCTTCACTTCCCATGCTTTTGACATAAGCTCCATTGTTGAGCCAAAACAAATGATTTGTCATCCCCCCACAATCATACCATTCTAGTCCACATGTCTGTGCTTTCTGTATATGCGTTTCCTACTGCCCAGCATGTCATCCCCTCCATTATCAACATGCTTAATCAAATACCTCAAGTCATATCTCAAGCTTGACCTCAGGGAAGCCTTCCCTAACATAGCCTCTTTCCTCAGCTCCCACTCTACTCTTTGCATCCCTTTATCATGGTACTTATCACATCATTGCACAATTGCAAATCCAACTCCTTTGTGGAGAAGTAATGGATCTTTTCATCTCTGTATTTTTAGCCTCTGCACTTTTCATACCTTCAGGTACATGTTCAAATATTGTGGAATGAATATTCCTATCCCACAATTCCCCTGAAGCTACATGTTGCCTTTTTATAACTTTTCCCCCACCCCATGCCCCTACCAGTGACAAGGTGAGCCAGAAGGCTATAGCTATAGTTCAAGAGGATTGATAAGGGGTTCAAGTAGGTCAATGGCAGAGGAGTCAAGTTGGCCCTTTCCTGTAGTTTTCTGAGGGCTGCCATGCTATATAAAATTCAGCCACATCATCATATGCCTTCATTTATTTAATAAACATATATAGAGTGCTTCCTATACTAGACACTGTCCTGGGCTCTTAGGTTGATTGGCTAGCAGTAGCCTGCATCTTCACAACTAGTATAGTATCTCCCTGAAATTCTGTGTAACTGCTTCTTAAAATGTCAAGGTATTAAACTGGAAACATACTTACCTGTCTCTGAACTGACAACATTTCTCAAGCTCCAGTCCTCTATATTAGTGTCACAGAGTTTCATATTATTAAACTTTATTATCCTACCCATGTCTCTCTTATCTATGTCAAATTCCACTTTAATTGAGCTCTGAAGCTAGACACAGTTTTAAACATGCTATCCTTTATAATTGACTGCAATGCTTTACATAATTTGAGTTCATTCATACTGACACTATAAGAAGACCTTCAGTTAGGAGATCTTATATAGGGAGTAGGTGACAGACATTACACCTCATTGTATAAACAGGCTGATGATAACACCCGAAGAAAGGTGTGTGTGTTGGGAGTGTGTATCTTCAAAAAGAGGTAAATTGAGGGCCTTGAATTAAGCCTAGGAAGCAATGACTATTTCATTGGTCCCTGGGGCTAACGGGAGACTTAAACTGTTGTCTGATACTCTTGGTCCTTACATCTTTGGAAGGCCTCCACAAGGACAGTTTTGCCTGAGTTGTCCAAGCCAGTGATAACGAGGGTCACACTCCTGGAAATGGAAAAGAGAAATGAACACTGTTAGTTTTTAGGCTAAATAGAGAGCTTTTTTTTCTCTTCCTTAGTGTTTGGGGCTCTTCCTATAGTAGCTACTACTACAGCTAGAGTGGTACAAACTGGTGTGGGCATCCCTCCCCAAAACTCCAAGGATGCTTATCTTACTCACTTGCCTTGTAGAATTGACCATCCTCTCCCACCTCCCACCCCCAGTCTTGCAGACATTGCTTAATCACTTCCCTTAACAATATATATCATGAAGGCTTGTCCCTTGAGGGGATAAGGGCAGATACATTGAAGGAAATGTTGAACTAAGCCTAGAGAAATAATCGCAATATTACCTTCGTGTCTCTTCAGTTGTCTTTAGCCGAGACCAGCAGGAAGTCAGTAGACGGAACATGATTCATCTGGGTTCTTTAACTCTAAGGGAAACATGTAAATAAGCCCCATTATTAACACTGCACTAAACTCAAGTCAGTTTATGACTACACAGGTACTAATAAATAGAAAGCCTGGGACTATCATAAATCCATTACTTCAGTCTGTCCAACCCTGTCTATAAATATCATGGTGGGGAAGTAGTAATCCTCAACTCTAGTGGCAGGTTCTTTGCTGATAAGTACCTTCCTGTAAAGTGGGTTGATTTCTTATTAAAGCAACCCACACAGATATAGTGGCATCAGATGTGATCTATCTCTTCAGCCACGTTTCATCTCTGCTGGGAATATCTTCATTTAACCTTTGGTTGAGGATATTGCTTCTGCCTTGGAGAAGAACCAGCTTAAGGAGAGACCAGTTCTAGGTAACAACTATCCACCGCCCTTGGTTCTTTTACTTACTGCCTTTGCTCCAAAGATGTGAGTGTTGGTGATGCATGGTCATAGATTTCATACAATTCCTAGAGCTTTAAGGGACCTTAGAGATTATCTAGTCTAATAGAATTCAACCATCAGTCCAGGTGCCCCACTCTCAAAGGTTCCCATTCATTAGACTTGTAGATGATCCCAGAGAGCTGCATAAACTTCCCAGGTGGTTTTTTTTTTCATTTATTTTATTATTTTATTATTTATTTTATTACAGAAGCTGTGAACTTACAAAACAATCATGCCCATGTGTGGAATTCCCATACAACATCCCTTCACCAAAAAACCACACCATTGTTACATTTGTTACAGATTATGAAATAATATCATCAGATATTACCTGTACTTTTGGCCCATAGCATACATTTGGCTTATTTTTTCCATACACTCCTATTTTTTTTTCATTTTTTATTGTCTTTTTTTTTAAAGATACATAGATCACACAAAATGTTACGTTAAAAAATATGAGGTTCTAATATACCCCACTTGCCACAACCCCTCTCCTCCCATGTCGACAACTTCTTTCATTAGTGTGGTACATTCATTGCATTTGATGAGTACATTTTGGAGCACTGCTACACAGCATGGATTATAGTTTACACTCTCTCCCAGTTCATTCAGTGGGTTTTGGCAGGCTATATAATGTCCTGCATCTGTCCCTGCAGTATCATTCAGGACAACTCCAAGTCCCAAAAATGCCCCAATATCACACCTCTTTTTCTCTCTCCCTGCCTTCAGCGACTTCTGTTAATGTGTAGCTAGATTTGGAAGCAATTGCCTAAGTAAAAAGGGGTCACTTCAAGGTTCATCCATGTTGTAGTACTCTTCCTTTTTATGGATGAATAATATTCCATTTATATATATGTCACATTTTGTTTTTCCATTCATCCATTAATGGACACTTGGATTGTTTCACCTTTTGGCTATTATGAATAATGTTGCTATGGATATTTGTGTCAAGTTTTTGTTTGAACATGTTTTCAACACTCTTGTTACAATCCTAACAGTGGTATTGCTGGGTAATATGGTAACTCTATGTTTAAACCTTTGAGGAACTGCTGAAATACTTTCTAAAATGGCCGCACCATTTTATATTCCTACGAGCAATGTATGAGGGTTTCAATTTCTCCTTATCTTCGTCAATACTTAATTGTCTGTCTTTTTGATTCTAGCTATCCTGGTGAGTGTGAAGTGGTATCTAATTCTGGTTTTGATTTACATTTCCCGAACAACTAAATATGTTATAGTCCAGAGGTGGGGGAAGCCCTGATTGGACTAGTAAAGTACTTAAGTTGATACTGTGCCGGACTTTGCTTAGCTATCTGATGAGCACAGTTAATCTGCTGGCTTATTAATGGATAATTTAGCAGGGTTCTACAGTCATACATTGTTTTGGAGAATTGCAATTCCCAAACAGAGACTCAACATTTCATAGCATTTCTTAGGTCACAGACTCATTCCATAGGAAATCAATAATCTTCCCATGTCCTCCTGGGAATGACTCTTGCTTAGGCCAGACACAAGGGAAATCTTATATGTGATCTGTGATCAGAAACAGCCTTCCTTTCTCCAGTTTTGTTTGTGAAGTTGATATGACCTGAAACCTGAAACACCAGAGTCTAATTGTCTGGGTTTCATGATAGCCATCTTCCTTTGAGACGAAACTGGTAACAGCTTCATGCCTATTTCCTGATAACTGGCAGAGCACCCTAGCTTGATCTCAGGCTCCTGTAGTTGCCAATGCCACCAAGAAGGGTAAAACTGCCTTTATACTTGGTATCACACAAGCTCTTCCTTTACAAGGAAGGGTAAATAGGATAACCAAGTGGGAAAACTATTAAACTATGGATTACTGGTCCTGTCTTTTCTTTCCAGTCTCTCTCTTTGATAGCCTGGAGTGAATTACCTAAATTAAACCTACCATTTTCAGATTCCTTATCTATATCATGGTGATGAGGATATATTTTGCTTACCTTGAGGTCATTAATTGTTTATCTGATAAGAAGTTGGTTCTGTTTGGATGAAAGACATAAGATGTGTAGAGTAATCAGGAAGGTGTATTTAGGGTTTCTAGCCTTCTTGCCAGATTTACATAGCTCAGTTGTCTCCTTTTAAAGGGTATGGCAATGTCTTAATAATGGCTGTCAAGGTTCTGGCATATCTATGGCAACCACTACCTGGTTCATAGTAACTAACCTCTCATCTCTCTACCTTGTATGATTATAGCTATTACTAAATGAACTTTGTTATTGTTATTTTTATTTATTCTTTTAAAAATTGATATAGAACTTAACTGTGTGCCAGCACTCATTTAAACACTTTATACATATTACTTCATTTAAGCCTCACTACAACAAGGCAAAGTAGAGGTTATCATTCCTACTTTTAAGAGATAAGGAAATTAAAGTTCACAAAGAGATTAAACAATTTGGCCAGGGTCACCCAGATAGTAAGTGGCAAAGACAGTATTAAGATCTAGGCAGACTGGCTTCCGAGTCTATGCATTAGGTTAAAGGTCTGATAGGCTATATGAGTGAGAAGACCTGGGTACCAGAGAAACCATCTCTGCTCTGGGCCTCTCTATATTTCTGGCTAGGTTGTATCATGCTTACTCTTTCCTAGTGAACTTGTTTTTAAAAATAAACTTTATTTTTTAGAATGGTTTTAGATTTATAGAAATATTGTGAAGATAGTACAGAGAGTTCCCATATACCCGGTACCCAGTTTCTCATTATTACAATCTTATATTAGTATGGTACATTTGTTACCATTAATGAACTGATATTGATACCTTATTATTATTATTTTTTTTATAAATTTTTTTTTTAAAGATTTATTTATTTAATTTCCCCCCCTCCCCTGGTTGTCTGTTCTTGGTGTCTATTTGCTGCGTCTTGTTTCTTTGTCCGCTTCTGTTGTCGTCAGCGGCACGGGAAGTGTGGGCGGCGCCATTCCTGGGCAGGCTGCTCTTTCTTTTCACGCTGGGCGGCTTTCCTCACGGGCGCACTCCTTGCGCGTGGGGCTCCCCACGCAGGGGACACCCTTGCGTAGCATGGCACTCCTTGCGCGCATCAGCACTGCGCATGGCCAGCTCCACACGGGTCAAGGAGGCCCGGGGTTTGAACCGCGGACCTCCCATATGGTAGACGGACGCCCTAACCACTGGGCCAAAGTCCGTTTCCCGATACCTTATTATTAAATAGAGTTTGTACTTCATTCAGATTGCCTTACTTTTTACCTAATATCCTTTTTCTGCTCCAGGATCCAATCCAGGATTTCACGTTATGTTACATGTTATATCTCCTTAGTCTCTTCTTGTCTGGGACAGTTTCTCAGACTTTCCTTGTTTTCAATGACCTTGATAGTTTTGAGGAGTACTGGTCAGGTATTTTGTAGAATGCCCCTGTATTGGAATTTGTCTGGTGTTTTTCTCATGATTAGATTAGGGAAAACCACAGAAGTAAAGGGCCATTCTCATATCATCTTAACGGTACATGTTATTAATGTGACTTATCACGATGTTGGCCTTGATCACCTAGCTGAGGTAATAATACCTGTGAGTTCTCTTTACTGTAAAGGTGCTCTTCCCCCCCCCCCCTTTCCATACTATCTTCTTTGGGAGGAAGTCACTATTCACAGCCTACACTTAAGGAGTGGGGATTTATGCTCTACTCCTTGAAGGTAAAATATCTACATAGATTACTTTAAACTCTTCTGGAAGGGGCATTCATCTATTCTCCCCCACTTGTTTCTTTATTCAATCACTCATTTATGTCAGTATGAACTCAGGGATATTTACTTTATTTTTTTGTCTTTATTTTTTTAATGTTACATTAAAAAAATATGAGGTCCCCATATACCCCCCACCCCCCTCCCCCCATTCCTCCCCCCATAACAACAATCTCCTCCATCATCATGAGACATTCATTGCATCTGGTGAATACATCTCTGAGCACCGCTGCACTTATGGTCAATGGTCCACATCATAGCCCACTCTCTCCCACAGTCCACCCAGTGGGCCATGGGAGGGCATACAATGTCTGGTAACTCTTATAATCCAATACTGTTTATTTTTTTACAGGCATACCTCAGAGATATTGTGGGTTTGGTTCCAGACCACTGTAAGAAAGTGAGTCACACACATTTTTTTATTTCCCAGTGCATATAAAAGTAGTTTACACTATACTGTCATCTATTAAGTGTGCAATAGCTTTATGTCTGAAAAAAGTATACATTCTTTAATTTAGAAATACTTTGTTGCTGAAAAATTTTAACCATCATCTGAGCCTTTTGCAAGTCGTAATCTTTTTGCTGGTGCAGGGTTTGCCTTCATGTTGATGGCTGCTGACTGATCAAGGTGGTGGTTGCTGAGGGCTGGGATGGCTTTGGCAATGTCTTAAAATAAGACAACAGTGAAGTTTGCTTCATTGATTGACTGTTCCTTTCATGAAATAGTTCTCTATAGCGTGCGATACTGTTTAATAGCATTTTACCCACAGTAGAATTTCCTTCAAAACCGAAGTCATTGCTTCTTAAACACTGCCAATGTTTTATCAACTAAGTTGATTTAATAGTCTAAGTCCTTTGCTGTCATTTCAGCAATGTTCACAGCATCTTCACCAGGAATAGGTTCCATCTTAAGAAACTACTTTCTTTGCTCATCCATATGAAGCAACTCCGCATTCACTGAAGCTTTATCATGACATTGCAGCAATTCAGTCACACTTCAGGCTCCACTTCTTTTTTTTTAATGTTTTTTTTTTGTGGTCTTTATTTGTATTTTTAATGTTACATTAAAAAAATATGAGGTCCCCATATATCCCCCACGCCCAGCACCCCACTCCTCCTCTCGTAACAACAACCTCCTCCATCATCATGAGACATTCATTGCATTTGGTGAATACATCTCTGAGCACCACTGCACCTCATGCTCAATGGTCCACATCATAGCCCACACTCTCCCACATTCCACCCAGTGGGCCATGGGAGGACATACAATGTCTGGTAACTGTCCCTGCAGTACCACCCAGGACAACTCCAACCCCCGAAAATGCCCTCACATCACATCTCTTTCTCCCACTCCCTACCCCCAGCAGTCACCATGGCCACTTTCTCCACACCAGTACCACATTTTCTTTGATTACTAATCACAATAGTTCATGAATATAATGTCAGTAAGTCCACTCTAATCCATACTCTATTCCTCCATCCTGTGTACCTTGGAATGGTTGTGTCCACTCCACATCTATATCAAGAGGGGGCTTAGATTCCACATTGCTGGATGCAATTCTCCTGTAGGCACTCTTGGCTCCCTGGTGTGGCAGTTGACCTTCTTCACCTCCAAGTTAGCTGAGTGGGGTAAGTCCAGTGAACCAGAGTGTAGGAGTTGCAAGTCTGTTGAGGCTCAGGGCCTGGCTACCACATAGTCAGTCCAGAGATTCAGGTCCTCTGGGTATGTATTAAACCACATCATCAACTACAGTTCCGGTAAAAGTAACCGGAGAGGCTTGTGGACAAAGATCACATCTGAGTCCAGCTCCATCACACAGAAACTCAAACTCCAAAGTAGGGCCAACTGACATGGCACTGAACTCCATCTGCCATGACCATAGAAACTGTGGGTCTCTGTAGCCCTCAGAAGAACCAGTACATGGGGTTGTATCTACTTAATCTGTCTCTGGGACTCTGCTGAGGTGTACATAAGAGCAACCCCTCTGATAACCTCCTGGCTCTTTTTGGAGACTCATAGCCATATAAACTCATTTGTCCTTTCCATTTCCCCCTTGATTCGGGTCAAAAAGCATTTTTAACTCCTGGTATTATATGTAGACTGAGATATTCTGCTGGTTCGAGTTGACCCTTTTATTCAAGGTCATTTTCTAGTTACATCATCAGCTGGTACTTGGTAGTAATCCCTCGGTGCCAGGGAGGCTCATCCCCGGGAGTCTTGTCGCACGCTGGGGGGAAGGCAACGCATTTACATGCTGAGTTTGGCTTCGTGACTGGCCAAATTTGAGCAACATGGAGGCTCTCAGGAGGTAACTCTTAGGCACCCTGCAGATCTAGGCCTTGTTCTTATTTCAGGTGCACAGACTTACAAGCATAGTCATTAGTATCAGGGGTTCATTTTTGGGCTTTACTTCTTTTTTGTTAGCCGTTGAACTTGGAGGATTTTTGCTATTCCTTTAGGGACTGTGATAGAGCTCCTCTAGCTAGGAACTCAGCACTCCCTCAGTTGTTTTTAATTGTAACCACTATGAAAATATCTGAACATTTTTATGTACCCTAGATACATGCCCTGGAGAACTCCTTGCCAACCATGTGTCCCCTGTCAATAACATCCCACACCAGTATTCCTCCCCTGCCATTGTTGATCCTCTCTGTGATCCAAAACTTATTCAAAAATGAGGCCCAATATATTGCCAGGTTCCATTAATAGTAAAATGGAATATAGTGATGAGTTTAAAGGTTAGATATAGAATACATAGTAATTTAGAAAAATTAAGGTAAATATAAATTGGGGTATCAAAAATTTAAAAATGCAAAAGATTTGTTTTTGATGTTTTGCCTTCCATCACTGCAATAAGTGTTGCCCTGTATGCAAATTGGCAAGGCAACTGCTTCCATCTTTTCCTCAGTGTCTACGTCCTTTTTTTCCTAATGATTAAGCTTATCTTCACAAAATTTTTAGATCACAGTAATTCATATATACAATATACAGTACTCCCATATATCCAACATAAAACCCTTTTCCCTTCCACAGCAATAATCTTTTTACATATTCATACTAATTTACTGAAACTGATGTACAGATATTGAGACAGTAGCTTACAAACAAGGTAACATTTGTGTTTACATTGTGGTTTATATTTTAGACTATGCAATTTTCTAAGTTTTTAGTTATCTTATGTTTTACATTATGATTTACATTTTAGCCTATCAGCCCCTATATATTTTTTTGGTGTAATTTAACATGTCTTATATCCATCCTTGCATAATCTTGTGGAACATTTCTATTGCTCACACAGTTACATTGATTCCATCTATTCAATACCTTTCTCCCGCTCCCCTTAGGGCCCACAGTGACAGTCAATCTTCATTGCTTGAAGGGCAACAGTGTTGAGGGCTTAACGTGCTCAAATGCCCTAATGCATTGAGAGCCACCATTTCTCTCGAGAGATACAATTCCCTCTATTTGAGAACATCAGTCCTCCCCAGAATGTGAGTATACCTTCACTCTCATTATATGGGTCTCTATCCAATGATATAACCCACTATGGCAAAATGAGCACTCACACACTCCCTAGGAGCCTGTCCTGTGTTGGATTATCCCCTTTAAGCATCTTAAACAAGTAGCGTTACTTATTATATTTTTGAAAAAGTTTTCTCAGCATTACGCTCTCAACCAAATACCTGACAATCTCCTATGTTTGTATGTTGCCCTACCCTCCCGCAATTTCTTGGGCAATATTACCCATCCTCCCATCCCTGGCCCCCCTCAAGCCCCCAAAGTCCCACCCAAAGTTAACCCTATTCCTCCATTTTATCACTTCCTTGTACAAATACTTACCTGCAACTTGTCAAAGATTTCACCCATGTAGGTGTCAGCTTACATCCTTCCTCTACCCGCCCCCCACCCCGCAATTTCCTTTAAGCCTATCATCAAGTCTCTAGATCTCTGAGGCAGCTTGGTTTACTTATTTCATATCATTGAGATCAGGTAGTATTTGTCCTTCAATGCCTCGGTTGCTTCACTCAACATAAGGTTCTCAAGATTCATCCATGTTATCACACGTGTTTGTAGTGTGTTCGTACTTAAAGCTGAGTAGTATTCCATTGTATGTATATACCACATTTTATTTATCCATTCATCTGTTGATGGGCATTTGGGTTGATTCCAACTTTTGGCAATAGTGATCAATGCTGATATGAACATTGGTGTGCATATACTGGTTTGTGTCCTTGTTTTCAGTTCTACTGGGTATATACCCAGCAGTGGAATTGCTGGGTCATATGGTAAATCTATAGCTAGGTTTTGAGAAACCAGCAAACTGTCCTCCAGAATGGCTGGATTCGTCTGCATTCCCACCAGCAGTGGATGAGTGTTCCCATTCCTCCACATCCTCTCCAGCACTTGTAGTCTTCTCGTTTTTTCATAGCTGCCAATCTTATGGGAGTAAGATGGTATCTCATTGTAGTTTTGATTTGCATTTCCCTGGTAGCTAGAGATTTGGAGTATTTTTTCATGTGCTATTTGGCCATTTGTATTTCTTTTTTGGAGAAGTGTCTGTTTAAATCTTTTTCCCATTTTTAAATGGGTTGTTTGTCTTTTTATTTTCAAGATATAGGAATTCTATATATATGCAGTATATAAGTCTCCTATCAGATATATGGTTACCAAATATTTTCTCCTATTGTATAGGCTCTCTTTTCACTTTCTTGACAAACTCATTTGAAGTGCAGAAGGTTTTAATTTTGAGAAAGTCCCATTTATCTATCTGTTATTTTGCTGCTCATGCTTTTGGTGTGAATTTCAAGAAGCCATGTCCTATTACAAGGTCCTGTACATGCTTGCCTACACTGATTTCCAAAGTCTTTATGATCTTGGCTCTTATATTTAGGTCTTTGATTCATCTTGAGTTGATTTTTGTAGAAGATGTGAGTTGGTAATCCTCTTTCATTCTTTTACATATGGATATCCGGTTCTCCAGGCACCATTTGTTGAAGAGGCCATTCTCTCCCAGTTGAGGGGGTTTGGTGGCTTTATTGAATACTATATGACTATTCATAACTCTCAGTTTGGTTTCATTGGTCTGTGTCTCTCCTTGTGCCAATACCATGCTGTTTTCACTACTGTAGCTTTGTAGTATGTTTTGAAGTCAGGTAGTGTGATTCCTCCAATTTCATTTTTCTTTTTCAATATATCTTTGGCTATTCAGGGCCTCTTTCCTTCCCAAATAAATTTCAAAGCTAGTTTTTCTGCTTCATTAAAGAATCCTGTCTTGATTTTTATTGAGATTGCATTGAATATGTTGATCAGTTTTGATAGGATAGACATCTTAATAATATTTAGTCTTCCTATCCATGAACAGGAAATATTCTTCCATTTATTTAGGTCTTCTTGGATTTCCTTGAACAGTCTTGTGTAGTTCTCTGTGTATAAGTTTTTTACATCTTTAGTTAAATTTATTCCTAGGTATTTGTTTTTTTATTTACTATTATAAATGGTATTTGTTTCTTGATTTCCTCCTGAGCTTGCTCATTATTGGTGTACAGAAATGCTATGGTTTTTTGCACATTGATCATTTATTTTATTTATTTTATTTTTTTTGTCTTTATTCATTTTTTAATATTACATTCAAAAAATATGAGGTCCCAATATACCCCTCACCCCCCTCACCCGGCTACTCCCCCCATAGCAACATTCTCCTCCATCATCATGAGACATTCATTGCATTTGGTGAATACATCTCTGAGCATCGCTGCACCTCATGGTTAATGGTCCACATCATAGCCCACACTCTCCCATGTTCCACCCAGTGGGCCATGGGAGGACCTACAATGTCCGGTAATTGTCCCTGCAGCACCACCCAGGACAACTCCAACCCCCGAAAATGCCTCCACATCTCATCTCTTCCTCCCATTCCCCACACCCAGCAGCCACCATGGCCGCTTTCTCCACACCAATGCCACATTTTCTTTGATTACTAACCACAATAGTTCATCAATAGAATATCAGTAAGTCCATGCTAATCCATATTCTATTCCTCCATCCTGTGGACCTTGGATTGGTTGTGTCCATTCCATATCTGTGTCAAGAGGGGGCTGAGATTCCACATGGATGCTGGATCCAATTCTCCTGCTTTCAGTTGTAGGCACCTCTTGGCTCCATGGTGTGGTGGTTGACATTCTTCATCTCCATGTTAGCTGAGTGGGATAAGTCCAATAAACCAAAGTGTAGGAGCTGAAGTCTGTTGAGGCTCAGGGCCTGGCTATCATATGGTCAGTCCAGAGATTCAGATTCCCTGGTTATATATTAAACCCCAGCACCAAATACAATACTGGTAAAGTAACAGGAAAGGCTTGTGAAAAGAGATCACATCTGAGTCCACCTCCATCACACAGAAGCACCAACTCCAAAGAAGGGCCAACTGACATGGCACTGAACTCCATCTGCCATGACCATAAAACCTGTGGGTCTCTGTAGCCCTCAGAAGAACCAATACCTGGTGTTGTATCACTTTATCTGTCTCTGGGACTCTGCTGAGATGTGCATAATGGCAACCCCTCTGATAACCTCCCAGCTCTTTTTTAGAGACTCATAGTCATATAAACTCATTTGTCCTATCCATTTCCCCCTTGATTTAGGTAAAAAAGCATTTTTAACTCCTGTTATTATATGTAGACAGAGATATTCTACTGGTCCGAGTTGAACCTTTTATTCAAGGTCATTTTCTAGTTACATCATCAGCTGGTACTTGGTAGTAATCCCTCAGCACCAGGGAGGCTCATCCCCGGGAGTCATGTCCCACACTGGGGTGAAGGCAACGAATTTACATGCTGAGTTTGGCTTTGAGACTGGCCACATTTGAGCAACACGGTGGCTTTCAGGAGGTGACTCTTAGGCACAATGCTGCTCTAGGCCTTGTTCTTATTTCAGGTGCACAGGCTCACAAGCATAGTCATTAGTATCAGGGGCTCATTGCTGGGCTTTACTTCTTTTTTGGTGTTAGCCGTTGCACTTGGAGGATTGTTGCTCTTCCTTTAGGGACTGTGATAGAGCTCCCCTGGCTAGGAACTCAGCACTCCCTCAGTTGTTGTTTTTAATTGTTTCCACTATGAAACAGATTGATCTTATAACCTGTGACTTTACTGAACTCATTTATGAGTTCTAGAAGTTTTGTTGCAGACTTCTCATGGTTTTCTATGTATAGGATCATGTCATCTGCAAATAATGAAATTTTTACTTCTTCCTTTATAATTTGAATGCCTTTTTATCTGGTTCTTGCCTCAGTGCTCGAGCAAGAACTTCTAAGACAATGTTAAATAGAAGAGGTGATAGTGGGCATCCTTGTCTTGATCCTGATCTCAGAGGGAAAGATTTTAGGATTTCACCATTGTATTTTCATCTTTAGAAAATTTCCTTGTTTTCCCATCTTCTGCAGTGTTTTTATCAAGAAGGGGCACTGTATTTTGTCAAATAGTTTTCTGCATCTATAGATATAATCATGTGATTTTTTTCCTTCAATCTGTTTCTATGGTGTACTACATTGATTGATTTTCTTATGTTGAAACACCCTTGCATACTTGGAATGAATCCCACTTGGTTATGGTGTATAATTTGTTTAATGTGTTGTTGAATACGATTAGAAAGTATTTTGTTGAGGATTTTTGCGTCTAGGTTCATTAGAGAAATTGGTCTGTAATTTTCTTTCCTTGTGGTATCTTTGTTTGGCTTTGGTACTAGGGTAATGTTGGCATAATAGAATGAGTTAGGCAATGTTCCTTCCATTTTGATTTTTTGGAAGAGTTTCAGCAAGAATCACCTTAGTTTTTTCCGGAATGTTTTGTAGAATTCACCTGTGACTCCATCTGGCCCAGGGCTCTTCTTATTTGGGAGGTATTTTTTTGTTGTTTTTTTTTTTGTTTTTTTATTTCCTTCCCCTTTCCCCCCACCCCACTTGTCTGTTTTCTGTGTCCATTTGCTGTGTGTTCTTCTTTTTGTCTGCTTCTGTTGTTGTCAGCAGCACGGGAAACTGTCTCTTTTTGTTGCATCATCTTGTTGTGTCAGCTCTCCATGTGTGCAGCACCATTCTTGGGCAGGCTGCACTTTCTTTCATGCTGGGCGGCTCTCCTTATCAGGCGCACTCCTTATGCATGGGGCTACTCTACACGGGGGACACCCCTGCATGGCAAGGCACTCCTTGCATGCATCAGCACTACATGTGGGCCAGCTCCACATGGGTCAAGGAGGGCCGCGGTTTGAACCATGCACCTCCTATTTTTTATGTGGTCGACGGACGCCTTATCCACTGGGCCAAGTCCACTTCCCTAGTTGGGTGGTTTTTAACGACTTATTCTATCTCTTTACTCGTTATTGGTTTGTTGAGACAGTCAATTTCTTCTTTTATCAATATAGCCTGCTTATGTCTTTCTAAGAATTTTTCCATTTCCTCTAAATTGTCCTTTTTTTTGGAATATAGTTTTTCAAAGTATCCTCTTATGATAGTTTTTATTTCTGTGGGTCAGTGGTGATATCTCCTTTTCCATTTCTTATTTTGCATATTTGCATCTTCTGTCTTTTTTCTTTGTTAGTCTAACTAAGGGTTTGTCAATTTTATTGATCTTCTCAAAGAACCAGCTCTTGGTTTTGTTTATTTTTTAGAGTACTTTCTTATTTTCTATTTCATTTAGTTCTGCTCTGGTCTTACTTCTTTCTTTCTTTCTTCTTCCTGTGTGGTTACTTTGTTGTTTTTTTAGTAATTCCTCCAAATGTGCAGTTAGTTCTTCAATTTTTGCTCTTTCTTCTTTTTTGATGTATTAATTTATGGCTATAAATTTCCCTGTCATTACTGTTTTTGCTGCATCCCATAAGTTTTGGTATTTTTTTTTATCATTTTCATTAGTTTCAAGGTAGTTATTAATTTCTTTTGAGATTTCCTCCTTGACCCACGGTTTTTTTAAAGAGTGTGCTGTTAAATTTGCATATCTTGGTTTGAAATCTGGGCCTCTGGCCCTTGCAGATTTCCAGCTTCACTCCACTGTGGTCATAGAAATTATTTTGTATGATTTCAATCTTTCTGAATTCATGGAGACTTTCCTTGTGGCCTAGCATATGGTCTATCTTGAAGAATGATCCATGTGCACTTGAGAAAAATATATATCCTGCTGTATTCAGTTGTAATGTTCTGTATATGTCTATTAGGTCCAGCTCTTCTAATATACTGTTCAAAGTTTTTGGTTCTTTATTGAACTTGATAGTGGTGTATTAAAGTCCCCCACTATAATTGTAGAGGTATCTATTCTTTCACTTAATTTTTCCAGTTTGCCTCACATATATTTGGGAGCGCCCTTGTTTGGAACATAAATATTTATGATTCTTCATTCTTCTTGAAAGATTATCCCTTTCACTAATATGTAGTGTCCATCTTTGTCTCTCACAACTGTTTTGCATTTAAAGTGTATTTTGTCTGACATTAATATAGCTACCCCTGCCTTTTTCTAGTTATTGTTTGCTTGTAAGATTGTTTTCCAGCCATTCACTTTGAACCTCCCTGAATCCCTGGGTCTAAGATGTGTTTCTTGTAGACAACATATGGATGGGTCACATTTCCTTATCCAGTCTTCCAGTCTGAATCTTGTGACAATTCATTTTAATCCACTGGAATTCAGTGTTATTCCTTTCAAGGAATTATATATGGTAGCCATATTTTCTTTGGACTTGTGTTTGTCATATTTTGTTTTTCTTTTTCTTCTTTTTTGTCTTTTTTGTTGCTCTTACACTCTCCTCCAACTCTGCCTCTCCTGTTTTTTTCTTTCTTCCTGCAGAACTCCCGTTGGTATTTCTTGAAGGGCAGGATTCTTGTTGGCACACTCTTTTAGTTTCTTTTTATCTGTGAATATTTTGAACTTTCCATCATTTTTGAATGCTAGTTTAGCTGCATAGAGTATTCTTGGTTGGAAATTTTTTTCTTTTAGTACCTTGACTATATCATACCACTGCGTTCTTGCTTCCATGGTTTCATATGAGAAATCTGTATTTAATCTTATGGAGCCTCCTTTGTATGTGATGGTTCTCTTTTCTCTTGCTCCTTTTAGAATTTTCTCTTTGTCTTGAGCATTGGATAATTTGACAAGTATACATATTGGGGTAGGCCTGTTGCAATTTATGCTGTTTGGCGTGCATTGTGCTTCTTGGACATTTACATCCATCTCCCTCAATAGATTTGGGAAGTTTTCAGCCATTTTTTCCTCCAACAACCCTTGTGTCCCCTTTCCCTTCTCTTCTCCTTCTGGGATGCCTATAATGCATAGGTTTTGTGTGTTTTGCATTGTCCTTCAGTTTCCTAAGTCCCAGCTGGATTTTTTCTATCCTATTATCGATCAGTTCTACTATCTGTTTGATTTCAGATGTGCTTTCTTCCACATCACTAATTCTCTCCTCTGTGTTTTCTAATCTGCTATTATTTGCTGAGAGTGTATTTTTGATTTCTTGAATTGTCGTGTTCATCACTATCATATTCGTTAATTTTTTTGTGTATGACTGCAATTTCTTTTGTATTCTCTCCAAGTGTTTTCTTCATATTGTTAATCTCTTCATTTACTTCATTAAATTGGTTGATAATATATGTTTTGAGAGCTTTAATTACTTGTCCGATGATCTGGTCCTCTTCCTGGTTTTTACTTTGTTCATTGGATTTGGCCATGTTTTCCTGATTATTGGTTTGGTTTGTAGTTTTTTGTTACTCTCTGGTCATCATATTATCTTGACGGGTTTAATCAGTTCCTTAGCTTCTTTGTCTAATCTTGGGGTTTAATTAGTTGTTGTTTGTGCATAAGTGTTATGACTTCTCTTTGTAACTTCATTCTTATTATTCTATTTTCTTGTTGCTGGCTAAATTCACTTTGAAGGAGAATATTAGGGCCAGGGAAAGCAAAATGAGTAAGAAAAGAAAATGTATAAAGTAATTGATAATAAATGTTAACAGAGCAACAATGCGAGATCTAAGAGAATGTATATTATACTCATGTAAGTAGTGTAGAGATATAGCAGTAAGTAGAGTACCTATAATAAGACAGTAAACTGAATATGGGGAGGAATATAATATGAATTAAAAGGCAAGTGTTTTCATGAGAGAGGGAAAAAGAAAAGAAAGACGATAATATAAAGATTGAAAAAAGGACAGGAAACAGGACAAAGTTATTAGAGATAAAAGTCAGACAATTTGGTGGCCAAACAAAGGGAGGTGGAATGTAAGAGAAACAATAGATGATGGAGGATAGAAAGATGTAGAGGAAAGGGGATAGTGTAGGTGGCCAAAATCAATACACACAGAAAAGAGGAAATGGAGGTTAAGGAAACAAGCAAATGTGAAGCTCTCCCTGCAGCACCTATTATATAAAGAAAATAAAATTAAAAAAGAAGAGAAAGAGAAAAAAAGGAGAGAAAAGAGAGAAAAAAGGGGGAACAAAAAGGGGGGAAGCAAGCGAGGAAAAGAAAGAGAGAAAAAATCTGAAGAAAAGAAAAAGGGCCTTGGTGGATAAAACGGGAGAAGCTAGGAATCCTCTTTGCAGTTAAATAAAACGCTAAGGGATCTGACTTTCCTCCTTTCTCCTTTCCTCACTTTTCTCTCTTCCAGGGCAGCAGGAAAGCTGCATGAGGGGTCCAGTAGGAGATTCAAGTGGGTCCTTGTTGAACCAACTCAACATAGAAGACTATGATTCTTTATTTCCAGTGTGAGAGCACCTACACCTCACCAGAAACCCAGAATATGCTATTGGAAGCTTGGGTAGCACATCCTACAGTCCCTCCCTCTTAGGTGTGCTTGGGGAGGTCTAATTGATTTTCTGACTCCACCTTCTCCCAGACCAAGTTTCCTATCCCAGGACGTTTAAGTAAATTGGGCTTTCTCAGCAGATTTGGCTCTCACCAAGTCAGCTGGTATGCTCCTCCAAGATCAAAGAGAAAAAAAACCAAAAAATGCTAAGGGCTAGGGTAATCATGGACCTCAGATGGTCCTCAGGGCATGCTGGTTTCGGGAATGGAAAGTTCAGGATATTGCAGACTCAAGGTATGTGAGTCTGTGGAGTGTGGGCTACCGGGGTTTAGAGGATACGGTCCTGGGAACCATGCACGGGGTTTGGGAACTCCTCAGCATAACAAAGATTTCAGGGATCACTGGGGCTGGGCCACCAGCCCTAGGGGGAACCGTCCTGCCTACAACTTCTGACCTCCGTGTCAGAAACCCAAAATTCCACCTCTTGCAAGAATCTCTTCTGTCACTGTCTCAACAAATCGACATCCAGACACCTCCTGCCCTGCAAGCCCCTGAAACAGCCCCCTCAGGGTTTGGGAACACCGCAGTGCAATAAAGTTTTCAGGGATCGCCCCCTGTATATAATTTTGAGGGGAATTTACATCATTACTATGTTGAATTTTTCAATCCTTGAATATGATGTGTCTCTCCATTTATTTAGACCTTCTTTATTTTCTTTCATTGGAATTAGTGCAGTTTTCAACATACAAGTCCTGTACATGTCTTGTTAAATTTACAGCTACTTAATTTTTTTGAGCAATGTTAAATGGTATTGTAATTTTAATATTGGTGTCCACATGTTCATTATGTGTATATAGAAACACAATTTGTGGGTTTTTTTGTATGTTTATCTTGTGTCCTACAAACTTCCTGAACTCACTTAATAGTTCTAGGAAGGTTTTTTTTTTCTTTTTTTCTGTAAAGTCCTTAGGAGTTTCTATGTGGACAGTAATGCCATTTGTAAATAGGTACAGTTTTATTTTTCCTTTCCAAACTTTATTCCTTTTATTTCCTAGTCTTGCCATGCTGTACTGTTTACAATATCCAGTATTATATTCAATAGCAGGAGTGAGGGCAGGCATCCTTGCCTTATTTCTGATTTTAGGGAGAATGCATTCAGCTGTCAGCATTAAGTATGATGTTAGCTGTAGTTCTTTTGTGTGGATGTTCTTTACTAGGTTAGTTACCTTCTATTCCTAGTTTGCTGAGAGCTTTTATCATGAATGGATGTTGAATTTAGTCAAATCCTTTTTCTAAATCGTCTGATAGAACATGTGAGTTTTTTTCTTTAGCCTGTTGACATGTGGATTACATTGATTGGTTTTTGAATATTGAACAAGCTGCACATCCCTGGGATAAATTCCACTTGGTTGTGGTATTTAATTCTTTTTATATATTGCTGAATTCTATTTGTTAATATTTTGTTGAGGATTTTTGTATTTATGATTATTAAGGATACTCGTTTGTCATTTAGTTTTTTTGTACTCTGGTTGATTTTGATCTCAGGGTAAATGAGTCTGAATTCCCTCCTATTTTATGGAAGAGATTGTGTAGAATTAGTGTTAATTCTTTTTTAAATGATAGAATTCTCTAATGAAATTATCTGAGCCTAGAGATTTCTTTTGGGATAGTTTTTAAACTACGAGTTTAATTTACTTAATAGTTGTAATAGTGCTATTCAAAGCATCTATTTCATATTGGATGAGCTGTGGTAGTTTGTGCTTTTCAATGAATTGGTCCATTTCATCTATGTTGTAAAATCTCTCTGTGCAGAGTTTTTCATAGTATTCCCTTATACTTTTGATATATGCAAAATCTGTAGTGATAGTCCCTCTTTCATTCCTGATATTGGTCAATTATGCTGTCTCATTTTGTAAGTCTTTCTAGATGTTTATCACTTTTATTCATTAATTTAAAGAACTAACCTTTTGTTTCATTCATGTTCTGTATGGTTTTTCTATTTTCAACTTCATTGATTTCTGCTTTTATCTTTATTATTTCCTTCTGTCTGTCTGTTTTAGGTGTATTTTACTCTTGTTTTTCTAGTTTCTTAAGGTGAGACAAGAACTTAGATGATTTGTTTGACAGTTTTCCACTTTTATAATTATTTAGTGCTATAACTTTCTCTATCAGCACTGCTTTAGCTGCATCTCACAAATTTTGCTATGTTGTAATGTATTTTCATTTTCATTCACTTCACTATACTTTTTAATTTCCCTTGAAACTTCTTTGGCACATGGAATATATATATATATATATATATACACACACACACACACATACATATAACTTGATTTCATTGTGTTCAGAGAACACACTCTGTATGCTTTCAATTCTTTTAAATTTGTTCCCTTTTATTTTATGGCCCAGGAGGTAGTCTGTATTGATGAATATTCCATGGTATTTGAAAAGCATGTCTATCCTAATGTTGGATGAAGTGTACTGTAAATATTAATTCACTCTTTTGTTTGATGGTGCTGTTCAGTTCATTATCCTTGATGATTTTCTCTCTAGTAGCTCTATCACTTGTTGAGAGAGTAATGTTGAAGTTTTCAAATATAATTGTGGATTTATCTATCAATTCTATTAGTTTTTTCTTCCTCTCTCCCCCCCCCCCCCGCCCTGCTGTTTTGCTGTCTGTGTCCACTTGCTGTGTGATCTTCTGTATCTATTACTCTTTTTGTTTTCTCTTCTTGTCATTCTCCTCTAAGATTCACCAGGATTCGATTCTGGGAACTTCCGATGTGGAGAGAGTTTCCCTGGAAATTGTGTCACCTCAGTTCCTGGTCTCTACTACTCTTCACCTTGACTCTCCCCTTACTCTCTCTTTTGTTGGATCATTATCTTGCTGCATAACTTGTGTACTGGCTCACCACACGGGTACTCAGCTCACCACGTGGGCCCTTGCGTCGGCCCTTGGCTCACCATGCAGGCATTCGGCTTGCCATGAAGGCACTCATGCAGGCACTTGGCTCACCACACAGGCAGTTGACTTGCCACACAGACACTAGGCTCGCCATGTGGCCACTCTGCTTGCCACATGGGCACTGGCTAACTGCACAGGTATGCTTTCTTTTGTTTTTCACCAGGGGGCCCCAGGTATCAAAACTGTGTACTCCCATATGGTAGGCAGAGGCCTTATCACTTGAGCCATATCTGCTTCCTCTATCAGTTTTTGCAGCTCCATTGTTTGGTGCTGTTAGTTTCCTTGGGTTGCAATAAACAAATTACTACAAACTTGGTGACTAAAACAGCAGAATTTTTTCCCTTCAGAGTTCTGTAGGCTAGATGTCCAAAATCAAAGTTTTGGCAGGACCATGCTTCCTCTGAAGGCTCTAGAAAAGAATCCTTCCTTGCCACTTCCTAGCTTATGGTAGCTCTCAGCCAGACTTGCTCTTCTTTGGCTTCACTCCAATTTCTGCCTCCATATTCACATGGCTTTCTTACCTGTGTGTGTCTGTATGATCTCTCCTCTTCTCATAAGGACAGCTGTCAGTGGATTTAGAGTCTACCTGTAGCAGTTTGATATTATTGATGAATTCCAAAAAGAAATATTGAATTATGTTTGTAAACTGAGCTTTTCCTCTGGGGATATTAGATTATATTGGATTCATAGGTTTACCTGATTAAGTAATTATGTAAACCACTTGTGCCAATAGGGCATTGAGTCTCCACCTTTGGTGGGTGGGGATTCACAGATAAAAGGTATGGCAAAGGACAGAGTTAAGGGCTTTTAAAGTTGGAGTTTTGATGTTGGACTTTGATGCTGAAGCTGGAGCCCCAGGGAGAGACAGAGCCATTCACCTGATAGTCTACAGCTGACCTTATGGAGAGAGGCAAAGCCTAGAGAGCCTCATAGTTCACAGCTGACCTTGTGGAGGAAACAGGAACTGAGCCCATAGGAAGCCAGGAAGCCTGAACTCTTGCAGACATTGACAGCCATCTTGCTCCAACACATGAAAATAGACTTTGGTGAGCGAAGTAACTTATGCTTTATGGCCTAGTATCTGGAAGCTCCTACCCCAAATAAATACCCTTTATAAAAACCAACCAATTTCTGATATTTTGCATCAGCACCCCTTTGGCTGACTAATACATTGCCTTAAATCCAGGAATGTTTCATCTCACGATCCTTAAATATAGCTGCAAAAACACTGTTTCCAAATAATGTCACCTTCTGAGATTCTGGGTAGACTTGAATTTCTGGAGTACACTGGTCAACCCACTATAGGTACATATACATTTAGGATTGCTGTGATTTTTTTTGGCAATTGATCCTTTTATCATTATTTAATGTCCTCTGTCTCTGGTAATTTTCTTTGTTCTTAAATCTACTTAATCTGATATTAATATAGCTACTCTTGCTTTCTTTTAATTCAGTTCACATTTATATCTTTTGCCATCTTTTACTTTCAGCCTACTATGCCATTATATTTGAAGTGAGTTTCTAGTAGACAATATGTTTGTGTCATGTTTTCAACAACTCTGCCAATCTGTCTTTTAACTTGTGTATTTAGACCATTTAAATTTAATGTAATTATTTACATGTTAAAGCTTAAGTATACTATTTTTTTTGTTTGTTCCCTGTTTTCCATTCCTATTTTTCACTTTTCTTGACTTTCTGTGTATTTGAAACTTTTTTAAGAATTAAAATTTCAATTTGGCTCTTTTAAAAAAATTTATTGAAGTATATCACTCATACATAAAAATACATGAACTTTAAGTGTATACTAATAGTTGAGAACTTACGAAACAAACATATGTAACATCATACAGGGCTCTCACCCTACCACCAATACCTTGCATTGTTGTGAAATATTTTTAACCAATGATGAAAGAGCATCCTCAAAATATTACTGCTAACCAAAGTATCTTACATTTGGTCTATTTTCCCTCAACCCAACCTATTATTATTATTTTATATAATTTATACATGAACATATATAAACAGTGGGTGTATAGTAAAAGTTGTGAACTTACAAAGCAAACATGCATAACATCACATAGGGGTCCTCCACATAAACTCACCACCAACACCTTGCATTGTTGTGAGACATTTGTTACAAATTATGAAAGAATATTATAAAAATCTTACTATTAACTATAGTTCATATAGTACATTTGGTGTATTTTCTTCCCCGTCCACCCTATTATTATTTTTTAAATATATTTTTATTACAAAGTTTGTGAATTTATAAAACAATCATGCACATGTGCATAATTTCCATACAACACCCCTCTATCAACATATCACACTGGTGAAACAGTTGTTACAGATTATGAGATAATATCATCGGAGAATTACCACTAACCATGGACCATAGCATACATTGGCACACTAGTTCTATACTCTCCCATTATTAACACAGTACATATTTGGCATAGATGAATGAATATTGTGGTATTGGTGTTAACTGCAGACCACAGGCCACTCCAGCTGCATTTCTCCCATGCTTTTTCACATTCTCACCACTGTGCAACAGTGACGTACATCTGCTCTAGCTCACAAAGGACACTCTTGCATCTGTACCATCATCCACAATTCTCATCCACCTCTGGGTTTACTGTGTTATTCAGTCCCTAAATTATTCTCTAGCTTTCTTTCAATCGACATATACATCCCTGGACTACCCTTTTCGGCTACATTCCCATTTATAAACCAGTTGTTACTATAATGTGTTACCATCAACTTTGTACATTTTCAGACTTTTACAGTAAAGTTAATTAAAACTTCTTCATACAGTAGGCATCAGTAGTCCATCTCAGTTCTCTTCTTATCTCCTTTAAGAACCCATCACCTACTACCAGGTCTTGAAGATGTTTTCCTACATTTTCTTCTAGAATTTTTGTGGTTCTTCCTTTTATGATCCATTTTGAGTTAATTTTTATATAAGATGTGAGATTTTTAAAAAATTTTTTTTATTCATTTTGTAAAAATATTACATTAAAAAAATATGAGGTCCCATTCAACCCCACCACCCCCACCCCACCACTCCCCCTACCAGCAACACTCTCTCCCATCATCATGACATATCCATTGCATTTGGTAAGTATATCTGTGGGCATCGCTGCACCTCATGGTCAATGGTCCACATCATAACCCAGACTCTCCCACGTTCCATCCAGTGTGCCCTGGGAGGATCTACAATGTCTGGTAATTGTCCCTGAAGCACCACCCAGGACAACTCCAAGTCCCGAAAACACCTCCACATCTCATCTCTTCCTCCCATTCCCCGCACCCATCAGCCACCATGGCCACTTTTCCCACACCAATGCCACATTTTCTCTGTGGACCTTGGATTGGTTGTGTCCATTGCACATCTATGTCAAGAGGAGGCTTAGATTCCACATGGATACTGGATGCAATCCTCCTGCTTTCAGTTGTAGGCACTCTAGGCTCCATGGTGTGGTGGTTGACATTCTTCAACTCCATGTTAGCTGAGTGGGGTAAGTCCAATAAATCAGAGTGTAGGAGTTGAAGTCTGTTGAGGCTCAGGGCCTGGCTATCATATTGTCAGTCCAGAGATTCAAATCCCCTAGATATATCTTAAACCCCAGCACCAACTACAATTCCAGTAAAGTAGCATGAAAGCCTTGTGAAAAGAGATCCCATCTGTGTCCAGCTCCATCATGCAGAAACAACAGCTCCAAAGAAGGGCCAACTGACATGGCAGTGAGCCCCATCTGCCATGACCATAGAAACTGTGGGTCTCTTTAGCCCTCAAAAGAACCAATACCTGGGGTTGTATCTACTTTATCTGTCTCTGAGACTCTGCTCAGGTGTGCATAAGGGCAATCCTTCTGATATCCTCCAGACTCTTTTTTAGAGACTCATAGCCATATAAACTCATTTGTCCTTTCCATTTCCCCCTTAATTTAGGTCAAACAGCATTTTTAACTCCTGTTATTATATGTAGACAGGGATATTCTGCTGGTCCGCGTTGAACCTTTAATTCAAGGTCATTTTCTAGCTGCATCATAAGTTGGTAGTTGATAGTGATCCCTCGGTGCCAGGGAGGCTCATCCCCGGGTGTCATGTCCCACGCTGGAGGGAAGGCATTGCATTTACATGCTGAGTTTGGCTTTGAGACTGGCCACATTTGAGTAATATGAAGGCTGTCAGGAGGAAACTCCTAGGCACAGTGCTGCTCTAGGCCTTGTTCTTATTTCAGGCATATAGGCTCACAAGCATAGTCATTAGTATCAGAGGCTCACTGTTGGACCCTCATTTCTTCCTGGTCCTTACCGTTGCACCTGGGGGACAGCCGCTGCTCCCCTAGGGACCACGACAGAGCACCCCTGGCCAGGAACCCAGTATCCCCCCAAGCTGTTGTTTTTAATTGTTGCCACTATGAGTATATCCAAACATTACCATGTACCCTGGACATATGCCCTGTATAACTCCCTGTCAGCCATATATCACCTGTCAATAACATCCTATACCAGTATTCCTCCGCTGCCATTGTTGAACCATTCTGTGATCCAAAACTTCCTGAAAAGTGAAGCCCAATATAATGTCAGGATCCCTTACTAGTAAAATGGAATATAGCGATGGGTTTAAAGGTTAGATATAGAATATGTATTGATTTGGAAAAATTCTACAGCCTATCTTTTTCTTTTCTCTTTTCCTAATTATTGAGCTTCTCTTCACAAGAGCCCTAGATCACAGTAATTCATATTTACAATATACAGTACTCCCACACATCCACCATAAAACCTTTTCCCTTCTACAGCGATATTCTTATAACTTATTAATATCATATTTACTTAAACTGATGTACAGACTCTGAGACAATAGCTTTCAAACAAGGTGACATCTGTGCTTACATTGTGGTCCATACTTTAGGATATACAGTTTCTAAATTTTTAGTTATCTTATGTTTTACATTATGGTTTACATTATTAGTCTGTCATCCCCTCTATGTTTATGGTGTAATATTACATGTTTTATATCCATCCTTGTGTACTCTCACGGAACTCCTCTTTTACCCCCACATTTACCTTGTTTCCATCCATTCAACATCCATTTTCCCCTCCCCTTGGGGCCCATAGTGACAGCCAACCTCCATTTCCCGAGGAGCCACGTCCAGAGATACTTGCAACAGTGTTCAGGGCCTGACTTGCTCAACTGCCCTAATGCCCTGGGAGCCACCCTTTCTCTGGAGAGATACAGTTCCCTCTATTTGATGGCATTAGTCCTCCCCAGGATGTGGGTCCACCCCCACTCTCACTACTTGGGTCTCTAACCAATGGTACAACCCACTCTGGCAAAATGAGCATTCAGACATTCCCCAGGAGTCTGTCCCTCATCAGACCATCCCCTCTGAGCATCCTAAACAGGTAACCCTCCTAATTATATTTTGATACGATTTTCTCAGCATTTTACTCTCAAACAACACCTGACACTCTCCTATGTTCATATGTTGCCCCTCCCTCCCCCCAATTTTTTGGGCAATATTACCCATCCGCCCATCCCCAGCCCCCCTCAAACCCACAAAGCCCCACCCAAAGGCAACCCCTTGCTCCCATTTTATGTCTTCTTTGTGCTCATACTTGCCACCAGCTCATCATAGATTCCACCCATGCAGACGTCAGCTCACATCCTTCCTCTATCCCCTGATTTCCTGTAAGCCTATTTTCCAGTCTCTAGCTCTCTGAGGCAGCTTGCTTATTTCATATCATTGAGTCATGTAGTATTTGTCCTTCAATGCCTGGGTTGCTTCACTCAACATAAGGTTCTCAAGATTCATCCATGTTATCGCGTGTGTTTGTAGTGTATTTGTTCTTACAGCCGAGTAGTATTCCATTGTATGTATATACCACATTTTATTGATCCACTCATCTGTTGGTGGGCATTTGGGTTGATTCCAACTTTTGGCAATAGTGAACAATGCTGCTATGAACATTGGTGTACATATATCGGTTTGTGTCCTTGTTTTCAGTTCTGCTGGGTATATACCCAGCAGTGGTATTGCTGGGTCATATGGCAAATCTATGGCTAGTTTTTTGAGAAACCGCCAAACTGTCCTTCAGAATGGTTGGATCCTTCTGCATTCCCACCAGCAATGGATGAGTGTTCCCCTTTCTTCAAATCCTCTCCAGCATTTGTATTCTTCTGTTTTTTTCATAGCTGCCAATCTTATGGGAGTAAGATGGTATCTCATTGTAGTTTTGATTTGCATTTCCCTGATAGCTAATGATTTGGAGCATTTTTTCATGTGCTTTTTAGCCATTTGTATTTCTTCTATGAAGAAGTGTCTGTTTAAATCTTTTTCCCATTTTTTAAATGGGTTATCTTTTTATTTTCAAGATATATGAGTTCTTTATATATGCAAGTTATAAGTCTCTTATCAGATATATGGTTGCCAAATATTTTCTCCCATTCTGTGGGTTCCTTTCTTACTTTCTTGACAAACTCCTTTGAGGTGCAGAAGGCTTTAATTTTGAGGAAGTCCCATTTATCTATTTGTTCTTTTGCTGCTCGTGCTTTGGGTGTGATATTCATGAAGCCATTTCCTATTACAACGTCCTGTAGATGTTTCCCTACACTGCTTTCCAAGGTCTTTATGGTCTTGGATCTTATATTTAGGTCTTTGATCCATCTTGAGTTGATCTTTGTATAAAGTGTGATATGGTAATCCTCTTTCATTCTTCTACATATGGATATCCAGTTCTCCAGGCACTATTTGTTGAATAGGCCATTCTCTCCAAGTTGAGAGGGTTTGGTGGCTTTATTGAATATTATATGGCTATATATATGACGTTCTATATCAGAACTTTCAGTTCGATTCCATTGGTCTGTGTGTCTCTCCTTATGCCAATACCATGCTGTTTTCAGTACTGTAGCTTTGTAGTATGTTTTGAAGTCAGGAAGTGTGATGCCTCCAATTTCATTTTTATTTTTCAATATGTCTTTGGCTATTTGGGGCCTCTTTCCTTTCCAAATAAATTTCATAGTTAGTTTTTCTAGTTCCTTAAAGAAGGCTGTGTTGATTTTTATTGGGATTGCATTGAATGTGTAGATCAGTTTTGGTAGGATAGACATCTTAATAATATTTAGTCTTCCTATCCATGAACAAGGAATAGTCTTCCATTTATTTAGGTCTTCTTTGATTTCCTTGAACAGTCTTGTATAGTTCTCAGTGTATAAGGTTTTTACATCTTTAGTTAAATTTATTCCTAAATATTTGATTTTTTAATTTACTATTGTAAATGGTATTTGTTTCTTGATTTCCTCCTGATCTTCCTCATTATTGGTGTACAAAAATGCTACTTATTTTTGTGCATTGATCTTATAACCTGCGACTTTACTAAACTTATTTATGAGTTCTAGAAGCTTTGTTGTAGATCTCTCAGGGTTTTCTATGTATAGGATTGTGTCATCTGCAAATAATGAAATTTTGACTTCTTCCTTTCCAATTTGAATGCCTTTTATATCTGGTTCTTGCCTCAGTGCTCGAGCAAGTACTTCTAAGACAATGTTAAATAGAAGGGGAGACAATAGGCATCCTTGTCTTTTTCCTGACTTTAGAGGGAAGGATTTTAGGATTTCTCCATTGTAAACATTGTTGGCTGTAGGTTTTTCATATATACTTTTTCTCATGTTCAAAAAATTTCCTTGTATTCTGATCTTTTGGAGTGTTTTTATCAAGAAAGGGTGCTGTATTTTGTCAAATGCTTTTTCTGCATCTATAGATATAATCATGTGATTTTTTTCCTTCAATCTGTTTATATGGTGTATTACATTGATTAATTTTCTTATGTTGAACCATCCTTGTATGCCTGGAATGAATCCACTTGGTCGTGGTTTATAATTCATTTAATGTGTTGTTGAATACGATTAGCAAGTATTTTGTTAAGTAGGTTCATTAGAGAAATTGGTCTGTAATTTTCCTTTCTTGTGGTGTCTTTGTTTGGCTTTGGTACTAGGGTAATGTTGGCATCATAGAAGGAGTTAGGAAATGTTCCTTCTCTTTCGAATTTTTGGAATAGTTTCTGCAGGATTGGTGTTAGTTCTTTCTGGAATATTTTGTAGAATTCACCTGTGAATCCGTCTGGCCCTGGGCTCTTCTTAGTTGGGAGGTTTTTAATGATGGATTCTATCTCTTTACTTGTGATTGGTTTGTTGAGATCATCATTTTCTTCTTTCATCAATATGGGCTGCTTATGTGTTTCTAGGAATTTGTCCATTTCCTCTGAATTGTTGTTTTTGTTGGAATATTGTTTTTAAAAGTATCCTCTTATGATAGTCTTTATTTCTGTGGGGTCAGTGGTGATATCTCCTTTCTTGTCCCCTGCTCCCACCCTGCTTTTCACTTCCTTAAACTTTACCCGCCTGTTCTTCGTAACCTCTCTGTATTATGGCCCTTCTCGGCAGCAGCTTATGCTGCTGCCTCCCTCCGCCCCTCCTCCCAGCCACTGTCATCTTCCCCCTCCCAGCCGTTGCTGTTCTCCCCGCCTCATTCCAACCGCCCTCATCCCGCACCCGCCCCGGCACAACCTCTGAAACAACCTCCTCCGCCATCAACTGCTTACGGCCTAAACCGCAGGTCCGCCCTTGCCTCTGCAGCCAATCCTCAGCTGCCCCACGGACTTGCCCCTCCCACAACCTCCCCGCCTCCACGGGGCTATAAAACCCCATGTACTTCCGTAATAAATCTGACCTGCGCATAGACCTCGTCTCCGTGGTTTTCTTCCACCAAACCGCGTGTCCCCACCAAGCCTTGAGCCGCCCGCTGCCGCCCCAGTCCGGCCGTGGGCTCGGCCCGACTCCTGACAGCGACCCGCCCACGCGGCAGCGACCCGCCCGCTCGGCAGCGACCCGCCCGCGGTACCACAGCGGCGGCCACACTTTCTCATTTCTTATTTTGTGTATTTGCATCTTCTCTCTTTTTTTCTTCGTTAGTCTTGCTAAAGGTTTGTCAATTTTTTTGCTCTTCTCAAAAAACCAGCTCTTGGTCTTGTTTATCTTTCCAAGTGCTTTCTTATTTTCTATTTCATTTAGTTCTGCTCCTATCTTTGTTATTTCCTTCCTTCTTCTTCCTGTTGGGTTACTTTGTTGTTTTTTTTCTAATTCCTCCAAATGTACAGTTAGTTCTTCAATTTTTGTTCTTTCTTCTTTTCTGATATATGAATTTATGGCTATAAATTTCCCTCTCAGTACTGCTTTGGCTGCATCCCATAAATTTTGGTATGTTGTGTTATCATTATCATTTGATTCAAGGTAGTCGATGATTTCTTTTGAGATTTCCTCTTTGACCCACTGTTTTTCTAAGAGTGTGCTGTTTAATTTCCAAATCATGGTGTGAAATCTGGGCCTCTGACCCTTGCAAATTTCCAGCTTCACTCCACTGTGGTCAGAGATATTATTTGGTATGATTTCGATCTTTCTGAATTCATTCAGCCTTTCTTTGTGGCCTAGCATATGGTCTATCTTGGAGAATGATCCATGTGCGCTTGAGAAAAATGTATATCCTGCTGTGTTTGGATGTAATGATCTATATATGTCTATTAGATCCAGCTCCTCTAATATATTGTTCAAATGTTTTGTTTCTTTAGTGATTCTGTTTTGAGATGTTCTGTCCAGAGTTGATAGTGGTGTATTAAAATACCCCACTACAATTGTAGATGCATCTATTGTTTCACTTAGTTTTTCCAGCGTTTGCCTCACGTATTTAGAGGTGCCCTTGTTAGGAGCATAAATATTTATGATTGTTCAATCTTCCCGACAGATTGTCCCTTTTACTAAAATGTGGTATCCTTCTTTGTCTCTCACAATTGTTTTGCATTTAAAGTCTATTTTGTCTGATATTAATATAGCTACTCCTTCCTTTTTTTGGTTATTGTTTGCTTGTATGATTGTTTTCCAGCCATTCACTTTCAACCTCCATGTGTCTCTGGGTCTAAGATGTGTCTCTTGTAGACAGCATATAGATGGGTCATATTTCCTTATCCATTGTCCCAGTCTGAATCTTTTGATAGGTGAGTTTAATCTGTTGACATTCAGTGTTATTACATTCAAGGAATTATTTGTGTTAGCCATATTTTGATTGGAGTTGTGTTTGTCATATTTTGTTTGCTTTCTTTTCCCCTTCTCTTTTTGTCTTTTTATTGCTCTTACCCTCTCCTCCAACTCTGCCTGTCCTGTTTTTTCCTTTCTTCCTGCAGAACTCCCTTTAGAATTTCTTGAAGGGGAGGTTTCTTGTTGGCATACTCTTTCAATTTCTGTTTATCTGTGAATATTTTGAAGTCTCTATCATTTTTGAATGCTAGTTTAGCTGGATAGAGTATTCTTGGTTGGAAATTTTTTTCCTTTAGTACCTTGACTATATCATACCACTGCCTTCTTGCCTCCATAGTTTCAGATGAGAAATCAGCACTTAATCTTATGGAGCTTCCCTTGTATGTGATGGTTTTCTTTTCTCTTGCTGCTTTTAAGATTTTATCTTTGTCTTGAGCATTGGATAATTTGACAAGTATATGTCTTGGGTTGGGCCTGTTGGGGTTTATGACAATTGGAGTGCGCTGTGCTTCTTGGATATGTACATCTGTCTCTTTCAGTAGATTTGGGAAGTTTTCAGCCATCATTTCCTTCAACACTCCTTCTGACCCCTTTCCCTTCTATTCTCCTTCTGGAATGCCTATAATAAGTATGTTTGAGCATTTTGCATTATCATTCAGGTCCCTAAGTCCTAGCTGGATTTTTTCTATCTTTTTATCGACCAATTCTACTATCTGTTTGATTTCCGATGTACTGTCTTCCACATCATTAATCCTCTGCTCTGCCTCTTCTAGTCTGCTGATATTTGCTGCAAGTGTATTTTTGATTTCTTGAACTGTGGTGTTCATTCCCATCATATCTGTTATCTTTTTGCGTATGTCTGCAATTTCCCCTCCAGGTGTTGTTTCATGTTGTTAACCTCTTCCTTTACTTCATTATATTTGTCGGTGATAAATGTTCTGAGATCTTTCATTTCTTGTGCGAAGTTCTGCTCCCCTTCCTGATTTTTAGTTTGTTGATTGGATTCAGCCATGTTTTCTTGATTAGTGGTTTGGTTTGTAGATTTTTGTTGCTGTCTGGTCATCATTTTATCTTGATGGGTTTAATCAGTTCCTTAGCTTCTTTGTCTAGTCTTGGGGATTAATTACCTGTTGTTTTTGTGTAAGTGTTATATCTTCTCTTTGTCACTTTGTTCTTCTTATTGTAATTTCTTATTGCTGGTTGAGTTCACTTTAAAGGAAAGTATTAGGGCTGGGGAAAGGCAAGTGTGAAAGCAAGGAAAAAGTGTAAAGTAGTATTGGTGATAAATGTTAACAGAGCAACAATATGAGATCTGGGAGGATGGATGTTAGATTCATGTAAGTTGTGTAGAGATATAGCAGTACCTATAATGAGGTAGTCGACTGAATATGGGAGGAATATAGTATGAATTAAAAAGCTAGTATTTTCGTGAGAGAGGGAAAGAGAAAAGAAAGGTAGTAGTTTCAAGAGTGGATAACAGACAGAAAACAAAACAAAGGTATTAGAAATTAAGAGTTAGACACTTTGTGTATCAAAGAAAGGGAGGTGGAATATAGGAGAGGCAGTAGATGATGGGGGATATCAAGATGTAGGGGAAAGGGGATAGTGTAGGTAGCCAAAATCAATTCACATAGAAATGAGGCAGTGGAGGATGAGAAAACCCAGCAAATGTGAGGTGTTCCCTGCAGCACCTATTGTATAATTAAGATAAAATAAAATAAGAAGAAAATGAGGGACAAGGGAGAGAGAAAAAACAGGAAAAAATGAGAAGAAAGAAAGAAAGAAATAGGGGGTGGGTAAAGGGCGGGGAACAGGTAGGGGAAAGAAAAAAATGATATTCACCAACCACAACAGCAACACCAACAACAACAACAAAAAAAAACCCTAAATAACTGAAAAAAAAAGACTTTGGGGGATACGCTGGGAGAAAAGACTAGGGGATAATGCAATGTTAGCAATCAGGACATTAAAAAAAGTAAAAAATAAGATAAAATGAAAATAAAAACAAAACAAAATGAAACAAAAAAGAAAAAATGCAAATGTTGAGGGCTAGGGCATTCAAGGACCTCAGATGGACCTCAGGGTGTGATGGATTCAGGGATGGAAAGCCTGAGATATTGAAGACTTAAGAGGTATGAGTCTCTGGGGTGTGGGCCAACAGGGTTTAAGGGACTCAGACCTGGAAACCTCAAATCTGGTCAACAGGGAGCCTGGGAGCACCGCAGTGTAACACAGCCTTCAGGGATCCCCGCAGCTGGGTGCCAGCCATATGGGGGAAGTCAGATCTGCAAACTCTATCTTATGTCTGAACCCTGCAATTCACTCACTCACTAGTCTATTCTGTGGATGTATCATCAATTCAGCTTCAGGACAGCTCCCACTCTGTAAGCCCCCCAGAACGGCCACCTGAGGGCGCCTCTACACTGCAGCCAATTTAATGATGCAGATCAGAAGCCAGGCCCGGGGGTGGGGCTCCAGCTGGAAACGCCGACAACAGAGTCCAAAATCGGAATTCCCAAGCTTCACAAAATATTCCCCAATCGGCTTCCAGACGTGTCCCCCACTCGCTGCACCCTGTAACAGCCTCCTGATTACTTCCCTTTATTGCCAGCAATCTAATTCCGCTGCAGATCAGCAGCCGGGCTTGTGGGGGCAGGGCTCCAGGCAGAATCGCTATTACTTGTGTCCGCAATCAAAAATTCCCCGCTTCACAACAAAACCGCGTTTGTCTCCCCAAATCGGTCTGCAAAGGCGTCCCGTCCTGTCAACCCCCTAACAGCCCACCCAGGGCTCGCGAATTCCCCAGTACTGCAAAGCCTCCAAAAAGTGCGACCACAGTGCTAGTTCCACAGCTCCATCCCCCCAAGGAGGGAGCATCCTGCGCACAGCTCTCACCTCCATGCAATAGAGTTTCAATTATATTTTATAGACTAATCCTCTCCGTTACCTTCCCACCAAATCGATGTCCAGACACTTCCTGCCCTGCAAAAATCCCAAAACAGCCTGGTCCCGGAGAACCTCCAACGCTGCCCAACTGCTTCTTTGCAGGAGAGACCGTCAGGTAAGCTCACTCAGCCACCATCTTGCCCCACCCTCTGGTGTGAGATTTTGTATAAGGTCCTCCTTCTTTTGCCTATGGCTATCCAGTTCTCACAGCACCATTTGTTGAATGAGCTGTGCTGCCTGAGCTGGGTGGTTTGACAAGCTTGTCAAAAATCACTTGACCATAGATGTAAGGATCTATTTCTGAGCTCTCAGTTCAGTTCCATTGGTCAGTGTGTCTGACTTTATGCTGGTACCGTACTGCTTTTACCAATGTAGACAGGCAATATGTTCCAAAGTCTGAAAGTGAGAGTCCTCCAACTTCGCCTTTCCTTTCCAAGATGTTTCTGGGTATTTGGGACCCTTACACTTTTAAATAAATTTGATAATCATGTTTTACATTTATTTTAAAAATGCTGGTGGAATTTTTATAGGGATTGCATTAAATCTCTATATCAATTTGGGTAGAATTGACATCTTAATGATATTTAGTCTTCCAATCCATGAGCATGGAATGCTCTTCCAATTATTTGTCTTTTTTTTCCCTTTCTTTTAACAATGCATTATAGTTTTCTGAATACAAGTCATTAGGTTTATTCCTAAATATTTAATTATTTGGGTTGCTAGTGTCCTGGACTTCCTCCTCAGATTGCACATTACTAGTGTATTTTAAATTCTATTTCATTTGATGTAAGTATAGCTACTCTGACTTTTTTTGTTTTGTTACTGTATGGATGGAATATCTTTTTCCAGCCTTTCACTTTCAGTCTATTGGTATACTTGGGTCTAAGGTGAGTCTCTTGCAGACAACATATAGGAGACTCATATTTTCCTATTCATGCCTCCAGTCTGTGTCTTTGATTGGGGAGTTTAATCCAATACCATTCAATATTATTAATATAAAGGCAGTTCTTATTTCACCCAGTTTTACCTTTGGGTTTTATCTGTCATATTTTATTTTCATCATTCTTTTGACATTTTTATTTACTTTTACTGATATAATCTTCATTTCTAGATATTCTTCCAAGCCTCTTTTCCTGTCTTTACTTTTCAGACTGTAGCACATCCTTTAGTATTTCCTGGAAAGCTGGTCTCTTGGTTACAAACTCTCTCAGTTTCTGTTTATCTGTGAATATTCTAAGCTCACCTTCATTTTTGATAGTCAGTCTAGCTAGATTTGAGGTTCTTGGCTGGAAAATTTTCTCTTGCAGTATCTTAAATATATCGTACCACTGTCTTCTTGCCTCCATGGTTTCTGATGAGAAATCGGCGCTTAACCTTATTGGGTATCCCTTATATGTTATGCATTGCTTTTCTCTTGCTGTTCTCAGAATTCTCTCTTTGTCTTTGGCATTTGACATTCTGTTTAGTATGTGTCTCAGAGTTAGTCTATTCAGACTTATTTGGATGGGAGTACATTGTGCTTCTTGGACATGGATACTTATGTCCTTCAACAGAGTTGGGAAATTTTCTACCATTATTTCTTCAAATATTCCTTCTGTTCCTTTTTCCTTCTCTTCTCCTTCTGGGACAGCCTTGACATGTTTGTTTGCATGTCTCTTGCTGCCATTTCATTCCCTGAGACCTTGTTCAATTTTTTCCATTATTTTCTTCTTCTGTTTTTTTGTAAGTTTACTTTCAGTGGCCATTTCTTCAAGCTCACCAATCCTTTCTTCTGCCTCCTCACATCTGCTGTTACATGATTCCAGTGTATTTTTAATTTCATTTAATGCACCTTTCAATCCCGTAAGATCTGCTGTTTTACTATGTATGTTTTCAAATTCTTCTTTGTGCTCATGCAATGTCTTTATTATATATATTTTAATTTTTTTAAGTTTTCTTCGATTATACAAATGTCATATAAAAAATATAGGGGATTCCCATATGCTCCGCTCCCCACTCCTTCCACACTTTCTCACTTTAACAACACCCCTCATTGGTGAGGTACATTCATTGCAATTGTTGAACATATTTTGGAGCATTGCCACCAAGCATGGATTAAGTTTACATTGTAGTTCACACTCCCACACAATTCTGTAGGTTATGACAAGATTTATAATGGCCTGTTTCTGTTATTACTGTGTCATTCAGGATAATTACCAAGTCCCAAAACTGCACCTGTATTACTCCTGTTTTTTCCTCTCTCTGTCCCCAAAACCTCCAGTGGCCACTGCCTCCACATCAATGATATGATTACTTCCATGGCTACAGTCATGGTAAGTCTATAGTAGAACACCAGTAAACTGATTTTAGTCCATAGTTCATTACCCAATCCTGAGGATTCTGGGATGGTGATGTCCACTCCACCTCTAATTGACAGGGGGCTATGATCCCATAGGGCTGATGGATGGGACTCTCTTTTAGTTGCAGACTCTCTTGATTCCTTGGTGTAGTAGTTATCCATCATCACCTCTGTGTTAGTTGTCCTGGCTGAGACCAATGAACTGGAGAGTAGGTGTTGCAACTCTGATGAGATTCAGGGCCCAGCTGGCATATGGACAGCCCAAAGATTTAAGTCTCTTGGACGTACACCTACCAACTCTAGTACTAATTATAGTTTCAAATAGAAGGATAGAAGAGCCAGGTATAGGGAAACCACAAGAGTTCAACTCTCTCATTCTGGGAAGCAAAAACTCCAAAGGAGGGCTCACTGGCAAGGCACCAAACTCCTGAGCTATCTAACCTGCCTATACTATCTGGATGTTTCCAGATCCCTCAGGAACCCTGCCATTTGGGGTAGTATCTGCTTTGGCAGTCAAAGAGATCCTGCTGAGACATGCATAAGAGATCAGAACACCATCTCACACCTTATACAAAAATTAACTCAAGATGGATCAAATATCTAAATATAAGAGCCAAGACCATGAAGACCTTGGAAGATAATGTATGGAAGCATCTGCAGCATCTTGTAGTAGGAAATGGTTTCATTAACTTTACACCCAGGCATGAGCGATGAAAGAAAAAAATAGATGAATGGGACCTCCTCAAAACTAAAAACTTTTGCACCTCAAAGGAGTTTGTCAAGAAAGTGAAAAGGCAGTCTTGTCAATGGAAGAAAATATTTGGTAACCATGTACCTGATAGAGGTCTAATATCCAGCATATATAAAGAAATCCTACTCAAAAATATAAAAAACAACCCATTTAAAAAATGGGCAAGTGATTTAAATGGACACTTCTCTGAAGAAGAAATACAAATGGCTAAAAAGCACATGAAAAGATGCTCAGCATCACTATTAGGGAAATGCAAATCAAAACTACAATGAGATACCATCTTACTCCCATAAGACTGGAGGCTATTAAAAAAAACAGAGGACTGCAAGGGTTGGAGAGGATGTGGAGGAATGAGAGCCCTTATCCACTGCTTGTGGGAATGTAGAATGGTGCAGCTATTGTGGAGGACAGTTTGATGGTCTCCTCAGAAAACTAACTGTAGAACTGCCATATGAGCCAGCAATTCCACTGCTGGGTATCTTCCCAGAAGAATTGAAAGCAAGGACACGAACAGATATATGCACACCAATGTTCATAGCAACATTTTTCACTATTGCCAAAACTTGGAATCAACCCAAATGCCTTTCAACAGATGAATAAACAACTTGTAGTATATACATACAGTGGAATATTACGCAGCTATAAGAAGGAATATAGTGTTAACACATGAAATATCATGGATGAATCTTGAGGACCTTATGTTGAATGAAGTAAGCCAGGCCCTGAAAGACAAATATTACATGACCTCACTGATAGGAATTAAGCAAATTAAGCAGGGTCACAGAGCTAGAGTCTGGAAGAGGTTTCAGGAAATAGGGAGAAGAAGGTTGTTAGCCAATGCACAAATGGGCAAAATCATGATAAGGGGGAAGTATGTAGTTATACAGTGAAGGGGCATGACAGTGGTGAAATTATACTTTTAGGTTAGGTGGTGCTGGTTTTTCAGGGGAGTGAGTTGGGGAGGATGAGTTGGACTGTTCATGAAACTGGGGGGAGAGTTGGGAGAGGAGCGGGTGAACACTGGGGATTGGTGGGCACATGGATGGAAACTACAGTGTTTGGAAAGCATTTTTGCAATATGGAAGTTGAGGGTTGCTGGTGTGAGGTGTTGGATGCAGGGGCATTCAGGATGGGCCACACCTGGGGCAGACTTCTAGGGAGTGTGTGAGTGTTCATCTTGCCATAGTGTGTTATATGAGTGGGTGGTGATACACATAATGTGTGGCAAGGTGGTGGACTCCAATCCTGGGGACACCCACTATGTTCTCAAATAGAGGTGCAGGAGTCTCTTGAGAGCATGGGCAGTGCCTAATGGGGGATAACAGACCAGTGTGTCAAAATCTCAGTGTTGGTGGCGGACTTGGCCCAGTGGTTAGGGCATCCATCTACCACATGGGAGGTCCACATTTAAAACCCTGGGTCTCCTTGACCCATGTGGAGTTGGCCCATGAGCAGTGCTGATGCGCACAAGGAGTGCTGTGCCACGCAGGGGTGTTCCCCGTGTAGGGGAGCCCCATGCGCAAGGAGTGCGCCCCGTAAGGAGAGCCACCCAGTGCGAAAGAATGTGCAGCCTGCCCAGGAATGGTGCCACACACATGGAGAGCTGACACAACAAGATGACGCAACAAAAAGAAACACAGATTCCCGTGCCGCTGACAACAACAGAAGCAGACAAAGAAGACGCAGCTAATAGACACAGAGAACAGACAACCGGGGTGGGGGGGAGGGGAAGGGGAGAGAAATAAATAAATAAATAAATCTTAAAAAAAAAAAACCTCAGTGTTGTTGCAAGTAACTATGACTTTTTTCCTTCAAGGAGTGAAGCCTAGTGGTTGTGTAGATCCTGAGGGGAGGGGAAGGGAGGAATAGCGTAGATGGAACAAGGGGCATTTTGGGGGAGATGGAAGGGCTCTACATGATCTTCCTATGATGGATACAGGCCATGTTGAATTGCATCAAAGTTTATAAAAGTGTATTGTCCAAAATGTAAACCATAATGTAAACCATTTACCATGGTTGGTAACTATGTTTCAATATTTGTACATCACTTGTAACAAACGAACCATCCACATGTAAAAATGTTATTAATAAGGAAAGGGGGAAAAGGGGAAGGATGTTGGGTGTATGGGAGTCCCCTGTATTTGGTACATGACTTTTCTGTAACCTAAAACTTCTTTGAGGACAAAAAGAAAAAAAAAAGTAAGACACTGGGGAAATAGATGGAAGACAATATCACTGTACATATAGGACATCAAATCTTATAGTGATGAAAGGGAAAATGTCAAAAAAAATTAAATATCTTTTCATTATTTCTATTATCCCCAATTTTTATTTAAAAAAATTTTTTTGCATTTTATTTCTTATTTTTAAAACTATCATTATTATTCATTTTTCTATTCATCATATTGGCTATTTTATTGGCTTCATTTTTTAAGAAGTTTTGGATCACAGGGGGATTACAGCAGTGGCAGGGGAGGATCATTGGTGCAGGGTGTCAGTGATGGGGGATACATGGGAGGAAACTCACCTGGGCATACATATAGGGCATATGAATGTGTTCAAATGTCATGGAGCATTTTCATGGTGGGTGGAGTTTCACACAATAACTGAAGGAATATCAAATTCCCATTCTGGGGAACTCTGTCACATTCTGTTATAGATCAGCAAGAATCCCCTGAGTACAGGGGCTAATGAAATAGGATGGCCTATTCACAGGCCCTTGATATTGATGACTGTGCTTATGAAGCTTTACTCTTGAAATGGAAACTTAGCCTATTATTGTAGGGTGTCTTAAGAGTTGCCTCCTAGGAGCCTCTTGTTGCTCAGATGTGACTTCTCTCTAACCTGAACTTGGCATATAGATACATTACCTTCGCCTCCGTGGGAGATGGCTCCTGGGGATGAGCCTCCTTGGCACCAAGGGATTACTACCCAGCACCAATTAGCAATGCAACTGGAAAAAGACCTTGAACAAAATGGGGAAAAGGTAAAGATAAATGAATTTTTATGGCTAAGAGACTTCAAAGTGAGTCAGGAGGTCACTCCAGAGGTTATAATTATGCATGTCTCAGCAGGATCTTTGACTGCCAATATCTTCTTAATATCCTTAGTGTCTTTAGCCATCTCATTGAATTTGTTAAGGACATTTGTCCTTAATTAGTTGTCTCAAATCCTTTATGCTGTCTGGGAGCTTATCTTTTTCCTTTAACTGGATCATATTTTCCTGTTTCTTGGTAAGGACTGGAATTTTTTGTTGGTCTCTTGGCATCTGGTTTATAAGATATATTTATTCTGAGTGCAGTTTCTCTCTTTAATTTAGGTCGTTCTGGCCCTTTCTCCCCTGCTGGTTGTGTAGTAGAAGCTAAGGATGTAGTTGGTGTTATAACCTGTGGAGGCTGAAGCAGCCCTCATTTCCCCAGGGACTAATGAAGCTTCTCCCCCCTTTCTCCTTTGCCAGGGGTAGGGACAGATCCACAGCCTTGTGTAATAATCCACGTTGTGCAGGCCTAGACTGTAGTTGCCCAGAGAGACTGATAAAGCATCATGCTCCTTCTTCCCCTGCCTGGGGAGGGCATAGAGCTGCAGGTATGGGCAGCAATCTATGTCGTGCGGGTCCAAAATGACCCCATTTGTCCTGGTAGACTTCTGACTATTCCTTGTGTGCCAGCTGAATGTACCTGCAGTTACCTGGAGAGGCTGGTGCAGGTCCCGCCAGCTTCCTCCCTGCTGGAGGTGGGGTTGGGGCTTAGGCTAGAGCTGCAATCTGATCTGGATGGAAAGAAAGAAGCCAGTCCCAACAGCACTGTGTTTTTCAGTTCAGCCCGCTTCCCCTCATGTGGGGGGTGGCTGTGTTTGGTTCTTTTTAATATGTTTTATATCTTGTCTGGTAGTTTAAATTTTTAAAAATTTTCAGGCATATTAGTAGTTGGTTATTGAAGCATTTTTATAATGACTATTTTAAAATCCTTGCCAGAGATTACAACATTTTTGTCATCTTGGTGTTGGAGTTTGTTGATTATTTTCTTTTATCATTCAATTTGAGATTTTCTTGGTTTTTGGTATGACAAGAGGTTTTTTACTATATCCTGGATATTTTGGACATTATCTTGTGAAACCCTGCATATTCTTTCTTCTTTTTTTTTTTGGAGGCAGGTACCCTGTTTATGAATAGTATGCAGGTCTGGGTTGGGGTGGATGTGCATCTCCCCACTGAACACTGCTGACCCTGGCAAAAGGAGTATCACTTTACCCCCACCTTGTTGCCTATGGGTGAGAATGGAAGTTTAGCTTCCCACTCAGCCCTGCTGATAATTCCTTAATAAAAGTAGAGCACTGACTTCCATTGCCTTGTTGCTGTTGGGTCAGGCTGGACCCTGCTAACTACAGGAGTTGGGAGAGAAGCAGAATGCTGCCTAGCACCACTTTACCCACCACATTCCACTTGGTGCTATTGGGATAAGGCAGAAGTTCTGTACCCTGCTGGCCCCCCAACACCAGGGAGGGTGAGGGGCAAGTAGGGAATGAAGGGCTGAATTGCACTACCTCAGTGTTACTGATTGGGGATGACCCCACTGACACTACCCCAGTGCGGAAAGCAGAGTACTAACCAGCACCATTTTGCACAGCCTTGTTCTGCCTCCTTGTGTCTGGATGGGAGTGGAAGTTCAGCTCCCTGTTTGGTCCCACTGACACCATTCTTCTGGGGGAACCAGAAGGCCAACTCACCCTGCCTAACTGCTGCTACATGTTACCAGACATGGCTATCTCTGTTTCGCCCCACTAAAACCATGGGGAAAGGGCAGTTTTTTGTTTGATGTTTGGTTGGAGTAAGGTGGGTATTATCAAATAGGTTTTCTGTTCTGCTAGGCTACATTTTCCCTATCACTTGGCTAGAGGGAAGAATCTTTCCTTGGGGCTTTTTCATCTGGGTCTCTTAACAGTTTCAAGTTGGAGGCTCCTCCAGGACCTCATCTGGAATATGTTAGAGGAAAAAATAAAAACCAGGCAACTCAGCACTGGATCCTCACATCCTTAGGTCCCTATGCAGTCCACCTTCTCCTCTCCAACTTTCAAGGCCATTCTATGCTTATTTGTTGTAATACGTCCAAGATTTTATTTGTTATAAGAGGGAGGACTAGCAAGAAATGATCTGTTAATTAAATATATATGTATTTATAATTCTTTCCTTGTACTCTCTGTGAGTTGTTCTTTATCTGGATTTTGTTGTTCTTTATCTGGATTCTTGGATTTACTCTTTTTTAATTTTTTTATTTTTTGTTATCTTTTTTTAAAAGATACATGGATCACACAAAATGTTACATTAAAACATACAAGGGATTCCCATATACCCCACTTCCCACAGCCCCCACTCCTCCCACATTGACAACGTCTTTCAGTAGTATGGTACATTCATTGCATTTGTTGAGTACATTTTGGAGCATTGCTACACAGCATGGATTATAGCTTCTATTGTAGTTTACAATCTTTCCCAGTCCATTCAGTGGGTTATGGCTGGATACATAGTGTCCTGCATCTGTCCCTGCAATGTCATTGAGGACAACTCCAAGCCCCAAAAATGCCCTAATATCACATAGAAAACCCTGAGAGATCTACAACGAAGATTCTAGAACTCATAAATGAGTTTAGTAAAGTCGCAGGTTATAAGATCAATGCGCAAAAATCAGTAGCATTTCTGTACACCAATAATGAGCAAGATCAGGAGGAAATCAAGAAACAAATACCATTCACAATAGTAAATAAAAAAATCAAATACTTAGGAATAAATTTAACTAAAGAGGTAAAGAACTTATACACCGAGAATTATACAAGATTGTTCAAGGAAATCAAAGAAGACCTAAATAAATGGAAGACTATTCCTTGTTCATGGATAGGAAGACTGAACATTATTAAGATGTCTATCCTACCAAAACTGATCTACACATTCAATGCAATCCCAATAAAAATCAATGCAGCCTTCTTTAAGGAACTAGAAAAACTAACTATGAAATTTATTTGGAAAGGAAAGAGACCCCGAATAGCCAAAGACATACTGAAAAAGAAAAACGAAATTGGAGGAATCACACTACCTGACTTCAAAACATACTATAAAGCCACGGTGGTGAAAACAGCATGGTATTGGCATAAGGAGAGACACATAGACCAATGGAATCGAATTGAAAGCTCTGATATAGAACCTCACATATACAACCACATAATATTCGATAAAGCCACCAAACCCTCTCAACTGGGAGAGAGTGGCCTATTCAACAAATGGTGTCTGGAGAACTGGATAGCCATATGTAGAAGAATAAAAGAGGATTACCATCTCACACCCTATACAAAGATCAACTCAAGATGGATCAAAGACCTAAATATAAGAGCCAAGACCATAAAAACCTTAGAAAGCAGTGTAGGGAAACATCTACAGGACCTTGTAATAGGAAATGGATTTATGAATATCTCACCAAAAGCACGAGCAGCAAAAGAACTAATAGATAAATGGGACTTCCTCAAAATTAAAGCCTTCTGCACCTCAAAGGAGTTTGTCAAGAAAGTAAAAAGGGAGCCCACACAGTGGGAGAAAATATTTGGCAACCATATATCTGATAAGAAACTTATAACTTGCATATATAAAGAACTCCTATATCTTGAAAATAAAAAGATAAACAACCCATTTAAAAAATGGGAAAAAGACTTAAACAGACACTTCTCCGAAGAAGAAATACAAATGGCAAGAAAACACATGAAAAAATGTTCCAAATCTCTAGCTATCAGGGAAATGCAAATCAAAACTACAATGAGATACCATCTTACACCCATAAGATTGGCAGCTATGAAAAAAACAGAAGAATACAAGTGCTGGAGAGGATGTGAAGGAAGGGGAACACTCATCCACTGCTGGTGGGAATGCAGAAGGATCCAACCATTCTGGAGGACAGTATGGCGGTTTCTCAAAAAACTAGCCATAGATTTGCCATATGACCCAGCAATACCACTGCTGGGTATATACCCAGCAGAACTGAAAACAAGAACACAAACCGATATATGTACACCAATGTTCATAGCAGCATTGTTCACTATTGCCAAAAGTTGGAATCAACCCAAATGCCCATCAACAGATGAGTGGATCAATAAAATGTGGTATATACACACAATGGAATACTACTCGGCTGTAAGAACAAACACACTACAAACACATGTGATAACATGGATGAATCTTGAGAACCTTATGTTGAGTGAAGCAACCCAGACATTGAAGGACAAATACTACATGACCTCAATGATATGAAATAAACAAGCTGCCCTAGATAGCAAGAGACTGAACGATAGGCTTATAGGAAATCGGAGGGTGGAGGAAGGATATGAGCCGATGTCTGCAGGGGTCGAATTTAAGACGAGATGGTGGTAAGTATGAACACAAAGAAGAGATAAAAGGGGGGCAAGGGGTTGCCTTTGCTTGGGGCTTTGCGGGTTTGAGGGTGGCTGGGGAGGGACGGATGGGTAACGTTGCCCAAAAGTGGGGGGAGGGAGGGGTAACATACGAACCAGGAGAGGGTCAGGTGTTGGTGGAGAGTAAAATGCCGAGAAAATCATATCAAAATATAATAAAGAGGGTTACCTGTTTAGAATGCTCGGAGGGGAGGGTCTGAAGCAGGACGGGCTCCTGGGGAATGTCTAAATGCTCATTCTGCCAGAGTGGGTGACACCATGGGGTAGAAACCCAAGTAGTGAGAGTGGGGGTGGACCCACATCCTGGGGAGGACTAATGCCATCCAATAGAGGGAACTGTATCCCTCGAGAGAAAGGGTGGCTCCCAGGGCATTGGGGCAGTTGAGCAAGTTAGGCCCTGAACACTATTCCATCTATCTCTGGAAGTGGCTCCTTAGGAAACGGAGGTTGGCTATCACTGAGGACACCAAGGTGGAAGGGAAAATGGACGTTAAATGTGTGGAACCAAAGTAAATGGGGGGTAAGAGAGGAGTTTCTTGAGAGTACACAAGGATGGATATAAAACATGTAATATTACACTATAACATATAGGAGATGACAGACTGATAATGTAAACCATAATGTAAAACATAGGATAACTAAAAATGTAAAGAACTGTGTATCCTAAAGTATGCACCACAATGTAAGCACAGATGTCACCTTGTTAGAAAGCTAATGTCTCAGACTCTGTACATCACTTTAAGTAAATATGATATGAATAGGGCGTAAGAGTATCACTGTGGAAGGGAAAAGGTTTTCTGGTGGATGTGTGGGAGTGCTGTATATTATATATATACATCGCTGTGGTCTAGGACTCCTGTGAAGAAAAGCTGAATAATTGGGGGGGGGGGGGGGAAAGATAGGATGTGGAATTTTTTCAAGTCAACATTCTTTATCTAAGTTCTTTATCTAACTTTATCCAAGTTCTTTATCTATCCTTTAAGCTCATCGCTATATGCCATTCCCTAGTAAGGGACCATGAAATTATATTGGGCTTCAAATTTCGGGGAGTTCTGGATCACAGAGTGTTTCAACAATGGCAATGGAGGGATACTGGTATGGGGTACCAATGACAGGTGATATATGGCTGACAGGGAGCTGTACAGAACATATGTCCAGGGTGCATGGTAATGTTTGGATATAGTGGCAACAATTAAAAACCACAGTAGGGGGGGTCCTGGGTTCCTGGCCAGTGGTGCTCTGTCGTGGTCCCTAGGGGAGCAGCGACAGTCTCCCAGGTACAGTGGCGGGGACCGGGAGGGAGTGAGGGTTCAACAGTGAGCCCCTGATGCTAATGACTATGCTTGTGAGCTGATAAACCCAAAATAAGAACAAGGCCTAGAACAACTTTGTGCCTGGGAATTTCCTCCTGTCAGCCTTCATGTTACTCAAACGTGGCCAGTCTCGAAGCCAAACTCAGCATGTAAATGCAATGCCTTCCCCCCAGCGTGGGACATGACACCCGGGGATGAGCCTCCCTGGCAACGAGGGACCACTATCAACTACCAACTGATGATGCAACTGGAAAATGACCTTATACGGAAGGTTCAATGCGGATCAGCAGAATATCCATGTCTACATAAAATACCATGACTTTAAAATGCTGTTTGACCTAAAGTAAGGGGGAAATGGAAAGGAGAAATGAGTTTATATGGCTATGAGTTTCTAAAAAAGAGTCTGGAGGCTGGCAGAAGGTTTGCCCTCATGCACAACTGAGCAGAGTCAGAGAGACAGATAAAGCAGATACAACCCCCAGATATTGGTTCCTTTGAGGGCTAAAGAGACCCACGGGAGTTATGGTCATGGCCGATGGGGTTAACTACCAGGGCAGATGGCCCCTCTTTGGAAATGGTGTTTATGTGTGATGAATCTGGACTCAGATGGGATCTCCCTTCATAAGACTTTCATGCCAATGTGCTGGAGGTGCAGTTAATGTTGGGGTTTAAGATATATTTAGGGGATTTGAATCTCTGGACTGACAATGTGATAGCCAGATCCTGAGCCTCAACAGACTCCAGCACCTACAATCTGATTTATTGGACTTACCACACTCAGCTAAGATGGAGTTGAAGAAGGACAACCACCACACCATGGAGCCTAGAGTGATTACAACTGAAAATGGGAGGATTGCATCCAGCATCCAGGTGGAATCTGACCCTCCTCTTGACATAGAGGTGCAATGGACACAACCAATCCAATGTCCACATAGAAGAGGTGGCATTGGAATGGGAAAAGTGGACATAGTGGACGAAGGATATGGGGAAAGGCAGGAAGAGATGAGAGGTGGAGGCGTCTTTGGGACATGGAGCTGCCCTGGATGGTACTTCAGAGGCAATCACCGGACATTGTAAATCCTCACAGGGCCCACTGGATGGAATGGAGGAGAGTATGGGCTATGATGTGAACCAATGTATATGAGGTGCAGAGGTGCCCAGAGATGTACTTACCAAATCCAATGGATGTGTCATGATGATGGGAACAAGTGCTGTTGGGGGGGGGGAGAGGGGGGGTGGGGGGATGGGGTTGAATGGGACCTCACATATATATTTTTAATGTAATATTATTACAAAGTCAATAAAAAAAATTAAAAAAAAAAAAGCCCTAATATCACACCTCTTTTTCCCTCTCCCTGCCTTCAGTAACTCCCATGGCCACTGTCTCCACATTAATGACATAATTTCTTCCATTGCTAGAATCACAATAGTTCTATAGTAGAATACCAGTAAATCCATTCTAATCCATATTTTATTCCTTTATCCTGAAGACACTGGGATGGTGATGTCCAATCCACCTCTAAATTGAGAAGGGGCTTAGATCCCACATGGCTGATGGATGCAATTCTCCTGCTTGCAGCTATAGACTCTCGTCTGTGGTGGTTGACCATCCTCACCTTCCTGGTCACTGTCCTGGGCAAGTCCAACAAACCAAAGAGTAGGTTTTGCAACTCTGGTAAGGCTTAGGTCCCAGTTGGCACATAGACAGTCCAAATATTCAAGGCTCCTGAGCATACACTGACCCCAGCGCCAACCACAGGTTCAGTAAAAGTGACAGAAGTGGCATGCATAGAGAGGTCACATCTGAGTCCCACTCCATCACACTCAGGAGCACAAATTCCAAAGTAGGGTTCACTGGCAAGGCACTGAACTCCAAAGCCATCTGTCATGACCGTAGAACCTGAGTGTCTCTGTAGCCCTCAGGAGCACCACTACCTGGGGTTGTATCTACTTTGTCTCTGAGACCCTGCTGAGATGTGCATAAACATGACACCTCTGATGACCTCCTGACTCATGTTGAAGTCTCTTAGCCATATAAACTCATTTGTCTTTACCATTTCCCCCTTTTATTCAAGGTCTTTTTCTAGTTGTATTGGGTTTACTCTTTAGTTCATTTCTTGTCAGCCAAAATAGTTAATTTATTATCAGTTGAAATATATTTGCAATAACTGAATTTAATGCTACAACTTGCTTACAAGTACATTTTAGCTGCATATCATGGACTCTGATGGGTGTTGATTTCCTTGATGATCATTTCTAAATAGTTCTAATTTGTTTTGATTTCCTATTTAACCCAAGCGTTATTTAGAAGAGTGTTTTAAAAATGCCAAGTGGATATATGGGAGGCAAAGCTGTCTGTCCTTTATGCTTGCATATTTCACATAAGGCTAGGTAGGTTCTCAGAGAGTGTTTTAATTTCCTGGGCTGCTTCAGCAAATACCATGGTTGGGCCTAAACAATGGGAATTTACTAGCTTAAAGTTTTCAAGCCAGGAATATGTCCAAGTCAAGGTATTATCAAAGTAATGCTTTCTTCCCCAGGACTATGGCTTTCTTGGGCTGGCTGCTGGCAACCCTTTGGTCCTTAGCTTGTCACATGGCAAGGCACATGGCTACCACTCCTAGTCTCTTTCTTCTCTTCTGGGTTCTGTTTCAGATTGTTACTTCTTGTGGCTTTCTCCCTCTTTGTTTGAATTTCATTCTCTTATAAAGGACTCCAGCAATAAAATTAAGACCCAGCCTGAATGAGGTGAGACATCTTAACTGAAGGAGCCTCGTCAAAACTTTCTACTTACAATCAGTCCATACTCACAGAAATGGATTAAGTTTAAGAACATGTTTTACTGGGGTACATGCAGCTTCAAACTACCACAGAGAGTTAGGCTTTTTTGGAGAAGGTTTTCTGGAAAAATGAGGTTAGAAATTTGATCCCCTGATATTCTTTCTCTAATCTTCATTCTTTAGGTATATATCATGTTTTCATGTAAAAGGTCTCAAGATGCTTGGTCTTAACAAGGACACAAAAGAAAGCTAACCCAAAAGAATTGAAAATAAGGATTCAAACAGATACTTGTGCACAATGTTCACAGCAGCCTTAGCCAAAGATAGAAACAACTCAAGTGTCCATCAGCAGATGAATGGATAAACAAAATGTGGTATATACTTACAATGGAATGTTATTTATCCATGAAAAAGAATGACATTCTGATATATGCTACAACATGGATGAACCTTGAAAAATGGTAAGTGAAATAAGCCAGACACAAAAGAACAACTATTCTGATTCCATTTATATGAAATGTCTAGAACAAATTCCTAGAGACAGAAAGTAGAATAAAATTTACCAAGGGCTTTGAGAAATGGAAAATGAGGAGTTATTGTTTAATGGGTGCAGTTTCTTATTTGGGTGATGAAAAAATTATGGTAATGGGTGGTGGTGATGGTAGCACAGCATTGTAAATGCAATTAATGCCCTGAATTTTACACTTAAAATAGGTGAAATGGCAAATTGTGTGTGTGTATGTAATTAAAAATAAAATTAAGTCATAATTTCTCCCTCAAGAAGTAGAGTATCTAGCCCAGGAGATGATGTGTATACACGAACCAGTTAAATAGAAATACCTGGTGTGACAGCTTAAAGCTTTTTGTGAATCCCAGAAAAGATCATATTCTTGGAGTTAATCCATTCCTGTGGGTGTGGGACTCTTTGATTGGATTGAATTCAGTTGGGGGCCTTTGATTGGAGTACTTCAATGAAACATTACCCAGGGTGGGTCTTGGCTCTTTTGCTGGAGTCCTGTATAAACAGAAGAAACATGCATAGACATAAAGAGGAAGAAAACTGCCATTTTACCCTTGTCATGTGACAGAGGACTCCAGGATTGCCTGCACCGGCAGGAATAGAAACCCCGAGAGTCTGAGAGAGGCCAGAAGCTGGAATCAGTGGAACAGCTGAAACTGAAGCAATGAAACCCTAGGAGAAGGGAGAGATAAGCCATATACTTTATTGTCCACAGCTGAGCTCTAGGAGAAAGTAAGCTTAGAGGAGAAGGCAGAGACCAGCCACCATTTTGCCTTGCCATATGGTAAGAGTCCAGGATTTCCAGGATTGCCAACAGCTAACCCTTGGTGAGATAGCATCTCTGATGATACCTTGATTTAGACATTTCCACAGCCTTAGAACTGTAGGCTCTTACCCTAACACATTCCCATTATAAAAGCCAACCCATTTCTGGTATTTTGCATTGGCAGCCTTTGGTAAACTAAGACACCTGGCAATAGTGACTAAATTACTGGCAAGGGGGAGCAGTTCAGAGACAAGGGGAACTGATGTGACTAAAGTAGTTGGGAGGAAGACCTCTTGGAGGAGTGGGAAGTATTTGTGCTGGACCTTAAAGGATGGATAAGATTTAAATAAGAAGAGAGGAAATGGAGGATATTTCAGGCTAAGGGATTGACATATCCAAAGGCTACCATTAAAAGAAATAGGAAAGCTGAGTTATGGTGGTAGAGAAAGATGAATTAAGTTTTAGCTGTGTTGAGTTTTTGATGATTATAGGATATCCAAAAAAAGGTACCCTGAAGGTTATTGATCCTCATTTAGTGATAAGTTCATTTTATCTTTGTCCAAAACAGGAGTCTGTTTTCTTTTGGCTTGGTCAGAGGAATACAGTGTTCCTATTTAGATAGTATTTTGATTCAGTATATGTGTCATAGGTGGCATACCAGATATCTTCTGCTTTCCAAATCAACTCTCCATATTTTTATCCCCTGCTCTGTGTGCCAGGAAGATGACCTATATAGAATACATCAATGAGTTCCCTTCCTTTCTTGGCTTCTGGTAGGGTTTGAGCAGTGGGAATCCCTGGCAGGCTATCAAAGGGAGGGAAGAAACTGAGGTCAGAGTTTTTGTTCCTGACTTCCTCCTTGCATCATTGCCTCTGTCTGCTGTGCCTTAACTAAAGATTGCATCTCCTCTCAAGAGGACCTTCTCTCCACCATATACTCCTTGCCCTGGTGTCTGTTCCCTTCCCTCATTCTTTTGGGCCTAGGAGTAGTTACTGTACTATCCCTCTCAATTTTCTTATGTGCTGCTCATACCTTTATAGACAGTCCTTTTGTTAAAATTTCTACTAATTATGTTAATTTGAGTGTACCATCTGTTTTCTGGTGGGACCCAGACTGATACAGATGAGGTCTCAATTTTCAAAGAATTAGAACAAAATAAGAACAACATAAAATATAACTAAATATTTTTTATTATTAATCTAGCTCTTGCAGTACTTCCATATAATCATTCTGAACCACAATCTGCAGAGTATCATAGATACGTTGGAGTGCAAGTTCATGGAGCATTAATAGAAGCTAGCGTTTATTAATCACTTACTCTGTTCCATGCACTGTGCTAAGCATGTTTTATCTGCATTATTTCATGTAACCTTCACAACTCCGTGAAGTAGGTAATGGTTTTTTACAGATAAGGAAGTAAGGCTTAAAGAGATTAAATAGATTTCCAGAGATTTCACAGCCAAGAAACAGCAGAATTAGAATTTAAACCCAGGTCTATATAACTCCATAGATCATATTCTAAATTCAAAGTGTGATTAGTCCTCAGATCAACAGTAGCCCTGATATTCTTAGAAATGCAGAATCTCAGGCCTTACTTCAGATCTATTGATCATAATCTGTATTTTAACAAGATGCCCATGTGACTCACATGTACAGTAAAGTCTGAAAAGCAGTACTTTAATCCATGTTGCTATACCTCCTATTACAGACTGTTGTAGGAACTTCTGTTTGATTTAAGTCTGGGTAAAAGGGCATTTACCACTCTGTGTTTTTAACACTGGCATCTGTGTTCCTCTAGCTGGAATCAGAAAAACCAGCACTGCCATTTTTGGGCACTGAGAGTCAATCAGAAACCTAACCTAGTGAGAGATACTAGGAAGCATCTTGAGCTGGGGCTGTTGTGGAAAGGAAAACTTAGCCTTGGGTTGCTGTCAGGAGATTTTAGGCTGGACTTCAAGGATACAGCTTTAGTGGCAGCACTTTGATCCCCAAATCTGTATATACTTGGTGTATTAGTCAGACCAAAAAAAGAAAAAAAAAAAAAGAAAGGACGTCAAATGGCAAACCTGTGAAATATGCTCTAGTGCTCTATCTCATTAGTAGTAAGGGGAATTCAAACTAAAACCACAATGAGATTCCTGTATGCACCTGTCATAGTGGCTAAAATGAAAAAAAAAAAAGACTGACAATACCATGTATTGATGAATATGTGGATCAATTGGAACTTTCATGCACTATTTGTGGTAGTGTAAATTGGTATAACCACTTTAGAATGCTATTCAGCAGTGCCTACTAGAGCTGAATATATGCATTCCCTATGACCCAGCAATTTCTCTTCTAGGTGTTTAATCAAAAGAAAGTCTCACGAGTGCACAAGGATACACATGCATATATAGATATCCATTGAAGCATTTTGTTTGCAATGGTAAAAAATGGAAAACATCCTAAATGACCATCAATAGAAATAGAACAGAATGGATGCATAAATTATGGTATATCTATATAACGGATCCCACATTACAGTTGAAATGAATGAATTATAGCTATATATAGCAATATGGAACTAGAGCAAAATGTATCAAAACCATGCTGTTGAGGGAGACAGTTGAAGAACATTTCTGTATAATTACATTTATATAAAATATAAAAACACAAAACAGTATTCTATAACATTATTGACACATGCATAGGTAGTAAAAGGAAAATCTTCACTAAATATTTGTCCATAAACACACACACACACACACAGAGCCACACATGGCCAGTTAGTTGCAAACGTAGGACTAGAAGCAAGTTTTCCTTATTCTTCTTTAACTCAAAATCTTTGATTTCAAAATCTGAAGGCTCTGCACGATCATTAACTTAGCTCTGTATATCAGTAGCTATGTCTTGTCTAGTTCAGAACACACTGTGGGAGCTTGGTGGGCTTGGAGGATCAACAGAGTTAATTTCTTTTATACTAAGGCAGGAGGAATAGTTGCTATAAATTTTTTCCCCATATTCTCAACCCCTGCCTACTAGCCATGAATACTATTAGTTTGGCCTGCTTAAGGAGCATCAGTAAACAGGTAATGTGAAATGCTGGTAAGCAGGTGATTGTTCCAACCTAAAGAAAACTTCTCCCAGCACTCCATGACAGTATTTGACTAGCTTTGGCAAAAGCTGCTGAGGTAGGGACACAAATCCCAGCCCAGAGAACAGAAAAGCTATAAGTAGTTCCTGGTGTACTTAAAATTTACTATTGGGAAAGTGCTTGAATAGAAATTCTTGATTCTGAACAACACAGGTGTTAATGTAAAATGCATATAGGTCATTTGGGAGAAAACAAAATTCTGGAAAGCAAAAGGCAATATACTGTCCCTGCTCTCCCTGACATATTGTGGTTACTTTTTTTCTCAATTACTTAGTCATTGCCTTTAAGTTCCACTTTTTTTGGTAGTGGGGTAAGTGTTATCTTAAGTATCAACCAGAGGAGTACATGAGATAGAGCAAGAGAGAGTTTTAGAAGTGCTGGGGGAAAGGAGGAAAAAAAAAAGGGGAGACTCTTATATGGGTTTTTTCCATTCTTTGATGTTGGAATTGATACTTAGGACTGTACAACACAAACAGCAAACCCTAATGTATATCATGGACTATAGTTAATATAATAGTACAATCATAAAAGTGTTCTTTCATGAAGTATAACAAATGTACCACTGTGATGGTTAGGCTACTGTGTCAACTCGGCCAGGTAATTGTGCCAGTTGTTTGCTCAAGCAAGCACTGGGATAACTGTAATACAAGGGCATTTATGGACTTTATTCACCATTGACTTTACTGCAGTGGAAAATCATAGATGGTTGATTACAATTACATCAATCAGGGAGATTGCCATCAGCAATGAGTAATGCTTTATCCAATCAGGTGAATGCCTTAAAAGGGGAAGTGATTCCAGCATTGGGTGAGAATTTCCCAGCTCATCTTTGGACAGCCAGCGTCTCCCAGAACTCCTCAAGAACCTTCATTGGACTTTCATTAGAGCCCCAGGTTGCAGCCTGCCTTTGGAACCTGGATTTGTGCATCCCCACAGTCACATGAGAGACTCATAAAATCGCATACTATTGACAGAGATCTCTTGTTGATTCTGTTTCCCTTGTTGATTCTGTTTGGTACCAGGAATGGTTCTTGAGGAACAGTCTTAAACATGGTGTGTCTGAGGTGGTTCTGGGAGTTTTGCAATTGGTTCTCAACTCTAATTGGACTCAAGGGTACTGATGACTCTCTTTCCAATAATGATGGTTTTGCATTTCCCACATGCAGTGCTTCTTCCAAAAATATCATCCATGGACTTACTGAATGTCTTATCTACTGCCATGGCATTCCACACTGCATTGCTTCCAATCAAGGAACCCATTTCACAGCAAATGATGTACAGACATGGGCACATGCCCATGGAATTCACTGGTTGTACCATGTTCCCCATCACCCTGAAGCAGCTGGATTGATAGAACAGTGGAACGGCCTTTTGAAGACTCGATTATGGCACCAAGTAGGTGGTAATACCTTGCAGGGCTTGGGCAATGTTCTCCAGGAGGCTATGTATGCTCTAAATCAGTGTCCACTCTATGGTGTTGTTTCTCCCATAACCAGGATGCATGGGTCCAGGAATCAAGGGGTGGAAATGGGAGTGGCACCACTCCTGTCCCTGCAACCTCAAACTCTGCTGATCTACATGTGTTAGTCCCAAAAAGAGAAGTGCTGTCAGCAGGGAACACAGCAATGATTCCATTGAACTGAACTTTAAAACTGCCACCTGGCCATTTTGGGCTCCTCTTACCTCTGAATCAACAGTCAAATAAGGAAATTACTATACTGGCTGGGGTGATTGATCCTGACTATCAAGGGGAAATAGGACTGCTTCTACATAATGGAGGTAAAGAAGAGTTTACCTGGAATACAGGAGATCTTCTAGGGCATCTCCTAGTACTGCAATGTTCTATGATTAAATTAAATGGGAAATTGCAACAACCCAATCCAGGTAGGACTAACAATGGCCCAGAATCTTTAGGAATGAAAGTTTGGGTCACCCCACCAAACAAAGAACCACGGCCATCATATTTCATTATGATGATGATTGTATATGTACACAAAACAAATTCCTTTGTGTTCTTCCCCAAACTTATCCCTTATCATATAACAAGTTGTATCAGTTTCATGTCATAATATTTGAGGATGTCAAGTTTGAGAGTGACTATTACCCAAGAACTTGCACACGATTCTGTATGGAATTAATGTGTTTCCAGTTGTATGCAAGAGAGTTGAACATTGTTAGGCAGAAATATATATATATATATATATATATATATATATATATATATATGCGTGTCTATTATTGTTTTTACTTAGAGACTAAGTATGGTTTAAGGTAATGTGTATGGTTGCCAAGTTGACAAGGGGTGGGCTGTGATGGTTAGGCTATTGTGTCAATTTGACCAGGTAATTTTGCCTAATTGGTCAAGCAAGCCCTGGGATAACTGTAATACAAGGGCATTTATGGACTTCAGTCACCATTGACTTCACTGCAGTAGTAAATCATAGATAGCTGATTACAATTACATCAATCAGGGAGATTGCCATCAACAATGAATGACGCTTTATCCAATCAGTTGAATGCCTTAAAAGGGGAAATGATTCCATCATTGAATGAGAATTTCCTGACTTGTCTTTGAACTCGTCAATTACCTTCATTGGACTTTCACCAAAGCTCCTGGTTAGAACCTGGACTTGTGTATACACACAGTCATGTGAGAGAGTCTTACAAAATTGCATACTATTGACAGCTATCTCTTGTTGAATCTGTTTCCCTAGAGAACCCTGACTAATACAACCACACTAATGCAAGGTGTTAATAAAAGGTGGTATGTGAGAACTTAGTATTTTACATAATTTTTGCATGATTTTTCTGTAAACCTATAACTTTCCTAGTAAAAGAAGCACAGATAGATAAAGCAATGTAGCAAAATATTAAAAACTGGTGAATACAGGTGAAGGAACTACAAGTGTTTATCATATTATTCTTTCTCTGTAGATTTTTTAAGGTTCAAAAAGTTGAAGGAAACAAATAAATGTATTTTAATTTTTCCCATATTCCTGGCAACAGGAAATAAAGAACAGTTTTTAACTTGTGAATAAAAACAAACAAACTTGCATATGGCATATATCTAAGCCTAAGTTAAAAACTGAAAACCTTGAATATTAAAAAGTAGAAGTAAATTTATCAAATGTAGGAGTGATTATCTTTGGTAGTAAAACTATTAATGTTTTTTCTTCCATTTATTTTCTGTTTTTTTCAATTTTTCTACAATGTATTTGTCTCACTTTCTAATAGAAAATGTAACATAATTCAATTTATATTGGCTTTTAAATAAATAATACAGACATATATTACTTTGTAATGCATTAAAACATTATAGATAAGACTAAAGTTCCTTTTGACCAGAAGCTACATTAATTCCAATCTTCTTTTCCCACTTCTTAGAAGTAACTATTATTACTTGATGAGTACTCTTCCAGGCCTTTTAAAAATACATTGACAGGGCAGTGGACTTGGCTCAGTGGTGAGGGCGTCCGTCTACCACATGGGAGGTCCACAGTTCAAACCCCGGGCCTCCTTGACCCGTGTGGAGCTGGCCCACGCGCCGTGCTGATGCGTGCAAGGAATGCCCTGCCATGCAGGGGTGTCCCCCGCGTAGGGGAGCCCCACGTGCAAGGAGTGCACCCCATAAGGAGAGCCACCCAGCGCTAAGGAAAGTGTAGCCTGCCCAGGAATGGCACCACACACATGGAGAGCTGACACAACAAGATGACGCAACAAAAAGAAACACAGATTCCCGTGCCGCTGACGACAACAGAAGTGGACAAAGAAGACACAGCAAATAGACACAAAGAAGAGACAACCGGGGTGGGGGGGAGGGGAGAGAAATAAATAAATAAATAAATCTTAAAAAAATACATTGACAAATATGAAAGTGTTCATCTTGTTATAGTGTGTTATCTCAGTGGGTGGAGACACACACAATAAACAAGAAAATATTAAACACCAATCCTGGGGAGTCATGATATGTTCTCAATTAAAGGGACAAGAATCTCTTGAGAACACAGTGCCTAATAAAAGAAAACATACTAATATGTCGAGCCCTCAAAATTATTGCATGTAACTATGAACCTTATTCTTCAAAAATTGAAACTTTGGGGTTACCATGGGTTCCAAAGGGAGAGGGGGAGAAAGAATAGATGGAACATAGGGCATTTTTCGGGCATTGGAATTGTTCTGCATGATCTTGCAATGACAGATACAGGCCATTTAAAAAATATGTATATTTATTTTTCAAGATACTTAGATTACACAAAATGTTACATAAAAAATATAAGGGATTTCCATATGCCCCACTCCCCACACCTTCCACCCTTCCCCATATTAACAACTTCTTTCATTATTGAAGTACATTCAGTGCAAATGAACACATTTGGAGCATTGCCACTAAGCATGGATTATAGTTTACATTTGTAGTTTACACTCTCTCACATTCAATTCTCTAGGTTATGGCAGGATATATAATGGCCTATATTTGTTGTGGCAATGTCATTCAGGACAATTCCCAAGTTCTGAAAATGCCTCCATACACCTGTTTTTCCCTTTCCCTACCTCCAGAACTTACAGTCACATCTGTCCCCCATCAATGATATAATTTCTTCCATTGCTAGAATCACAATAAGTCTATAGTAGAATACCAGTAAGTCCACTCTAGTCCATATTTTATTCTCCACTCCTGAAGATTCTGGGATGGTGATGCCCACTCCACCTCTAATTGAGAGGTGGGCAAGCCATTTTAAGTTTTTTCAAAACCTATAAAAGTGTATGGAGTAAAATGTAAACCATAATGTAAACCATTGACCATTTTTAGTGCAATGCTTCAATATTTGTACATCAATAGTAACAAATGTACCATACACATGTAAATGTTATTAGTAGGAGAGAGTGAGAGAGGGATAGAAGAATCCCTGATATTTTCTATGTGACTTTTCTGTAACCTAAAGCTTCTTTGAAGATAAAGCAAAAAAAAAAAAAAAAAAAAAAAGACAGTGGGGAACATATGGAAGAAATGTCACTGTACATAAAAGATAACAGATATTACAGTGATGAAAGACACACATTTAAAAATTTTATATTTTTATATTTGTATTATTTAATATTTTATTATTTTTGTTTATTTTTTATTCTTTGGCTTTGTTTTTGGGGAGGTTTTGAATCACAGAAGGGTCACAACTTTGGCTGGGGAGGATCACTGGTGTGGTATGTCAGTAATGGGGGTATGTGTGTGGAGGGGTGCACCTGGGGCATGCCTCTGTGGCATATGAATAAGTCTAAGTGATCATGGGGCATTGTCTTGGTGGGTGGAGACCCACACAATAACCAAAAGAATATTGACATCCCATCCTGGGAAGTCCTGCTATATTCTCTAATGGAGCAGCAAGAATCCCCCGAGTACATGGGGAGTGCCAAGCAAAGGAGGACAGATCTTACACCAGGCCCTTGATATTGATGGTTGCACTTATGAACTTTGCTCTTATGAAATTGAAACTTAGACTAGTATTATATATCACTTAAAAATGGGATCTAAGCTCCCTCTCAAGTTAGAGACAGAATGGGCATTGCCATTCCAGGGTCCTCAGGATGGAGGAATAAAACATGGATTAGAGTGGACTTACTGGTATTCTACTATAGAACTATTGTGACTAGCAATGGAAGAAATTGTAGCACTGATGTGGAGACAGTGGCCATGGGAGTTGCTGAGGGCAGGGAGAGGGAAGAAGAGGTGTGATATGGGGACATTTTCAGGACTTAGAGTTGTCCTGGATGATATTGCAGGGACAGATGCAGGACATAATATATCCTGCTGTAATCCATGGAATAGAGTGGGAGAGTGTAAACTACAATGTAAACTATAATCCATGCTGTGGAGCAGCTCCAAATGTATTCATCCAATGCAATGAATGTGCCACACTGATGAAAGAACTTGGTGATGTGGGTGGGGGTGGTGTGGGGAGCAGAGGTATATGGGATCCTTATATTTTTAAGGTAACATTTTGTATGATCTATGTATCTTTTAAAAAAATTTAAATCTATTAAAAATTTTTTTAAAAAGTTACCTCCTGAAAGCCTCCTTGTTGCTCAAATGTGGCCTCGCTGTAAGCCAACTCGGCATATAAACACACTACCTTCCCCTCCTTCTCCCTAGTGTTGGACATGACTCCCTGGGATGAACCTCCCTGGCACCGAAGGATTATTACCAAGTGCCAACTAGCAATGCATCTAGAAAAAGACCTGGAACAAGAGGGGGAAGTATTAAATACAAATGAGTTTTTATGGCTATGTGATTTCAAATTGAGTCAGGAGGTCATTCCAGAGGTTTAGCTTATGCATGTCCTCAGCAGGATCTCATTGACTGCCACAGTAAACTGTCTCAAACAGCAGGGCTCCTGAGGGCTCTAGAAACATCTAGACACTATAGGCAGGGCAGACAATCCTAGGAGGTCGGCACACTGTCAGTGGGTCTTACTTTGGAATTTATGCTCCCCAATATAAAAGAGTTAGACTCATTTATAATTTCCCTACATATGGCTCTTCTGCCCCTTTTATTTGAACCTATAATTAGCACTATACTACTTAAATATATGTCCCAGCAACTCAACTCATATGGTCTGTTCATATGCTGTTTGAGCTCTGAATCTCAGCAGAGTTGCAACAACTACTCTCCAGTTCATCGAACTTGGCCAGGACAACTTATAAAAGGATGAGGATGGACAATGCCTCTCCCAAAAAACAGAGAGTATCTACAACTGCAAACAAGATCTTTCCATTCATTTGCCCCATGGGATCTATGCCCTCTCTGTATCAGAAATAGAGTGGACATCACCATCCAAAAATCCTCAAGACTGAGGAATGAACAAATATAAGGCAGGAATGCAACTATAGACTAAAGAGGACATTATTATTCTAGTAATGGAAGAATTTCAATCATTGATTTAAAGGCAGTGGCCACCAGAGGTACTGAGGGGAGGGAGAGGAAAGAATAGGTATAACATGGGGACATTTTGGGGACATTGGAATTGTCCTGCATGACATCGCAATGATGGATACAGGCCATTATACATTTTGTCAATACCTATAAAATTGTGTGGGGCAAAGTATAAACTGTAATGTAAGCTGTAGTTCATGGTTAGTAGCAATGGTTCAGTATGTGTTCAACAATTGTAACAAATGTACCACACTAAGGAAGGATGTTGTTAATGGGGGAAAACATAGGAGGGGGAGGGATGGGGTATATGAGAATCCTCTTTATTTTTAATTTATTAATTTTTAAATTTTTTCAGGGACTGGGACTGAGGATTGAACCTGGGGCCTTGTATGTGGGAAGAAGTTCCTCAACCATTGAGCCACATGCACGCCACCCTATATATATATATATTGCATTTAAGAGTGTGTTTACTTGCTTACAATTTGTATTAGTAGCATTTAAACTTCATTTCTAATTTACCAATTCTTTTTTTATAGATTTTTCTTCCCCTCCCCCTCCCCACCCTGCTGTTTTAGCTGTGTGCATTTGCTGTGTGATCTTCTGTATCTATTTCTCTTTCTGTCTTCTCTTCTTGCCTTTCTCCTTTACGATTCACTGGGATTCAATCCTGGTGACCTCTGATATGGAAAGAGGTTCCCTGTCAGTTGTGCCACCTCAGTTTCTATCACTGCTGTGCTTCATGTTGACTCTCCCTTTCATCTTTCTTTTGCTGCATCATCATCTTTCTACATGACTCACTTACGTGGCATTGGCTCACTATGTGGGCCTTTGGCTAGCTGCGTGGGAACTCGGCTCACCACACAGGCACTGGCTCAACATGCAGGCACTCATGCAGGCACTCGGCTTGCCACACGGGCATTTGTGCAGACGCTTGGCTCAATGCATGGGCACTGGCTCACCACATGGGCACTGTCCTGCCATGCGGGCACTCACGTGGGCACTTGGCTCACAGCACGGGCTCTCAGCTTGCTGTGTGGGCCCTTTGCTCACCATGTGGGCACTGGCTCACCACACAGGCAAGCTTTCTCTTCTTTTTCACCAGGGAGCCCCAGGGATTGAAACTGGGTGCTCCCATATGGTAGGCAGAGGTCTTGTCACTTGAGCCACATCTGCTTCACACCACCCTATATATTTTTTTATCCCTCCCTTGTGGCTTTTTATGTGTGCTGTCTGCTCTCTGTGTCCATTCGCTGTGCATTCTTCTGTGTCTGTATTTATTTTATTTTATTTCCCCTCCCTCCTTACGGTTTGCTTGCTGTCTGCTCTCTGTGTCTACTCACTGCACAGTCTTCTGTGCTTTTGCTTGTTTTCCTTTTTTTTGTTGTGTCACCTTGCTGAGTCAGCTCTCTGTGGTGCTTGTGGGCCAGGTGGTGCCCCATGGCATCTGGGGCTGGGTAGTACTCCATGGTGTCTGGATGAGCCTGCCTTCACAAGGATGGTATGGTAGACAGGAGCCCAACTGATTGAGCCACAGCCATTTCCTCCATCCTATATTTTTTGATATAACACTTATGTAATATAAAGCTTCTTTAAAAAGAAAAAAATACAATGACATACATATATGAACCCAAGAAAACATGTTATATTATGATTTTTAAAATGTAAATACCATAAGTATATAACATTTATGCTTTTTTTTTTGCTCAAAAAATCTTTGAGATCTTTCTGAAGCCTCTGCGGGGCTTCGTGGGGTCGCAGGAGGCGAGGACGACGCGGCCCGGCTAGAGGAGACAGACCACGGAGACTGGCTGATGGCGCAGATCCGATTTATTGAGGAAGTGTTTGACAATATAAGCCCTTGGGAGCAGGGGTGGGGCTAGTGCGGGGTGAGAGCTGATTGGTGAGCACCGGGTTTTTGCCTATCTATGGTATGGGAGCTGAGGCGCTGCAGGCCGGCGCGGGGAGGGCTGTTGCTGGCCCCGGCTCCCTATTGGTCCGGGTGGGCTGAATGCCCTTATAAGGTCAGGCGGTCGGCTCGGCAAGGGGGGGGTGGGCATGAGATGACATGCGGTGGGAGGGCCGAAGGGCGGGCCGAGGGCGGTGACGCCGTACCAGGCCGAGGGCGGAGCGCCTGTACCAGCCACCCTTACCCTAGCGGAAGCGGTACCTACTTCGCGCCAGAGCTGGCCAGAGAGGCAAGCCAGACTGTTGCCTGACGCTGTGCCTCACTTTCCAAGTTATTATGTGACGATTTACTCATTTACCTTATGGAAAGTAGATTTACTTTTGTTTAAGGCAGGGGGAAGAAGAGGAGTACAGGGAGAATGGAGAATTGACTGTTAGTGGGTATTAATCTTTTTTTGGGGGGGGGCAAACTGTTCTAAAATTAGATTGTGGTGATGGTTACACAACTGTGTAAATACAAATAAAATGTGGAATTGCACACTCTAAAGGGATGAATTGAAAATTATATCTTAAATTGTTTCTTAAAAATACTTAAAAAAGAGGTTTGGGTTCTAATCCCAGCTCTACCAGCTCTGTAACCTTGAGCAAATCAATTAACCTCTTTGAAATTTAGATGCCTCATCAAAAAAGCAGAGACAATAATAGTATCTACCTAATAAGGTTGTTGAGGTGTGTGAAGTGCTGAGCATGGTGCCTGGCACAAGGTAAGAGCTCAATAAATTAATGATGATTGTTTCTCTTGTTTTTCCAGTGTCATAGAAGCAAAGGAGGGAACGATTTTGAGAAGGAAAGAGAAGTCTGGTCTACATAATGTCAAATGCAGCAGAGAGGTCAAGAGGTATGAGAATTGAGAAAAGACAAAGGTCTCTAGACTTCATTAGAAGTGCTGAATGATATTTACATTTGAGACTTATCTTCTGAGTTATTTTTATTGGAAATGAGAATCAGAGTTTAAAAAGAAAACCCATCACTTTTTTTGTGATCAGGATACATATTTACTTTAACTTCAGAATAAGCAATGCTATTTATAGGGAGAGTGTGTAAGAAGATAGCTGTAGCTGTGACAGCAATAGCAGATGCTTTCAACACTGTGAGAATTGTCTGTGATGGCAGAAATGTTCCATTTCTGTGCTGTCCAGTACAGTATCCATTAGCCACATGTGGCTATTAAGCACTTGAAGTGTGGCTAATGTGATTAAAGAACTGAATTTTAAATTTTATTTAATTTTAATTATTTTAAATTTAAATAGCCACACTTGGCTTGTGGTGACCATATTGGATGCTGCAGCTCTAGTTGCCCTGAAAAAAACCATCAGACTAATTGGGGAAGCAAGTATATACTCTTGAAACCAGTTAAATACCAGAAGGATTGGGGTCAAACAGTAGGGGCTTAATTGTCCAGAAAAAGAGTGATAGTCTCTGGGCTGGAGAATTTGGGGAGAGTCTTGTAGAGCAGGTTAAACTTGGGCTTGACCCTGAGGGACGTATAGTGTTTAGACAAGGGGAAAGAGGGCAGATGGTCATTCCAGGTGGAATTGGGGGTGGGGTGGGGTTGACAAAAGTTTGAAATTGGAAATGCCGTCTATATGAGAAGTTTGAGGAAAATGGCCATTCTAGAACAAAGTATTGATAGTAGGAGTTAAGTGGATTTGGGCCAGGTCATGGACAACCTTGAATGCTAGAATGAAAAGTTTGGTCTTTGTCCATATAAGCCAATGTTTCACAAAGTGTGGTCCTTCCTTGGGACCTTGCTTAAAGCACAGATTTCCAAGCCCACCCCAACCTACTAAATCAAATTTTTTCTGATGGAGCTTAAGAAATGAGTATTTTAAACAAGCTCCCCAGGTGTCTCTGATGTACATTCAAATTTGAGATCTACCAGATAGGCAGAAGGGATCCATTGGAAGCTTTTGGTCAAAGGATCTTAATAAGGTGGGAACATGTAAGATGGAGAAACTAGAATAAGGAGACCAGTTACGTGACTGTTAAAGTAGTTCAGGTATGAACTTCACAACTCCAGATTTTTTTTTTAGGTACTGGTGGCTGGAGATTGAACCTAGTACCTCATAGATGGGAAGCTGGCACTCAACCACTGAGCCACATTGGCTTCCCTGAGTTGTTTTTTTCATTTGTTTGCTTGTTGTTTGTTTTTGTTTTTTCAGGAGGCACCAGAAACCAAACCCAGGACCTCCTGTGTGGGACGCAGGAGCTCAACCACCTGAGTCACATCCATTCCCCACTCCAGATATTCTTTTGGGCTAGTTTCTTTGGAATTGTTCAATATATTCCTAATATTTCCCGCAAGCCATATTTGGATTCTCAATACAATTTGATTTCTCTTTTAAATGACTAGTGCCTAGGCACCAGTCTGACTGCCTGGGTTCAAATCCCAGCTCTATTATCTTTGCCAGGCTTTTTCCCTCTTTGCCATTTTAGTTTATACAAGTCACATAACTTTTCTGTACTCCAGTTTCCTTATCTATAAACTGGAGATGATCATAGCTCCTATCTCAGATAGGCATCAGAGCATTAAATGAAGTCATGGCTTACAACAGTACCTGGAACGTAGTAAGCACTCAATAAATGTTGGTATTAATATTATTTAAACTAAATGGTTCTTTTAGTTTATTCCAATTATTATAACATTTAAAGTTAATTGGTTAAATTTCAAGAAAAAGTGTGACATTTTCTAATTCAGTGTACTAAACCTGAGCCCTATTCCTTTTGCTTAATGAGTTGTATTTTAAAGCACAACCCCTCGCTTAATTTAACACATGATTATCCTTCATGAAATAAGTCTAAACAGAGGAATAATTGTTATTCCCTTTGACTGTATTAATCTATGGCCATTCTTGGCTCTGAATTATATATCTTTGAAAACTTCATACTTTTTTTTAAAGATTTGTATTTTATTTATTTCTCTCCCCTTCCCCCTGCCCATTGTCTGCTCTCTGTCCATTCACTATGTGTTCTTCTGTGTCCACCTACATTATTGTCAGCTGCACCAGGAATCTGTGTCTCTTTTTGTTGCGTCATTTTGCTGCGTCAGCTCTCTGTGTGTGCAGTGCCACTCCTGGGCAGGCTGTGCTCTTTTCATGTGGGGCAGCTCTCCTTGCGGGGTGTACTCCTTGCACATGGGGCTCCCTTATGCAGGGACACCGCTGCATAGCATCGCACTCCTTGCGTGCATCAGCACTGCACGTGGGCCAGCTCACCACAAGGGTCAGGAAGCTCTGGGTTTGAGCAGGTAGGCAGACACTCTCAGTTGAGCCAAATCCACATACTTTTTATATTGCTACTAGCTTTCAGTGAATGCTCTTTACGGTATTTTTTAAATTATTTTATTTTTATTTAATTATCTGGTTTTTTAAAAGATACATAGATCAAAAAAAATGTTACATTAAAAAATATAAGAGGTTCCCTTATACCCCATACCCCACCCTAACCCCAGTCCTCCCACATCAAAAACCTCTTTCATCATTATGGCACATTCATTGCATTTGGTGAATACATTTGGAAGCACTGCTACAACACTTGGATTATAGTTTACATTCTAGTTTATTTCAGAAAAAAAGGAATGAACTCTTTTCGCTCTTCTAGGAGACTGAAAGTGAAAATAAAATTTCGTTTCTTGTCTGGTTATGTGGCCTGGTGTTCATAACCCCATTATTTACCTGGAGGGGCACTGACATATTTTCAAGGAATGCAAAAGTCCCTGCAGTGCCTAGCTCCTTTGTGAACCTTTAGCTGCTGCTTCACACTTCTTCCAGATTTCATCAGAGGAGAAAGCTTCTCCTAGCCTCTCAGTTTCCTTTTCACAGGAAAAAGATCTTGACCAAAAGTGGGAAAGGGTAGAGACAAATGAGTTTATATGGTTGAGTTCAGAGTGAGTCAGGAGGTCATTCCAGAGGTTACACTTATGCCCGTCTCAGCAGGATCCCATTGACTGTCACAGTAAATGTTGCCTCAAGTGGCAGAGTTGCTGAGGGCTGCAGAGACATCCAGACACTATGGGCAGGGCTGACAGCTCAGGAGCTTGGCACCCAGCCAGTAGGCCCTACTTCCCTACTTTGGAATTTATGATCCTAAGTGTGACAGAGTTGGACTCAGTTGTGTTTTCCCTACACATGGCTTTTCTGCATCTTATATTTGAACCTATAGTTAGTATAGAGTTGATAGCTATCTGTCCAAGAGACTTAAATCTTTGAGCTGTCTATGTTCCAGTTGGGCTCTGAATCTCAATGAGTTGCAATGCCTACTCTCCTGCTCATTGGATTCATCCAGAACAACTAACAAGGAGATGTTGATGGACAACAACCATCCAAAGGAACAGAGAGTACCTGTAACTGTAAGCAAGAGAGTCCCATCCATCTGCTCCATGGGATCTAAGCCCACTTTCAGTTAGAGACGGAGTGGGCATCATTATCCCAGAATACACAGGATTGGGGAATGAACGATGGACTAGAGTAGACTTACTGTAATTCTACTGTGGACTTATTGTTATTCGAGCAATGGAAAAACTATTATTATTGATGTGGAAGCAGTGGCCACTCGAGGCTCTGAGGGGAGGGAAAGGGAAAAATAGATGTAATTTGGGAGCATTTTTGGGATTTGGGAATTGGAGCAGTTTGATATGAATTCCAAAAATAGATATTGGATTATGTTTGTAGTCTGGTCTGTACCTGGACATGATTAAGTTATGACTAGGACTTTGATTGGGCTACGTCATTAGGGTGTTGAGGACCTAAGGGTGGGGACTCACAGATAAAAGACATGGCAAAGGACAGAGGTGAGGGTTTTTTGATGTTGGAGTTTTGAGGTTGGAGTTTGATGCTGAAGTCTTAAGCTGGAGACCCAGGAAGTAAGCACACAGAGGAAAGAGAAGCAAGCCCTGGGAAGAGAGGACCTGAGCCGAGAGAAGAACACAGAGGAATAGAGACCGCTCCTTAGACATGGCAGAAACCCCAGGGAGAGAGACAGAGCTGTTCACCTGATAGTCTACAGCTGACCTTGTGGAGAGAGGCAAAGCCTAGAGAGCCTCATAGTCTATAGTTGACCTTGTGGAGAAAACAGAGGAGCTGAGCCCAGAGGAACCCAGGAAGCCTGAACCCTCATAGACGTCAGCAGCCATTGTGCTCCAACATGTGAAAATAGACTTTGGTAAGGAAAGTAACTTATACTTTATGGCCTGGTATCTTTAAGCTCCTACCCCAAATAAATACCCTTTATAAAAATCAACCAATTTCTGGTATTTTGCATCAGCATCCCTTTGGCTGACTAATACAGGAATTGTCCTGAGTGATATTGCAATGACAGATACAAGCCATTATATATCTGGTCATAACTTAAAAAATTGTGTGTGAGAGAATATAAACTGCAATGTAAACTATAATCCACACTTAGTGGCGATGATCCAAGATGTGTTTATCACTTGTAACAAATGTACCACCACTAATGAAGGATGTTGTTAATGTGGGAAAATGTAGGAGGGGTAGGGATCGGGGCATATGGGAATCCCCTTTATTTTTTTCAGGTAACATTTATGTAATCTAAGTATCTTTTTTAAAAAAATTTTAAAGTGTATTTTAAAAAAATATTAAGGGCAGAGAATGAGAAAAACAGCGAAGACCCAAGATAGCCACCTACACTCTTCTGAGGCAGCTGAGCCAGGAAATTGCCTTAGACTCTTTCTGCTTTCAGAAACAATGTCACTCCTAACTTTTATCAATTAGGTTCTATAGATGGTTGAGAAAGATGGGTCTGTGTTAAGGTTCTTTTTTTATATTTTGAAACATATTTCTCCCTAGTTACCCTTTTCCTTTCCCTGGATGCAGTCACTGTTAGCAGTTTCTTGTATATCCTTCCAGAGATAGCTATACATATATACATATATATAGAGAGAATATGAATATATATACACATATATATCTTCTTCCCCTACCCTTAATTCTTACACAAATTGTAGCATACCACAAATTTAGCATTCCATAAATGCACTTTACATTTCTTAATATATATTGGATGGGAAGCAGATTTGGCCCAATGGAAAGAGACATGGGAGGTCCAAGGTTCAAATGCAGGGCCTCCTGACCGGTGTGATGAGCTGGCCCATGTGCAGTGCTAATGCATGCAAGGAGTGCCGTGCCACGCAGGGGTGTCCCCCGCGTAGGGGAGCCCCATGCTCAACCAGTGCTCCCCGTAAGGAGAGGCGCCCAGTGCAAAAAAAGTGCAGTCTGCCCAGGAATGGCGCTGCACACATGGAGAGCTGACACAGCAAGATGACGCAACAAAAAGAGACACAGATTCTGGGTGCTGCTGACAAGAATACAGGCAGACATGGAAGAACGCTCAGCAAATGGACACAGAGAGCAGACAACTGGGGGGGGCAGGGCAGGGGAGAGAAATTAAAAAATATATATATATATATAGGAGACTGTTTCATATAACTACATAAAGAGCTTTGTTATGGCTCCATTGTTGTGGGAAACTGGCTTACCTGTTGTTGTAAATGTTACACCTGTTAAATGTTGAAATTGTTAGATGTTGCTGTTGTTCCCTGTTATTGTAAATGATGTTGCAGTTCAAATAGCAAACAGCTGCTTAGGAGTTTCCCAATAAATGCGATGGGAAAACTAGGGTTGAGGCTCTCAGTTCCAGAAGCTGTGAGTCCCCTGGTCTCAGGTTTGTTTCCCCTCTTGTGTCTCTACCTTTATTTCTGTGTTGCCTTCCCTTCGAGCCAACCTATTGTGAGCTGAATACAGCACTCCATAGTATTCCATAATTATTATAGATGTATCATGATTTCATTTAAGCAGTTCTTTATTGATGGCTGTTTAGGCCATATCCAATCTTTGGCTATTATAGATATGCTTATACATATATCTTTCACATTGAGAGTATATATACATAGGAGAAATTGGTTAGGACACTTTAGTTATTAGCCTATTCAAATTGCTTGTTGGTTATAAAACTGCAGTACTATATATGAAATCATAGAGTCTAGATGGTCTCTGCCATGCCTAAATATGGTGTCACAAGTTTTAAAGATCCCAGAGAGGGCAAAGGTCAACAGAGATTTAGAGGCAGATTCAGGACTAAACCAATGTTTTTTACTCCAGCTCATAATGTATCTCTTTTTTTACTGCACCACACTGTTTTCTATCAGAAAGATGTAGCCGGACTTTAGTTGGGTTTCTCTCCCACCAAATAGAAGTATGCAGTATATGTCTTAATGTGATTTCACTACCCTGTATTTGCCTGATTTTTATTTCAGGGTCTGACCTTTGCCAACTTAATTTACCCTACTCTCTCAGCTGCTCTGACCTCTCCCATTAATAATTATATCTCCCCCACTCCCAGAGTTGGCTCCCTCATCTATTTGCTCATTGCTTTTGCTCATAGTTTTTCTTTTTGCTTGTTGTCTGCTTGTTGTTTTTCCTTGTTTGTTTTTCTTTTTTTGTTCATTGTCTGCTCGTCGTCTGTTTGTTTTTTCTTTAGGAGGCACCGTGAACCAAACTTGGGACCTCCCATGTGGGAGGCAGATGCTCAACTGCTTGAGCCACATCTGCTCCCTGCTTGTTTATTTTTGCTCATTGTCTCCTTGTTGTTTTTTCTCATCTATTCATTGTCTGCTCATTGTTTGTCTTCTTTAGGAGGCATGGGTAACCGAACCTGGGACCTCCCATATGAGGGGTGGGTGCTCAACTGCTTGAGCCACATCTGTTCTGCTATATCTTTTTTAAAGCCAGAGATGAAGTCCTTTACTCTTTGGAGACCCTTTAGTAGCAAAGCCAAGTGGAAGAGGCAGAAGTCCTGGGGAAGTGATTCTGTAATGAAGGGGTTCTTAACCAGGAGTTCATGAACCCCAAGGGATCCATGGAAAGATTTCAGGAGGTCCTAGCATTTCCTCCATTTATGAATGTATGCAATAAATAAATTGCAGTACTATTCATTTCATGTGACTGGCAAAGGTGTCTGTGGAACAAAAAAGGTTGAGAACCTCTGTGGTAATGGCACAAGATTCAGGATCTCACCTGTTGCTTTCTACTCTTAGCTTGTCAACTGAGTTATTATGCAGTCTATGGCAAGTCCCTTTCTCCTTTCAGCAGTGCTGAAATATCTTCCTCCTTTGGTCGTATGATTGAGTCCCTCAAGGTCCAACAAGGGCTTAATGTGTCCAAAAAGAAGGAATAAGAAAGTGTGTGCAAATAGTTTAATTCTTAACTGGATTGTACTAGGGAGCAAACTAGAAGTGATATTTTTGTGTATACCCTGAGGAAATCAAGAACTTTTGTGTCAGGGACAGACCTTTGTGTATAGAATGACTTTTAAGTCTATCTTAATACTAACCCCAGCCACAAAGGGGTAAACTGTTGCAAATATTTATGAAATGCACACTAGGATGATAGCTCTACAGTCTGTTCCTAGAACAGTTAATCTGTCTCTAGGACAGTTTTTTTCCAAAGTATGATCCTCTGAGCCCCTGCATGGCTTGAAGGGTGAGGCTCAGGAGCCTGCAAGTAGTGCCCCTCCTCCAAGTGAACTTAACAATGAGAAATACTGCCTAAGGAGTGGCAAACTGGGAAGGTGGTCATGAACCTTTCCATTTGAGGTGGCCTATGAAATTAATGACAAGAGCTAACCAGTAGTTCCAGATAGCTTATGGTTATTTCATTTGGGAAGACATCCAAGATTGGGTAGGTGCCCCTGTACTTCCTCTTTCATACCCTTAACATGCTGTATTGTAATTGTTTTTATCCCTGCTCTGTATAATCTAGAAGGTTCTTAGTTATAAGCAACAGAAATTGACTAAGCAGAAAATGAATGCATTGAAAGCATTTCAAATAGCTCAGGAAATTAGCAGGTGAGCTGGAGAACCAGGCAAGAGCTACAAAGCCAATATCATAGCTGCCACTTTACTCTGCCACCACTGCTACAACCATCAGTATGCTAGCTCAGGTCCTCTGGGAAGGAGATACCAAGAGAGGATTAGACATGTCTGTGAGAAAAAATAGGGAGGGAACTGGAGGAGGCTGGCAGATCTGACAGACAGCAATATGAGTCCAACCCTTATGGATGAGAGAAGGAAAGAAGAATATGGGATAGGAAGAGTCTTAGACTGAAGTACAGTTCTAATAAAGTTCAGTCAGGCCAATGGGGAGTCCTGGGCCAAAGTTGCCCATCAGAATGGGCCTGACTTTGTGTCCCTGCTGTGCTCAGTCATTGGTTGGGAGTAGTGTGGTCTAGAGCAAAGCAGTAAATATTCGGAGCACAGCATCTGGGGCAAGGGTCAATTATATTCCCCACATCAAGAGAACTGAGAGGCACAGGCTGTTACAATCAGTGAAGGTTTTCCACTTCTTATTTGGGTTATAGGCTCTCAATTCAAGGTCTGGGATGGATGGTTGTATTGAGTGTGCTTAAGTCACATGCTTTTGTCCTCACTGTGAGGAGGACTTGCTTCCCACCAAGATTCCTAAGCCCTCCCCGACCAAAGAAAGGAATTCAGATGCTGGAGAGCAACACCCAAAAGGGAATAGATGTCCACTATACTGTGTGAACTACTTGAGAGCAGAGATCTTTTTCTTGCTTGTTGCTATTAATATTTACAAATAAATGTTTATTGAAATAAATGTTTACTGAATACTTGAATGAATGTAGCCACCTGGTGTTCAAATGACCTACACAAAAACACACACACACTCATATAGTCAATCAATTTAGCCATCTAGGAAATGAAAATTAATACCCATTAGGAAAAAAAAAGAGAAAAAACCCACTCTGATGGCTGTAACCCAAAAGGTAAATAATAAGGGTTGTTGAGGATGTGATGAGATTAGAACCCTCATTCACTGTTGATGGGAATGCAAAATGGTGCAGCCACTTTGAAAATAGTCTGGCATTTCCTCAAAATGTTACGTTCAGAGTTACCATATAACCCAGAAATTCTATGCCTTAGGTATATCCCAAGATATACCTATGTTCAAACAAATTTTTACAAGAATGTTCCTAGCTGCATTATGCAAATAGCTAAAAAGTGGAAACAATCCAAATACCCATCAACTACTGAATAGATAAACAAAATGTGGTATATCCATACAATGGAGTATTATTCAGCCATAAAAAGTATGAAGTTCTGAAGCATACTACAACACGGATGAATCTTGAAGACATTATGTTGAGTGAAATCAACTAGGCACAAAAAGACAAATTTTAAATGATCTCAATTATGAAATACTCCATCTACCACATGGGAGGTCCACGGTTCAAACCCTGGGCCTCCTTGACCTGTGTGGAGCTGGCCCATGTGCAGTGCTGATGCGCGCAAGGAGTGCCCTGCCACGCAGGGGTGTCCCTGCGTAGGGGAGCCCCACGTGCAAGGAGTGCGCCCTGTAAGGAGAGCCGCCCAGTGTGAAAGAAAGTGCAGCCTGCCCAGGAATGGCACCACACACACGGAGAGCTGACACACAAGATGACACAACAAAAAGAAACACAGATTCCTGTGCCGCTGACAACAACAGAAGCAGACAAAGAAGATGAAGCAAATAGACACAGGGAACAGACAACCGGCGTGGGGGGGGGGGGGGCAGGGAAGGGGAGAAAAAGAAATGAATCTTAAAAAATAAATAAATAAAGTTTACCAGAGGTGGGAAGCAGGGGAAGTTCAGGGCAGGAAGAAGGAGTTGTAGCTTAATGGATGAGTAGTTTCTGTTTGAGGTGATAAAAAAAATAGGGGTAGGGAAGCATACGTGGTTCAAGCAGCTGAGCACCCACCTCCTATCCTGGGTTGGGTTCCTGGTGCCTCCTGAAAAAACAAAAGGAAAACAAATGAGAAAAAAAAAAAAAAAAACAACAACCTCAGGGTCACCAATGTGGCTCAGTGGTTAAGCACTGGTTTCCTGCATGCTAGGTCCTGGGTTCAATCCTCAGCCACTGGTACCTCAAAAAAAAAAGGAGGGATAATAGATATCAGGGTGGTAGTATAATATTGTGAATATAATAGTTACTACTGAATTGTACACTTGAATGTGGTTAAAATGAGAAATTTTGTGCTGTATATTTGTTACTATAATAAAAAGTTTAAAATAATTACTGATAAGTGCTATGACATAAATAAACTTTGAAAATATGCTAAATGAAAAAACTGAACACTAAACATCACATATTGTATGATTCCATTTATATGAAGCATACAGAATAGGCAAATCCATAGAGACAGAAAACAGATAAGTGGTTTCCTAGAAATGGGTACTGGGAGATGAGGAGGAGTGACTGCTTTCTTTTGGGGGGTGATGAAAATATTCTGGAACTAGATAGTGGTGAAGGCTGCACAATTTTGTGAATACACTAAAAATCACTGAATTGTACACTTTAAATGGGTGAATTGTATGGCATATGAATTATACCTGAATAAAGCTGTTATTTAAAAATGAAATACTATCCATTCTGTCACCTCACCCCTATCCGCCCCTCCACCAGGCAACATACCTAGAGCTTGCCAGCTGCCTGGCTACCAGCATCATCCCCAGTTTCCATGCAGCATTTTTGTGACAGCACTTCTTCCCCTTTGATGCTAATTTAGATGCTCATTTTAACCAGATTTCTTGAAGAAAAATGCTAGGGGTAAGGGTTGGAGGGAACTCACTTGTTGTGGTTGACTCCAGGCCCAGAACCCACCTATGACTGATATTGGTGAGGGAGTGGCTTAGAACAGAACAGAGTCTTTGTCCTCAGGGAGACAAAGAAAAATTAAATAAGGCCTAGGGGATATGTGACTGATTTTGCACTAGTTATCTCTTAAGGATTTTAACAGACCAAGCTGAAAATTCTATCAAAGAAGGAAGCCATCCTTCCCTTTAGATAATGATTCTCTGGGCCTTGCCCATCTCTTCCCACCAACCAGTGTTCTGTGAGTGGACTTGCTGCACATATCTCTCCTTCCTCTCCTCTTCCATCATGGATGCCAGCCATGTCTTACAAATCAGCTCCTGGGAGCTATGAAAGCTCAGACCTATCCTTGAGCCACATATGGTTCAGAGGGGTTCTAAATGGTGATAGAGATGCCAAGAACTTTTAGACCAGATGGATTTTAGACCGGTTCATTATCCCTGTTGGATTGGGGGTGGGAGGTGGGGTGCATGTGGAGTCAGATCTTAGTTCTCCCTTTCTTGTAGAACTCTGGTGCTCCCCAGAAGGAGAAATTAACCCTTGAAGAACACTATCTAGTATTCAAGGGACAGCTGAGGGGCATCACCTCAGATGAAACCAGTCCTTGGGAGATCAGTGCTCTTAACTGGCAAGGGGTTCCCAGGGCTTCAGCAGTCACGATTGCCAAGATTTCTAGCATCTCTAGTCCTAAGAAGAGTAAAGAGCTGGAGTCTAAAGATTGCATGAAAGAGGAAATAGTACTGGAGAGAAATGAGGGAAACTCTCAGGTAGCTTCTCTGAGCAGGACAAAGGAACAGGGAAATAAGAGACCAGAGGATTTAGTGACTCAAAGCACCAGAGAGTTCTAAGGCTGAAAATAGAGAAACCGATAGGTGAAGGGGATCAGATGGCAACAAAATTATAGCGCCATACTAGCCAGAGGGATCCAAAAAAGCATAACAGCAGGGCTCTGCCCCAAAGAGCTTATGATCATTTAGTAAAGGCATAAAAATCAATACACTTGAAACAACTTGTAATTTGGTGCTAAATTCTGTGGTATGGACAAAATAAGTGCTGTAGGAACTCTGAGAAGAGATGCATCAGGTGGGTTGGCATCCTTTATGATGAGGCAGTGCAAGTCCCAAAGGACTTTATGCTCCTGCTACAGTAGCTACAGTTTTTAGAAATGAGTGTACCTGAGTCTTGCATGATTTCATGGAGGAAGTATGGGTGAAGAAGCCAACATCATCACCACCATCGTCATCAAGAACCACAATTAACCATCAATGGTATGCCCCTTACTCACTGAGTTTACACGTCCTTTGGGGAAACATAACAAACAAAGGAAAAGTTGGAGGACTAGTACAAGAGGGCATGTGCTAGCAGCACAAAGACAGAACAGTGAGTGTTGGGGAGGTGAGAGAGGCTTTCTGGAGGAGTAGTACTAGAGCTGACCCTTGAAAGGTTAGGAGTTGGATTAATGGAGAAAAGAGTGAAGAAGCCTGCTGGACTGGAGCAAAGGGTGTGTAGTAGGGCAGCATGGGCGATAAGACTGGAGAGGGAAATAGTGCAGTGTCAAAGTAGAGAGATACTTGAATGGCAGACAGAATGCGTCATTTCGGAATATCATAGAAATGCATTGTTGAATTCTGTATTTGGGGAGTGAAGAGGGCACATGGAAGTGGAAAGGATAAAAGAAAAACACTGGGATTCTACATTCTCCTTAGGTTCACACACCCAGGTTTGCCTGGGAGGAGGGACTTTCAGTTTTTGTTTGTTTGTTTTAATACCTGGAAAGACCTTGGGCAAACTGGAATGATTTGGTTACCCTACCAGAGATCCATCTTAAGAACAGGTTCCTAAAGGAGCCCTAAGAGGTTCTGTACCATACACTGCTGGTGGAGAACCTGGTCCCAGTGGAGAATCTGGTCCCAGTGGGAAGGCCCCAGTTAATCAACATTTTGTTTAAAGTGTTCTCAGAAAGTCCTGATCTCTCTCCCGAAACTGAAAGGAGGAAGAATCAGCCTTCTAACCCAACTGCTAACACAGGTCCTGACAAACAAAGAGTGTGCTTCAAAAGCCAACAACTTTTAAATATTGAATCTGTCCCTGAATCAGCTCTGGGAAAAAAGGAGGGGGCAGGCACAAGAACTTCAAGCAACAACACAAAAACAACCTGAAGGTTGTCTTGAGACAATCCCTCCTCACACAGCCCTCATTTTGGTGGCTGCTACTCAGCCACTCCTCACATATATTCTTTTTACTGGCTTCCTGTGGCAAAAGAAGATTGACAGAGGCTCTGCTACATTTATATTATTACCAGAAGGCAGATGTTTTCTCTTTTTCTCTGGGCTTTAGAATTATGCAAATGAAGGCATGAAACCAAAAGCTCAGTGAGCTGGGGGAGGGTTGCTCTAAGAATCCAGGCAATTTTTAGAGCTCTTTAAGACACACCTTTCAGTTTTTACTAACAGCTCTCTTCGCTCTTTGCCAGTCTATTTGGAATTTGGCACCTCTTCCGAACCCTTCAGCCAACGACCTGAAAGTTCGCACTAAACCTATCGTGGCCTTTCTTTGCAAGTGGAGAAATCAAGGCATATATTAATGAGCTTCAGTGTCTGTGGCCTGACCCGGAGTCTTGAAACCCAACCGACCTCCTCCTGTTCTACCCTCTTCTGCATACAATGTTGCTGGAAAGGAAATTTAATAATCCAATTGCTTCCCAGCCCCCTTCTCCCCACCCAACCACAACTATATTATTTGGAACGGCACTAGGACCCAGCGACGCCAAGGCGAACACACCTGCCTAACCACATGGATTGAACTAGTGTGGGAGTGAAACAGCTAGTTAGGGAGGGCAGGGTAGGAATGGGCGCCTGCTGATCTTGGGGGAAGGGGATAGGTGTGGCTCCCTCTGGGGTCCGGAGGTCGTGGTGAGGAGTGCTTCTGAGGAGTGGCCCAAGCCCTTTTGTCGCGTCCTTCCATTCGGAGCATCCTTTGGCTGTCCTCTCTGGAGTTCTCAGGCTGGTTTTATTTGGCCCCAGCGGTCCCCTCCCACCTCGTCCGCCCCCGCCATCCCGGTGCATTAGTTCCTGTGCTGCCAACCTTCAGTGTCTGAAACCGCGGGTTAAGCAGGACCCTGGCAGCAGACGGCGCCCAAGAGTTTGGTGACATCTGCCCGGCCGGGTTGGCGCCCTGCTTCTTGTGCCTCTCACGAACCAAGTTTCTCCTTAGAGAGGAAGTCCCTCCAGCCTTTCTTTGTTCTTGTGGCGCGCACGAGCGCTGTCTCTCTTCTGCGGAGACTGCTCTTCTGGACCCGGCTGTTGCTTTGCTTCCTCCTGCGGCGGAGACGGGGGGCCGGGCTTGGGGAATCCTAGGAGCCACCCTGAGAGCCCTCTACTCTGCGTTGGTCCTGAGAGAGTGCAGGCAAGCGGGCAAGATAGTAATCACAGCCTAGCAATAGCCAGGGTATCTAGGCGTTGGACTGACTCTCCGAAGGAACGCTCAGGCTGCGCACCCTCTTCTTTTGCCCTGACTCAGTTCGTCGCTGATTTGAGAATACGCACTGGCCAGGAGTCCTCGCGAGCAGGTGCCTCAACAGAGTGGCTACCCACTTGCTTGTGGGGCTGCGAAAGGAGGAACAGCCACGGAAACAGCTGCTCCCATGGCTCTTCTCTGCGCACCTGGAATTGGATTCCAGATTGGGCTCCGGGATGCTTCCTTTTGCCTTGTCCAAATTTCACAGCTCGAATGTTGACGATTGGAATCTTGGGCGAATCAAGAGTCAAGTTCAAAGTGGTATTCCAGATCTCTCTCTTCCAAACTCCAACAAGTCTAATTTGAGACTAGAAGAGAAAGGTCTCGTGCTCTAACTAGGTGATCTCCGTTTCAGAACTGGATTTGATAGAGCCCATCTCACTGATACTTGGGCTGCAGCCACTACAAGAGTTCTCTTGAGAGGGTTATGTGTGTGCTCTGGAGACCAAAACGCAACACTCAGAGCCTCGACAATGGACAGAGTTTATGAAATTCCTGAGGAGGCAAATGTGGATCAGATTTCTTCTCTGCAAGAAGATGTAATCCGAGGGGCGAACCCACGCTTTACCTTTCCATTTGGCATCCTCTTCTCCACCTTTCTGTATTGTGGGGAAGCTGCGTCTGCCTTGTATATGGTTAGAATCTATCGAAAGAATAATGAAACCTACTGGATGACATACACTTTTTCCTTCTTTATGTTTTCATCCATTATGGTCCAGTTGACCCTCATTTTTGTCCACAGAGATCTGGCCAAAGATAAGCCTCTATTATTGTTTATGCATCTAATCCTCTTGGGGCCTGTTATCAGGTGAGCAACTTTTTGTATCTCTTCCTCTATCCCCAGACTTGTTCAGAGAAATGTGAAGTTAATCTTTAGAAGACTGGTATTATGCCTGTAATGTAATGGCTTCTCCCATTCTCTCCAACTATTGGCTTCCCTGCCTACCATCCAAATAATCTTATCTGAAATTTTAAATGCTACCATGATGAACATCTGGCATGTATCTGTGTTCCAAAACTACATGTGGTACCATTGATAAAAACCTCATTAGACAATGTTTGTTCTCTGGATTTGCACACAAGCCATAGCTGCAGAGTGTGTTATTTTGACTCTGCCTTTTAGACACTCTAAATTGGATGAAAGTTCCTTACCCCTCCATCCCATCCCACATTCAGTTTCTTTATCCTGAGCTTCTTGAGCTGGTGCTGCTGCTATTTTCTAATGTTCCAGAGTTATTTGACATCTGGAAACTATATTAAGCCATCTATGGTAATCTAATGCCCCGACCCATTGTAGTTCATTTTTCTGTCAATTAAATGTTCTTCAATTTATTTCTGTGTATCTTTCTGCAATAAAAGTACATGCTTAGAAGGGGCAAAGGAAGATGATCTATCTCTCCACCTGGAAGCAGTAGCACAATGTAATAATATCAAGTCTATCCATTCAGATTGACTTGAAGGGACTAGAATGTACTTTAAGGAAATAGACATCTGTGTCAACAGTCTCATCTGGATGGTATGGGGCTTTCAAGGTAGGGAGATGTTGCAAAACTTATGAGGTCAGGAGGTAGGAATGGACTAAGTTTGTCTTGATTGCAAGAGAAGCAGAAACCAGCAGTCAGCTGAAGAATATGTGTCAGTGTTGATGTAACAATTGCAATGGGGACATAACTTATCCCTAAAGAACTAAAAACAGTCTGTGAAACTGATCAAGAATGGAATCTCCCTTTTTTAAAAATCGATATATTTTTAAACAGGTAGGAATTGATTAGGTTCCATCAGAGAAAATGGGGTATATTAACAGAAATAGTGACCTGGAATTCAAGTCACCTGGAATCTAGTCCTCCATCTGTCATTGACTAGGTATGTGACCTTGGTGAAATCTCTTTAAGATGTATGGGCCTCAGTTCTTTCATCTGAAAAATAAATGGTCTAGATCATGGGTCCCAAACTAAATGCTTACAGAAGCCACACAGGTAGCTAATATGAGTGAAGCAGGCCAAATATAAGAAAAACAATGGTTTCACGTGTGACGATAAATGAAAACTAAGTCTCAAGGTCAGAGAAATGATGAAGAGTGGTGAGTAGTGTGGCAATCTGGAGTCTGATGACATCTTTAAAGGAGGCAGCTGCTCTACAGCTCCAGCCCATTGTTTCTATGTTGTAATTTGGACCCAGTATTGCCACATCCCCCAAATTTTCAGGAGAAGCCACCAAGACAGACTTTCATATGAAAAGTCATGATTTTAAATTTTGGCAACTGATAAATTAAGCAAAAAGAGATACCGTATGGACCAAACCATATCTGTGGGTCAGGTGTGACTCGTGACCTCTATGTAGCATTTGGGCTAGGTGATCTAAAGGTCCTTTCCAGTTCTAAATCTTTGAAATTAAGTTGTAAAGGGAAGAACTTGTTTTGAACTTGGAACCAAGAAATTTAAAGGCACTGTTAAAAGAGCAAGTCATTCTTCTCTCCCTTTTCAAATGCCATACACTCTCAAGATGCAAAATTCAGCAAGTACCACCTCAGCTCTGTTTTGACTTCCCGTATTTGCTCTGCGGTCTCCTGAGCCATCTTTGATTTGAGCCCTACGTATGGAGTATTTTTTTTAATTTGTTGAAGTATATCACTCATACATAAACATACATAAACAATAAGTGTATAATAATTGTTGTGAATTTATAAAACATACATAACATCATACAGGATTCTCATAACTCACCCTACCATCAATAACTTGCATTGTTGTTAAACCTTTTTAACTAATGATTAAAGAGCATTGTCAAAATATTTCTACTAAACAAAGTATTTTCCCCCAAGCAATCCTATTATTATCTTTATATGGAGTATTAAGTGCTGTATTTCATTTGCATGGTTTAGCTTCCACTAGAAATGTTTGGGAAGCATTTATTACCTCTGTCAGCTAACCCTACAGTAGGAGAAAATTAATTAAAAACTCATAAATTATATTCTTGATATGCTTATTTTCAAGGCCAATTGCTTTTTAGGTAGGTAGGAACTTGATTAGTGCTATCAAGCACATGAAGTTGTTTGGAGAGCTTGGCTCCCTTATGTGAAGTGCAAATATACTTCTGCAAATAAAGTGTACTCCAATCTACTGAAGCTTATAAGCAAGGCAAGCCAGTAACCTTAAGAATAGAAGCAGAAACAGAAGTATTTATGCTACCTCCTCCCCCAGTATTGTATTCAGAAATAGCATTGGTGGGCATGGGTTGAAATCTAAACCTTTTGTTGAAAATGCACTTACGCATTTTCCGTAAATAGGAAGAGAATGTTGATTTTTCCTCTGTGTTCTTTCCTTCCATCTTTTTCTTTCCCAGGTTTTTGAGCTTGTCCCTAGAAAGTTAAAGTTTCAAACTCCATGCTTCAGAATGGCACAAATGCACCAATCTCAGAGGCATCCTATGGAGAGTGGCAGTTAGCACTTGTTCTAAAGTTTCCTTTGGGAGCCAAAACCTGGGTAGCATATAATTCTCTGAGCCTGTCTCTTAAATCATGTTGCCACTTTTATTATTCTCTCCTTTCTTCATTTCTCACCCTGTATTCTTTCTTCCTTTTCACTCATTCATTCAGCAAATATATATAAAATACCCACCATGTGATAAGGACTTTAGGCAAGATAACTACAACCCCTACCCTTAGTTTGTCAGGGAGGATGTCTTAGTTTACACCACAAATATTCTTACCTCTCATAGAAATGGTCTGCAGTTCCATTCATTTCAGAGTGAGTGGGGGAAGTCATAACTCAGGTGTTCCAAAACAAGAGTCTCTAGTAGTTTTTCTTCTTCTATTCACTACATCAGAACTAATAAGAATTCTAATTTATATGGGGGAGATGGGAAGGGTACAGCAGAAAATGTAGTCTTTTTACTGTCTCGAGGATGGTAGCTTCTCAAAAGAATGTTGTCCTCTTTGTAAAGAAAGAATCAAATCTAAAAGACTCTCGTTCCCAAACAGGCCAAGTGCCACACACACAAAAAAAATACCTTTGGAGAGAATTTCTGATGTTTTCTGGGCATACAGTACATTCAATTTTAAGTTAAGTCTTTTAAGAACACTTGCTACTACAGGGCTTTCCTGTGGATATGAGAGGTTTTTTTCCTGATTAACCCTACCACCTCCATAGACATTTCGGCTAATACAGTTATAGTTGTGGGCTCTGTCTTGAAAAAGCAGAACATAAAAACCGTGATTTATGGAACCGAATGCTTTGAATAAAAAATGCTTTACCTCAAGAACATAAGGTGTTATAGAAGTCAAGAGAGGTTAAATTATTTGCATATAGAACGGCCAGGACTCAGGAATAATTTCGGGATGGGAATAAAAGATTTATTTGGCTGGGATTGGAGTTTCTCATTCAAAATCCAAACCCAGAACAAGATTTTTGAGTTCTTTTTATACAGAGGAAGGTCCAAATGTTTCTTTGTTTCAGCACTCAATAAGCCTGAATTAACATATATCTTCCACATCCTAGGTAAGATTTTAACATGGACTTTATACATTCTAGGTAAGCTTTTAGCACATTTGCTTTGCATTTTCCCTGAATATTTAAAGTTTATAGAGTTTGCATTGCTAAACTGTTTCTCCAGGACTGGAGTTGTTGTCATGGTTACCAAGGGCAGGGCTGCAGTTCTCACTGCCCCACATGCACAGCTCAGGACACATACAGCTCAGGTTATCTTCGAAGAGATGAACACCCCCCGCCTCCATAGCCTACATCAAAGGAACTCTGAAAACCAGGGCCTTTGGTACCTTCATCATTTCCTCTCAACACAGAAAACAGCAGTTACTTAATGCCTTTGTATTCTACGCTCTCTTCTACCACAAGCCTATTCTTAAGAAGACAAAACAATCCCTTGAGTCCTTAAGGAAATACTTCTGAAATGGTATTCTAAGTATGTGAGAGACAAACCAATAAAAGATTGAGACTTCAAGTAATTTCTAAAAGGTATGACATCAACTCTTTGATTCATGAGAAATGAGCAAGACAGGAGAGAAGGAATAGCAAAAAGCAGTACAACTTCTTTGAGTTATTTTTCCCCCTCACTACAACCTCCCTTTCCAAGACAGATTTAGTTAAGTTCCCATGATGCTTTACTTCTGCAGATGTTTGGAGGCCATGATTAAGTACCTCACACTGTGGAAGAAAGAGGGGCAGGAGGAACCCTATGTCAGCCTCACCCGAAAGAAGATGCTAACAAATGGCGAGGAGGTGCTGATAGAATGGGAGGTGGGCCACTCCGTCCGGACCCTGGCTATGCACCGCAATGCCTACAAACGTATGTCACAGATTCAAGCCTTCCTGGGCTCAGTGCCCCAGCTGACCTATCAGCTCTATGTGACCCTGATTGCTGCGGAGATTTCCCTGGGTAGAGGTGAGTGGGGTCAGGTGAAGGGAGGGCTCCACTAAAAAAATCAAATGTCTTAGAAGTCTAGACCTAAGCTGTCCAATGCATTGGCCAATGAATTCATGTAGCTATTTAAATTAAAATTAGGGAAGCAGTTGTGGCTCAACTGATAGAGCATCCGCCTACCATATGGAGGGTCGAAGGGTTCGATACCCAGGGCCTCCTGACCCACGTGTGGTGAGCTGTCCCACTTGCAGTGCTGCTGCATGCAAGGAGTGCCATGCCACGCAAGGGTATCCCCTGCATAGGGGTGTCCCACGCACAAGGAGTGCGCCCCGCAAGGAGAGCTGCCCCGTGTGAAAAAAGTGCAGCCCACCCCAGGAGTGGCGCCACACACACAGAGCTGACACAGCAAGATGACGCAACAGAAAAGCAACACTGTTTTCTGGTGCCGCAGGACAAGAATGCAAGCGGGCACAGAAGAACACACAGCGAATGGACACAGAGAGTAGACAGTGGGGAGGGGGGGAGGGAAGGGGAGAGAAATAAATAAAATAAATCTTTAAAAAATAAATTAAAATTAAATAAAATTTAAAAATCATTTCCTAAATCATACTAGCCAGTAGCTAGTGACTACTAGTGACTATTGTATTGGACAGCATAGATATAGAACATTTCTATCATCACAGAAAGTTCTGTGGTCAAAGAACTTGGGGAGTCAGACATCTTGGACCTGCCAGATTTCTTAAACTGAGGTAAGCTATTTAGACTTAAATGCTATAGATAAACCCTTTCTGCACCCAGAAGAAGGTAGTATTGCCAATAGTCAGGGGCTATTTTTCCCTTGCCCAGAGTGTTTAAATTATACTTAGATTTTTTTGTTGTTTAGGGATGGATGTCTTTAAATAAGAGATTCCCAAATATTACTAATCATCAGAATCCTGTATTAATCTTCTTTTTAAAACTACATTCCCTCCCCAGATCTGAATCAATCCCAGGGTGTGGAGAAGCCAGGAATCTATTTTTTAAAAGCACCCCAGTTGATTCCAATCAACCACATTGGGGAACCACTGACTTAATTACTACACCCAACTCCATCAGGGAGAAAGAAAAGGGGTGTGAAGTGAACACTGATGAGAGTCAGGCCTGGTCCTATTTCTGACCTTCTTTGTGGTCATTTGAGGGACTTACCAACATAGTCACTGGCTTGTTAAAGAGGGATCTTGAGATATATAGGACCTCTAGTGCAGGATGAAATGTGAGTCAGTGTTTTAAAAGTCAAAATATGGTGCTGTTAGAGTTTTAACATTATGAGATTAGCTGTATCTGCTTGGGCTGGAGCTGGTACCAGTGTGGGTACAGGTTTGGACCATTTCCATGTTAGTTACTAATGCTGCTTTGCAAAGCCCGCATCTCAAATAAATGTAAGGAGGAAATTCACCCTTTTTTCTCTTTTTCCCTATTAAGAATTGTTCATGAAGTTCTACTGGTCTGAAGCTTTTCACATACCTAGAATTGACAGTAGTTTGAGGAGAAAAATCTCTGGAAATGATGGTGTTTTTCCTCTCGAGAATTTTGAGGGTACATATTACAGAAGTAATACATGTACAAATTGATTTACCTACAGGTAATTGTATATGCACAGAAATGTTCTGGAAAGATCTGCAAGAAACTGTTTACCTCTGGAGAGTGGGAATGAGAAGTCAAGCAGACTTTTACTTTTTATTTTATATTCTTCTCTATGGTTTCAAATTTTTACCATGATCGTGTATTACTATTTTTGCCCTTATTTTTTTAATTATAAAATTCACACTTGGTTATGGTAAAAATTCAAAACCATATGGAATATATATAAAATAAGAAATGTAATCTTACTCCCCAAAAGTAATCTCTTTTGGTTAACCATTCAGTGATTATCCTTCTGGACTTTTTAAACTATGTAAATATAAACATACATAGAACATATGTGTGTGTATATATTTTTACCAAAAAATGGACTGTATTTAGCAGTGGTTTAGTGCTGTCTTTTTCAAAAGTATGCCAATATATTTTTCTTCAATGTTATATATATATATATATATATTTATATAATGTATATATTATATAAATATATATATTTCCCTTATATGAATTGGATTATTCTATTATTTCCCTAATCCTCCATTGAAAGAATTAAGTTTGTTTCTAACTTTTCACACGAAAAGATTTCTTTCTAATTACAAACTATGTTAAAGTGAATATATTTGTAAATGTCTGTGTACTTGAATGAAATTTTGTAGGATAAATTCTTTGCAGTAGAATTGCTGTGTAAAAGGATATGCATTTTTAGATATTTGATAGATACTGTCAAATTACGTTCCCAAAAGGTTACACTCAAAAACTTTTACTCCTACCAACAGTGTATGAATGCGACTCTTTCCCCATATCTTAAACTAAATATTATTTAGTTGTATAATTATAAAATAACTGGTTGCTTTAATTTGCTTTTTAATTATGAGTGAAGTTGAACATCTTTTCACGTTTGCTTATTGTTCGTGTTCTGTGAATTGCTTATTTATATATTCTACTCACTTTTTTAGTGGGTTGTCTTTTTCTTTTTAGTTTATAGTAGGTATTTACTTATTCTGGATATATAATCCTTTCTCTGCTGTGGATGAATGTGTATATATACATTTGCATAATGTTTTCTGTCTATGCATATTTATACACACACACAAATACTCACATAGCATAAACTTTTGCTCTGTGTGTATACATGTCATAAATGTAACCCACACATAACACACGTGTAACACACTAGACACAAAATACACACTATGCTTTGTTCCATCTGCTGACATTCTGAAACACTACATTTTTATGTGGTCAAAGCTTTCATTGCTTTTAGATTGTGTCTCTTTCTTACAAAGACCTTTCTCAACTCATATCTGATAGCAATTTATACTTATCTTCCAAACAGATTAATTTCTAAGATCAACTTGTCAATCCATCCCCACCAAAAAATGAAAACAAAGCAAACAATAACAGCATTTCGTTGAGATTTTGATTGGGATTGCATTAAGTTATTTATATTATTTTGGAAGGGGTTTACATCTTTACAGTGTTAATTTCGTATTGGAAGATGATAAATCTCTATTTTTAAAAATAATTTTAATGTACTTCAGTAAAGTTGTATCATTTTCTTGCTATAGGTGTTGCACATTTTTGTAAAGTTTATTTTTATGAACTCTATCAGTTTAAAAAAAAAATAAAAACAGCTTTATTGAGGTACAATTGGCATACAATAAACTGCACATATTTAAAATTTTCACTTTGATAACTTTTGACATTTGTATGTACCCATAAAATCATAACCACAATCAAGATAATGATTTATCCATTACTCCCAAAATTTCCTCATGCCCCTTGGTTATCCCTCCATTTCTTAAAAAGGCTATTCTTTCTCCATTGCTTGGTCTTTGTGCCTTTGTCAAAAATCAATTGTCCATATATGTGTGGGTTTATTTCTGGACTCTCTCTTGTTCCATTGATGTGTTTGCTAGCTTTATGCCAGTACCACACTGTCTTGATATTATAGCTTTGAAATAGTTCTTGAAATCAGATATTGTTAGCTCTCCAACTTTATTTTTTTTCAGACTTGTTTTGGCTATTTTAGGTCCTTTGCATTTCTTTTTTTATTATATATTTTTGCACTTAATTATATATATATATATATATATATTTTTAAAGGACTTGTGAACTTACAAAAGAATCATGCATAATGTGCAGAATTTCCTTATATCACACCTCCCCCAACACCTTACATTGTTGTGGAACATTTGTTACAGATTATGAAAAAATCTATCAGTTTTTTTTTAAAGAAATCAATTTTGTTGATACACATCAATAAGGCATTACAAGTCATCCAACATGTACAATTAATGGTATTGCTGTAATCACAGTTGTGCATTCATCACTTCAGTCATTATTAGAGCATTTTCATTATTTTAATAATAATAATAAATAAAAAATGGACAAATAAGAACATTCCTCACCTCTCAATGTCTCTATGCTTCCCCCACTGTACATAGCTGCTGTTTCTAGCTATTCTATCCAAAGTGTTTAATAAATGGTTTTTAGTATAATCACAATGTTGTATATGCATCATCTCAAAAATTTTAGAACAATTTCATTACTCCAAAAAGAAAGACTCTACACCCCTTAGCATTCCTTCCTCAGACCTACATAACCAGTAATCTCCTTTCATCTTTATAAGTTGATTTACATTCACATTTTATAAAATGGAATCATACAATATGTGATACTCTGTGCCTGGTCTCCTTCACTTAGTATAATGTGGTTAGTTTTTTGTCTGATAGTAACATTTTATACTATTTTTGTTGCTTTCATTTTTATTTGTTTTTATTTTATTTTATTTATGTATTTTAAAGATATTTAGATTACATAAATGTTACATAAAAAATATAGGGGACTCCCATATGCCCCACTCTCTACTCCTCTCACACTTTCCCACATTACCATCCTTCATTAGTGTGGTACATATGTTACAACTGATGAACACATATTGGAGCATTGGCACTAACTGGAACTGTCATTGCAAGGTCATTCAGGACAATTCCAATGTCCTGGAAATGCACCCATATTATACCTATTTCCCCTTTCCTTCCCCTCAGAACCTCCAGAGGCCACTGCCTCCACATCAATGATAAAAGTTTTTCCATTGCTAGAATAACAATAAGGCTATAGTAGAATACCAGTAATTCTACTTTAGTCCATCATTCACTCCCCAATCCTGAGGATTCTGGGATGGTGATCCCCACTCTGCCTCTAATTGAGAGGGGGGCTTAGATCCCATGGGGCAGATGGATGGGACTATCTTGCTTGCAGTTGTAGACTCTCTGTTCCTTGGCATGGTTGTTGTACATCATCATTTCTTTGTTAGTTGTCCTGGGTGAGTCCAAAGAACTGGAGAGTAGGTGTTGCAACTCTGTTGAGATTCAGGGCCTGACTGGCACATAGATAGCCCAAAGATTTAAATCCCTTGGTCATACACCTATCAACTCTAGTCCTAACTATAGGTTCAAACAAAAGGGACAAAAGAGCCATGTGTAGGAAAACCACAACTTAATCCAACTCTGTCACACTGGGAAATAAAAATTCCAAAGTAGGGTCCACTGGTTGGGCACCAAACTTCTGAGCTGTCATGCCTGCCTATAGTGTCTGGATGTCTCCAGAGCCCTCAGTAGCCCCACTATTTGAGGTAATATTTACTGTGGCAGTCAATGGGATCCTGCTGAGACATGTATAAGCGTAACCTCTGGGATGACATCTCAACTCACTTTGAAGTCTCTTAGCCATATAAACTCATTTGTCTTTATCCATTCCCCCTTTTGGTCAAGGTCTTCTTCCAGTTGCATTGGTAGTAATCCCTCAGTGCCAGAGAGGCTCATCCCTGGGAGTCATGTCCCATGCTGGGGGGAAGGGCATTTTGTGCTATTAACTTACATTTGTTCAGCTTCAAAGAAAAATGGTTTTAGGATTAAATGAGATAATTACATGTAAAGGGTTTAGAGCAATGTCATTACATGTAATTATCTCATTTAATCCCAAGAACCTTAAGAGATAATTTCTGTTATTGCCCTCATTTTACAAATGAGGAAACAGAGGCACTGAGAGGTTAAATTCCCCAAGGTCTCACAAATAGTAGGTGGCAAAGATTGAGTTGAGTTGGAACCTAGGAAGGTGGAACCAGAAGTGTTTCTAACTCTTTCATTATACAAAAGATGTAAGGGAAGCTTTCTCCAAGGTCTTGTTTTCAATTCTTCAGTGAATTATCCTATTTAAGACTTTGGCAATACTATCTCTTTTACAGTTTTGAAAACAACTTTTTAGTTTTATTTTTCTCACTTTCATCCATCCTCTACCTTTCCTTACTGCCTCTTTTCTAAGTTTTTTTTCTCTTGGAGGCCATCTGGATAAGTATAGATGTACAAATTCACTAACAGTGTTATGGTCTCTTGTGCAAGTTTATATGTAAGGAGACAGATGGAAGGTGCTTTTACATTTATTGGAAGCATCAGGATTTCTTCCTTTGATTATACTGCTATCAATAAATGAGTTCTAATTTAAGAGAATGCATTGACACATTTGGCTAGATGTATGCTCTGAAATTCCCAACTCCACACAACACAGCAGCTATTGAGGGTGAAACTGAGTGGTTTATAAATCTAATAGTAGCCACTTTAGGAGAGTCTCCCATTCTGTCTTTGAGAGTCCAGCACTCTACTTATAGCTGGAAATGATCTCAGAAAAAATCTGTAGTTCCTTTTGGGTTTCCATGGGGAGGTCTACACTTTTCTTGCAAATTGTATTGACTCTCCCTTACTCTAGTTTCCTTGGATCCAGTCTTGTTATGGGAACAGAAAGCTCTGGCTTTTCTTTTGGAGAAGTACCCCTTAGGCAACCCTTTCTTTGAAGGCACTGTTTTTTTTTTTTTTTTATTGGTCAATATCCTTTGACATGAAGTAAAGGAAAGGGCCACCACTGTTTTCTATAGTTGAGACTTAGTGTAGCAAGTCAGAGAGCATTCTGACACTTTGGGGACCCTACTCTAACTTATAGTGGTGGTATGGATATCATGGGCAAGGAAAAATTTTTAACCACTCTGCTGGAAGTCTAGGGATTCCTAAAGTATACCAAAGCATGGGGTGGTGAATTAACATTGCTGATAATAAATACAAGCAACTCTAGAGTATCTCAGTGAATTCAGTAACTGACACATAGTGACTGACACAGTGACTTTCACAATATCCCATACAGTTTAACCAAGGACTTCTAATCCTAGGTATTTTATGCTGCCTCTCTAAACTCAGAACTCTTCATCATTTCACTAACATTTATTTAGCACCCACTATGTTCCAGGTAGTGTGTTACGCTCTGGGCATGTAACAGTGAACAAAATAGACATGGTCCCTTCTGCTCTCATGGAATTTCCAGTACACATCTTGAAACTTGTCACTGGGGTTAAGCATTCTAGAAGCGCGCACACACACAAGATTAATTTCTTGAAGAAGATATACATCTAAGTAGGGAGTTCTATTAGCAGGATCATTTTCTTTGCATCTCCTAAGAATGGATCTTCTCAGATGGGATTTTTTTTCCACCTTCTTTAATGTTTGCTCAGAGGCCTGTTTCATTGTGCGGATTCTGCTCTATCACTTTATGTATGCTCTTTTCATGTTAGTGACCTCTCAAAGTTGGTTCTGAGATCTACCCTTCTCAAAAAGTTCATTTTGTATTTTACAAGATTATTAAAATATTACAGTGTTTGTTCATCATGGGAAATTTAGAAAATAGAGAAAAGTAGAAAAAAAAACTGGTGCAAAACCCTATCACAAGAGACAGAATAAGAGATATGGTGTGGGGGCATTTTCAGGATTTGGAGTTGTCCTGGGTGGTGCTGCAGGGACGGATGCTGGATATTGTGTGTCCTGCCGTGGCCCACTGGGTGGACTGGGGGAGAGTGTGGACTACAATGTGGACCACTGTCCATGTGGTACAGCAGTGCTCCAGAATGTATTCGCCAGTTGCAGTGGACGTGCCGCAATGATGGAAGAGGTTGTTGATGTGGAAGGGGGTGGGTGGGATGGGGGGTATATGAGGACCTCATATTTTTTGAATGGAACATTTAAAAGAAAATAAAGAAGAAAACAAACAAACAAAAAAACCAAAAAGAAACCTATCACAAAAAGACATTTTGGTTTATTTCTTTCCATTTTTTTTCTGTGCATGCTATTTGTTTACATAGCTGAGATCATACTTAAGTTTGCTCTTAAATGGGACCCTGACATCTCAACTTTCATCTTTGTTCTTTTTTTTCCCCTTACAGCTGTGCTAATGGTCTTTTCCCTGATATCAGTCACCTATGGGGCTACCCTCTGCAATATGTTGGCTATCCAGATCAAGTATGATGAATACAAGATTCGCCTTGGGCCATTAGAAGTCCTCTGCATCACCACCTGGAGGACATTGGAGATCACTTCCCGCCTTGTGATTCTGGTGCTCTTCTCGGCCACCTTGAAACTGAAGGCTGTTCCTTTCTTATTGCTAAACTTCCTGATCATCCTCTTTGAGCCTTGGGTCAAGTTCTGGAGAAGTGGTGCTCAGATGCCCAATAACATTGAGAAGAATTTCAGCCGAGTAGGCACACTAGTGGTGCTGATTTCAGTCACTGTCCTCTATGCTGGCATTAACTTCTCTTGCTGGTCAGCCATGCAGTTGAAGTTGGCAGACAGAGAACTTATTGACAAGGGCCAGAACTGGGGACATATGGGCCTGCACTATAGTGTGAGGTTGGTAGAGAATGTGATCATGGTCTTGGTTTTTAAGTTCTTTGGAGTGAAAGTGTTACTAAATTACTGTCATTCCTTGATTGCCTTGCAACTCATTATTGCTTACCTGATTTCCATTGGCTTCATGCTCCTTTTCTTCCAGTACTTGCATCCATTGCGTTCACTCTTCACCCACAATGTAGTGGACTACCTCCACTGTGTCTGCTGCCACAGGCACCGTCAGGGCAGAACTGAGAACTTGGAGCCATCCTTTGAGGTTGAAGCAAGGCAAAACATTGTCTGATTCTACACTTTAGAGTGTTATGGTATGGGTTTGGGTTTGCAAGAGCAACTGTGAAATCAAAGGAAAATATGAAGCTCTTGTGTGGGTATCTATGAGGGTATTTCCTTGAGTTTTCTGGTAAGCCCATCAGAAGAAAGAACAGCCCAAGATAGGTTTTATTTCTTTGAGACTGAAATATTTGAACAGCAGGAGTATCCACTCTATAGTTTGAAGAGTCAAAGATACCATCCACTGTCCCATTCCCCATTCAGGTCTGCTGTCTGACTGTCCTATGGGATAACTTACCTCCAAGCACCTTAGTCTTTCTGTAATCTGCCAGCTCTGCTCATTTGGTCAAGGCTTCATTGAGCTTTTCCAAGCTCATCTGTAGTCTCAGAATTCCATCAGAATATATTCTGACTGATTAGGGGATGCGACAGTTTACCAGCTGTGGGAACCTCCCAGGGACCAGTCTGACTAATGTGGAAACTAATGTGGAACCTGCAACTGTGAGAGTGGCTTGGACCTTTTTAATTACAACGAGAAGCTCTGACTAAGATGATGGCCCTTATTGTTAAAAGAGCTGCACCCCTAAGGAGTCAGCTCTCCATTAGCATTTTACTAGTGGCCATTCAGTAAGGCCCTCTTCTTTCAGTGACCTTTCATAGACACGCTCTGGGGTGAGAGTGCTTGGGGCACAAACTGGAATGACTCTTTTCTCAGGGACCTGCAGGGTGGCTTCCAGTTTCTCAGGGAAATGGTGGAGTGAAATAGCTCACTTTATTGCCTCATTGAAAGGGATTCCCTCCAACCCAGCTTTTTTTTGCTCTTGATGTTTTACTGCTTAGCATGGACCTCAGAGAAGCTGAACTGTCATTGAAAATGTTTCTAATATGTGGAAGAAATGAAGACTGCCTTGTGCCTCCTACTGACTTGAGTATTTTATTGACTTGTTCTTTTGCTGTTCTTTATTTTTACAGGGGAGATAAAGTAATAATGACTGGAACATGACCTTCATGTTGTTTGGGATTGAATGGGTGGAATGGGTGGCTGACACTCCATGGTAGAGTGAATGGGGAGGAGGGAAATCAGACCACATTAAATCCTCATCAGTACTGGGTTTTCTCACAGGATATTATTCTCTATAAGAAGCATAACTTTGGTGTATGTGCTTGGCTGAGGAGCCAATGGGGCAAGCTACCATCTCTGGGATTATGACTGCATGCCTCTAAGTCAAAATCCCACCTAGAGCCTCTGTTGGCCTTGGATGGCCTTGGATAGCCAGACCCCACATCCCTACTGCAGGTGGTAGAGCACACCCGCGCTTGCGGTGCACCCCCGCCAGGCTTCGGGACCAGTCTGGTGCCGAGAGCCCCTAGTCCGGGGAAAGGAGGAGTGGTTGGAAAGGGGGCCACTCCCTTGCCCGGTCATGCACCGCAAGTTCGTGGGGAACCTGGTGCTAAACCACTTGTAGACAACTTGCTTCCGGGTTGGGATTTCTGGGCACAACCTTGCTGCGATCTGTTGAAAGTCAGCCCTCGACACAAGGATTTGTAAATAACAAAAAATTGATAAGATGATAAAAAGAGATAAAAATCAAAAAAAGAAAAAGAAAAAAAGGAATATATGTTTATCAACCCTTTGTCCATTCCCATGCTCCCAGTGGATAATGCAGATCTCCCTTTCTCATTGATGTCAATATTTACGTTTCATCTTAGCTAGGTATTTTGATAGGGATGTGCACTAGATGCCTCTAATGTAACCAGGGGATTGAGGTTACTATGGTCACTGCCTATTGGGACCAAGCATCCCAGCATTTACCAAATTGCTGCTTGCCCTTCACAGACTAGGAAATTGAGAACTCCTGATAGAGTGCACCAGTTGTGGCCACCACAATGCTGCAAGAAATCATGAACGATCTCATCTTCCCACTCTCATCCAATTTTACTCTTGGGAACATGCTATGAACTTGTCTTTAGCCATTTCCTCTTCTGGATTAGAGTGTCAGGACATTATGCTGGGCGGCCCCCTCTTCTAAGTAGCATGGCTGTTAGCCAGAATCGTCCTATTTCCTGGCATGCTTTTGGTGGTTTTTCCATCTTCAACCCCTGTTGGGGCTAAGAGGATTGGATACTTAATTTGTGAGAGAGTGAAGTGACTTGCTCTGGAGCAGAAGACATTTCTTTTTTTTAATCCCTACTCCCTCATTCTGTTTTTCATGATGAAGAAGAACCATAGGTTATTTTCTTAAATATAACCTTTTCTGACTCTGTCATTCAAGATGAACTTGGAAAAAAAAAAATCTGTCAGTGCCCCAGAAGAACATACGGCCCCATTGGAATTCAAGAAAGAATTTCTCCCCAATTATCAACATGTCTTCAATTAAGAGCAGGGGCGGTATGGAACTATAATGTGGTCCATAAAAGCCTTGTGAATCAGCTACTTAAAGGGTGGGTGCTATGGAAACAGAGAGAGCAACACATTGAACCAGGTAGGCCAATTAGAGATAGAGCAGAGATGTACAAGCCAGAAATGGGTGCCTTGTCATATTTTCCTCCACATCTCCTCGCTCGCCTCAGTGACTTAATACACTGGGAATGCAAGAAGTTCAGAGAGAAGGGTGTGGAACAACTTCCAACCTGAAAAACCTGCTGTCCTCACCTGAGGGGAAGAGATGTTAATGATTCATTATGTCAATGAACCTTCAGAACCTACTATGGGTGGTGGCCTTTCTGTTCCTCAGAAATCTTCCAGATACATAGAAGAAAAAGGGATTGTGGAATGCAATGGGACAGAGGAAGCATCCCTTTCTGTTTGCAAACACTTCTTTAATCTAGTCCTCTCTTTTACCCTCAGAAATACTTGTATAAGGGGAAAGTCTTGCTGAGTCAGAGAGGAGGCAGAGATGGAGCCAGCAAATGGGAAAGGGGTAATGGAAAAGGAAGGAAGAACCTCTGAGTTTGGGGAAAAGAACTAGGCCATTGTATCAACAGCTAAGATAGTATCCTCAAATCATTAGGAATTTGGTGGGCTAAGTACAGACAAATTAGCAAATTAAGGAAATATATTAAATAAACTAATAGTTTTCAGTTTTATTCACTTCACAAATTCTTTAAAGACTCTGAGCATAGAATGGTGAGGCACTGTGGGAGAATTAAATAAGAGCTAATATTTATGAGTGCTTACTGTGTGCCTGACACAGCACTAGGTGATTTATATGCATTATTTCATCCCATCCTCACAACAATGCTGAGGAGGTAGGTACTGTTTATCCCCCATTTTACAGATGAGGAGTCTAAGGCATAGAAAGTTTAAGTGACCTGCTCAAGGTCAAAGCTAGTATCAGGGGCAGGATTCAGTTTTAGGCAATCAGGCTCCAGAGCTTACACTCTTAATTGTGACACAAGAATCTTAAGTCCTCTTATTTCCCTTGTAGAATTATTTAATAGGTTAGTAGTTTCAGGAATATTTCCTGGGCTATGGCTGGGTTCATATCAAACATTCTTTCCCATAAACACTCCTTATCAGGGGACACCACTCAGTTCACTCTGGGTGGGGTATGGGGGGGGGATCAAATCCTAAAAAGCCTGTCATGAAAACTGTGTGCTTATATGCACTTGTAGGTTGATACTGGGTATGTGTGGGGTGTGGGAGGATTGGGAGGTAGAGAAATGATGGTAAAGAGGCCTATTTCCTTTCTAGTTTTACAACTTGGTCTCCTGTATGTTCATAAACACACACTTTTCAGACCCTGTGGGAAGAAAATTGGAGGGAAAAATTCCCACTCAGGTTTATATGAACTCTGCTCCCAGAAACAACTAATCAGAGCAGGGCAGTGCTAAAGGCCATTCTCTTTCACTTCCTCTGCCAACGCTGCTCTTACTCTTGCTGAGAAGCTTTTACTCCTTCTAATGAAGGCCAGGTAATGTGGGAGATGGAGATTAACACCCTTCCTTCAGTTGTCACAGTCCTGAGAGCCTAGGCCAACTCTCGGGGCTCTTTCAAGCAGCCCTCTCAGTCCTCCACCTTACTACTCACTAGGTCATTACAGTGTTTCCTGCTATTTCCCAGGGTTGAAGGGGGATGACAGATGGAAGTAGAGGGTGCGTGGCTGTGAGGTAGAGTACTCATCAGCACATTTCATCTAAACCCATGGAGCTTTGTCTCCAAAAGCCCTCCAAAATATTTATCCTCAAAAATATTTATCTACCCAAGAGTGGGGATCCTAGTTCTCTGAAGCTTTTGCTATTGGGTTGTCTTACTATCTTCAGGGGACATGTATGCCCATAATCTTATGCCTTTCTTCCTGAAGGACTGGCACAATCAATCATACATTTTAGACCTTAGAATCTCTGGGGTGCACAGTGAAAGTAGATTATAGGCCTTAGTAACAAAGCATACACCATGTGAAACTGTGAAATAGCAAGTTCAACCTGTGTGCAATTGAAGACCATAATGAAATATGAGAACTAAGTATGAAAAGAACTCATTTCCAGGTATGAAAATAATAATAAACATCTGAATAGCACTTTAGAATACATAAGGCACAAATACCTACATTAGCTCAGTTACTAATGCATCATTAAGACAAGCCTTCTGAGTTGTACATGTGGATTCGCATTGTTCTAATCTTCAATTAAATTCATAAAAAATTATTAAACTTTCATATTGTGCCAGGAAAATGTGTATGGATATTGAAAAATGATAGATAGACACTGAGGGACTCAAAAATGAATCCCAAATGAATACTGTGAGATTGAAGATAAACAGGCACCCTTGTATGTTACTGATATGTGTCAAACATTAGTATAAATTTTTGGAGGATGATTTCTCAGTATTTATCAAAAAGTGGGCATAATTTCTGTCTCAGAATTTTAGCCTCTAAGAATTAATCCTATAGAATTAACCAGAGCTGCACAGAGAGAGATGAACAGGGGTGTTCATTGCTGCACTGTTTGTAATGGTGAAAAATTGTTAACAACTTAATTTTTTGTGTATAGGTGAAATGATTAAACTTTGGCATTGCCATAATTGGAATACTTTCCAGCCATTAAGAAGACTGGGGTAGATTCATACAGCATGTTGCTGAGTGAAAAGATAAGTAACAATAGCAAATTGAAGAACAAAATGTATAGGATGAGGTCATGAACAGTTATCCAAAATTTGGAAACAAGAGTGTGGTAAGAAGAAAAATGCCCCTCCCACCCAAAACAGCACCACATCCTAATCCTTGGAACCTGTGATTATGTTTTGTTATGTTATGAGGCCAGAGGGAATTAAGGTTTATAGTCAAGTAACCTTAAAATGGAGAGATTATCCTGGATTATCAGGGTGGGATTGATGTAATCACAAAGGTCATTATAAAGAAGAAGGTATTTACCATTTCCCCCTTTTATTCAAGGTCTTTTTCTAGTTGTATCACTAGATGGTGATGGCAGTAATCCCATGGTGCCAGGGAGATTCATCCCTGGGAGTCATGTCCCATGCTGGGGGGAAAGTAATGCTATTACATGCTGAGTTTGGCTTAGAGAGTGGCCACATTTGAACAACATGGAGGCTGTCAGTAGGTAACTCTTAAGCACCCTGCAGCTCTAGGCCTAGTTGAAATTTTAAGCACACAGGCTCATAAGCATAGACATCAGTACCAATGGCCTATCGTTGGACCATTCTTCTTCACTGGCCTTTGTCTTTGCACTTGGGGGATTGTTGCTGTTCCATTGGTGAATGCAACAGAGCTCCCCAGGATGGGAACTCAGCAGTCCATCAGTTATCATATGTAACATTATCCACTATGACAATACCCAATGAACATCCAAACATTTCTATATAACCTATATGCATGCCCTGGAGAACTCCCTCCCAACCATGCATCCCCTATCACTGACACCCCACACCAGTGCTCCTCCCCTGACATAACCGAACCCCTCTGTGATCCAAAACTTCTTCAAATGAAGCCTAATATATGGTCAAATTCAATTAGTACAAAAATGAAATAGTATTGACAGGTTTAAAGATTAGAAATAGAATAATAATTTAGAGAAACTAAAGTAAAAAATAAATTGGGGTATTAAAAAATGAAAAATATAAAACTTTGTCTTTGACATTTTGCTTTTCATTACTGTAATGGGTGTTGCCTTGTATATACAGGTCAGTGGCAAGGCAATATCTTTCCTTCCTTCCTCAATGTCTACATTCTTTTATTTAATTTTAATTTTGTCTTCAAAAAAGTTTTAGATCATAGTAAAGTCACTTATACAATATAGGGGCTCCCATAGGAGTTGACCCAACATCAAACCCTTTTCCCACTTCCCCAACAATGATCTTTTTACATGTGGATGTTATATTTGCTACAGCTGATATACAGATATTGAAACATAGCTTCATTATAGATTACATTATGGTTTATATTTTAGACTGTAAACTTTTCTAAATTTTTGGTTACACTATGGTTTACATTTTAGACTATACACATTTATAAATTTTTGGTGATTTATCATGGCTTATATCCATTGTTGCATGAACTTGTGGAACACTTCATTGCCCTCAAGTTACCCCCACTTCATCCATTCCATTCCTCTCTCCCCTTCCCCTCTAGGCCCACAGTGACATCCAAGCTTCACTGCTTGAAGGCCAAGATTCATAGATACTTACAACAATGCTGAGGGATTGACACACTAGTCTGTTGTCCCCCATTTAGGGAGCCACCCAGACTCTCGAGAGACACCCTCTTCTCTGTCTGAGAACACCAGTCTGCCCCAGGATGGGGGTACAACACTTTCCTGCTCATTGTGTCTCTACACACTGATATAATACACCATGACAAGATGAGCACTCACACACTTCCTAGAAGCCTACCCCAGTTGCACCCTGTGCCAGATGTGCCCTGTCCAACACCCCAAACAAGTAACCCTTCCTTATTATATTTTCTAAAGAGTTTTCTCAACATTATAGTTTTAACCACGTACCTGACAATCTCCCATGTTCACCTGCTCACTCCAAAGTCTCCCACCCAATTCCATGGACCATCTGACCCATCCTCCCAACACTAACGTCCCCCAAGCCTGCAAAGTCCCACCCAATATTACCCCTATGCCCCCATCTTTCTTTTTTTAAGATTTATTTTTTATTTATTTCTCTCCCCTTCCCTACCCGCCCCCCCAGTTGTCTGCCCTCTGTGTCCATTCGCTGTGTGTTCTTTTGTGTCCACTTGTATTCTTGTCAACAGCACCTGGAATCTGTGTCTCATTTTGTTGTATCATCTGGCTGCATCAGCTCTCCATGTGTGCAGCACCATTCTTGGGTAGGCTGCACGTTTTTCCCACTTGGTGGCTCTCCTTACTGGGTGCACTCCTTGTGCGTGGGACAACCTTGCGTGGCATGACACTCCTTGCGTGCATCATCATTGTGCATGGGTCAGCTCATCACATGGGTCAAGAGACCCTGGGTTTGTACCTTGGACCTCCCATGTGGTAGGCAGATGCCCTAGCCATTGGGCCATATCCACTTACTATGCCCCCATCTTATCCCATCACTGCACAACTACTTACCGCCCATTTATCATAGATTTTGCCATTGTAGGCATCACCTCACAACCTTCCTCTTCCCCCCATTTCTTGTAAGCCCATTGTCCAGTCTTTAGCTCTCTAAGACAGCTTGATTTGCTTATTTCATATCAGAGATGTCATGTAGTATTTGTACTTCAATGCCTGGCTTGCTTTACTCAACATAAGGTCCTCAAGATTCACCCATGTTAGGAAGCGGACTTGGCCCAGTGGTTAGGGCGTCTGTTTACCACATGGGAGGTACGCAGTTCAAACCCCAGGCCTCCTTGACCCATGTGGTGCTGGCCCATGTGCAGTGCCGATGGGAGCAAGGAGTGCCATGCCACGCAGGGGTGACTCCGTGTAGGGGAGCCCCACATGCAAGGAGTGCACCCCGTAAGGAGAGCCACCCAGCACAAAAGAAAGTGCAGCTTGCCCAGGAATAGTGCCACACACACGGAGAGCTAACACAACAAGATGACGCAACATAAAGAAACAGAGATCCCCGTGCCGCTGACAACAACAGATGTGGACAAAGAAAGAACACGCAGCAAATAGACACAGAGAACAGAAAACTGGGGTGAGGGGGGGAGGGGAGATATATAAATAAATAAATAAACAATACATACATACATAAACACATAAATGAATTAAAAAAAGATTCATCCATGTTATCCCATGTGTTAGTACTGTATTCCTTCTTACAGCTCAGTAGTATTCCATTGTGTGTATATACCACATTTTGTTTATCCATTCATCTGTTCATGGGCATTTGGGTTGATTCCAACTTTTGGCAATAGTGAACAATGCTACTATGAACATTGGTGTGCACATATCAGTTCATGTCCTTGTTTTCAGTTCTTCTGGGTATACTCACAGCAGTGGAATTGCTGAGTCATATGACAAATCTAAAGGTAGTTTTTTGAGGAACTGCCAAACAGTCCTCCAGAATGGCTGGATCCTTCTACATTCCCACCATCAGTGGATGAGGGTTCCCATTTTCCTCCTCCTCTCCAACACTTGTAGTCCTCTGTTTTTTAAATAGCCACCAGTCAAATGGGTATAAAATTGTACCTCATTGTAGTTTTGATTTTCATTTCACTAATAGCTAGTGATGCTAAGTATCTTTTCATGTGCTTTTCATTTATTTTTATTTTACTTTATTTTTTATTTTTATTTATTTTTGTTTATTTTATTTTATTTTTAATAAAGCTTTTTAAATTAAAGTTAATAGATCACATAGAATGTTACATTAAAAAAAACATAAGAGAGTCCCATATAACCCACACCCCACTCCCCCACCCAATCATTTTTGTAAATTGTATTTTTTTTGAAGATACATACATCACAAAGAGGGTTACATTATAAAAAACATAAGAGGTTCCTGTAAACCCCATCCCCCCACCCCACTCTTCCCACACCAACAACCTCCCCCATCATTGTGCCACATTCTTCACACTCGGCAAACAGATTTTGGAGCCCTGCTGCACCACATGAATAATAGTTTACTCTGTAGTTCACAATCTCCCTGGTACATTCCAGTGGGTCATGGCAGGATATATAATGTCTAGCATCTGACCCTGCAATATCATTTAGGACAACTCCAAAGTCCCAAAAATGCCCCCTCATCATGTCTCTTCTTCCCACTCCCTGCCGTCAACAACTACTGTGGCCACTTTCTCCCCATCAGTGATACAATTTCTTCTATTAGTAGTCACAAAAGTTTTATAGAAGAATATCAGTAAATCCACTCTAACCCGTATTTTATTCCTCCATTCTGTGGGCCCTGGAATGGTGATGTCCACTCCTCCTCTATATCGACAGGGGGCTTAGGTTCCACATGGATGATGGATGCAATTCTCCTGTGTGCAGTTGTAGGCACTCTCAGTTCCCAGGTGTAGGGATTGACCATCTTCACCTCCCTGTTAGCTGACTTGCATAAGTTCAATGAACCAGAGAGTAGGAGTTGCAACTCTGCTGAGGCTCAGGGCCCAGCTGGCACATGGACAGTCCAGAGATTCAAGTCTCTTGAGTATACACCAATGCTAGCACCAACCAATGGTTAATTGAAAGTGACAGAAGAGGCATGTGCAGAAAGGTCACATCTGAGTCCAACTCAGGAACATTCAGGAACACAAATTCCAAAGCAGGGCCCACTGGCATGGTACTGATCTCCATATCTATCTGCCATGACCATATTTCTGTGGGTCTCTGTAGCCTTCAGGAGAATCAGTACCTGGGATTGTATCCACTTTGGCTGTTTCTGGGGTCCTCCTGAGGAGTCCATAATTGTGAACCCTCTGATGACCTCCTGACTCTTTTTTGAAGACTCTTAACCATATAAAATCATTTGAATTTCCTATTTCCCCCTTTTATTCAAGGTCAAAAGGCAGTTTTTAACACGATTGTACATGTGGGCTGAGATATTCTGCTGGTTTGACTTGACCCTTTTATTCAAGGTCATTTTCTATTTTCATCACCAGCTGGTGCTTGCTAGTAATTCTATGGTGCCAGGGAGGCTCATCCCCAGGAGTCATGTCCCACGCTGGGGGGAATGTAATGCATTTACATGCTGAGTTTGGCTTAGAGAGTGGCCACATTTGAGCAACATGGAGTTTCTCAGGAGGTAACTCTTAGGCACCCTGCAGCTCTAGGCCTAGTTCATATTTCAGGCACACAGACTCATAAGCAAAGTCATCAGCATCAATCAAGAGCTCATTGTTGGAAAATCCTTCTTTGTTGGTCTTTGCTGTTGTACTTGGAGGATGGTTGCTGTTCCATTGGGGAATGTGATAGAGTTCGCCTGGCTAGGAACTTAGCACTCCCTCAGTTGTCGTTTGTAATTGTTATCTAAACATTTTTATATCCCCTATGTACATGCCCTGGAGAACTCCCTCCCAACCATGTGCCCCGCCCTTCAATAACACTCCATGCCAATGTTCTTCCCCTGCCATAGTTGAACCTCTCTGTCGTCCAAAACTTCTTCAACAATGAAGCCTAATATATTGCCAAATTCAATTAATAGGAAGATGAAATATACTGATGGGTTTAAAGATTAGAAGTATACATACTAATTTAGAAACACTAAGATAAAGTAAAAATAAATTGGTGTATTAATAAAAATGAACAATATTGTAAAGATTTGTTTTTAACGTTTTGCCTTTCATCACTGTAATAGGTGTTGCCTTGTATGTACAGTGGCAAGGCATTTTCTTTCATTTCTTCCTCAGTATCTACATCCATTCCTTAAAAAAATTTTTTCTAATTTTTAATTTTGTCTTCAAAAAGTTTAAGATCACAGTGATTCATATATACAATATAGGGGACTGCCATATATCCAACATCAAACCCTTCCCCAGCAATGTTCTTTTTACATGTCCATGTTATATTTGCTGCAGTTAATGTACAGATTTTGAAACATGGCTTTCAAACATAGATCCATTTTGGTTTACATTGTGGTTTATATTTTAGACTGTACAAATTTCTAAATTTTTAGTTTCCTGATGTTAAACATTATGGTTTACATTGTAGCTTATAATGTGCATAAGTTATTGGTGTAGGTTAACATGTCCTATGGAGTACTTCCATTGCCCCCAAGTTGCCCTGCTTCCATCTGTTCTTTACCTCTCTACCTCTCCCCTTGGGGCCCACAGTGACAATCTTTACTTCTTGAGGGACCAGATTTACAGATACCTGCAACAATTTTGAGGGTTTGACATACTAGACTGCCCTAACCCATTGGGAGCCACTGATTCTCTTGAGGGACATAATTCTCTCCGTTCGAGAAGATCAGGTCTCCCCAGGATGTGGGTACTCTTTCACACTCATTGTATGGTCTGCACCCAAAGATTTAACACACTATGACAAACTGAGCACTCACATACTCCCTAGCAGCCTGCCCCCATGCCAGATACCCCCCTTAAACACCTTAAACTTGTAATCCAGGCTTATTATATTTTCTAAAGAGTTTTCTCAACTTTATAGTCTCAACCATATACCTGAGATTCTCCCATATTCAACTGTTTCTTCTGGCCCTCCCCCCAATTCCTGGGGCCATCTGACCCATGCTCCCAACCCTAGTCCCCCTCAAGCCCTCAAAGCTGCACCCAATGATATCCTTATGTCCTCATCTTATCTCTTCCCTTTACAAATACTTACCTCCAGCTTATCATAGACCTCACCCATGTAAGCATCAGTTCACAACCTTCCTCCCCCCACTGCCAAATTCCTTTAAGCCTATCTTCCAGTCTCTAGTTCTCTGGGAGAGCTTCGTTTGCTTGTTTCACATCAAAGAGGTCAAGTAGTATTTGTCCTTCAAAGCCTGGGTTGCTTCACTCAACATAAAGTCCTCAAGATTCATCCAAGTTATCACATGTGTTTGTACTGTATTGCTTCTCATACCTGAGTAGTATTGCATTGTATGTATACAGCACTTTAATTTATCCATTCATTTGTTGATGGGCATTTGGGTGGATTCCAACTTTTGGCAATAGTGCATAATACTGCTATGAACATTGGTGTGCATATATCAGTTTGTGTCCTTATTTTCAGATCTTCTAGGTACATACCCAGCAGTGGAATTGCTGGGTCATATGGCAAATCTATAGCTAACTTTTTGAGAAACCGCCAAACTGTCCTCCATAATGGCTCAATCCTTCTGCATTTCCACCAGCAGGGGACGAGTGTTCTCATTCCTCCACATCCTCTCCAGCACTAGTAGTCTTCTGTTTTTTGATAGCTGCCAGTCTTATGGGAGTAAGATGGTATCTCATTGTAGCTTTGATTTACAATTCCCTAAAAGCTAGTGATTTTTAGCATTTTTTATGTGGTTTTTAGCCATTTGTATTTCTTCTTTGGAGAAGAATCTGTTCAGGTCTTTTGCCCATTTTTCAACTGGGTTGTTTGTCTTTTTATTTTTGAGATATGGGAGTTCTTTATATATGCAGTATATAAGTCTCCTATCAGATACATGGTTACCAAATATGTTCTCCCATTCACCTTGTTGACAAATTCCTTTGAGGTGCAAAAGGCTTTAATTTTGAGGAAATCCCATTTATCTATTTGTTCTTTTCCTGCTTGTGATTTGGGTGTGAAATCCATGAAGCCATTTCCTATTACAAGGTCCTGTAGATGCTTCCCTACATTATTTTCTAAGGTCTTTATGTCTTGGCTCTTATATTTAGGTCTTTCAGCCAACTTGAGTTGATTTTTGTATAAGGTGTGAGATGATAATCCTCTCTCATTCTTTTGCATATGGATATCCAGTTCTCCAGGCACTATTTGTTGAAGAGACCATTCTCTCCCAGTTGAGTGGGTTTGGTGGCTTTATCGAATATTATATGACTATATATATGAGAATCTATATAAGAACTCTCAATTCGGTTCCCTTGGTCTGTGTGTCTCTCCTTGTGCCAATACCATGCTGTTTTCACTACTGTAGCTTTTTAGTATGTTTTGAAGTCAGGTAGTGTGATTCCTCCAATTTCATTTTTCTTTTTCAATATATCTTTGGCTATTCAGAGCCTCTTTCCTTTCCAAATAAATTTCATAGTTAGTTTTTCCAGTTCAGTAAAAAATGCTGTGTTGATTTTTATTGGGATTGCATTAAATCTGTGGATCAATTTCAGTAGGATACACATTGTAATGACATTTAGTCTTCCTATTCATAAGCAGGAAATATTTTTCCATATATTTAAGTCTTCTTTGACTTCCATGAACAGTGTTGTGTAGTTTTCTGTGTATAAATCTTTTACATCTTTAGTTAAATTTCTTCCTAGGTATTTGACTTTTTAATTTACTATGTAAATGGTATTTTTTCTCAATTTCCTCCTCAGATTGCTCATCATTGGTGTTCAGAAATGCTACTGATTTTTGTGCATTGATCTTATAATCTGTGAACTCACTTATAATTTCAAGAAGTTTGTTGTAGATTTCTCAGGGATTTCTTTTTTTTTTTTTCAGGAATTTCTTTTTTTAAAATTTCTTTGTCTTTATTTTTTTTAAATGTTACATTAAAAAAACATGAGGTCCCCATGTACTCTCCACCCCCCTCACCCCACTCCTCCCATAACAACAACCTCTTCCATCATCATGGGATATTCATTGCACTTGGTGAATATATCTCTGAGCACTACTGCACCATAAGTTCAATGGTCCACATTATAGTTTACACTCTCCCCCAGTCCACCCAGTGGGCAATGGGAGGACATACAATGTCGAGTAACTGTCCCTGCAGTACCACCCAGGACAACTCTAAGTCCTGAAAATACCCCCACATCACATCTCTTCTTCCCACTCCCCACCCTCAGCAGATACTATGGCCACTTTCTCCATCTCAATCCTACATTTACTTCCATTACTAATCATAATAGTTCCAGAATAGAATATCAGTAAGTCCACTCTAATCCATACTGTATTCCTCCATTCTGTGGACCCTGGAATGGTTATGTCTGCTCCACCTCTGTACTGAGAGGGTACTTACATTCCACTTGGATGATGGATGCAATTCTCCTGTTTGCAGTTGTAGGCATTTTGGCTCCCTAGTGTGGTGGTTGACTTTCTTCACCTCCCTGTTACCTGGCTGGGGTAAGTCCAATAAACCAGAGGGTAGGAGTTGCAAGTCTGTTGAGGCTCAGGGCCTGGCCATCACATGGACAATTCAGAGATTCAGGTCCCCTGAGTATACACTAAACTCCAGCACCAACCACAGGTCTGGTAAAAGTGACAAGACAGGCTTGTGAACAAAGATCACATCTGAGTCCAACTCCACCGCACTCAGGATCACAAACTCCAAAGTAGGACCAACTGACATGGCACTGAAGTCCATCTGCCATGACCATGGAAACTGTGGGTCTCTGTAGCCCTCAGAAGAATGAATACCTGGGGTTGTATCTACTTTAGCTGTCCTTGGGACTCTGCTGAGGTGTGTGTAAGGGCGACCCCTCTGATGACCTCCTGGCTCTTTTTTGTAGACTCATAGCCATATAAACTCATTTGTCCTTTCCATTTCCCCCTTTTATTCAAGGTCAAAAAGCATTTTTAACTTCTGATATTACATGTAGGCTGAGATATTCTGCTGGTCTGAGTTGACCCTTTTATTCAAGGCCATTCTCCAGCCACATCATCAGCTGGTACTTAGTAGTAATCCCTCGGTGCCAGGAAGGCTCATCACTAGGAGTCATGTCCCACGCTGGGGGGAAGGCAACGCATTTACATGCTGAGTTTGGCTTTGAGACTGGCCACATTTGAGCAACATGGAGGCTCTTAGGAGGTAACTCTGAGGCACCCTGCAGCTCTAGGCTTTGTTCTTATTTCAGGCACACAGGCTTACAAGCATAGTCATTAGCATTAGGGGCTCATTGTTGGACCATCCTTCCTTAATGGTCTTAGCCATTGCACTCGGGGGAATGTTACTGTTCCATTAGGGAATGTGACAGAGCTCTGCAGGCCAGGAACTCAGCACTCCCCCATCTGTCATTCCCAACTGCAACCACTATGAAAATATCCAAACATTTTTATGCGCCCGACACATATGCCCTGGAGAACACCCTCCCAACCATGCGGCTCCCACCAATAATACCCCACACCAGTATTCCTCCCTCACCTCCATTGGACCCCTCTGTGGTCCAAAACCTCCCCCAAAATGAAGCCCAATATATTGTCAGGTTCCATTAATAGTAAAATGGAATATAGCGATGGGTTTAGAGGTTAGATATAGACTATATACTAATTTAGAAAAATTAAATTAAAAATAAATTGTGGTATCAAAAAATTAAAAAATGAAAAAGCTTTGTTTTTGATGTTTTGCCTTCCATCACTGCAATGTTACCCTGTATGCACATTGGCAAGGCAACTTCTTCCATCTCTTCCTCAGTGTCTACATCCTTTTTTTTTCTAATTATTAAGCTTGTCTTCACAAAAGTTTTAGACCACAGTAATTCATATATACAATATGTAGTACTCCCACATATTCAACATCAGACACTTTGTCTTTTCCCCAGCAATAATCTTTTTACATGTTCATACTATATTTACTGAAACTGATGTAGAGATATTGAGACATTAGCTTTCAAGCAAGGTTACACTTGGGTTTACATTATGGTTTACATTTTAGCCTATAGGCCCATATACAGTTTTGGTGTAATTTAACATGTCCTATATCCATCCTTGCATAATATTGTGGAGCACTTCCATAGCCCCACAGTTACACTGATTCCACCTATTCAATACCTCTTTCCCCCTCCCCTCGAGGCCCACACTGACAATCAATCTTCATTGCTTTAAAGGCCATGTTCAGAGATACTTGCAGCAATATGGAGCTTGACATTCTCGACTGCCCTAAAGCATTGGGAGCCACCCTTTCTCTCAAGAGATACAATTCCCTCTATATGAGAACATCAGTCCTCCCCAGGATGTGGGTATACCTTCACTCTCATTGTATGGGTCTCCATCCAATGATATAAACAACAATGACAAAATGAGCACTCATAAACTCCCTAGAAGCCTGCCCTGTGTCAGACTTCACTTTAAGCATCTTAAAAAGGTTGCCTTCCTTATTCTATTTTTGAAAAAGTTTTCTCTACATTATACTGTCAACCACATGCCTAACAATCTTCTATGTTCATAAGCTCCCCCACCCTCCCCCCAATTTCTTCGGCCATATTACCCATCCTCCCATCCCTAGCCCCATTCAAGCCAGCAAAGCCCCACCCAAAGGTATCCCTTTGCCCCCATTTTATCCCTTCACTGTACAAATATTTACCTCCAGCTTATCATAGATTTCACCCAGGTAGGTGTCAGCTCGCAACCTTCCTCTACTCCCCAAATTCCTTTAAGACTATCATCCTGTCTCTAGCTCTCTGGGGCAGCTTGGTTTACATATTTCATATCACTGAGGTCATGTACTATTTGTCCTTCAATGCCTGGGTTGCTTCACTCAACATAAGGTTCTCAAGATTCATCCTTGTTATCACATGTGTTTGTAGTGCATTCGTTCTTAAAGCTGAGTAATATTCCATTGTATGTATATACCACAATTTATTTATCCATTCATCTGTTGATGGGCATTTGGGTTGATTCCAACTTTTGGCAATAGTGAACAATGCTGCTATGAACATTGGTGTGCATATATTGGTTTGTGTCCTTGTTTTCAGTTCTACTGGGTATATACCCAGCAGTGGAATTGCTGGGTCATATGGCAAATCTATAGCTAGTTTTTTGAGAAACCACCAAAATGTCCTTCAAAATGGCTGCATCCTTCTGCATTCCCACCAGCAGTGGATGAGTGTTCCCATTCCTCCACATCCTCTCCAGCACTTGTAGTCTTCTGGGTTTTTTTCATAGCTGCCAGTCTTATGGGAGTAAGATGTTATCTCACTGTAGTTTTGATTTGCATTTCCCTAATAGCTATAGATTTTGAGCATTTTTTCATGTGGTTTTTAGCCATTTGTATTTCTTCTTTGGAGAAGTGTCTTTTTAAATCTTTTCCCCATTTTTTAAATGGGTTGTTTGTCTTTTTACTTTCAAGATATAGGACTTCTTTATATATGTCGGATATAAGTCTCCTATCAGATAAATGGTTACCAAATATTTTCTCCCATTGTGTAGGTTCACATTTCACTTTCATGACAAACTCCTTTGATGTTCAGAAGGCTTTAATTTTGAGGAAGTCCCATTTATCTATTTGTTCTTTTGCTGCTTGTGCTTTGGGTGTGAAGTGCATGAAGCTATTTCCTATTACAAGGTACTGTAGATGGTTCCCACCACTGCTCTCTAAAGTTTTTATGGTCTTAACTCTTATGTTTAGGTCTTTGATCCATCTTGAGTTGATTTTGTATAAGGTGAGAGTTGGTAATCCTCTTTCATTTTTTACATTTGGATATCCAATTCTCCAGGCACCATTTGTTGAAGAGGCCATTCTCTCCCCGTTGAGAGGGAGAGTTTGATGTCCTTATTGGAAATTATATGACTGTATATACAAGGATGTATATCAGAACTCTCAATTCGGTTGCATTGGTCAGTGTGTCTATTCTTGTGCCAATACCATGCTGTCTTCACTACTGTAGCTTTGTAATATGTTTTGAAGTCAGTAGTGTGATTCCTCCAATTTAATTTTTCTTTTTCAGTATGTCTTTGGCTATTCAGAGCCTCTTTCCTTTCCAAATAAATTTCATAACTAGTTTTCCAAGTTCATTAAAGAATGTTGTGTTGATTTTTATTGGGATTGCATTGAATCTGTAGATCAGTTTTGGTAGGATAGACATCTTAGTAATATTTAATCTTCCTATCGATGAACAGGGAATATTCTTCCATTTATTTAAGTCTTCTTTCATTTTCTTGAACAGTGTTGTGTAGTTTTCTGTGTATAAGTATTTTACACTTTTAGTTAAATTTATTCCTAGGTATGTAATTTTTAAAATTTACTATTGCAAGTGGTATTTATTTCTTGATTTCCTCCTGAGATTGCTCATCATTGGTGTACAGAAATGCTACTGATTTTTTTTGCATTGATCTTATAATCTGCCACTGTACTGAACTCATTTATGAGTTCTGTAAGTTTTCTTGTAAACTTCTCAGGGTTTTCTATGTATAGGATCATGTCGTCTGCAAATAATGAAATTTTGACTTCTTCCTTTCCAATTTTGATGACTTTTATGTCAGATTCTTGCCTCAATACTCAAGCAAGTATTTCTAAGTCAATGTTAAATAGAAGGGGTTACAGTGGGTATCCTCGTCTTGTTCCTCATCTTAGAGGGAAGGATTTTAGGGTTTCACCATTGTAAATGATGTTGGCTGTGGGTTTTTCATATGTACCCTTTATCTTGTTCAGAAAATTTCCTTGTATTCCAATCTTTTGCAGTGTTTTTATCAAGAAAGGGTGCTGTATTTTGTCAAATTCTTTTTCTGCATCTATAGTTATGATCATGTGATTTTTCCCTTCAATCTGTTTATATGGTGTATTACATTGATTGATTTTCTTATGTTGAATGATCCTTGCATACCTGGAATGAATCCCACAGTGGTCATGGTGTATAATTCATTTAATGTGTTGTTGAATACGATTAGCAAGTATTTTGTTGAGGATTTTTGCATCTAGGTTCATTAGAGAAATTGGTCTGTAATTTCCCTTTCTTGTGGTGTCTTTGTTTGGCTTTGATACTAGGGTAATGTTGGCATCATAGAATGAGTTATGCAATGTTCCTTCTGTTTTGATTTTTTGGAAGAGTTTCAACAAGATTGGCATTAGTTCTTTCTAGAATGCTTTGTAGAATTCACCTTTGAAGCCATCTGACCCAGGGCTCTTCTTAGTTGGGAAGTTTATAATGACTGATTCTATCTCTTTACTTGTGATTGGTTTGTTGAGATAGTCTATTTCTTCTTTTATCAATAGAGGCTGCTTTTGTGTTTCTAGGAATTTGTCCATTTCCTCTAAATTGTCCTTCTTTTGGAATATAGTTTTTCAAAGTATCCTCTTATGATAGTCTTTATTTCAGTGGTGTCAGTGGTGATATCTCCTTTCTAATTTCTTATTTTGTATATTTGCCTCTTATCTCTTTTTTTCTTTGTTAGTCTTGCTAAGGATTTGTCAATTTTATTGATCTTCTCAAAGAACCAGCTCTTGTTTTTGTTTATCTTTTCAAGAGCTGTCTTATTTTCTATTTCATTTAGTTCTTCTCTGATCTTTGTCATTTCTTTCTTTCTTCTTCCTTTGGGGTTACTTTGTTGATTTTTTTTTTTTTTTACTAATTCCTCCAAGTGTGCAGTTAGTTCTTCAATTTTAGCTCTTTCTTCTTTTTTATGTGTGAATTTATGGCTATAAATTTTCCCGTCAGTACTGCTTTTGCTGCATCCCATAATTTTTGGTATGTTGTTTTATCATTTTCATTAGTTTCAAGGTAGTTATTAATTTCTTTTGAGATTTCCTCCTTGACTGACTGTTTTTCTAAGCGTGTGCTGTTTAATTTCCATATCTTCTTGTGAAATCTGGACCTCTGACCATTGCAGATTTCAAGCTTCACTCCACTGAGCCCAGAGAAATTATTTTGTATGATTTCATTCTGAGTTCATTGAGACTTTCTTTGTGGCCTAGCATATGGTCCATCTTGGAGAGTGATGCATGTGCACTTGAGAAAAATTTATATCCTGCTGTATTGGGGTGTAATGTTCTGTATTTGTCTATTAGGTCCAGCGCCTCTAATATACTGTTCAAAGTTTTGTTTCTTTATTGATTCTCTTTTGAGATGTTCTGTCCAATGTTGATAGTGTTGTATTAAAGTCCCCCACTATAATTATAGAGGCATCTATTCTTTCACTTTGTTTTTCCAGTGTTTGCCTCACGTATCTGGAGGCACTTTTGTTAGGAGCATAAATGGTTATGATTGTTCATTCTTCTTGTAAGATTATCCCTTTCACTAATATGTAGTGTCCATCTTTGTCTCTCACAATTGTTTGGCATTTAAAGTTTATTTTGTCTGATATTAACATAGCTACTCCTGCCCTTTTTTGGTTATTATTTGTCTGTAAGATTGTTTTCAAGCCATTCACTTTCAAGCCCTTGAATCCCTCGGTCTAAGATGAGTTTCTTGTAGACAACATATAGATGGGTCATATTTCCTTATTCAGTCTTCCAATCTGTGTCTCTTAACAGGTGAGTTTAATCCACTGACATTTAGTGTTATTACTTTCAAGGAATTACTTCTATTAGCCATACTTTCTTTTGATTTCTGTTTGTCTTATGTGGTTTGATTTTTTTTCTCTTTTTGTAGTTTTAGTTGTTCTTACACTCTCCTCCAACTCTGTCTCTCCTATTTATTTCTTTTCTCCTGCAGTACTCCCTTTAGTATTTCTTGAAGGGCAGGTTTCTTGTTGGCATACTCTCTTAGTTTCTGTTTATCTGTGAATATTTTGAACTCTCCATCATTTTTGAATGCTAGCTTTGCTGGGTAGAGTATTCTCGGTTGGATAGTCTTTTCTTTTACTACCTTGACTATGTCATATCACTGCCTTCTTGCCTCCATGGTTTCAGATGAGAGATCAGCACTTAATCTTATGGAGCCTCACTTGTATGTGATGGTTCACTTTTCTCTTGCTGCTTTTAATATTTTCTCTTCATCTTGTTCATTGGATAATTTGACAAGTATTTGTCTTGGGGTAGGCCTGTTGGGATTTATGCTGTTTGGGGTGCATTGTGCTTCCTGGACATGTACGTCCATCTCCCTCAGTAGATTTGGGAAGTTTTCAGCCATTATTTCCTCCAACACCCCTTCTGTCCCCTTTCCCTTCTCTTCTCCTTCTGGGATGCCTATAATGCATATGTTTGAGTGTTTTTTGTTGTCATTCAGGTCCCTAAGTCCCTGCTGGATTTTTTCTATCTTTTTATTGATTAATTCTACTATCTGCTTGATCTCAGATGTACTGTCTTCCACATCACTAATTCTTTCCTCTTCAAATCTGTTGTTATTTGCTAAGAGTGTATTTTGGATTTCTTGGATTGTGTTATTGATCCCCATCATCTCTTTGATCTTTTTGTGCATGATCACAATTTCTTCTGTATGGTCTCCAAGTGTTTTCTTCATATGCTTAATCTCTTCTTTCACATCATTGAATTGGTCCATGATAAATGTTTTGAGAGCTTTAATTACTTGTTAGATGTTCCACTTCTCTTCTTGGTTTTTAGTTTGTTCATTGTATTGGGCCATGTTTTCCTGATTATTTATATGGTCTGTAGTTTTTTGTTGCTGTCTGTTCATCATTTTATCTTTTTGGCTCCATTCTATTGATTATCTTATTATTCTTGCCTTGGGGTTTAATTAGCTGTTGTTTTTGTGTGCATGTTTAGTCTTCTTTCTGTCACTTTTTTTCTTCTTATTCTATTTCCTTGTTGTTGACTAAGTTCCCTAGAAGGAAAATATTATGTCCATAGAAAGCAAAAGGGGTAACAAGAGAAAAATATAATAGTAGTATTGCTAGTGAGCGTTAGCAGAAGAACCATGTGAGATCTAGGAGAATGGATATAGAACTCATGCAAGCTGTGTATAGTTATAACAGTAAAAATGTGAAGTATCTATAATGCCATATTAAGCTGAATATGGGGAGTAATATACTATGAATTAAAAGGCTAGTGTGATCAGGAGAGAGGGAAAAAGAAAAGAGAGGACAATAACATAAAGAGTGAATAAATGATAGAAAACCTATTAGAGGTATTAGAGATTAAAAAATCAGAAACATTGGGGGCAAAACAGAGAGGTGGAATGTAAAAGAAACAATAATTGATGGAGGAGAAAATGATGTAAAGGAAAGGGGATAGCATTGGTAACAAAATCAGTACACACAGAAAAGAGAAAATTGAGGATAAGGAAGCACAGCAAATAAGAAATGTTGCCTGAAGCACTAATATAAAAGAAGAAAAAAGGAGTGGGTGAAAGGTGAAAGAAAGAGATAAGAAAAAAAAAGCACAGAGAGGGGAGAAAAAAGAAAAAGGAATAAAAGGGCAGGGGGAGGATAAAGAGGAAGAAAAAACAAGAAAACAGACCAACAAAAAGGACCAGACAAGGCTTCAGGCAATGAATCCTCTTTGCAATTAAATAAAGTGCTTAGGAGTCTGACCTTCCCTCTTTCTCCCTTCCTCACTTCCTTCCCTCCCAAGGCAGCAGGAAGGCTGTGTGAGGGCTCCTATAGGAAATTAAAATGGGTCCCTGGTGAACCTACTCACCTGAGAAAATAATGACTCTTAATTTCTTGAGAGAGCACCTACCCCTTGCCAGTAACCCTAAATATGCTATTGGAAGCCTGTAAAGTACGTCCACCTGTCCCTCTCCCTTAGGTGTGCTACAAGGGGCTGGTTAATTTTCTGACTCCGCCTTCTCCCAGACAAAGTTTCCTATACCAGGGCGATTAGGTAAATTGGGCTCTCTCACCAGATTTGCCTCTTCTCTATTCCTAGGCTCTCTCCAAGTCAGCTAATATCTCCTCCAAACTCAATAGAAAGGGGAGGGCGATCAGAAAATTCAACCTGCACTCCTTGGCCCCTCTGCCCTTCCTACCTAAACTCTCCCACTTCTGGAATTATTCTGCATCCTGTTTGGTAGGGCAGTGCCAGATTTCTGGAAGTGCTAGGCTTGGGAAACAGAGGCCCAGGAGAATGTGCACTCAGGGTATTTAGCTTGGGCCATGGGGGTTCAGGGGACACAGACTTGGGGTTCACACATTTAGGGGACATGGGGCTTGGAAACTCTGCCCCACACCTGGCAGTTCTCAGTGAATTCTGTGGCTCTTAGCCCTGGAGGGGAGGGATATACGTTCCCATGGCTTCCATGTTCAGTGTTAGAAACCTGCAGCAAACACAAATTCTGGTGCAGTCTCTCCAGATCGATGTCCACACACCTCCCACCCTGCAGGTTCCTGAAACAGCCTGCTCTGGTAGGACTCTGTCACCATACAGCTGGTCTTTTGTAAGAGAGATGACGACGGTGTACTTACTCAGACGCCATCTTGCCCCGCCATCTCTCAGGGCTTTCTATGTACAAGTTCATGTCATCTGCGATAGTGAAATTTTATCTTCTTCCTTTCCAATTTGGAAGACTTTTATATCTGTTTCTTTCCTCAGTGCTTGTGCAAGTACTTCTAACACAATGTTAAATAGGAGCAGTGATAGTGGGCATCTTTGTCTCATTCCTGATCTTAGAGGGAAAGATTTTAGGATTTCACCATTGTAAATGATGTTAGCTATGGGTTTTTCATATATACCCTTTATTATGTTCAGAAAGTTTCCTTCTATTCCTATCTTTTGCAGTGTTTTTATCAGGAAATGGTGCTATATTTTGTCAAATGTTTTTTCTGCATCTATGGATATGATCATGTGATTTTATTCTTTTGATCTGTTTATGTGGTGTATTACATTGATTGTTTATTTTACGTTGAACCATCCTTGCATACCAGGGATGAAACCCACTTGGTCATGGTGTATATTTCATTTGATGTGCTGTTGAATACAATTAGCAAGTATTTTGTTGAGGATTTTAGCATCTAGATTCAATAGAGAGATTGATCTGTAATTTTCCTTTCTTGTGTTGTCTTTGTTTGGCTTTTGTATTAGGGTAATGGTGGCATCCTAGAATGAGTTAGGCAATGTTCCTTCTACTTTGATTTTTTGGCAGAGTTTAAGCAAGATTGGTGTTAGCTCTTTCTGGAATGTTTGTTGAATTCACCTGTGAATCCATCTGGCCCAGGGATTTTCTTAGTTGGGAGGTTTTGTTTTGTTTTGTTTTTCCAATATAATCTTTTTATTTTTAAAATTTTTTTTCTTTCTTTTCTTTTAAATGTTACATTAAAAAAATATGAGGTCCCCCTATACCCCCAACCCCATCCACACCACCCCTCCCCCATCAACAAACTCTTCCATCGTTGTGGCACATCCACTGCACCTGGCAAATACATTCTGGAGAACCTCTGCAGCACATGGACAGTGGTCCACATTGTAGTCCACACTCTACCCCAGTCCACCCAGTGGGCAATGACAGGACACACAACGTCCAGCATCTATCCCTGCAGCACCACCTAGGACAACTCCAAATCCTGAAAATGCCCCCACACCATATCTCTTCTTCCTTCTCCTGACCATCAGTAGCCACCGTGTCCACCCTCTCCATATCACTACTACAGTTTCTTAGTTGGGAGGTTTTTAATGACTGTTTCTGTCTCTTTACTTGTGATTGGCTTGTTGAGATCATCAATTTCCTCTTTTATCAATGTAGGCTGCTTACGTGTTTCTAGGAATTTGTCCATTTCCTCTAAGTTGTCCTTCTTTTTGGCATATAGTTTTTCAAAGTATCCTCTTATAATTGTCTTTATTTCTGTGGGGTCAGTTGTGATATCCCCTTTCTTGTTTCTTATTTTGTGTATTTGCTTCTTCTCTCTGTTAGTCTTGCTAAGGGTTTGTTAAATTTATTGATATTCTCAAAGAACCAGCTCTTTGTTTTCTTTATTTTTTCTAGTGCTTTCTTATTTGGAAAAAATGTCTCTTTAAGTCTTTTGCCCACTTTTTATTATTATTTTTTAAGGTACTGGGGCCAGGAAGCCAGTGCTCAACCACTGAGCCACATGGACTCCCATGAGTTTCTGTTTGTTTGTTTGTTTGCTTGCTTGCTGTTTGTTTCTTTTTTTAGAGGCACTGGGACCTAAACCTGGTCTGCCCATGTGGGAAGCAGGTGCTCAACTGCTCGAGCCACATCCTCTCCCCTTGCCCATTTTTTAATTGGATTGCTTGCCCTTTTATCGTTGAGTTGTATGATCTCTTTATATAGCATGGAAATCAAACTCTTATCAGATATGCAGTTTCCAAATATTTTTTCTCGTTGTATAGGCCGCCTTTTCAACTTCTTAACAAAATCATTTGTTGAACAACAGTGTTTAAATTTCAGGAGGTGCCATTTATCCATTTTTTCTTTACTTGCTTGTAATTTGGGTGTAAGGTTTGAGAAACCACCACCTGTCATCAGGTCTTGAAGATATTTCCCTACATTTTCTTCTTGGAGTTTTATGGTTCTAGCTTTTATTATTAGTTTCTTGATCTATTTTGAGTTAATTTTTGTATAAGGTGTTAGACAGGGGTCCTCTTTCTTTCTTTTGGATATGGGTATCCTTTATTCTAGCGTCATTTGTTAAATAGACTGTTCTGCCCCACCTGGCTAGGCTTAACAGCCTTGTCAAAATCACTTGACCATAATGTGAGGGTCTTTTCCTGAATAATCAGTTTGGTTCCATTGGTCTATATGCCTATCTTTATTCCAGTCCCATACTGTTTTTACCACTGTAGTGAGATAATATGATTTAAAGTCAGGAAGTGAGAGTCATCCAACTTTGTTCTTCTGTTTTAAGATGTATCTGGCTATTTGGCCAGAAACCCTGTTCCCTTACCCTTCCAATAAATTTGATAATTGGTTTTTCCATTTTTTAAAAAACAAGGCTGTTAGAATTTTTTATCAGGTTTCCATTGAATCTGTAAATCAATTTGGGTAAAATTGACAGCTTAACAATATTTAATATTCCAATCCATGAACATGGAATGCCCTTCCATTTATTTAGGTCATCTTTGATTTCTTTTAGCAATACATTATAGTTTTCTGAGTACAGGCCCTTTATATCCTTGGTTTAGTTTATTCCTAAAAAAATTCGATTCTTTTAATCACAATTGTAAATGGAATTTTTCCTTTGTCAACAGATTGCTCATTACTAGTGTTACACCAATCAGTTTTTATTTTAATGTAGTAATCCTTTGTTTTTCACTGACTATATATAAAATTGTAGTTCTTATCCCCTCTTTTGAATTGGCTTGACCTTACCATCCTGCTGGTTTCCTTCTTGATGAGTTAAATAAAACTTTAACACATTCTCTAAACTTATATGAGACTTATGTTTGTTTGTTTGTTAAACATTTTGAGAATCATACTTTAACAATTATTCCATTTTTGCTAAATACCAAAAAAAAAAGCTGAAGGAATTTGCTCCAAACTCATGATGACAGTTCTCTGACTGGGGGTTGGACTGAGGGAGATTTTTGAGATTTCTCCTGTGTTAAGTATTTTGCAATATATAAATTTAACTTTATGTAATATTTATAATCAGAAAAATAAATTATTAAAAAAATAAATATGTATAAAACAATAATTCACACCAATGCCTGCCCTCACTCAACAAGTTTATGATCTGGCTGGAGAGATGGACATGTACTGCATACAATTAACTAGAAATACAAGGCAAGTTCCGACAGAAACCCTCAAAGGAAGGGGTTATAATCTACTGAGTGCTTACTAGATACCAAGTTTCATGTTAGGCCATTTACATAATTTCATTTTATCATCACAACAACCCTGTGAGGTAAACGCTATCTATCTCCATTTTTCACATAAAGAAGCTGAAGCTGAGAGTGACTTGTCCAAGATCTCACAACTGGGGATGGGAAGAACCAGAATTGAAACTTGATCTTTTTTATTCCAAAATACATACTCTTTCCATTCTACCACACCACCTATCATAGGCGTTGGGTCCCCCGGTTTGGGCTGGGTAAGACTGAAGTCAAATGCATATTTTATTTTTTTATTTTTATTTTTTTAAAGATTTATTTTATTTATTTCTCTCCCCTCCCCTCCCCCATTGTCTTCTCTCTCTGTCCTTTAGCTGTGTGTTCTTCTGTGTTCTCTTGCACCCTTGGTGGCACCAGGAAACTGCGTCTCTTTTTTGTTGTGTTACCTTGCTGCATCAGCTCTCCATGTGTGTGGCACCACTCCTGGGTGGGCTGTGCTTTTTGTCACATGGGATGGCTCTCCTTGCAGGGCACATTCCTTGTACATGGGGCACCCCCACACGGGGGCGTCCCTGCATGGCACAGCACTTTCTGTGTGAGGCAGCTCTGCGCATTGGCCAGCTCCACGCATGGATCAGGAGGCCCGGGTTATCGAACCCTGGACCCTCCCATATGGTAGGCAGATGCTCTATTAGTTGAGCTACGTTTGCTTCCCTAAATGCATATTTTATATTTGTTCTTGTTTCTTTTAATGGGGCAGGTCCATTCACACCTCACACAGACAGGAACAGACAAAAGGCCCTTATATCTAATATTTACCCAATCTAGCCTATGTCTTAGACTCTTCTTTATGGTTCCTTGCCCTTCATGCAATCATATCCTTGTCTTTCGGCTCCAGTCCCACTTTGATTTTCTGACCCATTTGGCTCTGCTTCTCTAATTTACCAACTTTTGGCCTCACATGGCTCTCCAATTTGCTCTTCCCCCAATGGATTTGCTAGCTTGCCAATGAAAAATTCTTCCTGCCAGCCTCAGCTCCAAGGTACTCACACCTGAAAGGCAAGCTCCCCTGTCTTCCAGCTTGGAAAGTAGGATTAACAGGCATAGCCAGGTCAGAAAACTAGAATTTCCCTGAGAGAGGAGTGGAAGAACCATGTGCTTAGAGAACCATACCAGGGATTTAGCATGAGAGCAGAAGAGCAGGAACTTATTTAAGTAAGAATGCAGTTGAAAGCTGGGGTTTGGAGGATGGGGAGGTATATAACAGGGAAAATCTCAAGTCTAGGCCTGTAGACTGACCTGGAAACCAGTGAGGAACTGCATATTGAGTCAGGAATAAAAGGAATGCAAATGCTTGATTTTAATGAATACTTCTGGGTGAGATAGTTTCCATTGGGGGTTTAAAGCTTAATCATTGGAACCTGCTTCTGCTTGTGATTTTCCTATAATATCTGGTAGTATGAGGCAATGAGGTATAAGAAAAGTGCTGTGGGAGTACTTAGGAAAGGGAGATTCAATTCTGGCTAGGTACTTGAGAGGTACTCAGAGGATGTGAGATTTGAATTAAGCATTGTGGGACAAGGAGGATTTCCATTGGTGGGAGTGCATTTTAGCAGGGAGAAAATTACAAATTTCACTACCAGAATTTTCCGATAAACCCAAATAGAAACCCTGCACTGATTATGCATTAACTACCCATTTTCCCTCCTCCTTCCCTTGCCTCTGGGAGCCCGTGCTCTACCTTTTGTCTCTATTAATTTGCATATTCTAGTTATTTCATATAAATGGAATAATATACTGTCCTTTGTGCCTAATGTATTTCACTCAACAACATGTCTTCAAGGTTCATGTTATAGCATGGGACAGTACTTCATTTCTAAGGATGAATACTATTTCATTATATGTCTATACCACATTTTGTTTATCCATTCATCTGTTAAAGGACATTTTGGTTGCTCCCACCTTTTGGCTATGATGAATAATACTGCTGTGAACATTGGTATATAAATATCTGTCCAAGTCCCTGTCCTCATTTATTTGTTATATACCTAGAAGTGGGATTGCTGGGTCATATGGTAATTATATGTTTAACTTTTTGAAGAACTACCAAACAGTTTTCTACAGTGGCTATATTACTTACATTCCTACCAACAATGTACTAAGATTCTTATTTCTCTACATCCTCACTAGTGCTTATTTTTCTTCTTAATTTTTATATAATAGCCATTCTAATGGGTATGAGGTGGTATCCCATTGTGGTTTTACATTGCATTTCCTTAATGGGAAATGCAATTCTGTTGATTGTCTTTTAACTTTTTTGATAAGATTTTTTTAAATGTATTTTTAATTTATTTTCCAAAGATACTTAGATTACATAAAACGTTACATAAGAAATATATGGGATTCCCATATGCCCCATTCCCCACATGTCCCACCCTTCCCCACGTAAACAACTTCTTTCATTAGTGTGGTATGATGATGTCTTTTGATGCACAAAATTTTTAATATTTTGATGAAGTCCCACTTGACTGCTTTTTTTCTTTGTTGCTCTTGCTGTTGGTGTAAAGACTAAGAATCCATTGCTTAATATGAGGCCCTATGGGTGTTTCCCTACATTTTCTTCTACGAGTTTTATAGTTTTAGCTCTTACATTTAGTTTTTTGATCCATTCTGAGTTTGTGTTTGTATATGTAGTAAAGTAGGGGTCTACTTTCATTCTCTTGCATGTAGATATCCAGTTTTCAACAGCACCATTTGTTCCTCATTGAGTGGACTTGGCACCCTTGCTTAAAATCAATTTGCCAGGGATATGAGGATTTATCTCTGACTCTCAATTTTATTTTGTTGGCCTATATGTCTGTCATTGTGCCAATACTGCACTATTTTGATTATTGTAGCTTTATAATGATAAGCTTTGAAATTGGAAAGTGTGAGTCCTCCAACTTTGTTCTTTTTTCAAGATGGCTTTGGCTGTTTGTGGCCCCTTGAAATTCCATATAGATTGGATGAATGGTGTTTCCGTTTATGTGATGAAGGCATTTGGAATTTCAATTGGGATTGTGTTAAATTTGTAAATTGCTTTGGGTAATATTGATATCTTAATAATACTAAGTCTTCCAATCCATGACCATGGAATATCTTTCCATTTACTTAGATCTTATTTAATTTCTTTCAGTAATGGTTTGTAGTTTTCTGGGTACAAGTCCTTTATATCTTTGGTTAAATTTATTCCTAGATATTTTATTATTTTTTAGTTGATATTATAAATGGAATTCTTTTCTTGATTTCATTTTTGGATTGCTCTTTGCTGACATATAGAAACACAACTGATTTTTAAAATTGATCTCATATTGCACCACTTTGCTGAATTCATTTATTAGATCTAATGGCTTTCTTGTAGATGCATTAGGATTTTCTATACATAAGATCATGTCATCTGCAAGTAAGAATAGTTTTACTTCTTCCTTTCCAATATGGATGCCTTTTATTTATTTTTTTCTTGCCTAATTGCTCTGGCAAGGAATACCAGGAAAAGTTGAAAGCAGTGGCCATAGTGTGAATCCTTGTCTTGTTCCTGATCTTAGAAGGAAAGTTTCCAGTCTTTCACCATTATGATGTTAGCTGGGTTTTTCATATATGCCTTTTATCATATTGAGAAAGTTATCTTCTATTCTTAGTTTTCTGAGTGTTTTTATCAAGAAAGGGTGCTGGATTTTATCAAATGCCTTTTCTTCATCAATCGAAATATTCAGGGTTTTTTTTCTTTCATTCTATTAATGTGGTGTGTTACATTGATTGATTTTCTTATATGGAACCACCCTTGTGTACCTGGGATAAATTCCATTTGGTCATGATGTATAATCCCCTTAATATGCTGCTGAATTCTGTTTGCTGGTGTTTTATTGAGGATGTTTATATCTATATTCATAAGAGATTTTGGTCTATAGTTTTCTTTTTGTGTCTTTATCCAGCTTTGTTATCAGGGTAATGCTAGCTGCCTAGAATGATTTAGGATGTGTTGTTCCCTCCTCTTTTGTTATTTGAAGGGTCTGAGAAAGATTAGTGTTAATTCTTCTATACATGTTTAACAGATTTCATTAGTGAAACCATCTGGTCCTGGAATTTTCTTTGTTGGGGGGTTTTTGAATACTGTTTCTCTCTTTACTTCTTATGCATCTCTTGAATCAGTTTTGTTAGTTTGTGTATTTCCAGGAAATTTTTCATTTCTTCTAGAGTATCTAATATGTTGGCATACATTTGTTCATAGTATTCTTTTATAATTTTCTATATTTCTATGAGGCCTGTGGTAAAGCCCCTGATTTCATTTGTTATTTTGTAACTTAAGACTTCACTTTTTTTTTTCTTGGTCAGTCTAGTGCAAGTCTTATCAATTTTCTTGATCTTTTCAAAGAACAAAATTTTGGTTTTGTTGATTCTTTAACATTTTTCAATTCTCTATTTTGTTTATCTCCATCCTAATCTTTATTATTCCCTTCTTTCTGCTGGCTTTGGGCTTGGCTTGCTCTTCTTTTTTCTAATTTCTTAAGGTGTAAAGTTAGATTGTTGATTTGGGATTTTTCTTCTTTTTAAAAGTAAGCATTTATAACAACAATTTTCCCTCTTAGTGTTAGCGGATTTTGTCTAGGTTCTTGACTATACTGTAGAAATGAATTTCAAGATCACGTTGGGTGAGTTAGACCAGTAATTTATTCATGCAGGGAGGGACAATAAATGGGAGAAAATAACAGATAAGGGGTTCCAGGTAGAGAGGAAGGGGTGGAAAAGTGATAAAGTGGGCTGATTTGTACACTACAATTTCCCCTTATAGATTATAAATCCCCAGGTTTACTTCTGCAGTGATCCAAATGGAGGAGAAGGCAGCCAGAGTCGGGGTCCAGAGGTGAGAGAGAGCATTCAGGCCTCATGCCCAGTTTTTTAACTATTAATTACTCCACTCCTTTGCTAATGGCAGGGGAGGGATTCCAACTGTTTTCTGTTTTGATTGATCACCCCACCCATCAATCCCCCATGAGGGCCCAATGATAAAGTCCTTGGGGAATATCCAGGGCTTCTCCTCGCTTCCAAAAGTCTTTGTTCTGAATGGCAGAATCTTGGGGAGGGTCTTTCAGCAGACATCTTCAGGATTATTGATGTCCACATGGACTCTCTGCCAGGTTTCAAATCCATCTATTGATTCCCTATCTTACTAGCCTGCTTCATTAGTACTACTTTTACTGCATCCCTTAAATTTTGATTTGTTGTGTTTTTATTTTCATTGTCTTAACATATTTTCTAATTTACCTGTAATTTCTTCTTTGAACCATTGTTTGTTTAAGAATGTGCTGTTTAATTACCATAAACTTGTGAATTTTCCATATTTCCTTCTTTTACTGATTGATTTCTGATTTTATTCCATCCTGGTTAGAGAAGATATTTATATTATTTTAATCCTTTTAAATGTATGGAGACTTGTTTTTGGCCTTACATCTGGTTTCTCCTGGAGAATGTCCCATAAGCTCTTGGAAAGAATGTATATTCTGTTTTTGGGTGGAGTGTTCTATCTATGTTTGTTAAGGCTGGTTGGTTTACAGTGTTATCAAGCCCTGTATTTCCTTATAAACTCTTGTCTAGTTATTCTAAACATTTTTGAAAGTAGGGTATTGAAGTTTCTAAGTATTATTGCAGAACTGTGTATTTTTCTCTTCAATTCTTTTAGTTTTTGCTTTTTATGTGTTGGGGCTTTGTCATTAGTGAATATGTGTTTACAGTTGTTATATTTTCTTGATGGATTGATCCTTTTAGTGATATATAATGTCCTTTGTCTCTTACAATAATTTTTGTCTTAAACTTTATTTTGTCTGATATTAGCATAGCCTCCTCAACTTTCTTTTGATTATTTGCATGTAATAATTTTTCAATCTTTTCCTTTCAACCTATTTGTGTCTGTAGATCTAGAGTGGGTCTTTTATAGAGAGCACACAGTTGGATCATGTTGTTTTGTCCATTCTGCCACTCTCTACTTTTTAATTAGGGTTTATCTATTTACATTTTGTGTAATTACTAAAAAGGAAGGACTTACTTCTCCCATTTTGCTACTTGCTTTCTATATGTGTTATACCTTCTTTATTCCTCAATTCTTCCATTACTGCCTTCTTTTCTGTTCAAATGGATTTTCTTAGTGTACTATTTTGATTCCTTTCCCATTTCTTTTTTTGTATATATTTTTTCATTTTAAAAACAATTTTTAAGGTATATCATTCATACATGAGCATTCATAAGCAATAAGTGTATAGTAAAAGTTATGAACTTACAAAACAAACATGCATAACATCAGACAGAGCTCCCATACATTACCCCACCACAAACATCTTGCATTGTTGTGAAACATTTATAACAAATTATGAAAGAGCATCTCCAAAATATTGCTACTAAATATAGTCCATATCTTACATTTGGCGTATTTCCCCCCCAACCCACTCTATTATACTTTTGTTCATAAACCATAAAATTTTTGTTTATAAACCATACACGGGTCAAGGAGGCCCAAGGTTTGAACCACGGACCTCCCATGTGGTAGACAGATGCCCTAACCACTGGGCCAATTCCGCTTCCCTAATAGTTGTTTTTGATACCCTATCATGCCATCTACAATCAAAACCAATTTTCTTTTCCATGTTTTCTGCTTTTTCTTTCCACCCTTTGACTTATTACACAAAGTCCATCATAATATCAATATATAACTGAACTGATGAGAGAAGACTTTTTTTATTGTTATCTATTTAGGATAAAGCATTCAGTCTTTCAATGTTGAATGAAGTATGAGTTGTATTTGTGAGAACAGAAATAATTCTGATGGTCCCAATTTTAGTAGGAAAGCATACAGCAGTCTTTTAAAATTATGTATGAAATTAACTGGAAGGTTTTTATATAGAGGCATTCCAGATTATAAATTTCCCAAAATTAAGATCAAGGAGTGAATTTTCACATCTGGACCATCATAATTATATTGCATATGTGTTAGAGGTTTGCAATAATTAACAAGCTGTAACTCAGTTTCCCCCGATATGCACTGGGGAAAGGCTAACCCCATCCCCCATAAGCCTATGGGTCCAAGGGCATGGCGCTTCCCCACAGGTTAAAGAAACCACATAGAGATGGGAGCAAAGGAAAATGGAAATCTTCCATACCTACATATCAGAGGGAGATAAAATTCCTACAGAACAACAAAAATATGCTCCTGCAGCATTCCAAAAAACCATAACTCCCTAGCCCACTATCTTCTAGTCACTGTCAGGGAATGTTTTCATCTCTAGGACTTCCTATTGGTCCCTGCACCTCACTCGAACCCTCAACCCCCTCCAACCAAATATCATTCCCCCACCTAGGAAAGTTCTGTATAAATTCAAATCCCCCCCTTCCAGGAGTGGGCTGAAGTCTCTCTTCAGACCCCCACCATGCTGGTGGGGGGGCTGCAGTCTGTTCAGACCCCCTCCATTAGGAGAGCTTCTCAATAAATCTTTGTCTGTAGTCATTTCTATCTCCATGTCCCAGTGAGTGCCGTATTTTCTCCAACACTATGAGTTTTGTAGATTTTAGAATATATTACTTATCTTTTTATGAACAAGATTTTTGCAGTAGATTCTGACTGATACTTCCTATTCAGCCATTTTGCTTGACTGAATGAATTACTATCTGTAGGACTTTCTCACGCACTGATAAAGACTAGTCACTTAAATGAAGTACTGTGTGCTCTAAGATCAGAAACAAAGCAAGGACGTCTGTTCCTATTCTTCAGATATTTAATCATTGGCTCAAAGAAATGTCCATCACTGACCCATTAGAGGCAACCACAATACTATATTCATTTACCTTAGAACACTCCCAAATAAATTTCACATATTCTCCTATTCTCAAACGTATAACTTTTCCATCACTGACCTCCACAACTCAGTCTTGAGATACCCACTTATTTGGTCAAGCTCTTCAAACAATAGCCCTTACAGAGACAAGATAACTGAAGCCCATAAGCTCCTTAATTGCTGAATAAACGATTTACCATTGAAAACATACTGCATCATGGATTTTCTGAAACTCCCCCATAGGGTTTTCTTATTTCATGTTTTCATAGTTATCACTAACCTGAGGTTTTTTTTTAGGACACCAAGGCTTTGGTTTGTCTGAATAATAGTGTGCAGTGATTACAGACCTAACGTTTCACTCCTGTGGATTTCACTTATTTTATTTAAATTGTAAGGTAAGACATTCCCATATTGAGTAAAGACATGGAATTTCTCACATTTGATTTCTCTAACTCTTCATTTCCATTTGGTTTATATTGTGAGTTCTCTCATATGGTATATCATCAGACCATCTTCTAATGGCTTTGCTACTTAGAGGACGTTCATGTGGGTTCTCTCCCTTATGAATTTCCTTAGATTAGCTTAAGTAGTACTGATGACTAAAGGCACTTCCATATTAATGGTAAATATAGTGTTTCTTCTGTATGTGAGTTCTCTGGTGTGTTAAAAGGAACTTCTATGAAAACACCCAATGAATATCTGAACATTTTTATATACCCTATATACAAGCCCTGGAGAACTCCCTCTCAACCATGTGTCTCTCATCAACAACATCCCACAGCAGTGTTCCACCCCTGCCATAGTTGTACTCCTCTGTGGTCCAAAACTTCTTAAAAAATGAAGCCTAATATATTGCCAAATTCGATAAGTAGGAAAATGAAATAGTTATGATAGGTTTTAAGATTAAAAATAGAATACATACTAATTTAGAAAAAATAAAATATAGTAAAAAATAAATTGGGGTATTGAAAAAATAAAAATATCATAAAACTTTGTTTTTGACATTTTAACTTTCATCATTGTAATAGGTTTTTCCCTGTATGTACAGTGGCAAGGCAATGCCTTTCATTCCTTCCTCAGTGTCTACATAATGTTTTTTTTAATTTTCAATTTTGTCTTAAAAATTTTTAGATCACAGTAAACTCACATATACAATATAGGGGACTCCCATATATCCAACATCAAGCTCTTTTCCTCCTTCCCCAGCAGTGATCTTTTTACATGTTCATGCTATATTTGCTGCAGCTGATGTAAAGGTATTGAAACATAGCTACAAAACATGTTGCATTTTGCCTTACATTGTGGTTTATATTTTAAACAACAATTTTCTAAATTTTTATTACATTTTGGTTTATATTATGGTTTACATTTTAGGCTATACACTTTTATAAATTGCTATTGAAATTTAACATGTTCTATATCCATCATTGTATGATCTTGTGGAACATTTCCATTGCCCCCCAGTTACCCATGTTTCCATCTATTTTATTCCTCTCTCCCCCTCCCCTCAGGACCCACAGTGACAACCAATTTTTACTGCCTGAAGGACCAGATTCACAGATATTTGCAACAATGTTGAGGGCTTAACACACTAGAATGTCCTCCCCAATTGAGAGCTACCAATTCCCTCAAGAGACACCCTTACCTGTGATTGAGAATATCAGGCCTCCCCAGGATGGGAGTACAACTTCCCACTAATTATATGGGTCTTTACTCAATGATATAACACACTATGAGAAGACAAGCACTCACACACTCCCTAGAAACCTGCCCATGTCAGATGCCCCACATTAAGCATTTTCATAGTAGTTAGAGTTACAAATGACAACTGAGGGAATGCTGAGTTCCTAGCTAGGGGAACATTGTCACATTCACCAATGGAACAGCAAAAATCTCCCAAATGCAATGGGAAGGACCAGTGAAGAAGGATGGTCCAATGATGAGCACATGATACTGATGACTATGCTTATAAGCCTGTGTGCCTGAAATTTCAACTAGGCCTAGATCAGCAGGTGGCCTAAGAGTTACCTCCTGAGAGTCTCCAAGTTGCTTAAATTTGGTCACTCAATAAGCCAAACTTATCATGTAAATACATTATGTTCCCCCAGCATGGGACATGACTCCTGGGGATGAGCCTCCCTGGCACCAAAGGATTACTACCAATCACCAGCTGGTGATGCAACTAGAAAAAGACCTTGAATAAAAGGGGGAAATGGTAAAGACGAATGAGTTTATTTGGCTAAGAGATTTCCAAAAGAGTCAGGAGGTCATCATGGGAGTCATGTGTGAAAAAGTCTCAGCAGGATCCCAGAGACAGGTAGTGGTCCTCCTGATGGCTTTGGAGACACACAGATTCTAAAGTCATGGTAGATGGCTCTGGAGCTCAGTGTCTTGTCAGTGGACCTTACTTTGGAATTTGTACTGCTGAGTGTGATGGAGTAAGACTCATATGTGACCTTTCTACACATGCCTTTTCTGTCACTTTTGCTGAGCCTGTGGTTGGCACTGGGGTTTGTGTATACTCTGGAGACTTGAACCTTTGTACTGGCCATGTGCCAGCTGGGCACTGAGCCTCAGCAGAGTTGCAACTCCTACTCTCCAGTTCATTGGACTTACCCAGGTCAGCTAAAAGGGAGGTGAAGTTGGTTAACCAACACACTAGGGAACTGAGATTGCCTACAGGTGCAAACAGGAGAATTGCATCTATCAACTATGTGGGATCTAAGCACCCTCTCAATTTAGAGGTGAAAAGGACATCACCATCCCAGGGTCCACAGGATGCAGGAATAAAGTATGGATTAGAGTGGACTTACTGATATTCTACTATAGAACTATTGTGAATCTAGCAATGGAAGAAATTGTATCATTGCTATGGAGACAGTGGCCATGGTAGTTGCTGAGGGCAGGGGAAGGGAAGAAGATATGTGATGTGGGACATTTTTGGGACATGGAGTTGTCCTAAATGATAATGCAAGACAAATATTGGACATTACATATCCTGCTATAACCACACTGTATGGACTGGGGAAGAGTATAAACTACAGTATAAAGTATAATCTTTATGGTACTGCAGTGCTCCAAAATGTATTCACCAAATGCAGTGAATGTGCCACAATGTTGGAAGAGGTTGTTGATTTGGGAGTAGTGTGGGGGTGTGGGAGGTGGGGTATATGGGAACATCATATTTTTTTTAAAGATTTATTTTTTCTTTCTTTCTTTATTCCCCCCCTTTGCAGATTGCTTGCTGTCTGCTCTCTGTGTCCATTTGCTGTGTGCTCTTCTGTGTCTGCTTTCTCAAGTTGCAGCATCTTGCTGTGCTGGCTCTCTGTAGGCATGGGCTGTCAGCTCTTCGTGCACACAGGCTGTCAGCTCTCTGCGTGTGCAGACCGTCAGCTCTTTGAGGTATGGGCCAGCTTGCTTTCACAAGGAAGCCCTGAGATGTGAACCCAGGGCTTCCCATATGATAGATGGGAGCCCAATTAATTGAGCCACAGCCTCTTCCCCCTTCGTTATTTTTTAATGCACAAATTGTCCTATCATTGACTAGTGGAATCACTTTCAAAATGGCTTCTATGTCTTGGACAAAATTCCTGTAATCCTTCATATATTCCTTGCACTCCATGATATCCTAGGCTCATCTTGGACATTTACTGCCTCAGATCTGGAAAGTCATTTCTCCAACGGGTCTGGTTCCTTTCAGTGGGAAATGGTATGTAAAGACCTAAGCCTGTGTAGTAATGGTATTTGTTGCTACTGGGTTGTCATTGATTCTACGCTTTTCAGTGGACAGAGCTAGAAAAATGTTTTTAAAAGAAAAAACTCATGAGTTCATAATGGTATTTCCAATTCAAATTTAGTAGTGCAGTGTTTTATCTAACTTCCTTATTTTATACTTGTATCTTTTCTCCTCTTACCCTGACAATCTGGGTTTTTAACTACACTAAACTCCTACTCATTTGCTTTATTTTAAATAAGCCAACAATAATTTAAAAATAACAATGCCAGTATTACTGTTAACAATAATACTTCTGAAAGCAGTTTAAGATTTTTTGTGATTTATTTTATCCTTAGACCATATACCAAAATACTGTGTAGAGATTTGTAGCCAAATTACTGTGCTTTAAAGCCACTTGAAGTTACTCTCTTTTCTATTATGCCACCAACTTGATTAACAGGGAGGCTCATTTTTTTCTGTTCATTTTCAAGTTTTAGGAACTTATTTTTATTTTTCTCTGAACTTAATTTTATTTTTAATCATGGTTCCAGAGTCAATAATACATAAAATACATTCAGGGAAGTTTAGCTTCCATCCCCATCATTGCACCCTTTCCCTCCTTCCCCCAGTTGTTATATTTTGGTTCATACTTTTGATTTTTCATATTGAAAAATATATGCAAATATGCATATATTTATGTTTGTGCGTATATATGTGTGTATGTATTTCTCCCCTTTTTGTACACAAAATATGGCATAGTAAAAAAATTGTTCTCTACTATGCCTTTTCCACTTAATATGTCCTGGAGATAATCCCATGTCAATATATGAAAATTATCTTCATTCTTTTTTTTATAACTGCATATTACTCCATTGTGTGAGTACACTGTTTTTTTTTTTTCCTTCAGTATTTTGATCTTACAAACAATGCTATAATGCATAGCACTGGGCATATGTCACTTTACATTTTTTTCCAGTATGTCTTTGGGATAGGTTCTGGGAAGAGAGATTGCTATATGTGTTGATATGTGATTTTACTATATTGACCAATTCCCCTCCTTAGAGGTAATACCATTTTGCATTCCCACCAGTAATGTGTGTGATCCCAGGCCTCTTTACGTCTCTCTTTACTGTTGCTTAAATTGGTAATTTTGGCCTTCATGGCATGCGAGAGATTTCATCTCTCTCACCACTCATCACATGGAAATATACCAGCGCTTTTCCCTATTACGTATCCTTTGCCTGACAGTATTGAGAATCACTATGTGGCCAGCCTCGGCTTATTATTTAGCCACTTCTAAAGCTGCCTGGGGCTGAGGAATGTTCTGAAACATTTTAAACTGCCCCAACAGCCTGATTGCAAATGAGTTGTCATCCTCTGCTGCCTACACCAACCTTTTGAATTGTCATCCTCTGCTGCCCATGCACCTGTGTCTGGTGAGCATACCCTAGTACACACAGGCAGAATAGGATATTAAATATGCATTTTATACTTCTCTGAAACAGTTGCTTTCTGCTTATTATTATCAACTTTGAAGTAAATCCATTAGAAGCCCCCAAAAGACAAAGACCATTTTCGTTGTTGTTACTTCTTTCATCTGTGGCACTTGCCTTCGCTTCCATTTGCAGTCAGTGTCTTCTTGCAGCTCTCATCATCTTTTTTTTTTTTTTTAAATGTTAGAGACATTTTATTTTTATTTTTTTTTTAATTTTTTTATTTTTTATTGACTTTGTAATAATATTACATTAAAAATATATATGTGAGGTCCCATTCAACCCCACCCCCCCACCCCACCTCTCCCCCCCCCAACAACACTCGTTCCCATCATCATGACACATCCATTGGATTTGGTAAGTACATCTTTGGGCACCTCTGCACCTCATATACATTGGTTCACATCATGGCCCATACTCTCCTCTATTCCATCAAGTGGGCCCTGTGAGGATTTACAATGTCCGGTGATTACCTCTGAAGCACCATCCAGGGCAGCTCCATGTCCCGAAGACGCCTCCACCTCTCATCTCTTCCTGCCTTTCCCCATACCCTTTGTCCATTATGTCCACTTTTCCCAATCCAATGCCACCTCTTCTATGTGGACATTGGATTGGTTGTGTCCATTGCACCTCTATGTCAAGAGGAGGGTCAGATTCCACCTGGATGCTGGATGCAATCCTCCCATTTTCAGTTGTAATCACTCTAGGCTCCATGGTGTGGTGGTTGTCCTTCAACTCCATCTTAGCTGAGTGAGCTCTCATCATCTTGTGGCAGGTCAGCAGACTTGAAAACCAAAATGCTGACTTCAAATGTTCGATGACAATATTTTCCAAAATATCACAGTTTCAGTTTCTCCCACCATCTTTTTCAATGCTGTGAAGTAGAACATGTTTATCACGAATGTTCCCAGATTTTCTTTTCTAAGCCTCCCTGAATTTTTGACTCCCATCCCCTCTTCAAGGTGCCCTCTCTCTAACCTTACTCACAGCCCCGGTGGTTTCAGCACCCTCTGTTCATCCCTCCCCCCATTTATACCTTCTTGTGATCATATATCACCATGCTCCTCTCCCAGAGTTTGTTTTCTGGTTGGTAAGGAAAGGCTATGTCCTTGGCTAAAGGGATTTCAGGCACCAGGGATGGTGGTAATGGCAGGGTGGGGGAGAGGTACAAACTTGTGAGGGAAGTGAGACATTTTCCTGCGATCATGCCATGCAGGCATCATGTATTCAGCCTATTCAGGGGCCCTGTCTTAGCAATCTGAGCGAGGAAGAGAGAACACGTTATGATATAATGGCAATTTTTTACAAGATATCTATTTCTATGCATGGCATATGCTGGGTACCTGCCACTCATTATAGTGTTTCCCAGAGCTGACCTGATGTTTCAGTGACAGTCTATAAGGTGAGATATGAAGAGTTCTGGGAAGACACCACAACCCCAAAAATGTTTTTCACTAGACTTTTACTCTTCTGGAAATTTTAACTCACATGTGAAAATACATATTTTAAATTATAAAAGCAATGTAGGATTCTACTTAAAGATGGCAGATTGAACACATGCATTTGTTTTACTTCTTCCCCAAGTCCCATTAAAATTGCAGGGAAGGAAAATGGCATTGATGGAGGTAGGCACACCTCAGCTCTTTCACAAAAAATGGCAGAGAAGGGGCAAAATCCTACCCAAATGGGTTGTTTTGGGAATCCACAGTGCAGGAGACTGCAGGGCATCATTCTGGAGGGAACTGGACAAAGAGATAAAAAGGCCAAGGTAAAACCATGAGTTGCTCACCCCTGTGGCTGGAAACCACATCTGTCTAAGCCCTACCCTCAAGGCAAATAGCCTCTGTTTTCATGAACTTTACTGTAAAAGTGTGGAAATATGTAGAGTGGATGGTAACACATAGTGAGTAACAGCTAGTTTATAAATGGGAATGTGGCTGAAAATGGTAGTCTAGGAATGTAAATGCCAATTGACAGAAAGCTAAGGAATAATCTAGGGACTGAATAACACAGTAAACCCAGAGGAGGATGAGAACTGTAGGTTGGTGATACAGATGCAAAAGTGTTCTTTGTGAACTAGAGCAGGTGTACATCACTCTTGCAGGGAGGTGTGAATGTGGAGAAGAATGGGAAAAATTCAACTGGAGTGACCTATGGACTATGGTTAACAGTAAGAATGTAATATTCATGCATCTATGCCAAAGATGTACTGTGTTAATAATGGGGGAGTATGGAAAAAGTGTGCCAAATGTACATGGTGGACCATGGTTGGTGGTAATGGTTTGATGATATTATCTCATAATATCTAACAAATGTTTCATTATGGTGTGGAGTATTAATAGAGGTGTGTTGTATGGGAATTCTGAACATGTACATGATTGTTACAAAAGTTTACAACTTCTGTCATAAAAATATATTTAAAAAATAATAATAGGGTGTGTTAGGGGAAAATACACCAAATGTAATATAAGGACTAAGTAGTAAGATTTTGACAATATTCGTTCATAATTTGTAACAAATATCTCACCACAATGCAAGGTGTTGGTGGTGTGTTCACATATGGGATCCCTGTATGATGTTACGCACATTTGCTTTGTAAGTCCACAGCTTTTACTATACACTTATTGTTTATGTATGTTCATGTAAAAATGATATAAAATAATAATGGTAATAATAATATTAGGGTGGGGTGGGGGAAATACTTTGGTTAGTAGTAATATTTTGAGGATACTCTTTAATCATTATTTAAAAATGTTTCACAGCAATGCAAGGTATTGGTGGAAGAGTGAAGATGAGAGTCCTGTATGATGTTATGTATGTTTGTTTTATAAGTTCACAACTATTACTATACACTGATTGTTTATGTGTGTTTATGTATGAGTGATATACCTCAATAAATTTTTTAAAAATGCACTGGAAGTGGTAAAAACAGCATGATATTGGAATAAAGATAGACACATAGACCAATGGAACTGAATTGATGGTTCAGAAACAGACCCTCACATCTATGGCCAAGTGATTTTTGATAAGCCTGTCAAGCTCACCTAGTGCAGACAGAACAGTTTATTCAACAGTTTATTCAATGGGAGGACCATATACCCATAGCCAAAAGAAAAAAAGAAGACCACTTTCTTATACCTTATGCAAAAATTAACTCAAAAATGGATCAAAGACTAGACCTAAATATAAAAGGAAGTACAATAAAGTTCCTAGGAGAAAATGTAGGGAAACATCTTCAAGACTTGGTGGTAGGTTGTGGATTCTTAAACCTTACACCAAAAGCATGAGCAATGAAGGAAAATATGGATAAATGGGAGTGTCTCAAACTTAAACATTTCTGTGATTCAAAGGACTTCATCAAAAAGGTAAAAAGTCAGCCCAGTTGATGGGAGAAAATATTTGGAAACCACTTATCCAATAAGGGTTTAATTTCCATTCTATATAAAGAGATCATACAACTCAACAATAAAAGAGCAAGCAATCCAATTTTAAAATGTGCAAAAGATTAAAATAGACATTTCTCCAAAGAGGAAATACAAATGGCCAAAGAGCACATGAAAAAATGTTCCATATCAGTAGCTATTAGGGAAATGCAAATTAAAACAACAATGAGATATCATCTAACACCACATAGAGTGGCTATTATTAAAAAACAGACAACAATAAGTGCTGGAGAGGATGTGGAGAAATAGGAATATTCCTTCACTGTTGGTGAGAGTATAAAATGATGGAGCCTCTGTGGAAGACAGTTTGGCAGTTCCTCAGAAAGCTAAATATAGAACTGCCATATGATCCAGGAATTACTCTACTAGGAATATATCCAGAATAACTAAAAACTATGACACAAACAGACATCTGCACATCAATGTTCATAGCGGCCTTCACGATTGCCAAAAGATGGAAACAACCCAAGTGTCCTTCCAGCAATGAATGAATAAACAAAATGTGGTATATACATACAATGGAATACAGTGCTGCAGTAAGAAGAAATGAAATTGGGACACAAGTGATAACATGAATGAGTCTTGAAGATATTATACTAAGTGAAGTAAGCCAGTCACAGAAGGACAAATATTGCATGGTCTCATTAATATGAACTAAATACAAATAATAAACACATAGAATTAAATCCTAGAGTATAGGTTATTAGGAGATAAGAAGAGGGTTGAGAAGAACTATGGATGATTAATGTATGTAGAAATTTCAATTAACTTGACTGTAAAAGTGTGGAGATGGATAGAGTTGATAGTAACACATTATAGTGGGTAGCAACTGGTTTATAAATGGGATTGTGGCTGAAAAAGTTAGTTTGGGAAATATAAATGTCAATAGAAAGAAAGCTAAAGAATAATCTAGGGACTGAATAACACAGTGAACCTGGAGGCGGTTGAGAATTGTGGTTAAGGGTACAAATGCAAGAAAGTCCTTCTGTGAGCTAGAGCAGATGTACATCACTATTGAAGGGTGATGGGAATATAGAAAAGCATGGGAAAACTACAATTGGTGTGACATATAGAGTGTGCTTAACAGCAATGCTATAATATTCTTGCATCGATGTCAAAGCTGTACTGTGTTGATAATGGAGGTGTATGGAAAAATTGTGCCAAATGTATGCTATGGACCATGATTGGTGGTAATAGTCTGATGATATTGTCTCATAATCTGTAGCAAATATTCCACCAGGGTGTGGAGTTGTATGGGAAATCTACACATCTGTATGATTGTTTTGCAAGTTCACAATATCTGTGACAAAAATATATTTTAAAAAATTAGTATGGGTTGGGGGAAAAATATACCAAATGTAAGATAAGGACTATAGTTGGTGGTAATATATACATTTTTTATCCTCCCCCCTTGTTTATTTTTGCATGCTGTCTGCTCTCTGGGTTCATTCACTGTGCACTCTTCTGTGTCTGTATTTATTTTTTATTTCCCTTCCCCCTTGTGGCTTGCTTGCTGTTTTCTCTCTGTGTCCATTTGCTGCTCATTCTTCTGTGTTTTTGCTTGTCTTCCTTTTTTGTTGTGTCACCTTGCTGAGTCAGCTTTCCATGGTGCTTGTGGGCTGGGCAGCTCTCTGCAGCATGCAGGTGAGCCTGCCTTCACAAGGAGGCCCCAGGATGTGAACACAGGGCCTCCCATATAGTATATGGGAGCCCAAATAATTGAGCCATAGCCACTTCCCAGTTGGTAGTAATATTTTGACGATGCTCTTGCATAGTTTGTAACAAATGTTTCACAACAATGCAAAGAGTTGGTGGAAAGGTGATGTATGAGACCCCTGTGTGATTTATGTATGTTTATTTTGTAAGTTCACAATCTTTACTATACACTTATTGTTTATGTGTGTTCATGTAAGAATGATATACTTAAATAAAAAATAAAAAATTTTAAAAAATGCACTGGAAGCATGTAACAGCAGATTTGAATAGGCAGAGGAAAAAATCAGTGATATGGAAGACAGAGCTGAAAAATCGGACAGATAGTAGAACAGATAGATAAAATGATAGAAAAAAAAATCTAGCAGGGACTTAGAGATTTGAATGACAGCATGAAATGCACAAACATATGCATTATAGGTATCCCTGAGGGAGAAGAGAAGGGAAAGCAGACAGAAGGAGTATTTGAGGAAATAATGGCTGAAAATTTCCCAACTCTATTGAGGGACATGGACGTACATGTCCAGGAAGTGTGGCACACCCCAAACATTATAAATCTTAACAAGCCTACCCCAACACATATACTTATCAAATTGTACAATGCTATGGACAAAGACAAAATACTGAAAGCAGCAAGAAAATAGAGACCCATCACATACAAGGGAAGCTCAATAAGATTAAGTGCGGATTTCTCATCTGAAACCATGAATTCAATAAGGCAGTGGTAATACATAGTTAAGGTGCTAAAAGAGAAAACTTCCAGCCAGCAATTCTCTATCCAGCAAAGCTAGCATTCAGAAATGAGGGAAAATTCAATATATTCATAGATAAACAGAAATTAAGAAGTTTGTCAACAAGGAACCTGCCCTTCAAGAAATACTAAAGGGAGTTCTGCAGGTTGATAGGAAAGAAAATAGGGGAGAGAGAGAGTTGGAGGAGAGTGTAAGAATAACCAAAAAGATAAAAAGAGAAATCAGACCAACATATAGCATACATAAACCTAAGGAAAATATGGCTAATGTAAGTAATTCCTTTAGAGTAATAACATTGAATGTTAATGGATTAAACTCTCCAATCAAGAAACACAGATTGGGAGAATGGATAAGGAAATATGACCCATCTATATGCTGTCTACAAGAAACTCACCTTAGACACAATGACACAAGGAGCCTGAAAGTGAATGGTTGGAAAATAATTTTACATACAAACAATAATCAGAAAACAGCAAGAGTAGTTGTACTAATATTGGACAAAATAGAATTTAAATGCAAAACTATTGTAAGAGACAAAGAAGGCCCCTATGTATGAATAAAAGGGGTATTCTATGAAGAAGAAAAACAATCATAAACATTTATTGGGAAATGACCATGGCTCAAGTGACTGGGCTCCCACCTACCATATAGGAGGTCCAGGGCTTGATTCCCAGGGCTTCCTGGTGAAAGGCAAGCTGGTCCATGGTGAGCTGGCCCAAGTGGACAGCCAACCTATGCAGAGTGCTGGCCCATGTGGAATGCTGCCCTGCACAGGAGTGCTGGCCCATGCAGAGACTTGGCAGAGCAAGATGACACAACAAAAGGAGACACAGAGGAAAGACAATAAGAGACAGAGCAGACCGGGGAGCTGAGGTGGCTCAAGAAATTGAGCACCTTTCTCCCACTCTGGAAGGTACCAGGATCAGTTCCCAGTGCTGCCTAAAAAGAAGATAAGCCAACACAGAAGAATGCACAGTGTTCTGTCAGTCCAAAACAGCAAGGGGGAGGAGATAAATAAATAATTCTTTAAAAACAACAACAACAAACATTTATGCACGTAACCAGGGTACCTCAAAATATATGAGGCAAACACTGGAAAAATTAAGTGGAGAAATAGACATCTCTACAATTATAGTGGAGGACTTTTATACACCATTATAACCATTAAACAGAACATCTTGACAGAGGATCAATAAAGAAATAGAGACCTTAAATAATACATTAGAGGATCTGGACCTAATAGGCATATACAGAACATTACACCCAAATACTGCAGGATGTATATTCTTCTTGAGCACACATGGACCATTCTCCAAGATAGACCACATTCTAGGTCACAGAAAAACTCTCAATAAATCAGAAATATTGAAATTGTACAAAGTAATTTCTCTGACCATGGTGGAATGAAGCTGGAAATCAGTAAGGGGCAGAGAAGCAGATTAAGTAAAAAGATATGGAAGTTAAACAGCATACTCTTAGCCATTCAGTGGGACAAGGAGGAAATTGCAAAAGAAATCAGTAACTACCTTAAAACAAAGATGACAACACAGAATATCAAAACTTATGAGATACAGCAAAAGCAGTGCTGAGAGGGAAATTCATAGCCATAAATGCCTACATTAATAAAGAAGAGCTAAGATCAAAGGCCAAACTGCACACCTGGAGGAATTAGAAAAAGAACAACAAACTAACCCCAAAGCAAGTAGAAAGAGGGAAATAACAAAGAATAGAGCAGAACTAAATGAAATTGAAAATACGAAAGCACTAGAAAAAAATAAAGAGAAACAAAAGCTGGTTCTTTGAGAAGATTAGTAAAATTGACAAACTCTTAGCTAGACTAACAAAGTAAAAAGAGAAGATGCAAATACATAAAATAAGAAATGAGAAAGGGGATATCACCACTGATCCCACAGAAATAAAAAGTATCATAAGAGGATACTTTGAAAAATTGTATGCCAACAATGATAATTTAGAGGAAATGAACAAATTCCTAGAAACACACAAGCAGCCTATATTGACAAAAGAAGAAACTGATGAACTCTACAGACCAATCACAAGTAACAAGATAGAATTAATCATCAAAAACCTCCCAACTAAGAAGAGCCCAGGACCAGAGAACTTCACAGGTGAATTCAACCAAACATTCTGGAAATAACAACACCAGTCCTGCTTAAACTTTCCAAAAAATAGAAGTGGAGAGAACATTGCCTAACTCATTCTATGATGCCAACATTACACTAATACCAAAGCCAAACAAAGACACCACCAGAAAGGAAAACTGTAGACGAATCTCTCTAATGAACCTGGATGCTAAAATCTTCAACAAAATGCTTGTATTTATATCTAACAACACATGAAACGTATTATACACCATGACCAAGTGGGTTCATCTCGGGTATGCAAGAATGTTTCAACATAAGAAAATCAATCCATGTAATACACCACATAAACAGATAGAAAGAAAAAAACCTGGAACAAGACAAGGATGCCCACATTTAGCACTCTTGTTTAACATTGTGCTAAAAGTATTTGCTTGAGCATTTAGGCAAGAAAAAGATATAAAAGATGTCCAAATTGGAAAGGCAGAAGTAAAAATTTCACTATTTGCAGATGACATGATCCTATACCTTGAAAGCCCTGAGAAATCTACAAAAAGGTTTCTAGAGCTTATAAATGAGTTCAGTAAAGTGGCAGGTTATAAGATTAATGTGCAAAACCCAGTAGCATTTCTGTACAACAATAATGAGCAATATGAGGAGAAAATCAAGGAAAAAAATCCCATTTACAATAGCAACTAAAAGAATCAAATACCAAAGAATAAATTTAAAGATTTAAACGACTTGTACACAGAAAACTATACAATACTCCTAAAGAAAATCAAAGAAGACCTAAAAAATGAAAGAATGTTCCCTGTTCATGGATAGGAAGACTAAACATCATTTAGATGTCTCTCCTACCCAAACTTATTTACAAATTAGATTCAGTCCCAGTAAAAATTACCATAGCATTTTTTACTGAACTGGAAAAGCTAATGATGAAATTTATTTGGAAGGGCAAGAGGCCCCAAATAGCCAAAGACATATTGAAAAAGAAAAGTGAAATAGGAAGAATCACTCTACTTGACTTTAAAACATACTACAAAACTACAGTGGTCAAAACTGCATGATATTGGTGCAAAGATAGACATACTGACAAGTGGAACCAAATTGAGAGTTCTGATATAAATCCTTACATATACAGTTAACTGATATTCAACAAGGCCACCAAGCTCACTTAACTAGGTGAGAGAGGCCTCTTCAACAAATGTTGCTTGGAGAACTGGATATCCATATCCAAAAGAAAGAGAGGAACACCATTTCACATGTTATGCAAAAATTAATGCAAGGTGAATCACAGATATATATATATAAGAGCCAAGACCATAAAGATCTGGGAAGATAATGTAGGGAAGTATCTACAGGATCTTGTATTAGGCAATGCTTTCATGAACTTTACACACAAAGCATGAGCAATGAAAGAAAAAATAGATAAATGGGACCTCCTCAAAATTAAAAACCTTTGCACCTCAAAGGAGTTTGTCAAGTAAATGAAAAGACAACCTACTCAATGGGAGACAATATTTGGTAACCATCTATGTGATAGGGGCCTAATATCCAGCATATAAAAAGAAATCCTATACCTCAAAAATAAAAAGACAAACAACCCATTTTAAATGATTACAATAGACACTTCTACAAAGAAATAGAATGACTAAAAAGCACATGAAAAGATGCTCAACATTAGTAGCTATTAGGGAAAGGCAAATCAAAACTACAATGAGATACCATCTTATACCCATTGGACTGACAGCTATTAAAAAACAGAGGACTGTAAGTGTTGGAGAGGATGTGAGGAATGGGAACACTTATCCATTGCTGGTGAGAATATAGAATGGTGCAGCCATTGTGGAGGATAGTTTGGTGGTTCCTCAGGAAGCTAACTATAGAACTGCCAAGTGATCAAGCAATCTGGATATACACCCAGATGAAATGAAAGCAAAACAGGGACCTGAACAGACATATGCACATCAATGCTCATAGCAGCATTATTCACTATTATGAAAAGTTGGAAATAACCCAAATGTCCATGAACAGATGAATGGATAAACAAATTGTGGTATATACACACAATGGAATATTACTCAGTTGTAAAAAGCAATGCAGTATTAAAATATAGGATAACATGGATGAATTTTGAAGACCTTATGTTGTGTGAAGCAAGCCAGGCACTGAAAGACAAATATTACATGACCTCACTGATATGAATTAAGCAGGCTGAGCAAACTCACAGAGTTTGAGACTGGAAGACAGGTTTACAGGAGACAGAAAGGGAGAAGAAGGTTGTAAGTCAATGCCCACATGGGTAAAATCTATGATAAGTTGGAAGGGTGTAGTTGTGCAGTGGATGGGTGCTGTGCGAATGAAAGACTCACACACCAAAGCTCATATGCAGGGAGGGCTCCATCTGCTTTATTTCTTACTTATATACCATGTGTTTTCGAATTAGGCCAAGGGCAGTGGTTAAAGTTAAATTTTTCAAGGATGTTTTGTCTTGGAACAAGAAACTTTGTTCCTAGACTCACATCCTGTCTAGCAGCAGAAATGCAAGAGGAATTCATTTTCAAACTTCAAATGCAAAGAGACAGCTTGTACAGAGATAAGCAAGAACAGAGCTATTTTTGCTCTGGAGCAAGAACAGATGAGCTTTTAGAAATCACTAAACCATGCCCTTGCTGAGGTGGTAGAACTAATCCCCGCAGATGGACATGATGGTGGTGCAGTGATGCTACTGGACTGGGTAGTGCTGGTTTGTGAGTGTGGTAGGGTGGGGAGTGTGGGTTGGACTGTCTGTGGAACTGGGTGGAGCGTTGGGGGAGAGAGCAGATGAACTCTTGGGGTTTGTGGGTATGTGGTTTAAACTACAACGTTGGGAATGTTTTTTTTTTTTTTGGCAAATACAGCAGGGGAGGGTTACTGGTTTAGAGTGTTGGATGTGGCGGGCATGTGGGAGAGGGAGCACCTGGGGCAGGCTTCTATGGAGTGTGTGAGTGTTCATCTTGTCATATTGTGTTGTATCAGTGGATGGAGACTCCACAGTGAGCAGGAAGGTATTGAACTCTCATATTGGGGAGTCCCACTATGTTCTCAAGTAGAGGGGCAGGAGTCTCTCAAGAGCATAGGCAGTGCCTAATAGGGGAGGTCAGGCCAGCACATCAAGTTCTCAATGTTGTTGCAAGTAACTATGAATCTTGTTCTTCAAAGAGTGAAGCTTGGTGGTTGTCATGGGTCCTGAAGGGAGGGGGAGGAGAAAGGAATAGAATAGATGGAATATGGAGCATTTTTGGGGAGATGGAAGTGCTCTACATGATCTTGCAATGATGGATGCAGGACACATTAAATTTCATCAAAATTTATAAAAGTGTATGGTCCAAAATGTAAGCCATAATGTAAATCATTGACCATGGTTAGTAGCAATGCTTCAATATTTGTACATCAATTGTAACAAATGTACCATCCACATGTAAAATGTTATTAATAGGGGAAAAGGGGAAATGGGGAGGATGTTGGGTATATGGGAATCCCCTACATTCTGTACATCACTTTTCTGTAACTGAAAGCTTCTTTGAAGACAAAATGAAAAAAATAAAACAATGGGGTAATAAACAGAAGAAAATGTCACTGTAGATACAAGACAATAGATCTTACAGTGATGAAAGACATGATGTCAAAAATTTTTTTAATTTTATATTTTTAATTATTCAAAAAAATTTTAATTTTTGTATTTTATTTGTTAGTTTTTAAATTATCATTATTATTTCATTTTCTTATTAATTGTAGTTTGTTGGCTTCATTTTTGAAGAAGTTTTGGATCACAGAAAGTTTAAAACTGTGGCAGGGAAGGATCATTGATGTGGGGTGTCAGTGATGGGGGATGCATGGGAGGAGGTTCACCTGGGGCATACCTATAAGGCATATAAATGTATTCAGGTGTTTATGGGGCATTTTCACAGTGGGAGGAGAGTCACACTATAACCAAAAGAATATTGAATTCCAATCCTGGGGAGCTCTGTCACGTTCTCTAATGGGACAGCAAGAATCCCCCAAGTACAGGGGCAGTGACTAGAGAAGGAGGATAGACCATTGATTGTTCCTTGATATTGATGATTCTACTTATGAAACTTTACTTTTGAAATTGAGGCTTAGCTTAGAATTTCAGGTTGCCTAAGTGTTACCTCCTGAGGACCTCCTTGTTGCTCAAATGTGGCCTCTCTCTAAGCCAAACTCAGCATATAAATGCATTTCCTTCCCCCCAGTGTGGGACATGACTCCCAGTGTGGAGCCTCCCTGGCACCAAGGGATTACTACCAAGCACCAAGTAGCAATGCAACTGGAAAAAGACCTTGACCAAAAAGGGAAAAGGAGAAAGACAAATGAGTTTATATGGCTAAGAGACTTCAAAGTGAGTCAGAAGGTCATCCCAGAGGTTATGCTTATGCATATCTCAGCAGGATCCCATTGACTGCCACAGTAAATATTGCCTCAAATAGTGGGGCTCCTGAGGTTCTGGAGGCACCCAGACACTATAGGCAGGTCTGACAGCTCAGGAGTTTGGTGTCCTACTTTGAAATTTATGTTCCCCAGTGTGACAGAGTTGATCTCAGTGTGGTTTCCCTATACATTACTCTTTTGCCCCTTCTATTTGACCTATAGTTAGTACTAGACTTGATAGTTTTATGGTCAAGAGACTTAACTCTTTGGGCTTTCCATGTGCCAGTTGGGCCCTGAATCTCAACAGAGTTGAAGCACCTACTCTCTAGTTCATTGGACTCACCTGGATCAATGTGCAGACAGGAATGACAGAGGTAGAAACTCCTGTTGCCAGCAACCATCTCATTGTTCTTCTGGGTTTCATGGTTTTGAATGCCAGAATAACGGTGATAGTTCTGGCCAATACAGTGGAAACAGCCACAGTGAACATAACTGCAACGGTGACTTGACTTAGAATGCAGGTGTCTGTGTTGGGATGGCCAATGAAGAGTAATGAGCAGAGGAAGCACAGGAGAAGGGAGATAATCAGGATGTAGTTGAGAGCTCGGTTAATTGCCTTGACAATGGGAGTGTCTCTATGATTCATAAAGATCCACAAAACCACAGCTGTGGTAAGAGAGAAGCAAAGAGATGTGCAGCTAGGACAACTAACAAGGAAATGATGATGGACAATGACCATTCCAAGGAACAGAGAGACCCTACAAATGCAAGCAAGTTAGTTCCATCCATCTGCTCCATGGGATCTAAGCCCCCTCTCAATTAGAGGTGGAGTGGCATCACCATCTCTGAATCCTCAGGACTGGGAAATGAACAATAGACTAGAGTAGAACTAATGTTATTCTACTATAGACTTATTGTTATTGTAGCAATGGAAGAACTTTTATCACTGATGTGGAGGCAGTGGCCACGGGAGGTCCTGAGGGTAGGGAGAGGGAAAAACAGATATAATATGGAGGCATTTTCAGGATATGGGAATTGTTCTGAATGACATTGCAATGACAGATAAGGCCATTATATATCTTGCCATAACTTAGAAAATTGTGCAGATGAGAGTGTAAACTACAATGTAAAGTATAATCCATGCTTAGTTGCAATGCTCCAAAATGGGTTCATTAATTGTAATGAATGTACCATACTAATGAAGGATACTTTTTTAGAAAAGATTTGTTTAGTTTCCCCCCTTTTTCTCCTCCTGCCCTGCTGTTTTTGCTATCTGTGTTGTCTTCTCTTCTCATTTTCTTTCCTCTAGGATTCACTGGGATTTGATCCTGGAGACCTCTGATAAGGAGAGAGGTTCCCTGTCAGTTGCACCACTGCAGTTCCTGTTTTCTGTGGTGCTTCACCTTGACTTTCCCCTTGTCTCTCTTTTGATGCGTCATCATCTTGCTGCATGACTCACTTGCGTGGGGCACTGGCTTACCACATGGACACTCATGCAGACACTGGCTCACCACACAGGCACTTGCGTGGACACTGGCTTGTCATGTGGGCATGCTTTCTCTTTTTCTTTTTTACCAGGAGGCCCCAGGGATTGAACCAAGATTCTCCCATATGTCAGGCAGAAGTTCTATCAGTTTATCAGTTGAGCCACATCCATTTCCCATGAAGGGTACTTTTAATGTGGGAAAATGTGGGAGGGGTAGGGAGTGGGGCATATGGGAATCCCCCATATTTTTTATGTAATATTTATGTAATTTAAGTATTTTTAAAAGAAATAAAAACATATATTTTAAAAAATGTATAATACACCAATATAAAAAAATGGCAGGAACTGATTTTTAAAAATGCACAACTCACAAGAACCAATAGAATAGCGGTGGATTTAGTAGCAATAGTATTTTTCAAAGCTTGAAGGCAGATGGTGAGGTGCTTAACTTACTCAGTAGAGCTGAAAAAACTGAACCTTACACCAATAATGAGAAAGGCCAATTTACAACATAGGTATATTTAGGTCTTTGATCGATTTTGAGTTTGTACATGGTGTGAGATAGGGGTCCTCTTTCATTCTTTTGCACATGGATATCCAGTTCTCCCAGCACCATTTGTTGAAGAGACTATTCTTTCCCAATTGAATAGACTTGGCAGCCTTGTCAAAATCAATTGGCCATAGATGTAAGGGTATATTTCTGAAGTCTCAATTTGATTGAGTTGGTTAATATGTCTATCCTTGTGCCAATATCATGCTACTTCGACCACTGTAGCTTTGTAACGTGCTTTTAAGTCAGTAAGTGTGAAACCTCCAACTCCATGCTTTTTATTGAAGTGGTTTTTGGCTATTCAGGGATCCCTACTCTTTCAAATAAATTTTATAATTGCCTTTTCCATTTCTGCAAAGAAGGCTGTTGGAATTTTGATTAGGATTGTATTAAATCAGTAAATGATTTTGGGTAGAACTGACATCATAATGATATTTAGTCTTCCAATCCCTGAATATGGAATGTCCTTCCATTTGTTTAGGTCTTTATTTTTTTCCGAAATGTTTTGTAGTTTTCTGTGTACAACTACTTTACATTCTTGGATAAATTTATTCCTAGATATGTGATTATTTTTAGTTGCTATTGTAAATGAATTTTTTTTCTTGACTTCCTCCTCAGATTACTAATTACTACTGTATAGAAACACTATTGATTTTTGCATGCGGATCTTGTGCTCCACCGCTTTTCTGAACTTTTTATTAGTTATAGTGGCTTTGTTGTAGTTTTGGGGAACTTTCTATATATATGAGATCATGCCATCTGCAAATAGTGAAAGTTATGCTTCTTTCTTTCTTTCCAATTTGGATGCATTTTATTTCTTTTTCTTGCCCAAATGCTCTAGCTAGAACTTGCAGTACAATTGTGAAAAACAGTGCTGACACTGGGCATCCTTGCCTTTTCCACATTTTGAAGGGAAAGCTTTCAGTCTTTCACAGTTGAGTATGATGTTAGATGTGGGTTTTTCACATATGCCCTTTATCATATTGAGGAAGTTTCCTTCTATTCCTATTTTTCTAGTGTTTTCATCAAGAAAAAATGCCAGATTTTGTCAAATGCCTATTGTGTGTCAATGGAGTTGATCATGTAGGTTTTCCCTTTTGTTTTGTTAATGTGGTGTATTATATTAACTGATTTTCTTATGTTGAAACATCCTTGCATACCTGGGATAAAACTCACTTGTTCATTGTGTATAATTTTTAAAATGTGATTTGGATTTGATTTGCAAATATTTTGTTGAGGATTTTTGCATCTATATTCATAAGAAATATTGTCCTGTAATTTTCTTTTCTTCTAGTATCTTTATCTGGCTTTGGCATTAGGGTGATATTGTCTCATAGAATGAGTTAGGTAGTGGTCCCTCCTCTTCAATTTTTTAGAACAGTTGGAGCAGGATTGGTGCTAATTCTTCTTGGAATGTTAAAATTGACCTGTGGAGCCATCTGATCCTGGGCTTTTCTTTGTTGTGAAATTTTTGAAGACTGATTTAATCTCTTTATATGTACCACTTATTCTGAAGAGCGGCATGTATCCTTTTTTTTTAATAGCTTGGTTTTAAAATTTTTATTTTCTTAGAGGTACTTAAATTATACAAATGTCACATAAAAAATATAGGGGATTCCCATATGCTCTGCTCTCCACACCTCCCACATTTTCCCACATTAACAACAACCTTCATTAGTGAGGTACAGTCATTGCAATTGAGGAACACATATTGGAGCATTGCCATATAAGTGTGGATTATAGTTTACATTGTAGTTTACACTCTCTCCCACGCAATATTGTAGGTTATGGCAAGATTTGTAATGGCCTGTAACTGTCACGGTAATGTCATTCAGGACAATTCCCAAGCCCCAGAAATGTCCCCATATTACACTGTTTTTCCCTCTTCCTGCCCTCAGAACCTCCAGTGACCACTGCCTCCACATCAATGATATAATTTCTTCCAATGCTAGAATCACAGTAAGTCTATAGTAGAGTATCAGTAAGTCTACTTTAGTCCATCATTCATTCCCCAATCCTGAGCATTCTGGGATGGTGATGTCCACTCCACCTCTAATTAATAGGGGGCTGTGATAAAGTGCCCATGTAAAAATATTAATGTTCCTGGGCAAGACTCACCAGGAGGCTGTTATAAGTCATTCAAACCTAAGTGTAACTAATTTAATCTGCTGCTTTCTCCTTTACAATTTAATGAAATACTGGCACCTGGAGGTAGAATGCACTGTAGCTAATGAGGGTTTGGTAGAGCTTCCACAAGCCACAGATAGTAACGAATCCCCAAAACAACAGCTAATAATTCTGAGAATTATTTAGACATAGCAAAGTTTACTCTTTGCTCAATGAGTTGTATATTTTTTCACTCAATACAAAAAAACCTTGCCAGTTCCTCCTCCTCTTCAAAATATGTCCTAAATCTACTCCTTCCTACCTCCACTTCCACCACCCTAACCCAAGCCACTCGGGTCACACACCCCTCTCCCACAATCTATTCTTTGCTCCACTACCAGAGTATACTTATAAAAAACAGAAACCAGTGCTCTCATCATACGTAAATAAATAAAATCCAAACTCCTTACCATGTTATATTGTATATGTGCAGTGAATTATATTGCCTTAATTTACTTCAAATCAGTTGAGTATCAGCTGGACATACCTTATTACATCTATTCTAAAATGCGTATTTTTTCACCTTTTATCAGCTCTGAAATTGGGGTGCATTTTACTATTAATAGTATGCCATAGTTTGACAACAGTTTTTCCTGATGCATTAAAAAAAAAGTGGGTCTTACAGCCTATGACACCTTGGATCACAGAATGGATGACTTAACAGAATACTGGGTCTGTATGTAAACTAGTTTTTAATTCACACCCAAGGGGTGGATTAACATCTGAATTATCCTAATCAGGAATATATACCCTGGAGTGGTTAGTTAGCATTTGCTAGATCCTACTTAGGTGTCTACAACTCAAAGGTAGCTACACCCCAGGGTATTAATATTTTCCTATCTGAATCAGCATTAGAGTAGGAATTCTTAACTTTCTTTGTGCCTGGGCCCTTTGGTGAACTGATGAATCCTTTTCAGAGTCATGTTTTTAATTCATAAAATACAATACATAGGATTACCATTAAAACTAATTGTATTGAAATAACAGTTATCAACATATTAAAGATACAATTTATGGCATATTAACATTAACACATGCTCTTTGCTAACCCAGCAATTAATAGATACAGCAGCATGTCTAATACCCACCATAATTTTGAAATAGTGGTGAGCATAAATGACCTTTTTTTAAAAGATTTCTTTTATTTATTTCTCCCTCCCCAATGTTTGCACTCACTGTCTGCTCTCTGTGTCCATTCAGTGTGCTCTCTATATCTGTTTGTCTTCTCTTTAGGCGGCACCAAGAACTGAAGCTGGGACCTCCCATGTGGGAGAGAGGTGCTGAATTGTGTGAGTCATCTCAGCTCTCTGCTTTGTTGTGTCTTTCATTGTCTTTCCTCTTTGTGCCTCCTTGTTATATCATCTTGTTGTATCAGTTTGCTGTGCCTGCCCTTTGTGCCAGCTTGCTGTCTTGCTCATCTTCTCCAGGAGGCACTGGAAACTGAACCCGAGACCTCCCATGTAGTAGGCAGGAGCTCAAACAGTTGAGCCACATCTGTTTCCCCATAAACGACCTTTTGAGATAGGCAACAGCTATAATGTGATATGAAAATAATTTTGATATCTATTGGTGACTAGTAGCAGGTATTGCTAATATGACAGATTTGTTTACTATCTCCAGTTAGAAATTGATAAAAATGAAGATGTCATATTTTTCCCATCCAAGTTCACAGACCCTCCTGAATTCTATCCACAGAACCCAATGTTAAGAAACCTCACACTATAAAGTCCATTAATTATGTCCAGGGTGCATGGTAATGTTTGGATATACTCATAGTGGCAACAATTAAAAACTACAGCAGGGGGGGTACTGGGTTCCTGGCCAATGGTGTTCTGCCGTGGTCCCTAGGGGAGCAGCGATAGTCTCCCAGGTACAGCGGAGGGGACCGGGAGGGAGTGAGGGTTCAACAGTGAGCCCCTTAAAGAGACCCATGGGAGTTATGGTCATGGCCGATGGGGTTAACTACCAGGGCAGATGGCCCCTCTTTGGAAATGGTGTTTATGTGTGATGAATCTGGACTCAGATGGGATCTCCCTTCATAAGACTTTCATGCTAATGTGCTGGAGGTGCAGTTAATGTTGGGGTTTAAGATACATTTAGGGGATTTGAATCTCTGGACTGACAATATGATAGCCAGATCCTGAGCCTCAACAGACTCCAGCACCTACAATCTGATTTATTGGACTTACCACACTCAGCTAAGATGGAGGTGAAGAAGGACAACCACCACACCATGGAGCCTAGAGTGATTACAACTGAAAATGGGAGGATTGCATCCAGCATCCAGGTGGAATCTGAGCCTCCTCTTGACATAAAGGTGCAATGGACACAACCAATCCAGTGTCCACATAGAAGAGGTGGCATTGGATTGGGAAAAGTGGACATAATGGACAAAGGGTATGGGGAAAGGCAGGAAGAGATGAGAGGTGGAGGCGTCTTCGGGACATGGAGCTGCCCTGGATGGTGCTTCAGAGGTAATCACCGGACATTGTAAATCCTCACAGGGCCTACATGATGGAATAGAGGAGAGTATGGGCCATGATGTGAACCAATGTATATGAGGTGCAGAGGTGCCCAAAGATGTACTTACCAAATCCAATGGATGTGTCATGATGATGGGAACGAGTGTTGTTGGGGGGGGGGAGAGGGGGGTGGGGGGGTGGGGTTGAATGGGACCTCACATATATATTTTTAATGTAATATTATTACAAAGTCAATAAAAAATAAAAAAATTAAAAAAAAAAAAAAAAAAAAAACAGTGAGCCCCTGATGCTAATGACTATGCTTGTGAGCTGATAAGCCTAAAATAAGAACAAGGCCTAGAGCAACATTGTGCCTGGGAATTTCCTCCTGTCAGCCTTCATGTTACTCAAATGTGGCCAGTCTCGAAGCCAAACTCAGCATGTAAATGCAATGCCTTCCCCCCAGCGTGGGACATGACACCCGGGGATGAGCCTCCCTGGCACCGAGGGACCACTATCAACTACCAACTGATGATGCAACTGGAAAATGACCTTATACGGAAGGTTCAATGTGGATCAGCAGAATATCCCTGTCTACATAAAATAACATGACTTTAAAATGCTGTTTGACCTAAAGTAAGGGGGAAATGGAAAAGAGAAATGAGTTTATATGGCTACGAGTTTCTGGCAGAAGGATTGCCCTCATGCACAACTGAGCAGAGTCAGAGAGACAGATAAAGCAGATACAACCCCCAGATATCGGTTCCTTCGAGGGCTAAAGAGACCCATGGGAGTTATGGTCATGGCCGATGGGGTTAACTACCAGGTCAGATGGCCCCTTTTTGGAACTGGTGTTTATGTGTGATGAATCTGGACTCAGATGGGATCTTCCTTCATAAGACTTTCATGCTAAGGTGATGGAGGTGCAGTTAATGTTGGGGTTTAAGATATATTTAGCGGATTTGAATCTCTGGACTGACAATGTGATAGCCAGGTCCTGAGCCTCAACAGACTCCAGCACCTACAATATGATTTATTGGACTTATCACACTCAGCTAAGATGGAGTTGAAGAAGGACAACCACCACACCATGGAGCCTAGAGTGATTACAACTGAAAGTGGGAGGATTGCATCCAACATCCATGTGGAATCTGAGCCTCCTCTTGTCATAGAGGTGCAATGGACACAACCAATCCAATGTCCACATAGAAGAGGTGGCATTGGATTGTGAAAAGTGGACATGGTGGCTGATGGGTATGGGGAAAGGCAGGAAGAGATGAGAGGTGGAGGAGTCTTTGGGACATGGAGCTGCCCTGGATGGTGCTTCAGAGGCAATCACCGGACATTGTAAATCCTCACAGGGCCCACTGGATGGAATGGAGGAGAGTATGGGCCATGATGTGGACCATTGACTATGAGGTGCAGAGGTGACCAAAGATGTACTTACCAAATCCAATGGATGTGTCATGATGATGGGAATGAGTGTTGCTGGGCGGGGGGGAGAGGTGGGGTGGGGGGGGTGGGATTGAATGGGACCTCACATATATATTTTTAATGTAACATTATTACAAAGTCAATAAAAAAAAATTAATTAAAAAAAAAAAAAAGCCAATGTTTTCATGTGAGAGGGAAAGAGAAAAGAAAGACAATAATATCAAGAGTGGATAAAAGACAGAAAACAGAACAAAGGTATTAAAATTAAAAGTCAGCCAATTTGGGGGCCAAAGAAAGGGAGGTGGAATGTAAGAGAAATAGTAAATGATGGAGGCTAGCAAGATGTGGGGGAAAGGGGCTAGTGTAGGTGGCCAAAATCAATTCACACAGAAAAGAGGAAACGCAGGATGAGGAAACACAGCAAGTGTGAAGCGCTCCCTGCAGCACCTATTATATAAATAAAATAAGAAGAAAAATAGAGAAAAGAGAAAAAAAGAGAAGAGAAAAAGGGGTGGGCAAAGAAAAGGGGGGGGGGGGAACAAGCAAGAAAAAGAAAAGGAGAAAAAAAACCCAAATAAATGAAAAAGGACCTTGGGGGATAAACGGGAGAAAAGATCAGGAGACAAAGTAATATTAGCAACCATGACCAAAAAAAAAAAAAAAGAAAAAGAAAAAAAAACACAAACACTGAGGGCTAGGGTAATCAAGGACCTCAGATGGACCTCAGGGTGCGGTGGATTCAGGGATGGGAAGTCTGTGACACTGTAGACTCAAGGTGTGTGAGTCTCTGGAGCGTGGGCCACCAGGGTTTAGGGGACACAGACCTGGGAACCATGCATCAGGTTAACAGGGGTCTGGGAGCACCAAAGCACAACACAGCCCTCAGGGATCCCCACAGCTGGGCCCCAGCCCTAGCGAGAGGGTCCCTCCTGCAACCTCTGACCTCCGTGTCAGAAACCCAGAATTCCACCTCTCACAAGAATCTCTTCTGTCATTGTCTTACCAAATCAACATCCAGACACTTCCTGCCCTGCAAGCCCCCAAAGCAGCCGGCTCAGGGTTTGGGAGCACCCCGCAGCACTACAAAGATTTCAGGGACCGCTGCGGACAAGCTGCCAGCCCTAGGGGGAGGGGCTCCACCCAGAACCTCTGACCTCCGTGTCAGAAACCGAAAATTCTACCTCTCGCAAGAATCTCCTCCATCACTGTCTCACCAAATCGACTTCCAGACACCTCCCACCCTGTAAGCCCCCAAAACTAATAATAGATTCTGATCTATATTTGCTGCTTCCATTTTCAATTGTAATAGAAAGTGCCATTGGGTTCAGGCTTTGCTTATATTCACTTAAGGATCATCATCATCATCATCATCATCATCATCTCCATCACCAATATAGCAGCAAGCAACTATGGAGTGCTTTTTATATGTCAGGGATTTTTCTAATTGCTTTACATCTTTTAACCCAATTAATCCTCACAACAACTCCTTTTATGGGTAAATAAAACGAGGTAGTTTTCAAACCCATGTTGACCGGCTATGGAATCTGTGTTCCAGACTGCTATATATACTGCCACACAGACTCCTCCCTACCACCACCACCCGCCTCTTCTGCCTATCAATGCAGGCTACTACTTGAATACTTTTCTCCATGAGGAACAAGTTCACTAAGTTATAGATGAAGAAATTGAGGCCTAGAAAATTAAAGGACTTTTCCAAGGAAGTATTGGTTGTGAGCAGGGACATGGGACTAATTCTAAGTCCATTACACCATGTTTCCTTTAACACAGGCTGCTTTGGTGAGGTCTGGCTTGTGACCCAACAGAGTGAAAAGAATTGATTTCAAATGATTCCACATGCATCAATCCCTAATTATCATTATGGGATGTAACATTTTTGGACACTGTGATCAGACCAGATTAGTAGAGGCTCTAAGGTCTAAAAAGAGGATTTCTTCCCAACACCATGTTCTATGGGTTCAAATGAAAAACAATTATAAACAGTAAAATAAGCACAACAAATTACTAATTTTTTCCCATCAAAATAAAAAAATTTTGGTTTTGAAAAACCAAAAATCAAATTCGTAAAAGATTTGTTTTCTGGTTTTCTAAGCACATGTTTAAACTGTTAAGTAATTCGGCACTGACTGCTACTTATTAATTCCAGGAAGAGGTGCTCAAGAATTATAGCTGTAAAAGCTAGTTGAATATTAAATCTTGGGACAAACAATGACAGAAACAACTGATCAGGAAGAAGACAGAGCAGGCAAGTCAGGGAAGGACTCTTTATAATTTATAAGAATCTGCCTACCATGAGTGGGATCAACTGTCCACAGGAAATCTAAAAGACTACAGGCTAAGGTATAACTATGGAAGTTACTAATGACATTTAAGTACTCTCTGAAGGTCTCCAGGAAGCAGCCAACCTCAAACTTAATCAATGTCAAATGATCTATAAACCTGGAAAGTGCAAACATTAAGGCAGTCTGGTGAAAACAAAGAGGAAAAGTATAATATATAGAGCCAACAGAAAGAAAGCAAATCTTGGAGAATTTACAAAAAATTGAGATAGAAAGTAGGAGGTTTTTAGTGTGCCCAGCCTTGCTCAATGGATAGGGGGCTCAGATTATAAGACATAAATATTTTAGTTGGATTAGCTAGTATAATTTTATTTTGGAAAGAGTCAGGCGATCCTGCTTCTACAGTTTAATAGTAATATTCCTTAAGACCATCTGACTATCTTAGCTCAGATTCTGTGTTTTCCAACTTATCAATTAGACTCCCCAGTACTCTGATATTAGGAATGCGGGACCCTACCCACAGACGCAAGGGTCTATTCAGCATTGTGTTTATAATAATTTGAGTAATATATAAATTTCCGTTTAGACTATAAATTATTCTCTTATGAATCACAGGACCTCAAAGTTTGAGGGTACTTAAACATTTAGTTAACTGCAATCATCAGGTGCTGAAATTCCTCCTATAAAATAGTGGGTAGGCATTTCAAGTAAAAGGAAACTCATTACCTGTGTTAGAAAGTTCTGCTTTATGGTGAACAAAAACATGGTGCCTAATAGCTTCCAGTCCTAGGTTGACTCCTTGGATTCATGGACAAAACAATCTAAACCTTCTCCAAATAACTATAGGTAAACCCATATCCCTGGCAAACCTCTTTTTCCAGGCCAAATACCCTAAATTCCTTAACTTTTCTTTCATACAGGGTTGTTTCAAATCACTGCATCACCCTGGTTACCCTACCCTGGATAGGCTTTAGTTTCTCTTTTTATAGTATGATCTTGGACTTGGTCAAATGTTTTGGTAAAGTTTGCAGAAGTAAGATATTTCTTCTCAAAGAGTTAAGATGACTGTCTCTTTCCACTCCAGCTTGCCCTCTGTCACGCTAGCCCTCATGTTGGGTGATGCTGGAGTGGCTTTGAACATGTTTGGAATACAGTTAGTGGTATATTTTGTTTTGGTTTAGGAGAAAATATATTATATTGTTCACAGACACTTCCATGTATAGTCAACTAGCTTCCAGGAATACTCCTACCACCCAACTGTGCCAATTTTACCAGGCATTGTGACACTAAGTAGCAGGTGGGTTAGGAAGCTAGCGAAACTGTTATTTTTATGGATTTTGTGGTGTTCAAGATACTTGTCGGCTTTTTAAAATACAAAATGTGCTATGCATTGAACTGTTCCTTTATAATGGGGAAATTTTATGGTATATAAATTATATTTCAATAAAGGTGTTAAAAATGTGTTGTGATTTTTTATTCTAAGTAAATATTTGCTTTTCTGCTAAAATAAAGTAGAATAAGAATAGGTAGCCAAGTAGCTACAAAAACTCACAGTAAGCATTGTGCTTTAAGGATGAACTGTTGAAAGACTCGCCCTTGTCATTGGGTTACCTCACTGGCTACAATCTCAGACAGAAGTAGTAATAGCTTTCATTTATGTGAGCACTTTGGAAAAGAGTTTGGCATTATATGGTAAGTTAAATACGTGCAAATCCCAGGACCCAGCAATTCCACTCTAGAGAAACTGTAACATATGTATATCATTCCATCAACATTGTTCCATCATCATATCCATTAATAGTAGACTGAATAAATTAACTATGGTATATTCATTCAGTTTTATGCTATATAGCAGTGTAAACGAACTGCATCTATGGGTTTTGACATGTATGAATCTCAAAAATGTGAGATTGGTTGAAAGAAGCAAATCACAGAAGCATAGATACAGCGAGGTTCCATTTATTAAAAATTCAAAACAGGCAAAACTAAACAATATATTGTTTAGGGATGCATTTATAATTAGTAAAACCATAAATAAAAATAAAGGAGTGATTACCCCAAATTTCAGGATAGTGGTTACATGTGGTAGGGAAGGGGGAAGAGAAAAAGGGGGGGATACAATCAAGGAGGGACACACAGGGGGATTCTAAAAGTACTAGAAATCAGTATTCTATTTTTTTAAACTTGGCCAGTGAGTACATGGATATTCATTCTTTACAATTATTCTTTAAATTACATATATGTTTTATATACTCTTCTGTGTATGATATATTTCACAGGTGCTCAGAACTGAATACACAAAGCTAGCTATTCCATCAGACTAGAACACAATCATCTCTATTGTTTTGGGCACTCTGCCTCTGTTGTTGTTGTTGACCCAAAGTGTACATTTATACCTTCTAAATTTTATCTTATAAAATTTGGCCCTTCTTTTCACTCATCCTTTCAGCCACTCAAGATCTCTCTAGCACCAGATCAAATTCCAGGGGAACTAGTACTGATGTTTCTGAGCTAGCCAAGTTGAGGTCCAAATTGCCACCAGCAAAGGTGGCAGTTCTTCCAAGAGCCCACCTTAAAGCAACTTTCCTAACACACATATACACATTCTGTGCCCTTGGGGGTAATTTGTTTGCAAACCCAGCCTTATATCTTTCTTGCAAATCTCTTATCAAGGAAGACAGTGCTTCAATTATGTAATGTTGAAAAGATGATGAAGGGGAATATTCTCACCAAGAAGATTGCCTGAAGGGGAAAAAGCCCCAATGGGGAAAACCCCTGCGGTTCTTGCATTTCGGGCTAGTCATCTACTAAGGTTGATAATAGTTCTGTACAGGGAGGAAACTGGAATGCACTTATTCATTCCTAGAAGGTTTGTGGGTATTGTGTATCTGTCAACATCTTAAAGACTCACAGACCCTGAGCTGCACAGAGGTCCCAACCTTAACAGACCCCACCAGAATCCAGATTGTTGAATCAGTTCTGCTGCTTAGAGAGGCTCCAAACTTCTTTGGCAATGGGAAACTGGGTGGTTAATCGCTGGTTCTCAACTTTGTTTCTGGTAGGTGATGTTTCACTTCCTATTAATTAGGAAAGTTAACAGTAAGGAGACATCATATTTGTTAATATTTGTAAAGTTCTTTGAAAGGGAAACTTTTCAGCCAATGATTGGGCTCATCAAGGCCAGCTATTAGTAAAAAAAAAAAATCCAGCTCTAGGCCAGATGAAAACAAAGATAGAAATAATATGTAATTGTTGATGTTGCCAAAATTTGAGTATCTGGAATTTCAAGGTTTACATTTTTCTGTCTTCTTTTTTTCTCTTCCATCTCACTTCTAACTGATGTCCATTGAGCACTGATTTCTCTCTCACCTTCCTACAATGCTCACATCAAGATTTCATAAAACCATTGATTGTTTGAGATGGAAATACTCTTAGAGATCATTTGGCCCAGTGCTGTTCAATAGAAATATTATGTGAGCTACATATATAATTTTAAAAATTTCTTAGTAGTTATATTGAAAAAGCTTAAAAGAACAGGTGAAATTAATTTTAATAATGTATTTTATTTAACCCAATATATAAAAAAAACTTTCAACATGTGATTGATATAGAAAATATGATTGAGATAATTCACATTTTTTATCCTTACTAAGTCTTTGAAATGTGATGAGTGTTTTACATTTACAGCACAATTAGGACTAGCCACATTCTAAGTGCTCAGTAGTCAGATGTGGGTAGTAGGTACCTATTGTATAATGCATATATAAACCAACTCCCTGATTTTGCAAAGAAAAATAAGACCCAGATGTCACACTGAGTTTATTGCAGAGTCGTCACTCAAACCCAGCATCCCAAACATTCAGGCCAGCATTCTGTCACCATATGATATGCATTCCATCCCTTACCCCAACACAAACACCTTTCCCCACCTCATTCTTCCATTTGTAAGCCACCCCTGAGATTGTGACTACCTGTGTCCTTTCTCACTTTCCTAGAAGTTCATTTCTTCACTCTTCTATGGTTCTTCTTTCTTTTATCCTGGTTTTCCTCTGGGTTCCATGGGACTGCCTAGATGGCAATGACAGAACACTAGTATGGACAAGAACTATGCTCCCCTGGAGGGCTGTTTGTTTTGCATTTAACAAAAGGCCAAGTGTTTATTTTGATGTTTTATTCCATGACTTATATTTTCAACTCTCAGTGACCTATATTTAATTCCTTTTGTACTATCGCAGAAAGAGCACAGTTTAGGAGACAGGGGACCTGGAATTAGTTTCAGTTCTGCTACTCACTGAGTGACCTTGATCAAATTATTTATCCTCTCTAGACTTCAGTTTCCTTCAGTATGGGGGTGGGGAGTGGTGGCGGTTAATGAAGTTACTAGATTAGATACAAATATAAGGACATTTTAGCTTTAAAATTCTCTGTGTTTTTTACTCCTCTCTTATTTTTTGCTGGGGGAGTTCATCACCCATGTTGATTATCATGTTTAATTCTCGAGCTTTGAATTTCCACCCCCACCATTCCTGCTGGTAGTTTCAGACTTCTTGCTGTCTCTGACATATACTCTTAGGCACAATTTTTTTAATAAAAAATAAATTACTTAAAAAATTTTACTCCTTCTTCCTCCCAGGTCTTCTACTCCACCTTCTTTCCCATTCATAGTAGAGAAAACAATAGTCAAGGTGGGAAATGAAATTCCTTATTCCCAGATGTCACTATAATTCATCATTCACCTTGCCCACAGTTGATAATGGACTGACACAGAATTCTTTGCTGCTGTGACCCTCTCTGATCCTGAAATATTTCTGTTCCCTCTAAATAGGCTTCTCTCTTCTGTTTATCACACTCTTGGGCTTTCGCCTCTCTTGTTCCCTTGGAGTCAAGAAGTCTCTGGAAGACACCCAACTCTGGAAAAGTTGTCTGAGTAAAGAAGGCAGGAAGAAATTGATTGGTAAAGCCAATCTGGTAATAACTTAACTCTGTCACCAGCATTTATTGAGCTCTCACTATCCTCCAGGCAAGGTGTTAATCACTTTACATGCATTAGCTCAGGTAAGCCTCAAAATATTGTTGTGAGGTAGATATTGTTTTTATCCTCATTTTGCGGATGAAGAAATTGAGGTTCAGGAAAGTTGAATCACATATCTGTCTAAGATTACAAAGCTAGTAAGTGGTGGAGTCATAATATGAGCCCAAGAAGTTTGCCTCTAATATCACAGTTTAAATCACTATGCTATGCAGCTAGGGGTGTGTGAGTGGTCCAGACTTTGGGAATCTGAATGGGCCATGCCCTGGACTAAAAGACCCTTCTTTACCTGTAGTCTGAGATTGCTCTCACCTATTCGGCTGGCAAGGGAAATATACTAAAGGCACCCCAGTGCCCCCAGAGACCTGCTGAATTACAGACTTAGACTAGAGCCCAGTTGGTTGGTCTCCAAGGCAGTGGGCAGTGGGTTCCAAATTTCCCCTTTTGCTAATGCACAGACAGAGCCTGGGGTAAACAAAGAGCCCAGTGAAGCAGGTAGGTTAAAACAAATCCCATGGTACAAAGTCCAAAGCGATGATAGGTTATTTTGAAAAAAGACTTACAATCTAAAAACAGGAAGAAGGGTGTCAGGGTGTTATTAAAGAGTCAGGCCCATCTGGAATCGTTTAGTTCTGTTCAGATGGTATTGCTCTAGATGTTACATTTATTCTTTGTTAATTCAGAAATCCATTTATTCAGTTATTGCCACCTTTTACATATAGTAGTCTGAGTGCTCTTGTCCAGGAATGGGCAAATGTTTTCTGTGAAGGGCTAAATAGCATATAGTTTAGACTTTGCAAGCCACGCAGTCTCTGTCACAACCTCTCAGCTCTGCTATTTTATCATAAAAAGAACCACAGACAATACAGAAATGAATGGGCATAGTTAAGTTCTAATAAAACTTTTTTATGGACATTGAGATTTGAATTTCATACAATTTGAATGTCACAAAGTATTATGCTTCTGGTTTTTTTCCATTCATTTTATATGAAAAAAAAGAAGAAAAGTCATTCTTAGCTTGCAAACTGTACAAAAAGAGATGGCAAGCCAGATATGGCCTGTGGGCCATGGTTTGCTGACTCCTGCTCTAATAATTATTGTCTAGTGCATGTCTCAAAGTTATTTCTTCTTGCTAATTCACTGAAGAAATAAGTTAGATACTGGTGGAAATGTACCCGTTTAAAATGAAAAATATAAAATAACCAAAATGGTGGCACTGTTTCCTATCCCTTATCTACTCCTCCCCATACCCAAATTCCATTTTAATACTTGCTTGTTTTTTCTTCCACTAGGTTAGTTGGTTGGGGCTGAATGTTTTCTTGTTTGTATATGCCTTTCTGTCATATGAGAGTGCTGACAAGTACTACTACACAAGAGAAATCCTTGGGGTTAATATCACAGTTGCAAGGTAAGGAATCTCTGTTTTTTTCTTATCTCTGATCCTGGCTCCTATGTGACCCAATTCTCTGATTTCCTCTAGGGTTAGGGTGTAGGAGAAAATAGGATTCTCAGTAAATTTGAACTCCAGATAAACAATGAACCGTTTCTTTGGTCTAAGTGTACACCATATATTGCATGGGACATACTTACACCGAAAAAAAAAAAAAACTACTCATTTTTCATCTGGCAACCCTATCTAGGCACACTTCTCAGACTCAAAAAGCAAGCGTACATTAAAGAAAACTTTTAAACAGTGGTTTTCACACTTGTTTCCACAGGAACTCAGGTATTCCTACAGGGTGAAAGGGAAGGCTAACTGGGCAGTGCTCTTGCTCCTGCTCTACTTCAACCAGAGCATCTTTCATTTGTTTTACGGACTCCTGCTTACAATTTTAAGACAGAGATTAGTGGAAAAAAAGAAAAAGGCAACTTGAAAGCTACTGCTGTGAACTATTCTCACATGCAACAAATACCTCTTTATTAAACAAGAGGGATATTTCAGGGAGTCCGTAGGATGGATGGAACTGGAGAACTCAACACCTGCAGAAAGATGGGGTCAGGTCAGGGCAGCGGAGTGAATAAGGCTTGGGAAGTGGAAGGTCAAGAACAGAAGAGGGAATAAGAATAGGGATGGGGTGGAGCACATGGGTGTGGAGAAGAAGCATGGAGGTGAGGATAGCTGCCTGCACACTACTGATTAGAAAAGCAAATATGGCTACCAACTCTTTTCTATTATTCAGTAATGGGCAAAGGATTTGGTTAAATCACTTTCACCTTAATGGTGCCTTTTTTCATCAGTTTTCTGCAAAGACCCAGTGTACATGTTTAAAGACAACCTATCCTTTTTAAATACTTTTCTCTCCATAATTAAGGAATTCTTGTTAAGATTGCAACTAATTTTAATGTTCTCTTCATAACTTATTTCACTCTGCTGTTTTCCATTTTAAATGTTGGTCTTTGACCTTTCTTTGGCAAGGAAATGTTAATTTGTTTTAAAAATAGCTTTTTATTAAGAGAATGATGCAATGAAAGTGACTAGTAATTAAAAGCTGAATTGTATTATGAATTTTTTAAAAGTCAGCAGCAGAAGTATGAATCATGCTGATGTCCTGTGGGCGTTTTGTTTTTTAAAACCCTATTTTTAAAACTGTAATTATAAACAATGCTGCTTTCAATGATATTAAACAATGTAGAAGTATATATGTAAAATGTGAAGGTCCCCCTCTCATTCCCATGCCACAGAGTTAACTACTGTTAATAGCTTGGCATGTGACACACTGACATATGCATACCAACACACAGAAACATAGGTTTTCCTTCTGTTTTTGCTACTATTTTTATTCACTTTTAAATTTCTATGCAGTAAAATTTGCTCTTTTTGGTGTACAGTTCCATGAGAATTTATAAGCACATACAGTTGGGCACATTGCTTTTTCTTTGTTTTAAGAAGCAGAGGGATTGTACTGTAGCTATCAGTCTGGAAACTACACCTCAGATACTTTCCTATCTGAGTACGTAATCAGTGGTGTGCTGGCACAGACTCATATCTGCTTGCAATAGCTGATTGTGTACATCTTTTCCCAGCTCTGCATTCAATGGTATTCAATGACATCAGGTTGGTATCTTGAAATCTGCCATGGAGGGAATATTTACATCATGGAAATTGGAAAATGCTGCAAAGCAGGAACGCCCTCCTCCAGAAAACTGGTTGTTAAGTATTTACCATCATTATACCACCACATAACTCTCATCCTGTTAAGAGCATTGCAGTCCATGACATTGGTGTGCCATACATAATTAAATCATTCCATGGGATATTTTTTAAATTCATGCTTACCTTAGGAAAATACAGGGAGCTATATGATTCACAGTGAAGCACAGAGAGCAAATAAGTAGCACAAGAAGGCATTTAAATTCATAATCAAAGAGGCACTAATGGCAGCAGCATTTCAATTATAACATCAGTTAGTGTTGATGTTGAGAAATGAGCATAGATTGGAATATTTCATTGTGCAGCAATGGGGGAAAAGATTTGCTCTAAAAAGAATTCATCCCTTGCACAGTCACTACCACAAAATAGAAGAGAACAAATTCTGAGTCACTTTATGACTCTAACATTAGCATAATGCCAAAATAAGACAGTAATATACCAAGAAAAGGAAACTACAGAACAATATATCCCAAGAACATAGATGAAAAAAATCCTCAACAAAATACTAACAAATGGAGACAAATAATATGTTAAAATAATAACAGAGTTCCAGTCCAACAAAATGGTGATGTAAAATGCTCCAGTGTGCAGTTCCCTCTCACATACACAAAAGCAAATCTAATTCATCCCATGCAAATAAGCCCTCCACAGAATATAGGGCTGGGCTGTGAAATTGTAGTCCTATATTTTCAATTCACTTGTCAATTTTAGCTTTAAAAAACATCTGTGTCTCAACTAAGAAAGCTGTGGGAACCAATTTGGAATACGAGATCTCTGAGATGAGCAGAAGAAATTTACTCAGAAATGGAACAGGCTGTTTCTACCAAAAACAGTTGGTCTGTGACTCAGCAGAGGGAGAAAACACAGGTCATGTGGAAGAGCCAGAAATGGAAAACAGTTGGGCAGCTCTTGTTCACTGAACAGCCTAACATTGCAAGCCATTATGAACACTAGGCAGAGCTTGATCTGGCTCACTAAATTGATATCACATTGTCCCGGGTTTAGGTTACATGGAAAAAAGTTTTTGTGCCTTAAAGAATGTTGGGAAAAAACTAAGAAATTAACTCTACCCTTTATTCTTCCTTTTAGGAAGTCATTGATAGGCACACACTGTGAGACTGACCAGTCACCTGAAATACAACAAAAATGTCCTGGTCACCACCACCCCTACTGCTGCTCTAATACTGTCATAATTCATAGCCTGCATTCCAAATACACATAACACACTCAGAAACCAGTTGTTCAGAGCTGAGGACAGAAATTGGATTTACCTACCATGGAGTTTAGCATACTCTGTCCATTCTATGCCTAGTCAAGTCTGTTTCTGGTCTATTTATTTCTTTGCAGCACTGACTCCCTGTCTCCTTTTCTGGCAGCTTCTACGGATCTTGAAAATTCTGCTCTCAGAAGAGTTTTGCCTCTGAAATCTTTTATCTAGTTTAAAATTTTTCTCTGAGGAGCTCATTAGTCTTGCCTAGGTGTTATTCAATTTTTAAAGATATCTTCAATATAAGTGCTTAAAATTTAAAATTGTTTTTATTGCATTATTACTGCATATTTATATATTGCAATATTTTGAAAATACAGAAAAGGATGAGAACAAAATAGTCACCATCTGTAAATATATAAGCTTAATTTAAAATTCAAATAAAAATATAAATGATCCTTCAGTCTGTTTTATGAATGACAAACAATAAAATTATAGCTGAGTTTATTAAACAAAAATACCCATTGTAAAACATTATGTCCATAAAATGCATTTACTAACATGCATTAAATCTATTATCTTTCTTTTTTTTTAAAGATTTATTTATTTATTTTTATTTATCTCCCCTTCCCCCCACCCCCCTCCCCAGTTGTCTTTTCTCTGTGTCTATTTGCTGCGTGTTCTTCTTTGTCTGCTTCTGTTGTCAGCAGCACGGGAATCTGTGTTTCTTTTTGTTGCGTCATCTTGTTGTGTCCACTCTCTGTGTGTGCAGCACCATTCCTGGGCAGGCTGAACTTTCTTTCGTGCTGGGCAGCTCTCCTTATGGGGTGCACTTCTTTCACATGGGGTTCCCCTACATGGGGACACCCCTGCATGGCAGGGCACTCCTTGCGAGCATCAGCACTGCATGTGGGCCAGCTGCACACGGGCCGAGGCCTGGGGTTTGAACCGTGGACCTCCCATGTGGTAGACGGACACCCTAACCACTGGGCCAAGTCCGCTTCCCAAATCTATTATCTTTCATATGAATAAATGTATGGTGAAACATTTCCAAACCACTGTCATGGGAATTACACAATTCAAAATTAAGTTATTAAGGGAAGTGGACATGGCTCAACTGATAGAGCATCTGTCTACCATATAGGAGGTCCAGGGTTCAGTACCCAGGGCCTATTGGCCTGTGTGGTGAGCTGGCCCACATGCAGTGCTGCCATGTACAAGGAGTGCCATGCCACACAGTGGTGCCCCCCACATAGGGGGGCAAGGAGTACACCCCACAAGGAGAGCTGCCCTGTGTGAAAAACGCAGTGTGTGTGGCACTGCACACGTGGAGAGGTGAGACAGCAAGATGATGCGACAAAAAGAGACAGATTCCTGGTGCCACCTGACAAGAATGCAAGCGGACACAGCAGGACACACAGTGAATGGACACAGAGAGCAGACAACGGGTAGGGGGAAAGGGGAGAGAAATAAAATAAATCATTTTTTTAAAAAATTAAGTTATTGTAAACAATTTTATATCTTTTGCAAACAATGGGCTTTGACTGATTGTGCTAGGAACTGAGAAAGAGGGGAGGAAGTTGTAGCATTGTCTATTTCCAGATTTCAGACAAATAGAGTTTTTTAATGCATTTTCATTTTGTTCATCTCTAGATCTTAGTTTCCCTTGTGATTTCTTCTTTGACCCATTGGTTGGTTATTAGCTTGCTAATTGCCACATATTTATAAAATTTCCAGTTTTCCTTGTTGATTTCTAGCTTTATTCCATTATGGTTTGAGAAGACACTTTTATGATTTCAATTTAAAAAGATTTTTTTAAATTTATTGAAGTATATCACTCACACATAAACATACATAAACAATAAGTGTACTGTAATATTGTGAATTTACAAAACAAATATATATAACATCATACAGGACTCTCGCACCTCACCCTACCACCAATACCTTGCATTGTTAAATCTTTTTAACTAATGATTAAAGAGCATTGTCAAAATATTACTACTAAACAAAGTATTTTCCCCCAGCCCCCCATTATTAATATTATATTTATATCATTTATATTTGAACATACATAAACAATAAGTGTATAGGAAATGTTGTGAACTTACAAAACAAACATGCATAATATCATATTGGGGTCCCATACGTCAACCCTCCACCAACATTGTCATGAGATGTTTGTTACAAATTATGAAAGAATATTGTCAAAATCTTATACTAATTGCAGTCCTTATCCTACATTTGGTATATCTTTCCCCCAACCCACCCTACTATGATATTTAAATATATTTTTTATGACAGAAGTTCTAAACTTATAAAACAATCATGCACATGTGCAGAACCCCAAGCAATACCCTTCTATCAACCCACCACACTGTGGTGGAATATTTGTTACAAATAATATAACATCATCTGATTGTTACCACATCCATAGCATACATCTGGCACACAATTTCCATAGAGCCCCGCCATCAACACAGTACATCTTCGGCATAGATGCAAGAATATTAAATTATTATTGCTAATCACAGTCCATAAGTCACTCCAGAATTGTATCTTTCCCATGCTTCTCCACATTCCCACCATCCTGTAATAGTGACAAACATTTGCTTTTGCTAACAAAGGACACTCCTGCATCTGTACCATCAACCACAATTCTCATCCAACTCTTGGTTTACTATGCTATTCTGTTCCTAGAATATTCTCTAGCATTTTGTTAATTGGCATTTATATACCTAGGCTACCATTTTCAGCCACATCCCCAGTTTTAAACTAGGTGTTACTATGTGTTACCACCCACTCCATACATTTCCACAATTTTACAGTAAAGTTAATTAAAACTGCCACACATATTAAACATCAGTAGTCCATCTCAGTTCTCCACTTATCTCCTTTAAGAATCCACCACCTATGACCAGGCCTTAAGCTATTTTCCTACAATTTCTTCTAGAAGTTTTATGGTTATTGTTTTTATTTTTAAGTTTTTGATCCATTTTGAGTGAATTTTTGGATAAGGTGTGAGATAAAGTTCCTCTTTCCTTTTGGCTATGATATCCAATTCTCACAGCACCATTTGTTGAATGGACTGTTCTGCCTGAGCTCTGTGGGTTTGACAGGCTAGTCAAAAATCACTTGACCATACATGTGAGGCTCTGTTTCTGAATCATCAATTTGGGTCCATTGGTCTATGTGTCTGTCTTTATGTCAGTACCATGCTGATTTTACCACTATAGCTAGGTAATGTAATTTAAAGTTGAGAGAGGAGAGTTCACTTTTCCTTTTTAAGATGTTTCTGGCTATTCACGACCACTTACCCTTTCAAAAATTTGATGATCATGTTTCAATTTAAGAAAAAATGCTGGTGGAATTTTTATTGCATTGAATCTGTATATCAATTTGAGTAGAATTGACATCTTAATGATATGTACTCTTCCAATCTGTGAATATGGAATGTTCTTCCAGTTATTTAGGCCTTTTTTATTTCTTTTTAACATTGGGTTGCAGTTTTCTCAATACAAGTCCTTTACATCATTGGTTAAGTTTATTCTTGACTATTTCAGTTTTATCTGTCATATTTTATTTTCACCACTCTTTAGACACTTTTAGTTACTTTTATTGATATAATATTCATTTCTAGACTCTATTCTAGGCCTCTCTCTCCTTTCTTTTCTTTTCAGGCCTTAGCACACCCTTTAGAATTTCCTGAAAATCTGGCCTCTTGATTAGAAATTCTCTCAATTTCTGTTGATCTTTGAATATTCTAAACTCACCCTAATTTTTGAAAGACAGTCTTGCTGGATATAAGATTCTTGGCTGGGAGTTTTTCTCTTGTAGTATCTTAAATATATCACAGGACTGTCTTGTTGCATTCATGGTTTCTGGTGAAAAATCAACACTTTATCTTGTTGGGTATCCTTTATATGTTATACATTGCTTTTCTCTTGCTGTTCTCAGAATTCTTTCTTTGTTTTTGGCATTTGACATTCAGATTAGTATGTGTCTCGGAGTTGGTCTATTTGGATATTTTCAGATGGGAGTATGTTGTGCTTCTTGGACATGGATATCTATGTCCTTCAATAGGGTTGGGAAATTTTCTATCATTTCTTCAGATATTGCTTCTGCCCCTTTTCCCTTCTCTTCTCCTTCTGGGACACCCATGACATGTATATTTGCACATTTTTTGCTGTCATTCAGTTCTCTGAGACCTTGTTCAATTTTTTCCATTCTTTTCTTCATCTGTTCTTTTGTATGTTCACTTTCAGAGGCCATTTCTTCAAACTCACCAATTTTTTCTTCTGCCTCTTCAAATGTATTATATGATTCCAATGTTTTTTGAATTTCATTCATGTGTCTTTCATTCCCATAAGACCTGCTATTTTTCTATGTATGCTTTTTTTATTCCCTCCCCCTCCTTGGGGCTTTTTGTGTGCTGTCTGCTTTCTGTGCCCAGTCGCTGTGCGTTCTTCTGTGATATATTTATTTATTTTATTTCCCCTCCTGCCTTGCAACTGGCTTGCTGTCCACTTTCTCTTTCCATTTGCTGCATGCTCTTCTGTGTTTTTGCTTGTCTCCCTTTTTTGTTGCATCACCTTGCTGAGTCACCTTTCCACGGTGCCTGCAGGCTGGACGGCATCTGCAGTTTGTGGGCAAGCCTGTCTTTACAAGGAGGCCCTGGGACGTGAACCCAGGGCCTCCCATATGATAGATGGGATCCCAAATGATCGAGCCACAGCCGCTTACCCTATGTATGTTTTTGAATTCTGCTTTGTGCTCATCCAATGTTTTCTTAATATCCTTAATCTCTTTAGCCATCTCATTGAATTTATTAAGCAGATTTTTTGAATATCCATGATTATTTGTCTCAACTCCTTTATGTCATCTGGGGGCTTATCTTGTTCCTTTTCTTGGGCCATATCTTCCTGTTTCCTGGTGTGGATTGTAATTTTTTGTTGGTGTCTTGGCATCTGGCTTATTAGAGTATTTATTCTGGGTGCAGTTTTTCTCTTTAGTTTAGGACTTCCTGCAATTTCTCCCTTGCTTATTGTGCAGTATGATCCAAGGTGTAGTTGAAGCTACAAGCTGCCCTCATTGCCCCATGGACCAATGAAGCTTCTCCCAACTTTCTCTTTGCCAAGGGTAGGGACAGAGTCATAGCTGTGTGGAATAATCCAAGTTGTGAAGGCCTAGACTCTAGTTGTCCAGAGAGACTGATGAAGCTTCACGTCCTTTTCTCCCCTGCTTAGGGTTGGGATGGAGCTCCAGGTGTGGGCAGCAGTCTATGCAGTAAGCATCCAAGATGACTGCAGTTGCGCCAGTAGATTTCCAATTATTCAGTCTGTTTTAGACAAATGTACCTGCAGTTACCTGGATAGGCTGTTGCAGGGCCCACCAATCTTCTCCCTGCCAGAGGTGGGGCTCATGCCTAGGTTGGGACTGCAGACTGATCTGGGTGAAAGAAACTGGTTCCTACTGTCACTGTGATTTTTGGGCAGACTGGCTTCCCCTCATGCTGGGGGTGGTGTCAAAATGGCAGCCACTGGCCTCTTTCTGACCTGAATAAGTTCAAACTTTAGCTGTTCTCAGTATTATACTTTAGCCCCCTGAATTTACTCATCAGTAACTGAAGTTGGTCCCCAACCGTCTCTTCCTCCCCATTTTTGGGAAGAGGAGTTTTCAATTCCAGCCGAGGAACAGCTCCCAAGGTGGCTTGTGCCTCCAGTGGGGGATGGGCACTGACATTCATGGCGTGAAACACTCTACTCATGAATCCTCTCTTCAGGTGGGCAGTCTCCTTCCATTCCTTCAAGGATGTTGCAGGATGCCCTTCTGGCCTCCTGAGGCCCCCAAATAAGTGCTTCAGCTAGCTCCCAAAAGCTCTGGGTGTTTACTAGCTGCCCTGTAGAAGGTGTGACTCTAGGAACTCCTTACTCTGCCACCTTCTTGCTTGTTGTAACATGATTTCAATATTTTTAAATTTATTAAGATTTTATTTTGGGAATAATATGCTTTATCCGGAAAATGTTCCATGTGCACTTGAATGAGTATTCTGCTGTTGTTGGGTGGAGTGCTCTTATATATCCATTAAGTCTAATTTTAATAGTGTTGCTGAAGTCCCCTCTTTCCTTATTGATCTTCTATTTATATGTTCTGTTGGTCATTGGAAGTGGTATATTGAAGTCTCCAACTATTATTGTGGAACTATCTATTTCTTCCTTCACCTCTGTGTTTTTTGCTTCATATATTTTGGGACTCTGTTGTGAACAGCCCTTATCTGACAAGATGAAATTTGACTGCAAAAAGATTCTTCTAGAACTAAGCTATTTTAAGCAGGCTTTTCTAGAGTACTCTGGGATAGGGGATCATCTGCAAGCCAATGATTTTGGATTCCAAGTTGTCTATGAAATCTCTTACAAGGACCCTAGAGGAGGAGCTGAGGCTGCTTGTTGGCATGTAAGTGGTGAGTGTTGTGGCACATGCTTACTGATACAGCATATCTGAGAAGCTGTCACCCAGCTGTGGCACAGGCTGTCCAGTGCAAAAAGTCAATAAAAAGCCTTCCCAAAGAGATGCAGTGTGCGATGTATCACTTCAACTGGAGAGTGAAGAATTTCGAGCCTGTGTCAATCTTTAGGATGTACAAAGAGTTATTTCCAGACATCACGTACAACCCACCATTTGAACAAAGCTCAGCCCTAGTTAAATGTCCTGGGGAACTGTGAGGAGGCCAGCCCCTCTGGATCTCTGTGTGTGGGGGGCAGGTAGCACAAACCTGAACTGCCAGAAAAGGCAAAGCCAGCCATTTCTAGAAAACTCAAAACCATGTAGCTCTAGGCCTTGTTCTTATTTCAGGTGCACAGGCTCACAAGCATAGTCATTAGTATCAAGGGCTCATTGTTGGACCTTCCTTCTTTTTGGTCTTTGCCATTGCACTTGGGGGATTGTTGCTATTCCTTTAGGGACTGTGATAGAGCTCCCCTGGCTAGGAACTCAGCACTCCCTCAGTTGTTTTTAATTGTAACCACTAAAATATCCAAATGTTTTTATGTACCCTGGATATATGCCCTGGAGAACTTCCTGCCAACCATGTGTCCCCTGTCAATAACATCCCATACCAGTATTCCTCCCCTGCCATTGTTGAACCTCTCTGTGACCCAATACTTCTTCAAAAGTGAAGCCCAATATATTGCCAGGTTCCATTAATAGTAAAATGGAATATAGTGATGAGTTTAAAGGTTAGATATAGAATACATATTAATTTAGAAAAATTAAGGGAAAAATAAATTGGGGTATCAAAAAATTTAAAAATGCAAAAGGTGCTGGGGTAGTGTATACACAGGGGACCTGAATCTCTGGACTGACCATGTGGTAGCCAGGCCCTGAGTCTCAACAGACTTGCAACTCCTACACTCTGGTTTATTGAACTTACCCCACTCAGCTAACATGGAGGCGAAGAAGGTCAACCACCACACCAGGGAGCCAAGAGTGCCTACAACTGAATACAGGAGAATTGCATCCAGCATTCATGTGGAATCTAAGCCCCCTCTTGATATACATGTGGAGTGGACATAACCATTCTAAGGTCCACAGGATGGAGGAATAGAGTATGGATTAGAGTGGACTTACTAATAATCTATTCATGAACTATTGTGATTAGTAATCAAAGAACATGTGGCATTGGTGTGGAGAAAATGGCCATGGTAGCTGCTGGGGGTAGGGAGTGGCAGGAAGAGATGTGATGTGGGGGTATTTTTGGGACTTGGAGTTGTCCTGGTTGGTGCTACAGCGACAGTTACCGGACATTGTATGTTCTCCCATGACCCACTGGGTGGACTGTGGGAGAGTGTGGATTATGATATGGGTCATTGACCATGAGGTGCAGTGGTGCTCAGACATGTATTCACCAAGTGCAATGAATGTCTCATGATGATGGAGGAGGTTGTTGTTATGGGGGGAGGAGTGGGTGAGGGGGGTGGGGGGTATATGGGGCTTCATATTTTTTGAATGTAACATTAAAAAAATAAATAAAGACAAAAAAGGAAAGAACATTGCCTCTTCATACCTCTTAAGTGTGAGGAAGTTTGTGTTGGGGATAAGCTCACAGATGGATGACTTTAATGGTGGTTAACAAATATGCACTTGCTAGTTGTCAAACACTTTTTCTAATTGCTTTACATGGTTTTCATATAATCCTCAATACAACCCTATGCAGTATGCAACAATATTTATCCTCATTTTACAGGTGGCAACACTGAAACAGAGAGGTTAAGAAACATGTTTAAGATCATACAGGTGGGATAATTGCCAGAGCTGGATTGGCTCCAGAGTATAGCATTTAACCACTACACCATACTATGTCTCTTGACTCTCTATATTCTTAATAATATATGCAAGGACTGAGAACATGTTTGGGCTTAAGAGCAGAGGTTAGAAAACTACCATGAAGAATGAGGGAAGGAGTCAACAAATGAAATTTTATTCAAGGTCGTTGGGAATAATAAAGGCCTAGTAGAAGTTGAGGTGATTTGTATTACACCCAATTAGCAGTTCCTCCATTCTCACTAACAGAATTCAGCCCTTATTATTCCAGCCTCCTTTCTATAGATTTGCATTCCAGCCCTTACTATTGTTCAATTCCTGGAGATCTGTGGTGGGAGTTTTCCTATGTGGTCCTCAGCCTTTGGCAAAGAACCTGAGCTAATGTTGTCAACAGTACTTCAGTCTGGATCCTCAGAAGGTTCAATTCTACTTCAACAAAGAAAATTCCTGAATTACAGGGATAAATAAGGATGATAACCTGCAATTCATCTCTCCTTTTTATCTTCAACAACTTATTTGGTCTGGTCAGTTTTGGGCAGCCACTTAAGGGTAATAATGTGTCTTTCAAGCCCTGACTCCTTGGCATTCTTTTTTTTTTAACAAATCAATTTTATCAATACATATTAATAAAGCATAAATCCATTCAAAGTGTACAGTCAGTGGTATTTGGTGTAATCATATATTTGCACATTCATCATTTCAGGCATTCTTAGAGCACATTCATTATTCCCATAATAATAAACAAAAAACGAACAAAACTCATTATCTTTCCATCTGTTTCCCTTGTTGTACACAGGTGCTATTTTTTTCCTTCTCTCTAGTATATTTGTATTTACAAACAGTCTTATACATGCAATATCACCCATATTCATGTTTTACATGAGGTTTTACTATATTATACAGTCCCATGTTACTGTTTTTAGCTTTCCTTCTAGTAATATATAGGACCTTAGACTTTTCCTTTCAACCACTGTCATACTCATGTAATAGCTCTGCCAGTTACAAACACCATGATGTGCTCTCATCATTTCTGTTCATTTCCAAAGATTTACAAACAACCTTTTTACCAGTTCTGCAGATTAACCCTCAGCTTTCCATTCTCTACTCTCTTTCTACTTTCTGGTGACCTATATCCTAATTATTAACTTCATGACTTTACACAATATATTTAGTTCATAATAGCACAATCATACAGTATTTGTCCTTTTGTGTCTGGCTTGCTTCACTCAACAAAATGTCCTCCAGGTTCATCCATGTTGTCATATGCTTCACAACTTCATTTCTTCTTATAGCTGTATAATATCCCATTGTGTGCATACACCGCAATTTGTTTATCCATTCATGGGTTGATAGACACCTGGGTTCTTTCCATCTTTTGGCAATTGTGAATAACACTGCTATGAGTGTCACTGTGCATACATCTGTGCATATGTGCTATGAGTGTCACTGTGCATATGTCTCTGCTCTCAGTTCTTATGGGTACATACCTAGTAGTGGTATTGCTGGGTCCCACGGCAAGTCTATGATCAACTTCCTTAGGAACTGCTAAACAGTCCTGCACAGTGGCTGTACTATTCTACATTCCCATCGACAGTAAATAGGCATTCCTTTCTCTCCACATCCTCGCCAACATTTAGTTTTCCAAATTTTTAATAGTGGCCAGTCTCATAGGTATGAAATGATAGCTCATTGAAGGTTTGGTTTGTATTTCCCTAATCACTAGTGATGTTGAACACTTTTTCATGTGTTTCTTCACCATTTGTATTTCTTCTTTGGACAATTGTATTTTCAAGTCTTTTGCCCATTTTTTAAAAGATTTATTTTATTTCTTCCCCCCCCCCCCCCCGTTGCCCACAGGTGCTGTCTGCTTTCTATATCAGTTCACTGTGAACTGTCTGCTCATCTTTTCTTTTTATTTTAAAGGAGGAAACCAGGACCTCCCATGTGGGAGGGAGCCACCCAATCAATTGCTTGACCCACATTCGATTTCTGCTTGTTGTTTTTCCTTGTTATGTCTCCTTGTTGCATTTTTGTTGTGTCAGCTCACCACGCCAGCTTTCTGTCTTGCTCATCTTCTTTAAGAGGCACTGGAACAGGGCAAAACCTACTACAGAGATGAAAGACAAAACATCAAAACCAGTTTTATTTTTCATTTTTGATATCCCAATTTATTTTTATTTTATTTTGGTTTTTCTAAATTAGTATGTATTCTACTTCTAATCTTTAAACCCATCATTACTATTTCATTTTCCTTCTAATTGAATTTGGCAATATATTAGGCTTCATTTTTGAAGAAGTTTTGGACCACAGAGGGATTCAATTATGGTAGGGAGGAACACTGGTGTAGGGTGTTATTGATGGGGGACACATGGTTGGGAGGGAGTTCTCCAGGGCATATATATAGGGGACATAAAAATGAATATTCTTTGGGTATTGTCATAGTAGTACAAACAATAACTGTGGGAGTGCTGAGTTCCCAGCCAGGGAGCTCTGTAACATTCCCCAATGGAACAACAACCCCCCAAGTGCAAGGGCAAAGACCAGTTAAAAAGGATGATTCAATGATGAGCCCATGATACTGATGACTATGCTTATAAGCCTGTGTGCCTAAAATTTCCACTAGGCCTAGAGCTGCAGGGTGCCTAAGAGTTACCTCCTGAGAGCCTCCATGTTGTTCAAATGTGGCCACTCTCTAAGCCAAACTCAGCATTACCTTCCCCCCATTGTGGGACAGGACTTCATGGGATGAGCTTCCCTGGCACTGAAAGATTACTACCAATCATCATCTGGTGATGCAACTAGAAAAATACCTTGAATAAAAGGGGGAAATGGTAAATACAAATGGGTTTACATGACTAAGAGTTTTCAAAATGAGTCGGGAGATCATCAGAGGGGTTGCACTTATGCATGTCTCAGAAGGATCCCATAGACAGCCAAAGTAGATACAACCCCAGGTACTGGTGCTCCTGAGGGCTATGGAGACACACAGGTTCTGCAGTCATGGCAGATGGCTCTGGAGCTCAGTGCCTTGCCAGTGGGCCCTATTTTGGAATTTGTGCTCCTGAATGTGATGGAGTTGGACTCAGATGTGACCATTCTACACATGCCTCTTTTGTCACTTTTACTGAACCTGTGGTTGGTGTTGGGGTTGATGTATATTCAGGAGACTTGAATCTCTGGACTGGCCATGTGCCAGCTGGGCCCTGAGCCTCAGCAGAATTGCAACTCCTACTCTCTGGTTCAATGGACTTACTCAGGTCAGTTAACAGGGAAGTGAAGATGGTCAACCGCCACACCAGGGAAACAAGAGTTCCTATAACTGCAAGCAGGAGAATCACTTCCATCAACCATGTGGGATCTAGGTCCCCTCTTGATTTAGAGGTGGAGTAGACATCACCATCCCAGGGTCCACAGGACAGGCGAAAAAAATATGCATTAGAGTAGACTTATTGGTATTCTACTTTGGAACTACTGTGACTCTAGCAATGGAAGAAATTGTATGATTGATGTGGAGACAGTGGCCACGGGAGTTGCTGAGGGGAGGGAGAGGGAAGAAGAGATGTGATGTGGGGTGATTTTTGGGACTTGGAGCTGTCCTAAATGATATTGCAGGGACAGATGTTGGACATTATATATCCTGCCATGGCCCACTGAATGTACTGGGATAGAGTGTAAACTACAATGTAAACTATAATCCTTGCAGTGCAGTAGTGCTCCAAAATGTATTCACCAATTGCAATGACTGTGCCAAAATGATGAAAGAGGTCGATTGAATGTGCCACAATGATGAAAGAGGTTGATGTGGGAGAAGTGGGGTGGGGTGGGATGTGGGGTATATGGGAATCATATTTTTTAATGTAACGTTGTGATCTATGTATCTTTTTTAAAAAGGCAATTAAAATAATTATTAAAAATGCAAAAAAAAAAAAAAAAGGCACTGGAACCAAATCTGGGACCTCCCATGTGGTAGGCAAGTACCCACCTGCTTGAGTCACATCTGCTTCCATTTTTGCCCTTTTTTAATTGGGTAGCTTGTCTTTTTATTGTTGAGTTGTAGGATCTCTTTATATATCATGGATATCAAACCATTATTGGATATCTGATTGCTAAATATTTTCCCCCATTGAGTCAGCTGCCTTTTCACCCTTTTGACAAAGTCCTTTGAGATGCAAAAGTGTTTAATTTTGAGGAGGTCCCATTTGTCTATTTTTTCTTTTGCTGCTTGTGCTTTGGGTTTAAGGTTTAAGAAACTACTGCATACCACAAGATGTTGTTTTCCTGCATTTTCTCCTATTTTTATGGTTGTCACTTTTATATTTAGATCCTTGATCCATTTTGAGTTAATTTTTGTATTAAGGTGTGAGATAGCAGTTCCCTCTTTCTTTTGGATATGGATATCTAGTTCTCCCACCACCATTTGTTGAATAGACTGTTCTGTTTGGCATTCTTTTTTGATTGCATTCAACTTCATTATACTTGAGCTCCACCAGCCTAAGAACCTCAGAGGTCACAATAATTGCAAAGCCCCTGGATCATTTCTTAGGAAAATAACCATAAGTCCTTCTGGAAAACCCTGACTACAGTAAAGCCTGATAGCAGAGCTTTGGTGACTGACAGTTACACAATTTAGCCCCAGGTGATTTTGCTGATTCTAATTGTTATTATCTCCTGGACTTTGGGTCATAATCTCCCTTCTACCCTCACAGAAGATTGCTAAGTAGGGTGACTTTTTAAATAAAAATTTATTGAATAATGAAAAAAGCATAATAAACATAAATAACAAAACAACGAACATACAATTACCAAGGACCCCATCCTCATATTAACGCCAACTAGGTACATTCTTACTGTTATTTTAAACATGGTCTTACCCAGTGTGACCTTCTTTTCACTTGTCAAAAACTGAAGGATTTTCTTCTTTGCTCAGAGCTTTTGTTACTTTTTCTGGGCTCTCCCTCTTGGAAAGAAAATGTTAAATATTCTAATTTGTTTATATTGTCATTAGAGTGGAAATAATGTGAAAACTTGAACTCCATCTTATGGTGAATTTTTTAGTTAAGTAGGGCTCTTTACTAACGTATCTACTGGAGGAGGGTATTAACGTCTAGCTTTTTTTTTCTTCTAAAGAATTTAGAATTCTGATTTTTTTCTGGCTCCTATTAAATAAGGAATCATTCACCCAATGAAGCAAAATGCCTTCTTTCTCCCATTAAAATGCTTTTTATTTCTCCCATCTATTCAACCTTGGCCTACAAAGGCCACACCTGCTCTGGAATATTGGTCATCACAGCGAATCAACTGGGAGTTAAGACTTTAAGACAGGGACCTTAAAAGGGGGGTAAAAAGCCATCTTCCATTGTGTCCAAAGACAATTGAACTCTTTATAGATTTCTAAGAATGTTTCTACTGAATTAGTATTACAGAACCTTTTTCTCTACCCTCAAGTGACCAAGAATGAATAAATGGCTGTTTCTCACTATCTAGAAACCTATATGGCCTGAAGGATTAAGAAGATTGGTTCTTCAGTCACTAGCCATAAAAGCAGGTTATGAACTCATGGTAGTTCTATTTAGTTGATTAATTTGACAAAAGTAAAAAACACTGATGAGTATTTCCATGTTAGATTGTGATACCACTGTTGTTGCCAATTTGTCACTCAGATTTCAGCTGCCTATATTAAATTTAATAAGGCCTTAGGAAAATGCACAATGGAACATTGAAGATATGATTCCTATTAGATAACTGCTAACCAAATGACAATTTTTTATTCAATGACATTGATGTGGAACATTAGTGCTCTCTTGAAATTTATGAGTTCCTAATGAGAAAGGCTTTGCTCTTGCGCTCAAGGTCTAGATATATTGAAACTTATTATACGACTGTGGTCAATATCAATATATCAAGGCCTGAATATTCATGGCAGTAGACAGAAAATGATAATAAATCCTATTCATAATCAACACCCAAGCCTGAATTTGGAATAAGCAGATACCCAGAAAGCTAGCTCCTCAGCTGTTTGAGCAAGTTTTTCTTCTTACATTATATGAAATATCTTATCCACCACATTTTTGTGTTTATATAGAGTAGAAAATCCCTTGACATGTGAGCAATATGCTATTATTCTCCAAGCCTATGCCAGGATTTCAATTCACCTGATCACAAATCTCACCCAGGGGTTAGGAGTCAGAGAATATAAATAATAGGTTCAAGAGTAGTTCCAGTAGAACTTGACTAATGATTTAGGCAACTCTCAACCTCTTGTGACAGTGACCTGATGGGGAGAAACCATGTCTCCCCTTAATGCCACTATGAGAGACAAAGAGTATTAGGCTGGAACGCCCATAGGTTAGAACCAGTGGCACTACTTATATTCATACCTATTTGCAAGGAAGCCGGTGGGGGCAGACCTAATGGGTAATCTGACTGTGCTCTATATTTGGTCCTCTTAAAATAAATGAGAAAAATGTAGTTTTAGGGTTTGCTATTGTAGCTTACCAAAATAAATTTGATCATAGGGTAGAGCTGTAGGTTAGTAATTACCTGGAAGACAGAATGAAATGTATTTTTTCATTTGATTTCTGTTTGGTTTTCATTTAATCTTGAACATATGAAAAATTAGTGCTTTTTTCTCATTTTTAAAGTTGACTACCCACACCAGAGTTTTAGAACATACGAGTAAATGTTAACAGTCTCATGTTGTTGACACGCACTCAAATCAGTGGAACATAACATTCTTTGCCTTAATTCTGAACAATGCACATGAATAGATCTTCTGTTAACATAAAAATGTATTTGATATTTGGGTTTTTCTGAAACTAAACATTCTGCTCTGCTAGGCTCTTTGCATTGCTGGCTTTCTGGCCATTTTACAGTTTTAAGCACTTGCTATTTTCTCTTTCTGGAAAGAAGTTCTAGAAAGTTCACAAAAGGCAAAGCCTTATTATTCCTACTGAAAGCAAACTAAACAAAAAATTTCAGAAAACACTGCTTCTGAGAATTTCTCAAATACGTTCATCAAGAAGAATAAATGGTTAACTTAAAAGAAAAAACAGCTATGGCAATATAACATTACAGTACAATACTGAGGTAAGGGTAGAAAACACATCTAAGTGTTCACCCTTGGTCTTCAGCTTTTTAAAAGCAAAAAGGTCATGTAATTTGCAGTGTTCTAAAATTGTGTTCAAAGTTTATTTCAAGTCACGGAAAATATACAAACTAAGACAACAGAAATGAACTGATTTTGTTTGGAGAGGTGGTGACAGGACTCCTCCACCTGGCACCAATTTGAGTCATTTGAGGATTAGGATGTAGAAGTCATCTTTTTTCAATATTTCAACAAAATAATGAAATTATTCTCCAGATTTGTTGCCAGGTATTTCTGAAAACCTGTAAGAAAAAGTTGAGAGAAAGCCATTAGAAATGAAGACAAAGTCCTCTTCCCCAAACATCAGGGAAAAAAATAAGGCGGCTGGGGAGGGAGGATGTGCACAAGATCACTACAAATCACCAGGGACAGATTTCTAAAGTGTCTGCCTCCTGTCTCCCAAAAGCAATCACACCTTACAGCAGGGATTCTCGACCTCAGTGCTACTAAAATTTTGGGCCAGCTAACTCTTTGTTGTGGGGGCTATCCTATGCATTATAGGATTTTTAGCCATATCTCTGGACTCTACTCACTGAATGCTTGTAGCATACTTCTACCCCTGGGTAAGACAACCAAGTGTCTCCAGACTCTTCCAAGTTGTCCCTAAGCAGGCAAATTTGTGCTTGGTTGAGAACCACTGGTTGAATGGTAATGGTATATAACACTGTCAATAAGGGCATAGGTGGATCACAGCTCTCTAGGTATAGAATGGGGGAAGAACTAACATTCTGGCCACAGTATGCAACAGGACCAGCAAATACACAACAAAACCTTGCTTAGATTAATATTGTATATATAAGACTGTTTTACTTTGAAACTGAACAAATCTGATAAGGGTAAAAAAAAAAGGAAATATATTAAGTGAAAGAAACTAGACAAAAAGTACTACATATTGTTTGACTCCATCTATACAAATATAAATACAAATGAATTAGAAAGAAGGAAACAGAACAGCGACTATGTACAGCAGCAGAAGCATAGAGAGAGAATAATAGGTGATTATTAAGGGGTAGAGCTTTTTTTGTCTGTTTTTATTATTGGAATAACAAAAATACTCTAATAATGATTGAAGTGATGAATACACAACTATGTGATGATATCAAATACCACTGATTGGTACATTTTGGATAGACAATATGCTTTATTAATATGTATCAATAAAATTGATTAAAAATTGCATATAAACAAACACAAACAACAGATTTTTAGAAAATGGTGAAAATTGAATAAGGTCTATGGTTTTGTTAACAGTAATATATCAATGTCAGTTTCCTGGTTTTGATATTATACTAGAGCTTATACTTAAGATGGTCATCATTGGGGGAAGCTGGGTAAAGGGTACATGAGACTCTATATATTATTTGTGCAATTTTCTGAGTCTATAATTATTTAAAAATAAAAGGTAGGGGAAGCAGATGTGGCTTAACTGATTGGGTTCCTGTCTACCATATAGGAGGCCCTGGGTTCACTTCCAAGGGCTTCCTTGTGAAGGCAAGTTGGTCTGCGCCTGTGGAGAGCTGATGGCCCACGCCCGCAGAGAGCTGGCGCAGCAAGATGATGCAACACAGGGAGACAAGCAGACACAGAAGAACGTGCAGTGAATGGATACAGAGAACAGACAGCAAGCAAGCGGCGGGGGGGATAAATAAATAAAATAAATCTTTAAAAAAAAAAAGGTACAGGAGCGGATGTGGCTCAAGCAGTTGAGCGCCTGCCACCCACATGGGCTTCAAAAAAAACAACAAACAGACAATGAGTAGAAACAAATGAGCAGGAAGCAGCTGTGGCTCAATCAATTGGGCTCCCATCTACCATATGGGATGCCCTGGGTTCACGTCCCGAGGCCTCCTTGTGAAGGCAGGCTCGCCTGTACGCTGCAGAGAGCCACCAGCCTGGGCGCTGCGGAGTGCTGCTGGTCCACAAGCTCTGCAGAGAGCCGACTCAGCAAGGTAACGCAACAATAAAGGGAGATAAGCAAAAATGCAGAAGAACACATAGTGAATGGACACAGAGAGCAGATGGCACGCAAGCTGCAAGAAGAGGGGGGGATAATTAAATAAAAATAATAAATACAGACACAGAAGAATGCACAACGAATGCACACAGAAAGTAGACAGCAAGCAAAAAGTTGCAAGGGGGGAGGGGAGAAACAAATGAGCAGGGAGTGGATGTGGCTCAAGCAGTTAAGCACTCGCCTCCCACATGGGAGGTCCCAGGTTTGGTTTCCAGTGCCTCCTAAAGAAAATAGACAACAAGCAGACAATGAGCAAAAACAACGAACAAAAAATGCTGAAAAGCATTGAATTGTACCCTTAAAATATATGAATTATAAGGTCTGTGAACTATATACTAATAAATTTTTTAAAAAGGTAAAAAACAAGGGATGCTGGACATTATAGATCCTGCCATAACCCAATAAATGTACTAGAGGAGCGTGTAAACTACAATGTAAACTATAATCCATGTGGTGCAGCAGTGCTCCAAAATGTATTCACCAAATGTAATGAATGTGCCACAATGATGAAAAAAGGTTGCTAGAATGGGAGAGGTAGGTGGAGTGGGGTGTGGGTATATGGGAACCTCTTATATTTTTTAATGTAACATTTTTTTGTGATCTATGTAACTTAAAAAAATTTTTAAAAATGCCTATGATCAAAGACAAAAAAAAGGTAAAAAACAAATGAACAAAAAATTCTGCCTTATGCTTTATGTGTAAGGCTTTGAAGTGAGATATAAGTAAAGAATATATAATCAAAGAACCTTTGGAAATACTTTTACCCCCACTATCCAAAAATAACAGTATTCTCACATTGTAGGGATGTATTCTTTGGCACACATAAATTAGATAATGTAAAAGAGGAGAATAGTTTACCTATTCATCTGAATATAATAGGTAGTCTGTGCTTTTACTCAAGAAAATAAAATGCCTGGGTTATCTGGAATAAATGTTAAAATACTGGTCATACCCAAAGTACTGTTGTACCATTTATGACAGCTTCCCATTATAGTTCAGTCATTTAAAGCCTAAATACAGATATGATGCATACTTACAATTTTGATGTTTTATAGGTATTTTCAAATATGGATACACAATATTTTAAAATATGATATATTTAGTAAGACTAATTAGTGTAAATGAGCTCACAATTATATGATTACATATAAATGGGTGTTATAATATGAATGGGGGGAAAAGTAGAAATTCAAATGTGATATTCCAGCTGATACTGGAACAATGTAAATATTGTTTTGAGAAAATGGAATTGTTCCTGAAATACAAAGATGTTAGGGGAAAAATTTAAAAAAACAACAACAACACACCAATACATACATGTAATTAAGTTAGGTTACATGATTACTTATGAGGCAGGTTATCTGGATCCTTTTTCCTGACTGATAAGCAGGAAAGGGTAGGAGTGAACAACAATCTCCAAATTATGTGCTGTAATAATTTAACATCAAAATATTCATATAAACCAAATACTGAAAATGGAAACTAAAATATTTACATACATTTTTAAAAAGCTTTGCATTTTCTCCATTTGGATAGGACAGTTTGGAAAAAAATAATTCTGGTCAGATATACATCAACCTATGCTTCGAGGCTACATCTAGAGAATGAGATTGAGGATAGAGGGGTTTTTTACTTTTAACTTTCTCCTTTTCTGTATTTGTTTAATTTTGTTAAACTGATCACATATTTCTTTTGTTATCAAGAAAGAATGGTTAAAAAAAGATTACAACAAATGAAACAACTGAAAAAATATTCTACAGCCTTACCCTATCACTATCAGGGCTCACCTGCTCACCTATTAATGGGAAAGAGAGTCTAGCTGGAAGGGCTGAGGACCTTGGAGAGAAGAATCTTGCTGGTTAAGGTTGAAAGTATATACCCAAAATGCACATGGAGATTGTCCTACTCAGGTGAGATGAAATCTGCTCACCGTTTAAGGTGCTCCAGTGGATTTCTGTATTTGTTCCTTTAAGATTAGGATACTCTGCCTTTGCTCAGGAGGCAGCATGGCAATCTGATCTGCAGTCAGTTGAAGAACCTGCATAATCAAAGCAGCCTGTGCAGAGGAAAAAAAGGTAGAGTTTTAGTAATGACAGCTAAGAAAAAAAAAGAAAGAAAAAAAGCAATAGCAGCTATTCAGTTTTACTGCCCAAAAGGCTACTGTAGTGTGATATGAAGCAAAATGGGGAAAGGCAGGAGGATATTTCATATGCAGAAAACAGCAGGTGAGAAAAGGCACAATGAGAAGAGTAAGTACAAATTGAATCACCTATGATGAGAAGATTCAAACAGACACCTTTGCGAATCCAAAGTTCCTGCAGATTAACATGGTATCTGTGAACCCTAAGAAACCTTCGGTTTTTGTAAAGCGCTTTTTACAAATTTTCCCATCAGACATCAGCTCCTCATAATTGCCAAATACAAAAAACAGAAAAATATATTAGGGAGTCTGCCATATTTTTAGGGATAAGGAAGAAAGGGGAGGAAGAAAGGGATTTGTTTTTTCAGGGCAATCTGGCCTGCATAAAAAAACCTGCTATTGGCAGATGAGCCTGAAATGGAAAATAAGCTGCAATTACACCCACTTCAGAAATGTAGGACCTTGTGCTCGCTCTGGCAGCACGTATACTAATATTGGAATGATATAGGTTTGCAAGGCCTCTGTGCAAGGATGACATGCAAATTCATGAAGAATTGTAGGAGCAGGTGACAAACTTTCAGATAGCAAAATGCTAGGAGAATTCTAAATTTGAGTAAAAATCACCTCCAGAGACTTTGAAGACCCAGGACCTCAACATCATAGCTGTGAAGAGAAAAATCACAAAGACTAAATCTGTGCATATGGAGGCAGTCAGTGTTGCCTACCTTCTCATGATCCTGTGGAGTGACTTGGTTCTGCCCAGGACTAAAGCCACCAGGCTGGCCTCCACCCTGTATGCCGGCTGCTTGCATGCCTGCTCCCTGCATGACTGGGACCTATGTGCAGAAAGAGAGATGAGGAGAGATTTTGTGAACTTCTGACATATGAGTAGCCAGAATCTAGTACTAGCAATATGAAAAACTAAGATCTGCAGATGGATATGAGTAAAGAAAGCAAATGAATGACTCTGAGGATCATTTTCTACTGTTAGCAATGGCAGAAGGCAGGGTTTAGCCAGAGATTACCTAGCAAGTTAGACACATTTCCTTACAACAGCTCTAGCACCATCAACATATATTACACAGCACACTGGATACCATCAAAATCAAGCAAAATGTAGCCAAATAAGCACAAGGAAAACAGAGAACTCTGGAAATGAGTGCTCAGTGGAAATACAAATGAACGCCAGTCGTTATAGAGATAATGTATGCTGGTCCACTGGGAAGTTATATTCATAATATGGCCTACCTCTAGTTCAATCATACATAGGTAGTTCATCCCAAAGGGCCCTACCCCACAAGGCAGAGACGATCATGCCAGAGGGGCAGAAAGGAGATGGGGAGGCCTCTGGGGTAAAGAGAGCTATTAGCCCAATATTTGCTTCATTTTCTTTTCATAGTTTTTCATAGAGAATACTTAGCAGATGCTTTCTAGTAAACATAGACTAGGAAATACAGGAAATAACTGACCTGAAAACAAAGGGCATTTACATCATACTAATCAGTATTTAAGATCTTCAGTCATTTCAACCTTCTGGAAGACTACCAGAACCCTCAGAACTCACGGAAAAGGTCTCTGAGTACCCAGAATAACTGTTCAAAGGTTGCTGGAGTACTCAGGCATTCATCCAGAGCATATGTACTTATTAAACACAAGTTGTTAACAAACTTATTACCTGCTTTCCCAGCACATAAGAAGCAGCAAAACATAAGAAAAATGTGGGATAAACAACTGTTATGAGCAGATACTATGAGAGCTATGTGAATAGCCAGGTGACAGTCAGACAGTGAATGAGACACAGAAACCAAAACAGGAGATGATGATGATTTTATAGCATACACAATAATATATTTCATGATGACCTTGAGTCATCAAAAAAGGTTAAAATAATTTTTTTTGTATCCTGTTTAAGAAGGGAAGTATACAGTACACTTCATAAATTATTTTTCATTAAAAATGTTTAAAAACATGGTCGAACATTGCCATTATCTCAGATATTCACTTACGTGCATTGATTCGTTCCCAAAGACACTGGATAAATGAATCATTAGTACAGTTTTGTACAGATTGCGAGAATATTATCACCTTCTGCTCTTTATCAACTGTTTGAAAACTTAATGATTTGTTATGGATCTGAAATACCCATATACATAAGCTTTTTGAAATTTTAGTCAATACCAATTTGTTGCTGTAATGTGATCTAATCACTCAATAATGGCCATTTAAAGTTTCTAGGCATGCCTGTTCTAGGCTGATAAGAGTAAGGGTGACAAAGACAGTTCTAGTTTATGCTTATCCCAGAGTAACTACTGCTGGCATGCTTTCAATTTCAAAAGTGTCCTTGCTTGGATGATGAATTATAAAATCATCCTAGAATAAACCTTTTACCCATTAGTTTACAAGAGGTTGGAATGGAGTTAATTATAAAATCCTACTTAAAATTATGACTTAAGAATATATTGATAAGTAAAAAACCAAAGTGCATAACAGTAAAAGGAGTGAAAATAAGAATATAGATTTATATTTGCTGGACAGATACATAAAAGTCTTTATACCTCTTGAAGCTGGAGGAGGACATGGGAAAGACAAGAGAAAGCAAGATTTTTAATGTACATCTTTTACATCTGAGTGAATATATCACATATATAAATGAATATATCAACAATTCAAAATTTAAAAAAAAAGTTTGAAGATAAAATTTTTAATCTTTTTTGCCTCATATCGAATTGGCTATGTAGAATCTACTAACGAAAAGTATATAAACCAAATTTTATAGAGGAATGGTCTTACACACTAGCAGAGATAAAGGAACAAGGCATTGTCCAGACCCGCTTTTCCTACTATCATCTACAATGGCTTTATTCACAGAATTATCAACAGAATTACATAAGCAATGATAGAGCTCATGTTATGTAGTGGGGTTTTTTGGGCTTGTTGCCTGTTTCCCCACTAGAATGTAAACGCTATGAGGGCAAGGACTTGGTTTTGTTCACACTGCTATAATCTCCAGTATCTAGAGCTATGTCTGGTACATACTACGTACTCAGTAAATATTTTTTAAATAACTGAATGAATGCATAAAAATATCATTTTTATATGAGGTTACTAACCTAACACAAAGGGTACAATAAAAATCAAGGCCTACAAATAAATAAATTTTAAAAAATCCTGACAAATAGAGAATTGTTTTATTCTACACATACCAGAAAAAACATATTCATATTTCATATTAAAGAGGGGGCAAGAAACATATATACATGTATAAACAAAGGTGCAGATAACAGGACAGAGCAATACAGCGGAGAAAAACATTGGATTCTGTTCCTTGCTCTGCCACCTGTTAGTTGCATGAACTTGGACAAGTCACCTGAGTTCTTCTACCACAGTTTCTAAACCCATAAAATGAGGGATCTGGATGATTGACATGTACCATTTCAGCTCTAACATTCAATCAATCATTCTCTTATACACACACATGCGCATGTCGCATGCACGCATATGAGGGGAAGGCGGCACGTAAATATATGGCAGAGGGAAAAGAGACAAAAATACATAAATGAAGACACATATAGGAGAAAGGAAAGTGGAGGAGCTTGAGGGAAATGAAAAACTCATGGAAGATACACATATACTATTTTCCTACAACCAACTAGGGGAAAGGAGGAGATAACACGTAATCACAGGACAGACCACCACATCCACACAGTTAAAGAAAGCCAAATAAAGAAGAGAAACAAGAGACAAGAATTCAACTCTAAAGGTTTTATGGTGAGCATTATTAGTAAAATGCATTTCATACTCCACCGTTTACTTGGGTTATGCAATGAAAGTAAACTAACACAGGTTTTTATAAACCTAAGATTGCCTAAATGACCATGTTTAGCTCTTCACATGCTCTAATCCAGGGGTTTGTAATTAGAGTTGTACATTAGAAGTATTTGGGGGGAGGTTTTTAAAACTATCCATGCTCAGATCCTACTGATAGAGATTCTGAGAGTTAGGTCTGGGACGAGGTCCTGGTAAGTCTATTTTGAAAAAATCCCTGCATGTGATGTTGATTCACATCCTGAATGACGAGTATTGTCTAACCCCTAAATTTTCAGGGGCTCGGCTCTGAATGGAGTAACTACTGAAATAATAGAACAAGGTTACTCTTCTGGACTATAAGTCTTGGTGGATAGAAAATCATCACCTTAAGGAACATAGATAAGGGAAATCCTAGTCTTCCCTTTCAACAAGCTGAGAAAAAACCCCTATCAGAAAGCAATAATAACCAATTCCTGAATGGATCAAGACTTCACATAGAAGCTAAAAGTGAGTATTTTACATACCTGTCTAGATCCCTGGGGGCCAACTGCCCCCATGTTAATTGGACCAGGGCCCTGGATTCCACCAGGCATAGGGCCTCTAGGGCCAGGGACTGGGCCCCTTGTATCCATGCCTCTGGCCTCCATCCCTCTGACTTCCATCGCACGGGCCTCCATTGCGCGGGCCTCCATCGCACGGGCCTCCATTGCACGAGCCTCCATTGCACGGGCCTCCAATCCTCTGGCATCTAATCCTCTTGCCTCCATGGCTCGTGCCTCCATCCCTCGTGCATCTATTCCTCGGGGATCTCTACCAGCTACAGAGAAAGTTGTAAGAAAACTATTTTACAGCTACTCACCTTTACTGCAAGACGAACCAAGAAAGATAGAAATCTATTCCTCCAGTCTCGTCTCCTCTCAAATATATGAGACTTCTTTCTCCTCCCCATTTTTCCAGATTTGTAGGTAAACTTTAAAAACACTTGCCAACCCTATTTTGTCAGCATTCTTTATCTCAGATTAGAGCCTAAGACTGCAAGGTGTATCACCAGCCAACAACTACCTTGCAAGTGGTCACTCCTTACCTCTGCCATCCAAGGGTGGACCTCTCTGATCTAGCATGGGTCCTCTTGGCTCTGCCATTAGAGGTCTAGGCTCTGCTAATGGCCCTCCTCTCATCTCATGTGGGGGTGGGCCACGGTTGTCATGGCCAGGGACATGGTGCATAGGTGGACCCTGATGGGGAGGTCCTATGTAACCTCTAGAGATGGAAAAAACATTTTATTTAAAAACAGAACAAAATAACAACAAAAAGAATCAACCAGGAGATCAGTAAGTAAAAACCAGACAAAGATCTGAGGCAAACATCAGTCTACAAATGATAACATGAGAATAAAACCAAACAAGCTGAAGAAAAGTTACAGACATAAACTCACATATTCTAGGATTTCATTATTTGGTTGGGGCACTCATAATTAGGGAGAAATGAATGGATATCTATCATATTTATAGTGAGGCAATACAGTATAGTGATTAAAAACATGGGATCTGGATTCAGACTGTATGGGTTTAATCTAGGTTCTGTCACTTATTAGCTTGTGATCTTGGGCACATTTACTTAATGCCTCTATGCTTCTGTTTCTTCATTTTCAGTGAACTAATAAGGGTACCTACCTCATCGTGTTGTTGGGTGGATTTAATGAGATGATCTAAGTAAAGTACTTAGAACAAAGTCAGAGGCAGGTATTACATTAATGCCAATTATTGCTGTTGCTGTTACATTACTACCACCACTAAGCAATAGAAGTTTTCCCCATTGAGGTATGTGTGCTAGAATTTTTTATTTCTGAGGATCTAGTAGTCACTATTAGCTCAAAATGAACATACTTGACTACACAGTTCTGTCCTAGGAGAAGTGCTTAGTCTTGGCCAGAGGCCATGAATATTTAACTTTTGAAGCAGGCAAACAGGTACAACTGGTATTGAAAGTCTTCTCAAAATAAAGAAAAATTCTAATTTTTCAAATCTTCTCCTTCTACGTTAGTGCTTACCTAGGCTCTACCTCTCCAGTTACAGTAAGTAAAGTGCCGCCACGTGGGTCATTTGGAGCATCTCCTAATAGACCTCGAGGAGTTGGAACATTGGCAGGCAAGGGTCCTCGCTGCATAGCTGCTCTGGGATCTTGCATCGGTACTGACAGGGAAACAAACAGGGGAGTTACTGCTGTGACGGACACATAAGGAAACAAGAAATGACTTTATATAACACTGACAGTGCAATTCAGACTCCTTGGAGTAGGTGAAACCTCACCACAGCAGAATCCTCTTGAAGTTCAAGAACCGAAGGAGGATGTAGGCAAGATCTGTACCATATCAGAGTTATGGATGTAATTATATAAAGAGCAAACTGGGGAGCAACCTGCCGAAGACTAGCACTGCAACCTGGGGAAACTTATGCTCTTGATTTTTCTTATAATCAATCTTAGTTCATGGACTAAAGTCATAAAAGAAAGGTAGGATCTTGGCATAGGTGAATACTGCCATGTCTCTGCAAGAACCTGCTGTTTCCTTACAGACTGCGATTCCATCCAAGCCTCCTGACACCAACAGGGAGGGAGTACAGCCTTGGACAGGCACCCATATCATCCATGTTCTCTGCCCTATGTGAAGAGGTCAATCTTAGGCTTGTGGCCCTAACAGGATAAAAACTAAAAAACAAAAACCCAAAACACTATCCTTTTGGTTTCTGAATGTGAGAGAAGAGGTCAGTATTAGACTTGTGGCATTAACAGGAAAAAACTAAAAAACAAAAACCCAAACACTACCATTTTGGGTTCTGAATGTGAGGATGACTGCCAAGCAGCTCTTTTCCTCTCAATGTCCCACCCTGAATACCAAAAGTAAAAGAAAACCTCATATACAATGGGTACCTTGAACTCGCTCAATTGATGCAGGCCCGGCGGGTCCCACGGGCGAGTGCTGTAGGGTTCCTAGGTGAGCAGTAAGTTCAAAAGAAGAAAGAGCAGACACTTAAGATAGCTTGCACACATGTGCAGAAACATACACAGAGACTGAAGATTTACACATATAAGTTAAAAAGTAAAGAGCTTGCCCCAGGTTACCAAATTTCCCTAAATGATGTTAACCTAAACTATATTAGTTCCTTTGGTTATCCAAAACACAATTCCAATTTGACAAGACAGCATCCCAAGGTAAAACCTGTGGGCCATTTATGTATTTGTGCAGAAATACCAGCCATTTTCAATTTTCACCTCTGTTACTAGGTTTCCCCCTAAATCTCATAATTCCATTAAACAAACAAAAACAAAAAAGAAATCAACAAAACACAAAAGGGTTGCTTTGAATCTCTACTTAAGCCAAGAATATAAACACATTTTCATAAATGAAACACGAAAGTGTACTGAATTTGGAAGGCAAGATTTATTCTATAGAGATCATAAGAGAAGTGAAGAAGTAGTCTTTTTGCCTTATTTTGAGCATATAAATTTCTGCTGTTAGAGAAATATCAACCTGGACTGGATCTAATAATGGAGGAAAAAAGGCCCCAAGGGACATTATTGGGACATAGTGGGATCATGTATGTTTGGGCGAATCAGTCTGGTGGCAGCCTGAAAGACTTAAGCAGGACACTTATCATGGGATTACAGTCCCAGAACTTGCACTGAATGTAGAAGGAAGCTCAGAGACATTTCCTGCAGAATGCTGAGGGAGAGCAATGAAGTTGTGACTGCCTGGGGCAAGGGATTCCTGGCTGTGGGACATTCAGTACAGTGCCGTGCCCAGGACTATAAGGAGATGTCTTTCCTAGGGAAGAAGGGACATTCTTATCTGTAAATAAGGAATTCCCAAGGCTATAGGTGCAGAAAGGACCAGAGAAGACTCTACCCATTTGCCTAAAGCTATTCTCGAAATTCATTGTATGGCTAAACACTGAAGAAGAGCATTCCCACAGACCAATCTGCAAAGACTGGCAAAGATGTTTTCTTTTTCTTTTCTTTTTTTTTTGGTTAGCTCCTGGCATTCAGGGAAAGCTCTACCCTAATACTAGCTGGGGGGGAAACGGACTTGGCCCAGTGGTTAGGGCGTCAGTCTACCACATGGGAGGTCTGTGGTTCAAACCCCGGTCCTCCCTGACCAGTGTGGAGCTGGCCCACACGCAGTGCTGATGCGTGCAAGGAGTGCCCTGCCACGCAGGGATGTCCCCCGCGTACGGGAGCATCACGCGCAAGGAGTGCTCCCCATAGGGAGGGCCACCCACACTTCCAGTGCCGCTGACAACAGAAGCGGACAAAGAAACAAGACGCAGCGAATAGATACAGAGAACAGACAACCGGGGGAGGGGAGGGAATTAAATAAATAAATAAACCTAATACTAGCTGGGTACAAGCTTAAGAACAGACACCCCAGATACTCAACTCTAGCAACAGCCCATTCAAATATCAAAATATCAAGGTTTCAACAAAAGATTACAAAACATAGAAAGAAACAGGAGGTGATGGCCCAAGCAAAGGAGATTAAAGCATTAGAAACCATCAACAAAGAGAACCAGACTTGCAGACCTGGGACACACCAGACAAAGATTAAAAAAAAAAAGCCCTAAATATGATTAAAGAGCTAAAGGAAAACACAAAGAACTAAAGGTCATTAGGCAAATATGAGAGAAACATAAAGAGATGGAAATTATGAAAAGAAACCAAACGGAAGACCAGAGTAAGAGAAATAAAAAATTCCCTAGATGGGTTCAACAGCAGATTGGAGCTGGCAGAATAAAGACTCAGTGAACTTGAAGATAAGAGAATTGAAATCATTCAGTCTGAGAAGCAGAAAGAAGACAGAATGAAGAAAAGTGAACAGAGCCTAAAGAAACTGTGGAATACCATCAGGCATATCAAAAAAGCATTGTGGGAGACCCAAAAGAAAGGAAAGGGTAGAAAGAATATTCAAAGAAAGACATGAATTTACAAAATCTTCCCAAATTTAACAAAAGACATGAATATACACTTTTAAGAAACTCAATGAACTTCAAACAGGATAAACCCAAACAGACCCACATCACAACATATTATGATCATTCTATCAAATGCATGAAAGAGAATTCTGAAAGCTGCAAGAGGGAAGCAATATGTCACACATAAGGGAGACTCAAAAAGATTAAATGCTGATCTCTCATTGGAAACCATGGAGGGAAGAAGGCAGTGGGATGACATATATTTAAAGTACTGAAAACAAAATATTGCCAACTAAGAATTCTATATCCAGCAAAAACTGTCTTTCAAAAGTGAAGGAGAGATTAAAACATTCCCAGATAAACAAAAGCTGAGGGGCATTGTCACAACTAGACCAGCCCTACAAGAAATGCTAAAGTGAATTCTGCAGGTTGAAAGGAAAGGACACTAGAAAATTATCAAAGTTGTATGAAGAAATAAAGATCTCTGGTAATGGTATCATTAGGAGTAAATATAAATACCAGTACTATTATAATTTTGGCTTCTAACTCTACTTTTTACTTCCTACAGGATCTAAAAGGCAAATGCATAAAATGTAATGAGAAATCAACAATGGTTTCGAACAAATAATGTATCAATATATAATTTAAGATAAGAATTACTTAAAGGTAGGAGGATAGAGGTATATAGGAACCTACTTTGTGTATGCTATTGAAGTTAAGCTGGTATTAAATTAGATGAGATTGTCAAAAATTTAGGATGTTAAATTTAAGCCCCATGATAACTACAAAGAAAGTATTAGAAAATATGCAAATCTACAGAGACAGTAAGTAGAATACTGGTTACCAAGGGCAGGGGGCAGGGGCAATGGGGAATTAATGCAAAATGGGTATAGGGTTTCTGTTTGGGGTGAAGGGAAAGTTTTGTTAATGGATGGTGGTGAGGGTACTGCAACATTGTGAATGTGATAAATCTCACTGAATGGTATGCTTGGGAGGGGTTGGGATGGGAAGGATGGGAAGAGCTATGTTGTATATATGGTTCCACAATTAAAAAGAGCATGTTAAGAGACAATGACAATTAAATGCAATAAGTGATCCCAGATGGGATCTAATAATGGAGGAAAAAAGGCTCAAAAGGTCATTTTGAAAAAATTGGAATTTCAATGATAAGCTTTATAAAGTTTAAATTTCTTGAACTTGATAACTGCACTAAACATTCTTCTTCTTAGGAAATGTACATGGTAGTATTATGGGTTCAAGGAGTGTGATAGGTCCAACCTGTTCTCAAACGTTCAGTAAACAGAGAAATGGATAGATGGATAGGTAAGATAGATGGATGGGATGATAGATGAATGAATAGACAGAATGATACAGCAAATGTGGCAAACTGGTAAAAGGTAGTGGATCTGGGTATCTGGGTAAGGGTTATATTGGAGTCTCTGTATGGGGTTTGTTTTTATAGCTGTCTTGTAAGTTTGAAATGATTTCAAAATAAAAAGTTTAAGAATGACAAAAAAAAAATCAAATGGGGAAATGTAGTGAAAGAAGTTTAGAAGACAGAAGAGAACAAATATTCTGCCAAGGCCAAGTCTGTGATAAACAAATCTTATGACAACAGCAAACAAAGACTGATGAGATGACAAGGGCTCAAACACTAAATACAGATGGTAGAAAGAAAGAGGAATTACCTTCTCAAACATATCACTGGCTCTTTTCACCATTACAAATGTGCAAAAGAAGCATGGATTCCAGAAAAAGTTAAGATAAACTGGGTAGAAATCTGCTAAGTACTGAAGAAAAAATAATAAAAGAAAACCTAGCTCCTTTTATCTCTTCATGAAGACATCCTTGGTAGACTTTCAAAACATAAGTCATTGTCCTTCACCAGAGAGGTTAAGATAACCATAGCAGAAAGGAAGATGTCTTGTGGAAGTACGTATTAAATAGTTAAAGCTGCTTTTAGACTGATGGCCTGCAGAGAAGTAAAAGTATGACTGAAACCTAATCCCCTTTCACTACTGCAAAAATACTTCGGGGTACACACATGATCTATTGATAGTGGCCATGGCTGGGTGGGGCATGACAGCACAAAACCATAGGCTACTTAGAGAAAAGATTAGGTATCTGGTCAGGAGTGTGTCCTGCTGATAGCCATCTGTGCAGAAAAGATTAATTCTATCACTTAAGCAACCAATTCTGGCATACAAGCCATAAAAAAGGCCCATGGCTTAATATTTTTATTTTGTTTTCTAAAAAATGGTTTTCCCTTATAAGCCATATGCTAAAAAGAAACTTAGGCTTCTCCATGCTTGTCCAGGGTAGTTTTTTTTCTCATCACAGGTTTCAATCATTAGGAGTAGAAAACACTGAAGAATATTTTTGGAAGTTAATAGTGGCCGTGGAGAGTGACAGAAAGTCCCTCTGGAGTCAGAGACTTCTGAATCTTAGCTCTGCCATTACTAGGTGGAAGAAAAGATGAGAACACCAAGTCCAGTCCACTTTAATCAGATATTAGTATTTACTTACCTTGTCCCCTTAAGTAACATAAGACTCTGAGCATCCATCTTTTTACTTATAAAACTGAGATTTTGCAACCTAATTTACACAGCTGTTTATGAAGAGTAAAATGATTATTGTTAGTTCCTTCTCTTTTCTCACCCTTTCGCCTCTTAATATTATTTACAATTGAGCCACTGCATTTTCTTTTCCTTCAAACTCGAAGAACTTGGAGAGATAAGGTGGTGATTTTGAAGCAACTGCTGCTGTTGTATACAGTTATTGCCACAGTACAAAAAACACTTATCAAATAGTCTTTATAGACATATGATCCCGTTTTATCTGTAGTTTAAATCTAGTCTTTCTATATACCCAGTCACAAATCATATGATCATTATTTAAAATTCTTTACTCAGTCAACAGATATCCATAGAGGGAGAGAGACCATGACAATGGAATTAGATTATCAGGAAAAGGCAGTATACATGAAATAGAAACAAAGGATCCATTTGATTCCTCATCAGTTCTTATAGAGATGGTTTCTGAATCACAAGGTGAAAAGTTTAGACCAGACTTGCCCAACAGAACTTCTGCAATGATGGAAATGTTCTATATTTTCATTGTATAGTAAGGTGTCCACCAGTCACATGTGGCTGGAATATGGCCAGTGTGACTGAGGAACTGAATTTCTTATTTTAATTTAATATTTAAATAGCTATATGTGGTTAGCGGCTGCCATCCTGGACAGCGCAGGAAAAGATGAAGGTACTAAATCCAGTCCACATTAATCAGACATTAATATTTATTTACCTTGTCCCCGCTCCAAGGGCACTGGTCCACTTCCAGGCATTCCAACCTGGGCCTGCATTCCCCCTAAAAGATAAAGGGCAGGAATAACGCCACAAATTAGAACAGTGGAAAAAAATTAGGACACACACAGAAACCTACAAAGAAAGCTACCATTACAACAATGTAGTTAAAGATGGGATTTGCTAGAATACTTTATGCTTCAGCATCAGAAAAGTAAGTTAAATGAGAATACTAAATCTCACTGGTTATGAAAATCTGGGCAGGAAGCTCCTCTGTAACATAGGAAACAATACCATTAATCCACTGGATTTTCACAGGAGGCAGTATTGTTCCTGGGGGTATTTTGCATGTGACAATGATTTGTGGGAGCATGACTGGCATTTAATGAAAAGGTACCAAAGATTCTATATGTCCTACAATGTATGAGACAATCCTTGCAAAATCAAGAAATACCTTGTGTCTTCTACAACATTTATTTTTCATTAAAAATTTTCTTAATTGAAGTATGTCATTCTTCCAGAACATTTAAATGCCTCACTGAAATTCACATAAATGAAAATCTGTTTATAGTTATCTGAATTTAGAACTCAAGTCTGCTTGATTTGTAAACACAAAGATTTCTTTGCATTGTTTTAATATATATAAATTTTCCAGAAATGTAATTACTAAGTAAATTAAGGGGACTGTAATTTGTTTTAAGAACTTTATCAAGAGTTTTCACCATTTTAGCCAATGAATCCCCAATGTTAACAGCATTTGTGGTTATCGGAGTTGACAAGACAACATACAAGTATCTGTCTACATTTTTAGCTTCTGCATTCGTGGTGATGCTATGTATAAGTGCAAGCATCTGACTATTACATTTTGTTTTCTAGTGTAGTTGGGCCTAAACACTTGCATATTAAAAAACATTTTTTATTACCTTTAGTTCTCCTTTCTATTATAAGAAGGGCATTATATTGATTTTTTTTTGAGTCATGTTAAATAGGTTATATCATCTGTGAATTTCATTTCAGGATAGTAAAAAACATGTTACAAAAATAGATGCTGGGTCTAATGAGGTTTAAGGCCACTGGTCTACTCTATGCAATTAGGGTACGATGACTGGTATACATAGAATAATCATGTACCAAGAGTCCTTGTCTAGTCTTTTATACATAGTAATAATTCCCTTTTCCTTAAAGAAGCAATATATGCTGCAAGTGGGGAGAAGACAGAAGCTGAACTGTTTGTGGTTCATTAATATTTACATAAAATAGCAAGTACACTTCACATTTCCCTATTCCATTTAACATGCTAAGTATCAAAGAGTCATGGATTAAGAACCTTAAGAATGGGGTTCTAGTCCAGTGTCTGCTACTAACTTGTTTTGACAAAATCATTGTATTTTTAGGCTTCCTTATCTGTAAATGAAAGAACTGGTCTAATCCAGTGGTTCTCAGAGTAGAATCCCTAATGAGCAGATCAGTTAGCATCATCTGAGAACTTGTTAGAACTGCAAATTCTCAGGCCCCACCCCAGACCTACTGTATTCTACTATGGGGATGGGAAAAAGCAAGCTGTGATTTAATCATCCCTTTAGGTGATTCTGATGCACACTAAAGTTTGATAAGCACCGGTCTAAATGATTCCAAAGCTCTCTTCTAGCAATAACTTTCTATGATTCATCCAGACCACTCACCAAAAGAATATACACAAAGATTTAGGATCTGCAGAAAGAAGTGGCAGAAGGCATTATAGGCACAATTTCTTATTTTATACATTATATAATGGCACTTTTATTTGTATGGGCTATATCCCTTAAGTGGAATTGGTATATAAACATTTTCAATGTGTATAAACATTTTTAATGTTAATGTTGAGAACTGAATCATGTACTCCACAAAAGACATGTCCAAACTTTCATCTGCCTTACTGTGAGTATGAAACCATTTGCAAATAGTATCTTTGAATATTAAGATCCTATTGAGGGGAAGCAGACTTGGCCCAGTGTAGGGCGTCTGTCTACCACATGGGAGGCCCGCAGTTCAAACCCCGGGCCTCCTTGACCCATGTGCAGCTGGCCCACGCACAGTGCTGATGCACGCAAGGAGTGCCCCGCCACGCAGGGCTGTCCCCGCATAGGGGAGCCCCATGTGTAAGGAGTGCACCCCGTCAGGAGAGCCGCCCAGCGGGCAAGAAATTGCAGCCTGCCCAGGAATGGCGCCGCACACCCAGAGAGCTGACACACAAGATGACGCAACAAAAAGAAACACAGATTCCCATGCCACTGACAACAACAGAAGCAGACAAAGAAGAACACGCAGTGAATAGACACAGAGAACAGACAACTGGGGCGAGGGGGGGAGGGGAGAGAAATAAATAAATAAATCTTTAAAAAAAAAAAGATCCTATTGAGGTGTGGCCAAACTGAATCAGGGTGGACCTTAATCCATATGACTGGAGTCTTTATAAAGAGAGGAAATTTGGTTAAAGTCAGAAAAAGCAAGAGAGTAGAGAGATTGCTATGTGACAAAGGACTGCCATCATAAAAATGCTAATGACCCCAGGAGAAAGCATGGCCTTGCTGACATTTTGATTTTGGACATTTAGTTTTCAAAACCATGATGTGTATTGTCTAATAAAAGTTTGTTGTTTAAGATAACACACTGAGTGGTAATTGTCACAGCAGCTCTGGCAAACCAAGACTATTTTCTAAAAAGGCTGAAAAATTTTACATTTCTACCAGCAATATATGAGTGAGTCTCACTTTCACTACTAAAATTAGGTATCGTCTCTCTTTTAAACTTTTGCTAGTCTGAAGGGTGTAAGTAAATAATAATGTAATCTGTTATTTGTAAACTACTGACTATAAATTAATTGGCCTTTTGGATTTGCTCTTCTATGGAGTGCCTACTTATTTTCTCTGCCCACTTTTCTACTTGGTTGCTTTCCTAATTTCTCATCAAGTGTCAGAGCTCTGTACAGGTTATTTCAAAAATCTTAGTAAACTTTTGATAATTTCAGAAGCATAAATGCTATAAACTTACTTTTATCTTTATTAATTCCCTCTTCTTGGTTTCTTCTGGTTCACTGTTTTTATAATTCCTTAAAACTAGTACTTAAGAGTTCCTTTACTCCTTTACTCTTTATTAATATAGACATTTAAGGATATTCATTTTCCTTTAAGTACGCTTTCACTATTTCCTATACTTCTTTGTATGAAGCATACCTTTTTTTTTTTTTAGTGTTCCAAGGTCCTTTGGGAAAAAATGTGTGTTCTCTAGTCAAAATATGTAAGGCTCTCTTTCTCTATTAAATCAAGTCTATTTATTGATTCTATTATTGAATTGCTCTATGTCCTTAACTTATTTTTTGTCCACTAGCACAATGCTACTCAACGTGTGATCCACAGATGGTAGTGATCATGAACTGTATGTTTGTCTGTGATAAGTACAAAAATTGAAAGCAGGTATTTAGAAATGTTTATAGACATTGCTGCAACACCCAAGTATGTAATCAGTGCATTTGTCTCACTGAGCAGAGTATATACTAGTTGGGTATTTTCCAACTTATATAAGTCACACATTTTCATGGGCTGCATACTTGCTATGTGCAGTAAGACCACATTACAAAGGCTGATATTTTAGGATTAGTTAGGCATCTATAACCCAAAAATATATAAAAAACCGAATCAATTTCTTTCACTGAAAGACAACTTAACTATAACTCTATAGGATAAATTAGTTTCCTGAGTTTCCTGAAACTTCTTTAAAAAACATCTCTTCTTCCATTCCTTATCAACTTTGCTCTGTGAGACTGGTTTCTCTGCAAAACAGAACAATTTCTATTCAAATTTTCCCTGATGGGTAGCATGGCAGTCACTCTAATCCAGGGCAGATAAATTAATAAGAAGAAAGTCTGTTTTATTAAAAGCTTTAAATGTTGATATACATTTAATTTGCTCCAAGTGTTCATATAGGCTTTAAAAGTTATGCATTCATAACTTTTTGCTTAGTTACAATTGTTGAACTCTTCTGTCTATATATAGAGTTTCAATCAGCATGTACAGTTTTAAAAATTTTCTTCCTTTCTTTTTGTTATATGTTTGGTCTGATTAAATTTATTGAGATGCAATTTTATGACTGTTAAATATAAAATAAATGTGAACACACATATTACATCTGTTTTGTTAACCTAATCCAATAGTCTCTGGCTCTTAAAAGAGAATTCAGTCCATTCACATTTAACAAAATGACAACCATATTTGATTTTATTCCTTCAGTCATACTCTATGTTTATTACTTGCTTTATGCTATGTTCCCTTTCCTCTGTTTTTGCTGGTTTGATCAAGTTTCCATTCACTCCATTGTCCCCCTTATTAATTTGGAAGTTTTACTGTCCTCTTCCACTTTACTGTCCTTTTCCCTGCCCTCTTAATCAGACATATAGTATTTGTATGTAAGAAATCAACTATTTCCTCCACCTAGGATATATACTTTCTAGCATTATATTAATTTTATATTAAAATCACATTACCAGGCTGTAAAACACAGTGAATCATGTGGTGGAAGATGGACTGTGGTTAACAGTACAAATATGGGAGTGTTCTCACACGAACTATAACAAATGTATAATACTAATGCATAGTGTTAATATTTGGAGATGTATGAAAAAAAATACCAAGTGTAAGCTATGGACCATAGTTAGTGGTAACACTACCACATAATAATTTGGCTACACCAAATTGGCATGTGCTACAACAAAACTTTAGTGAAGTATTGTAACGGTGAAGACTCAAGATGAAACTTACCTCCAGGAGCTAAGGAACCAGGACCAGGTCCTGTTACAGCAGTTGGTATTTGCCCTGGTGCTGCAACCCCACCCTGCAGAGATGCTTGCATCAGAGGAGGTGCACCATTGACATGCATTCCACCCTGACCAAGAGAAAAACCAGAGCATGTATATGCCTCTGTGGAGATTCAATACCTTAAGTCTTCCATGACTTTTAAATTCTCTTCAAATTGAAAATCCCCTAATATTCTATGAAACATTCTTTTTGTATAGCATGTTGAATGCAGCATTACATTTACAATACACTTACATTTACATTTAATTCCATAGAAGCAAGCTGCAATATATGTGATAATCCTGGTTATACATAACATGGTTAAGATGGAGCATAATCTAAATGTAGAAATTGCCAAGTCTTATCTGTGTGGCAAGGCAACATAGCACCTATTGTTCACGTCATGGCTGGGGTCTGGCAATAAGAGTTTTTTTTAAAAAAGTTCCTTGAATCCAGGAAGAAAAGAAGAGACTGGGACTTTTTAAAAAAGCAAAAAATTTCACTTAACCAATCTTTTTTCATCCCTGTCCTCAGATATAATTCTGGTTTTGGGGAAATACAATTTCTTAAAATGCGACATTAAAGCTCCTTGAAGGAAAGGGAATGTTATCTTTTATCTATGTATTCTCCAGAGAACTGAGTAGTTCCTTGGGATAGAGCTGAATACATAAATAATAGAAGATATGTTTATAAAAAACATAATGAACAGAAACAAACTTTAAAAGAGAAAATAGTTAACTGTATAGTGGGTGATTAAGAGAAAACAGGATATCAGGTCAGACAAACTCAGGTTCAAATCCTGTTGTCTTATTCTGTACCAGTTAACCTCTCTGGGTCTTAGTTTACTTCCTTTCTATCTTTTAAAAAGTATTTATTTATTTATTTAGAGCAGGGATTAACAAACTATGGTCCATGGGCCAAGTCTGGGCTCAATGACTGATTTTATAAAGTTTTATGTATCACCTATGGCTTTTGTCCTACTATGGCAGAATTGAGTAGTGGTGACAGACAGTATGGCATGCAAGTATGGCCTACTTACTATCTGACCACTTCCAGAAAAAGTTTGCTGACCTCTGCCCTATACCTTTGTACAATCCAAGGTGTTTGCCTCTGTCACTCTGACAGGTGAAAAATAGTAGGTCATTGTAGTTTGTTTACATTTATCTTATTTTGAGATTAAATACCTTTTCAGATATTTAATACATATTTTTCTTTCTACTTTTGTGAAGTTTGTCTTTTGCCCACTTTTCTACTAGGATATTGGTAATTTTTTTACTAATTTATAGGAGGAGTTGTTTTATTATGAAAAATTTTATATATGAGACAGAGAAAATAAAATAATCACACAGCTTAGGAAAAAAATCACATATACAACTGAAATCTCTTCTGTCCTCTTTCCCAAATGCATCCGTACCCTATCTTCCTCCCTAAACAAGAATTCTCAAATATTTCAAAATTGTGTATAAATCATATCCTGAACATATTCTTTTGTATCATTCAACATGTTTTTGGGATTTATGCTGACATGTATATCTCACATTTTGGGAATACTTCCACATTCACTTATTTTCACCTCTGTATGGTATTCACGTTTGTTTTTGAACTATCTGTGTTGATACCATGTAGCCTAGTTTATCTTATCTGCTGAATGGAATTATGTTTTTGAGAGCCATTCGTGTTGACATATGTAGTTAATTCACCTTAACAGTTGTAGAGTACTCCTTTGGATAAATATACCAAGGTTTAACAATTTTTCTGTTGATGTACACTTAAGATGTTTCTAATTTTTCACTAATAATAAATTATGTGGCAATGACATCCTGAACACTTCTAAGGGCTCTTTGTTAAGGTAATTAGATTGGCCTGTTATTCATAATGTGTGGCAAATTTTTTTTCCAAATTTGTCATTTGTCTTTGACGTTTATCTCTTTTTGCCATTTAGAAAATTTTTCAGTTTTCATATGCATCAATCTTTTCTTTTATGACTTCAGGGTTTTGTGTCATTCTTGGAAAGTAAGCTTTACTTTCATCATCAGTAAGGATGGAGATAATATGAGTGCCAACCCCATAAAATTGCTTTGAGGATTAAATGAGAGAATGCATAAGGAATAATAAGGTATCAACTACAGCGCTAAGCAGGCACATACATGAAGATAGCTTTTAAAAAAAGGACACAGGAAGATTTGTTTTACGAACTTGGAACCAAATCTATATTCATCAGATGCCATGTATTCTGAACTCTGAAATTGCTTCTATGCTTGAAAGTTGAAATTATCTCTAGTTTCTGACCATTCATCCTCCAACATATCTTTCTAAAAAGAAAACAACATTCTAAGATATAAAAGGAACAATAAAGGATAAAGCCCTACCAAAGTCTGGGCCTGAGGGTTCTGAGGATTCTGCTGGTTCATTGACACATTGGCTCCTGGGCCAGGTCCAGCAGCGTGAACTGGCTGAGGGTTGCCTGCAATCAGCGTTGGGATATTTGTTTGGCGATGCAGAATTTTCTAAAAAGTACAATGACAAACCTATGAGCTGCCAATTTAACAAGGCATTCAAGCAGTCCCTACCCCACCCAGGGTTTACCATACCATTTCCACAAAAGAACCAGAAGCACTCACCAGGGCAATCTCTGGATCCACAATTCTCATCACTACCTGTGCTTGCAGCAAGGCATAAGCCAGTTGAGGGTTCTGAAGCAACATGTTCCGTGCTTCTTGGGGACTATTCTGGACACAAAGCTGAGAAAAAATGCAGGTTTCAGCATCAGGTTCAATACTTACTACTTAGAGATTGATAGTGATTTAAAGCCATTACCATTCAAGAAATGTAATATTCAAGATGGTCTTTTAAGTTACCATCAATTCTTGCAAAGCATACAAAATCTTGGTCATGTTAGGCAAGAGAGGGAAAAGGCATTTCATATACCATAATACAGCTATTTAGGGGGAAAAACACATTTTAATATCTACATTTGATTTCTATGGGCGAGAAAAACCTAGCCGGGTTGTTTACACAGATGTGCTTTTTGTGTACAGATATGGAACGTTTCTGTAAAAATGTAAAATACTCTATGCAAATACACAATATTGGAAGTATAGGAAAAGGTAGTCTACAGATAAACCTTCTTTTAAAATGACGGACTCATTTCCACTAAGTTTAATAATTATTCCTTAAAAATCTGACAGGATTTGATTTATTCATAACCTAATGTCTCCTCCCACCTTCATTTGTTTCATCAGCTCAAACATCTGTTCTGGTGGAAGACTGGCAACTGCTTTGCTAATGGACTCAGGGGCATCCTCAGGACTAATGGTCTCTCCATAAGGTGACTCAATAACAGGAGCACCAGTGCCAAGGCCTGATCAGGAAGAGAGTACAGGAAAGTTAAGGAGACAAAATAAATTGCTAAATCATTTCATATATTTACTATCCAAACTGCTGTAAGGACCAGTTGACTACTTTAACATTCTCTGGAGCTGAGAAATAAGTGATTTGTAAGTTTCTTGTTTCTGTAGAGGAAAGCAACAAAGTACATTTTCTGCTCTCTAAGGAAAGCTGGGAACAAGATCACAAAGATGGACAATGTTAATCTAGGTTGGGAAAGTAGGCATATCAACTTCTTTTGAGAAGGCATTTTGGAAGCAAACGGTTTAAAGAGAAAAATATGCTAATTTGAAAATGGAATTCCTGACTCTATTACTTCATGAAAAAAGCCATAAGAATGTCTTAGTACTCTATCAATCATAGATCTGGCAACATAGTCATAGGAGTAGCAAACACTAACGATATCATTAGCACTACTGATGGCTTGGTGTGCCTGAATAAATTCATCTTCAACTACTTTATTTCTAAAGTCCTTGGCAACTGAAGGACTTTCAAAGTAACTTTACCTTGTTTCTCAAAGATATACACATCCCTAACTTAGACTGATCAAGTAAAGAAATCTCATGGCTAACAGTTTCTGATATTCCAGAACATACTATAAAGAGAAAATCTGCACTTAACATCTTTATTAACTCATAGAGCATACAAGCTGAGTCTATACTCACTCTTCAGCTCTTCTTTGTTCTTCTCACTGGCAGCGTTGTCCACTCGAAGTGCTCTCCCACTGAACTCACGCCCATTCAGGTTCCGCATGGCACTAAGGGCCGTCTCCTGGTCTTGGTACTCACAGAAGCCATAACCCTTTGGTTTTCCTGTTTCCCTATCATATACCAACCTGGAGAACAGAACCAAGTATCACACACAAATGTCATATACATACACAGGGTTCTTGTTAATATTAAAAAAAAATTATTTAACCCCCTTCCCCTTGTTGTTTGTGCTCACTGTCTGCTCTCTGTGTCCTCATCTTCTTTTCAGGAGGCATCCTAACGGAAACCAGGATCTCTCATGTGGGAGGGAGGTGCCCAATGCCTTGAGCCACCTCTGCTCCCTGCTAGTATTTTTAAGCTCTAATTTGGCTCACTGTAGGACAAAATCTTGTAATTCTGATTTGCCTCACAGAAATTTTTTAACCTTCTTTTTTCAATAATAATAATTTAAAAAATGTTAAAAGTCATAAGTAAAACAACTGGTCGTTATTCCTGAGGGCCAAATTTGTGGCAATTTTTAATAAATCCCCTACCAAGAAGTAAAAGACAGGGACCTCACCTGAAACTAACAACAGGTCCAACCTCAGAAAAGATGTCCTTTAACTGCTCTTCAGTGGCTTCATAAGGAATGTTCCCCACTACAAAAGAAAGTTGATTAAAATTCCGTGTTTGTAACCTAGACATTTAGTGAGAAAGTAAACAGTACACAGTATCTACTTCATTGGATACAGTGTTCCCCAAATCCCAGTACCATGGTACTCCTGACTTTCATTATAGGGAAATAAACTGCTGAGACTACAAAAAGTGTAGGCACTCCTTTATGTTAGTTCTGATTAATCTGACAAGTGTTAAAATTTCCTTAACTTTGGTGAAAATACTTAGTATAAGTATTTACCTGAAGGTCTGCAAGTCTGATCTCCCACTTAATAACTACTAAAAACATCCATCTTAAGATTTTTAAAACAGGCTCAACTGTCTGTATTTCCAAACACATAAACACACTTATGGGAGAATGACAATGTCTAAAAACTATTCTGAACTGTTTTTGCCAAGTCTCTTTCAAAAGGTGCTTTTGAACCAACATACCTTTGAAAAACGACTTATTTCGGCTGAAAAAATTCTCAAAACAGATTCGATCCTCTTTAAAATTCCTGTGAGATCTTATTCATTCATTTATAGTCTACATCAAGATGCCAGGTGCCCGCTACCACCATTGATGAACTAATATGTTATCGTAAAAAGCAGAGGATCAAAGTCCTTATGAGAAGGCGGGAAGCTGTCACAGGGATCTATCCACTCAGCGTGTCATCTGTACTCTGGAACATGGGATGAGTAGTACTGGACAGAGACAGACTACCGCCACGCGCCCTCGCTTCTGGATTAAATGAAGTTCAGGAAAAACGGATAGATGCTGAACGCTCGTCTAACTATATCGCGTAAAGGCTGCTGGACCTTTGGGAAAGGGGAGCATCCCTGTCCAAGAGACAAGGTTGGCCGCCCCACAGGGATAGGTAGAGCTCCACGCCCGATCCATCACCGGCTCCTGCGGCGATTCGTGAGGTGGGAGAGGTGCAGGGGGCGCTCCTCGCTGCTCCCGGCCTCTTTCTGCCCCTCCCTGATGCTTGGCGCCAACGAATTCCCTCACCGAACACAGAACGTAGCGAACGATCCACCGCAGGGTCTCTTACAGTCAAACCCGCCATCGCTCTCTTCCGGCGACTTCCGGTGCTCCGGGGCACACTTCCGTACGGAGCGTGAGCCCAGGCGCCGACCACACTTCTGTACGGCGCAGGAGGCGGAAGCGCCTGGGCTGGACACGTACAGGACGCTTTTCCCTGGCGTCATTCCGTCAGCCGCACGTGCTGACAAGAGGGAAACTCCCTCTTCGGGGGCTACCGCGTGGTAATAACTCCGTTCTGAGTCTGAAATTTGAAGACTTTTAGTCTGTAGAATTCCGTGTGATTATTTTCTCTTAAGCTGACGCAAGTAATCCTTGCCCGCAATAAAGATGGCGGTGGCGCCTTTACAAGGGATCCGGGAAGTCATTTGCGAATACCATTTAAGTTCCGCCTTATTGAGGGAGGGGAATGCTTGTTCCCGCCCCCGGCATCATGCATACTATGATTTTGCTGAAGCTGCATTTGTATAGAATGAGGTGGGTAGAGAGATTGGCGGCAGCCAGGAAAGCGAGAGAATGTAGGGTGTTTAAAGTCATGTCACCAAGGTAGCTAAGGAGATGGGGTGATAGAGAAGTACAGTCAGCTCTCGCGTAGCCACTGGGCTCCAAGTGCTTGATGGAGGGTAGGGGCGAGCGGAGGACATTGGCAGGCAGGGTATTGGAAACAGAACGGAAAACATCACTGAATTCTGGTGATTCTGCTCCTGGAATATGGCGTGCAGGACTAGTTGCCATGCCACAGAAGACAAAACCTGCCGGGTGGGGAGGAAATCCACAGGAAGGTAACTAAAGAGGACAGGGTAAGGGGTGGAAAAAAGGAAGGAATCAAGATCGTTTTGAGAGACTTTCTGTCCAAAAAAGGAAGACAGAGATGGTAAAATATCTACAGAATTTGAGATATGTACTTTTAAAATTAATCCCAGATATATTAGAAGTGTCTGTATGTCTTTACTTAAAGGAAGAGAAGTAGTTGGAAAAAATAAATGCTGGTTTACACCATTTGGCACATCAATTCAAGTAGTGATTCTGACAAAGTGGGAAGAGTTTTCCCACTTCCATGACTTTGGGGTCCCATTTTCAATTACTGTGTGGCGAAGAGAACACCTTGGGTAATAAAATAGTCCAAAACAAGGTTTACAGCTCTGTAAAAAGCAATTTCAAAGAGTTTTGGAGTGAGTCCATCCTATTATGGTGAACCTTTGATGAATTACAAGTATGGCCAATTATATTTCTAACCTAGTGCTTCTCGAACTTCAATGAGCAAAAGATTCACCTGGGGATACTTAAGTAAGAGTAGAGAGTCCTAGGTCTCCACTCCAGGCCTATGGAATGAGATTGCAGGGGAGGAACCTTATTTTTAAACAAATGCCCCTGGTGATTTTTAGTCAGACAACTTGGGCAACATTGAGGCAGGTTAGTATAGGGAAAGAGCCCAGAAAGTCCCTGAGGCAAGGTTCCTACTAAGAACAAAGCCAGAAGGACCCCTTGGAGACCCTTGCCATGAGGTTACTTTTGGAACTCTTTCTGGGGCCAAGTGGAAGCCCCAGATAACTCTTAACAAAAGGCCTCCTTATTGGTCCCCCTGAGAGCTAACAGGTAGGAATCATAAGGCAACCAATTAGAACAAAGAACAGCTAGGGCTCCTCCCCAACATTAGAAAAGGGGAGGAGGAAAGTTCTTAAAAAGTCTAACCTGGGGCCCCATGCATTGGTCTCACCCTGTAGCAGGGCGGGAAACCCATACCTTGGATTTGTACTTACCTCTTCTTGTTTCTTAATTAACTCTTTACTCCCTTGCCTACCCTTGCCTTGTTCTTAAATTCCTTTATGTGACATCAAGAACCTAGAAGCCTCGAACCCAGAGCAGTCTGCTAACATATTTGGTGAGGCAGCCAGGAGACAAAGAGGCAAGTAATGTTCCCTGACACCTGATGAAGACTGGTGAGTCTAAGTTTTTTTTATTCCCCCCCCCTCCTTGTGGCTTGCTTGCTGTCTGTGTTTCTGTGTCCATTTGCTGTGAGTTCTTCTGTGTGTCTGTATTTATTATTATTAATATTTTTTATTCGCCCCCCCCTTGTGGCTTGCTTGTTCTCTGCTCTGTGTCCATTCTCTGTGCACTCTTCTGTGTTTTCTTTTTCTTTTTGTTTTTTTTTACTTGTCTCCTTTTTGTTGCATTACCTTGCTGTGTCGGCCCCCCTATGGCACTTGCGGGCTGGGCGGCACTCCGCAGCACTTGCAGGCTGGCAGCTCTCTGCAGTGTGCAGATGAGCCTGCCTTCACAGGGAGGCTCTGGGATGGGAACTCAGGGTGTCCCATATGGTAGACGGGAGCCCAACTGATTGAGCCACAGCTGCTTCCTGAGTCTAAGCTTTTTAATTAGAGCTTGTCTGTGCTCTCTTTCATCTTATTAGCAAGGCCCCCTGCAGACTCCCATGCTTGGTAGTCCTTAGGAGGCTGTGAGATTCCTATTTTTTTTTTAAAGATTTATTTATTTATTTATTTCTCTCCCCTTCCCCCTCCACCCACCCCGGTTGTCTGTTCTCTATGTCTATATGCTGCATCGTCTTTGTCCACTTCTGCTGTCGTCAGCAGCATGGGAATCTGTGTTTCTTTTTGTTGTGTAATCTTGTTGTGTCAACTCTCCCTGTGTGTGGAGCCGATCCTGGGCAGACTGCGCTTTCTTTAGCACTGGGCGGCTCTCCTTGTGGGGCGCACTCCTTGCGCATGGGGCTCCCCTACGCGGGGAACACCCCTGCGTGGCAGGGCACTCCTTGCGCGCATCAGCACTGCACATGGGCCAGCTCCACATGGGTCAAGGAGGCCCGGGGTTTGAACCGCGGACCTCCCATGTGGTAGACGGACGCCCTAACTACTGGGCCAAGTCCGCCGCCCTGAGATTCCTATTAATCCATTATCTCCAGGGGCTCTGAGATTGTTTGCCTGTAACCTGTAGAACAATCAGTCTCTGTTTTTTTTTTTAATATCAATTTTACTGATATATATTAATAAAGCATACAATTCATCCAAAGTGGTATTTGGTATTTGGCATAATCACATAGTTGTGTATTCATCACTTTAATTATTCTTAGAGCATTTTCGTTATTCCAGGAATAATAATAAACAAAAAACAGACAAACAAGAATTCTTCACCTCTCAGTCTCTGTTTCCCCTGCTGTACACTTTGCTATTTCTGGCTATTCTTGCACAATAATTTATTTATCAGTTATATTATGATATATTCACATACCGTATGATCTATACAGTATATAATCAGTGGCTTTTAGTATAATCCTGATGTTGTGCATTCATCACCACAAAAAATTTTAGAACCATTTGATTGGTCCAAAAATAAAAACTCCACACCCCTTAGCATTCCTTTCCCTCCCCTACATAACCGCTAATCTCATTTCATCTTTATAAATTGCTTTATATTTACCTTTTATATAAATGGAATACAATATGTAGTGCTTTCTGTTTGGTTTCTTTTACTTAGCATAATGTGGGGTTTTGTTTGTCTGATATTAACATTTTGTAGTATTAACATTTGTTCGGCTTCAAAGAAAAATGGTCTTATATATGCAATTTTACCATATTCATATTTTACATGCAGTTTTACTATACCATACAGTTCCATGTTACATTTTTTAGCTTTCCTTTTAGTAAAATATGTGACTTTAGACTTTCCCTTTAAACCACTTTCATACCTACATAATAGTACTGCTAGTTACAAACATGTTGGGCTTTCACCTTTTCTAATCATTTCCAAAGATTAACACATCCTTTTTACCAGTTGTGCACAAGTTAACCCTCAGCTTTCCATTCTCTAAATTCATCCTATTTTTTTTAATTTTTTTCTCTTTATTTTTTTAAAGTTACATTAAAAAAATATGAGGTCCCCATATACACTCCCACCCCCCTTCAGCCCACTCCTCTCCCCATAACAACCTCCTCCATCATCATGATACATTCATTGCATTTGGTGAATACATCTCTGAGCACTGCTGCACCTCATAGTCAGTGGTCCACACCATAGCCCACACTGTCCCACAGTCCAGCCAGTGGGCCATGGGAGGACATACAATATCCGGTAACTGTCCCTGGAGCACCACCCAGGACAACGCCAACCCCCAAAACTGCCCCCACATCACATTTCTTCCTCACACTCCCTACCCCCAGCAGCCACCATGGCCATTTTATCCACACCAATGCCACATTTTCTTTGATTACTAATCACAATAGTTCATGAATAGAATATCAGTAAGTCCACTCTAATCCATACTCTGTTCCTCCATCCTGTGGACCTTAGAATGGTTGTGTCTACTCCACATCTATATCAAGAGGGGGCTTAGATTCCAGATGGATGCTGGATGCAATTCTCCTGCTTTCAGTTGTAGGCAATCTTGGCTCAATGGTGTGGTGGTTGACCTTCTTCACCTCCATATTAGCTGAGTGGGGTAAGTCCAATAAACCAGAGTGTAGGATTTGCAAGTCTGTTGAGACTCAGGGCCTGGCTATCACATGGTCAGTCCAGAGATTCAGGTCCCCTGGGTATACATTAAACCCCAGCATCAACTACAGTTCTGGTAAAAGTAACAGGAGAGTCTTGTGAACGAAGATTACATCTGAGTCCAGCTCCATCACACAGAAATACAAACTCCAAAGTAGGGCCAACTGACATGGCACTGAACTCCATCTGCCATGACCATAGAACCTGTGGGTCTCTGTAGCCCTCAGAAGAACCAATACCTGGGGTTATATCTACTTTATCTGCCTCTGGGACTCTGTTCAGGTGTGCATAAGGGCAAGCCCTCGGATAACCTCCTAGCTCTTTTTGGAGACTTATAGCCATATAAACTCATTTGACCTTTCCATTTCCCCCTTTTATTCAGGTCAAAAAGCATTTTTAACTCCTGGTATTGTATGTAGAATGAGATATTCTGCTTGTCCGAGTTGACCCTTTTATTCAAGGTCATTTTCTAGTTACATCATCAGCTGGTACTTGGTAGTAATCCCTCGGCGCCAGGGAGGCTCATCCCCGGGAGTCATGTCCCACACTAGGGGGAAGGCAACACATTTACATGCTGAGTTTGGCTTTGAGACTGGCCACATTTGAGCAAAACAGAGGCTCTCTGGAGGTAACTCTTAGGCATCCTGCAGCTCTAGGCCTTGTTCTTATTTCAGGTGCACAGGCTCACAAGCATAGTCATTATTATCAAGGGCTCATTGTTGGACCCTCCTTCCTTTTTGGTCTTTGCCGTTGCATTTGGGGGATTGTTGCTGTTCCTTTAGGGAATGTGATAGAGCTCCCCTGGCTAGGAACTCAGCACTCCCTCAGTTGTTGTTTTTAATTGTAACCACTATGAAAATACTCAAACATTTTTATGTACCCTGGATATATGCCCTGGAGAACTTCCTGCCAACCATGTGTCCCCTGTCAATAAAATCCCAGCCCAGTATTCCTCCCCTGTCATTGTTGAACCTCTCTGTGATCCAAAACTTCTTCAAAAGTGAAGCCCAATATATTGCTAGGTTCCATTAATAGTAAAATGGAGTATAGTGATGAGTTTAAAGGTTAGATATAGAATACATATTAATTTAGAAAAATTAAGGGAAAAATAAATTGGGGTATTAAAAAATTTAAAAATGCAAAAGCTTTGTTTTTGATGTTTTGCCTTCCATCACTGCAATAAGTGTTGCCCTGTATGCAAATTGGCAAGGCACCTTCTTCCGTCTTTCCCTCAGTGTCTACATCCTTTTTTTTCCTAATTAAGCTTATCTTCACAAAAGTTTTAGATCACAGTAATTCATATACACAATATACAGTACTCCCATATATCCAACATAAAACCCTTTTGCCTTCTACAGAAATCTTTTTACATATTCATACTATATTTATTGAAACTGATATACAGATTTTGAGACAATAGCTTTCAAACAAGGTAACATTTGTGTTTACATTGTGGATTATATTTTAGACTATACAATTTTCTAAATTTTTAGTTATCTTATGTTTTACATTATGATTTACCTTTTAGCCTATCAGCCCCTATATATTTTTGGTGTAATTTTACATGTCTTATATCCATCCTTGTGTAATCTTGTGGAACACTTCTATTGCCCACACAGTTACATTGGTTCCATCTATTCAATACCTCTTTACCCCTCCCCTTAGGGCCCACAGTGACAGTCAATCTTCATTGCTTGAAGGGCCATGTTCAGAGATACTTGCAACAGTGTTGAGGGCTTGACATGCTCAATTGCCCTAATGTATTGGGAGCCACCATTTCTCTCGAGAGATACAATTCCTTCTATTTGAGAACATCAGTCTTCCCCAGGATGTGGGTATATCTTCACTCTCATTATATGGGTTTCTATCCAACAGTGTCTTCTTAATATCTTTAATCTCTTTAGTCATTTCATTGAATTTATTGGAGATTTGTTTGAACATCTATGATTAGTTGTCTTGATTCCCTTATTTCATCTGGAGGCTTATCTTATTCCTTTATCTTGCTGTTTCTTCCATATCTTCCTGTTTCTTGGTGTGGATTGTAATTTTTTGTTGGTGTCTTGGCATCTGGCTTACTAGATATATTTATTTTGGGTGAAGTTTCTCTCTTTAATTTAGGGCCTTGCCCTTTCTCCCTTGCTAGTTGTGCAGTAGGAGCTGAGGATGTAGTTGGTGCTGTAAGCTATGGAGGCTCAAGCTGCCAACATTGCCCATGGGACTGATGTAGCTTCTCACAACTTTCTCCTTTGCCAGGGGTAGGGACAGAGCCATAGCCGTGTGTAATAATCCAAGTTGTATAGGCCTAGACTCTTGTTGCTCAGAGAGACTGATGAAGCTTCATGCCCTCTTCATCACTGCCTGCGGCGGGGATGGACCTGCAGGTGTGGGCAGCAATCTATGCCATGTGGATCCAAAATGACCACAATTTCCCTGGTATACGTCCTGACTATTCAGTCTGTGTCAGCTTAATGTATGTGCCGTTACCTGCAGAGACTGGTGCAGGGCCTGCCAGCCTCCTCCCTGTTAGAGGTGGGGCAGAAGCCTCAGCTAGGGCTGCAGTCCAATCCCTGTGAAAGAAGCCAGTGCCTACCATCAGTTATTTTCAGTCAGCCTGCTTCCCCTTATACCAGGGTCAGAGTCAGAGTCAGAATGGTGGCTACCAGCCACTTTCCAACTAGGACAGGTTCAAACTTTAGCTGTTTTTAGGTTTGTACTTTAACCTGCCAAATTTTCTAATCAGTAGCTGAAGTTGATGGCCAACTATCTCTCCCTCCCATTTTTGGGAAATAGAACTTCCAACTTCATCACAGAATAACTCCTGAGGTGGCTTATGCTGCCAGAGTAGGATGTTCACCAGCTTCCATGGTGTGGCCTGTATTTTCCTGGAGAGGCTGGTGCAGGTCCTCCAGGGTCCTCCCTGCTGGAGGTGGGGCTGAGGCTTAGGCTAGAGCTGCAATCTGATCTGGGTGGAAAAATCTGGTCCCTACAAGCACTGTGATTTTCAGTCTGCTGCTTCCCCTTGGGCTGGGGGTGGAGTTAAAATGGTGGCTGTTGACCTCTTTCTGACTTGGACAGTTTCAAATTTTAGCTGTTCTTAGGATTATACTTTAACCCACCTGCTGAGACCAGCTCAGCGACAGGTTTGCACGAAGGGAAGTCAATGCAGAACTGAAGAAATAAAAGTACAGAAAGAAAAACACAAGAGAGAAATTAAAGATGGGACCAGGGGACTCAACAGCTTCTGGAACTGAGAGCCTCGACCCTAGTTTCCACATTGTATTTATTAGAAATTACAAAGCAGTACTTATCTATGTTTACTTTCAAGGCTGCTTGTTTTTAAAGCTACAGCACCTGCAATACTAGGGAACAGGTCATACAAATTTCAAATGCTTCCTCATGCAAACAATTTTCATGCTAACCAGACAGCATTCCACCTAGTCAGGGCTCGCGTTCCTAAACCCACACTTTTTATCTGTGTTATGGAAATGTTTCAACTTCAAGCCAGGTTCCCACGTTCAATCTCAAGCTATTTTCCCACATTTCCCCCTTTTTGTTTTTTCAAAGTAATAAATATAGCTTGGGGGCTTTCTTGTTCTATTAATCCCCAGAGGGTTTGTAGTGTGTATCTAAGGACTAAATACAAAACAGTCAGGAACAGATAATATACCTTCTAGAAGACACCCTCCCCAACTCTCAATGCATATCATAGGGTTCAGGAATCTTAATCTATCCACAATTTCTGTCATATTTTGTGAGGCAGAAAGCAACTGCAAATGAGCATGTTGAATACTTGTTACTTGGGCTTGTAATTGAGATGTGTCTAAGCTTAAATAATCTCTATGGCCACACAAATGATGTTGCACTGATTCCTAAGGAATATCATTGCTATTATATACATAGGGGGCACACAAAAACTAAATCTATTCCAATCACATTGTAGGCATAAGCACATATTTACAGTTTGCAATTCTTCTGTCAAGCTCAAAACTGCATTTTATACATAATCTATAACGTCAGTAGATTATACAACAACAAACAATAAGACTTCCAACTAGCAGACATTGAATAAATAGACTTTCATTTCTCATGGGCTTAAGATTCCCAACCAGCAAGGCTATATAGGCCAATGCTTGATCAAAAATGACTTCATTTTTCCCAGTTTGCATAGTTTGAGGCATAGGCAATGACAAATTATTGTTATTCCCCCATTTTGGGCTGTGGGGCAGCTGGAAGTTTATCTCATAATTTCAATGCTTCCATTGGTCCTGCTCTTACCATCTTCGCTGGACCTGGGGCCACAACTCTGCTGAATTTAATCTTAGTCCATTGTGTGGGGATTCATTTTCTAGTCAGAAAATAGTAGCTGTCTCATTATAATAGTCCTGATGCAGTGTCTGTAGCAGTGAGAGCCTACCTCATCCCTCCCAAGAGCAGGAGGGGTCTGATGTCACAGTCATTGGAGTGAGCATGAAGGACCCTCATGGGTGAAGTCCATGAGCTGTTGGCCAGTAACAGGCAGCTGGGTGTGCTGGGCTAGGCACCACAAGGTCTGGTACTAATGATATTTGCCTTTCTGGTGGAGCCACTCTGCTGCTTCTCAGATCTCAATGGTATGGCTCTGGATCTTCATGAAGGCATCTGCCTCAACAGTCCTAAGAGAGATGTTAGAGGATTGGGCAGGGACGTGATAGACAGTTACCTGTCACTGCTGGCAGGCATCCCAAATGTTCTTCCATAGATCTGAGAGTGATTCACAACAGTCCATTGTTTCTGTCTTGTTTTTAGTATTTGCAATCCACCCCTGGATTGCACTCTGAAATACTTCAGAGTGACCAGACACTATAAGGGTTAAATCTTTCACTTTCAGAAGGGCTGCTTATGCTGTACACAATTGCTTTTTTATATTATACTTCTGGCCCCTTCCCAGAGTTGTGACTAAAACCCAAGGGGTACTTGTTTAGAATGTCGCCTCTGCCACAAACCCCACCCAAAACCAATATTGGTGCTGGCCACATCCAATTCATAGGCTAACTCAATGTCCACCTTCTTCCTCTTTTTTTTAATTTTTAAAGCAGCCTGCTGGAGGTCCTCCTACTCTCATGAAGAACCTTTCCCAGTTAATACATATAGTGGTTTAAACATTTGAGCTAAGTGAGGGATGAAAGATTTTTAGTATTCCAACAATATTACAAGCTACATTAACATGAGAAAACATTGTACTTTATTGATTACAGCAGAGGGTATAGTTTTTGCCTATTTCAGGCTCTTAAGATAAGATACTATTGTCTCTGATGTTTCTTTTAATTCTGAAAAAAGAATTACTGGTTAATGTAATGTCATCAGTAGGGTTTCAGCCACAGATTTCTTCTACACAGTCAGATTCTTTGCCACCAGGCCAGGCAGATGGTTGGTTTATGCACACAGCCTTGGGGAAGTACTGCAAAAGTCCATTGTTGGGGTTTCCATAGGTAGGGGAATGCAGGCTGGCTTGACTCGTCTAAGAAGATACTAAAGAAAGTCTTAGCAAGTTTTAAAACAAAGTGACAGTGACACAGTTGGATATTAATTACTTGCAACAAACTAGTAATATTTGGGACTGCTACATACTACAGTGGTGTCTAATTTATGGTAGAAGGTTGTTTTTGTGACACATACTATTTTATTTTTTAATAATTACCATCATGATTAACCACATTGTATATTTGTCTAATATTATGGCGAAACATTATTAAATTTCCAGGAATTTTATACACTTTAAGTATTCAGATGAACTTTTTACTCATACAACTTTAACAAAGAGTTAAATAATCTTTTTCATTTTATAACACTTTTCAATACTTTCCATTCAACTTATAACATATTAAAGGGACTTAACTATTTTATTACATTAATTTTTTTAAGGTAAAAGAATAAGTCTTTTGTAAGAGTTTGAAATAAAAAGATACTTTTCAGATTTGACTTTGGTAAAGCAGGTTTGAACATCGTGTTCTTGGAAGCGGATGTGGCTCAACTGATAGAGTGTCTGCCTACCATATAGGAGGTCCAGGGTTCAAACCCAGGGCTTCCTGGCCCATAAGGTGAGCTGGCCCACAAGCAGTGCTGCCATGCACAAGGAGTGCCATACCATGCAGGGGTGTCCCCCATGTAGGGGACCCCCATGCACAAGAAATGCACCCTGCAAGGAGAGCCGCCCTGCATGAAATGTGCAGCCCACCAAGGAGTGGCACCACACACACGGAGAGCTGACACAGTAAGATGATGCAAGAAAAAGAGACACAGATTCCCAGAGTTGCTGAGAATGCAAGTGGACACAGAAGAACACACAGCGAATGGACACAAGAGAGCAGACAATGGGGGTGGATGTGGGGGTGGGGAGAAATAAATCTTTAAACAAAAATTATATTCCTTAAAAAGTGATAAGACTTGTTTCTTTCTTAAAAACCAAGAAAATGAAGGAGCTATTCTGATAAAACAGACTTTTTTTGGTATACTGATTATTCAGGAGAAAAACTATAAACTTTTACTAAAACTGACTAATAAATTGAAAAACTTGGAGAAAGAACAAAATTTTAACTTTGCATCAGTATACTATTTGATACTAAAGCTTTTAAAACTTCATAGATAGACCCATTAAATCTTACTCAACTTTAACCATAAAAATTCCTTTTCCATGAACCTTCTGCACTTTCGGTATTCATTCAGGTTTTGTCCCACATTTTACTCTTTTTAAATAACCAATCATTTTATCTTAGGACAAAATTATTTTCTGTTTCTTTAATGATAAAAACACATTCTATACACCCTCCATACATAGGTTATGAAAATGATTTTGGAAACTGTTTCCAAGCAAAATTCTTACAACATAGAATTACCATTAACACTAAACAAACTTGTTGAAAAAATAACTCAGTTTGGTTATATGCAAATATAACTTTTCTTTATTTCAAATACCTAGTAGCATGAAATACTAGAAACAGTCTTTTAGAAACAAGTTGACAGGGGAGGTTTCCTGCCAATAATTTTTCCTGTTGTGAAATTACTTTTTATTATTATCAATTCAGTTTTTGTTTAATACTGACTTTTTGGAATTAGCCATTTAAACACTTTAATTCAAACAATGGTTTCACAAACTTCTTATAATTATTTATAACCATGTAGACTATAATTCTATTAAGACAAATTTCACCTTCATAGAACACATTCTCTTACTTAAAGTTACCACAATACCCTCTACAACTTGCCACATGCATTCAAGTCCTGTCCTGCATATGCTCATTCTGATTTTTTGAAAACCAGCCATCTTATTTGAGAACAAAACACACTTTTTAAAACAAACATTAAATTTCAGCCAGCATTCCCATACCTTTTTTTTTATGAATTTTTTTTGTTCTTTTTTTTTATTGACTTTGTAATAATATTACATTAAAAATATATATGTGAGGTCCCATTCAACCCCACCCCCCACCCCCCCTCTCCCCCCCAAACAACACTTCTTCCCATCATCATAACACATCCATTGGATTTGGTAAGTACATCTCTGGGCACCTCTGCACCTCATAGACAATGGTCCACATCATGGCCCATACTCTCCTCCATTCCATCCAGTGGGCCCTGTGAGGATTTACAATGTCCGGTGATTACCTCTGAAGCACCATCCAGGGCAGTTCCATGTCCCAAAGACGCCTCCACCTCTCATCTCTTCCTGCCTTTCCCCATACCCATCGTCCACCATGTCCACTTTTCCCAATCCAATGCCACCTCTTCTATGTGGACATTGGATTGGTTGTGTCCATTGCACCTCTATGTCAAGAGGAGGCTCAGATTCCACATGGATGCTGGATGCAATCCTCCCATTTTCAGTTGTAATCACTCTAGGCTCCATGGTGTGGTGGTTGTCCTTCTTCAACTCCATCTTAGCTGAGTGTGGTAAGTCCAATAGATCAGATTGTAGGTGCTGGAGTCTGTTGAGGCTCAGGACCTGGCCATCACATTGTCAGTCCAGAGATTCAAATCCCCTAAATATATCTTAAACCCCAACATTAACTGCACCTCTAGCACATTAGCATGAAAGTCTTATGAAGGGAGATCCCATCTGAGTCCAGATTCATCACACATAAACACCATTTCCAAAGAGGGGCCATCTGACCTGGTAGTTAACCCCATCGGCCATGACCATAACTCCCATGGGTCTCTTTAGCCCTCAAAGGAACCAATATCTGGGGGTTGTATCTGCTTTATCTGTCTCTCTGACTCTGCTCAGTTGTGCATGAGGGCAATCCTTCTGCCAGCCTCCAGACTCTTTTTTAGAAACTCGTAGCCATATAAACTCATTTCTCCTTTCCATTTCCCCCTTACTTTAGGTCAAACAGCATTTTAAAGTCATGTTATTTTATGTAGACATGGATATTCTGCTGATCCACATTGAACCTTCCGCCCATACATTTTTTATCTTTTTAAATATTCATTTAAGTTTTACATCATTCATTTTATCCTGTGAAGAAATAGAAACTATTCAATAATTTCAATTTAGGCAAGAACTATTTTTTATGAAGAGACTTATAGTAACTTCATTAATTACAACATGATTTATCATTGTAGAGATCTCATTAACATTTAAACTTATGTATTAATATAAGCACTTATTTAATTTTTGGCCTTTTGAATAGAGCTTTTTTAGAAATTTTTATTTACCAATTTATATATATTTTTTCATTTCTTCCCATTTTCTTTTTTTTTTTTAATTGACTTTGTAATAATATTACATTAAAAATATATATATATGTGAGGTCCCATTCAAACCCACCCCCCCACCCCCCCTCTCCCCCCCCAACAACACTCGTTCCCATCATCATGACACATCCATTGGATTTGGTAAGTACATCTTTGGGCACCTCTGCACCTCATAGACAATGGTCCACATCATGGCCCATACTCTCCTCCATTCCATCCAGTGGGCCCTGTGAGGATTTACAATGTCCGGTGATTACCTCTGAAGCACCATCCAGGGCAGCTCCATGTCCCAAAGATGCCTCCACCTCTCATCTCTTCCTGCCTTTCCCCATAACCATCATCCACCATGTCCACTTTTCCCAATCCAATGCCACCTCTTCTATGTGGACATTGGATTGGTTGTGTCCATTGCACCTCTATGTCAAGAGGAGGCTCAGATTCCACGTGGATGCTGGATGCAATCCTCCCATTTTCAGTTGTAATCACTCTAGGCTCCATGGTGTGGTGATTGTCCTTCTTCAACTCCATCTTAGCTGAGTGTGGTAAGTCCAATAAATCAGATTGTAGGTGCTGGAGTCTGTTGAGGCTCAGGACCTGGCTATCACATTGTCAGGTCAGAGATTCAAATCCCCTAAATATATCTTAAACCCCAACGTTAACTGCACCTCCAGCACATTAGCATGAAAGTCTTATGAAGGGAGATCCCATCTGAGTCCAGATTCATCACACATAAACACCATTTCCAAAGAGGGGCCATCTGCCCTGGTAGTTAACCCCATCGGCCATGACCATAACTCTCATGGGTCTCTTTAGCATTCAAAGGAACCAGTATCTGGGGGTTGTATCTGCTTTATCTGTCTCTCTGACTCTGCTCAGTTGTGCATGAGGGCAATCCTTCTGACAGCCTCCAGACTCTTTTTTAGAAACTCGTAGCCATGTAAACTCATTTCTCCTTTCCATTTCCCCCTTACTTTAGGTCAAACAGCATTTTAAAGTCATGTTATTTTATGTAGATATGGATATTCTGCTGATCCGCATTGAACCTTCCGTATAAGGTCCTTTTCCAGTTGCATCATCAGTTGGTAGTTGATAGTGGTCCCTCGTTGCCAGGGAGGCTCATACCCGGGTGTCATGTCCCACACTGGAGGGAAGGCATTGCATTTACATGCTAAGTTTGGCTTCGAGACTGGCCACATTTGAGTAACATGAAGGCTGACAGGAGGAAATTCCCAGGCACAATGTTGCTCTAGGCCTTGTTCTTATTTTAGGTTTAGCAGCTCACAAGCATAGTCATTAGCATCAGGGGCTCACTGTTGAACCCTCACTCCCTCCCGGTCCCCGCTGCTGTACCTGGGAGACTGTCGCTGCTCCCCTAGGGACCACGACAGAGCACCACTGGCCAGGAACCCAGTACCCCCCCTGCTGTGGTTTTTAATTGTTGCCACTATGAGTATATCCAATCATTACCATGCACCCTGGACTTATGTTCTGTACAGCTCCCTGTCAGCCATATATCACCTGTCATTGGTATCCCATACCAGTATCCCTCCATTGCCATTGTTGAAACACTCTGTGATCCAGAACTCCCTGAAATTTGAAGCCCAATATAATGTCATGGTCCCTTACTAGGGAATGGCATATAGCGATGGGTTTAAAGGATAGATAAAGAACTTGGATAAAGTTAGATAAAGAACTTAGATAAAGAATGTTGATTTGAAAAAATTCCACATCCTATCCTTTCCCCCCCCCCCTAATTATTCAGCATTTCTTCACAGGAGTGACCACACCAATGCATATATATAATATACAGCACTCCCACACATCCACCAGAAAACCTTTTCCCTTCCACAGTGATACTCTTACGCCCTATTCATATCATATTTACTTAAGGTGATGTACAGAGTCTGAGATATTAGCTTTCTAACAAGGTAACATCTGTGCTTACATTATGGTGCATACTTTAGGATACACAGTTCTTTACATTTTTAGTTATCCTATGTTTTACATTATGGTTTACATTATCAGTCTGTCATCTCCTTTATGTTATGGTGTAATATTACATGTTTTATATCCATCCTTGTGTACTCTCAAGAAACTCCTCTCTTGCCCCCCATTTACTTTGGTTCCACACATTTAACGTCCATTTTCCCTTCCACCTTGGTGCCCACAGTGACAGCCAACCTCCGTTTCCTGAGGAGCCACTTCCAGAGATAGATGGAATAGTGTTCAGGGCCTAACTTGCTCATCTGCCCCAATGCCCTGGGAGCCACCCTTTCTCTCGAGAGATACAGTTCCCTCTATTTGATGGCATTAGTCCTCCCCAGGATGTGGGTCCACCCCCACTCTCACTACTTGGGATTCCACCCCATGGTGTCACCCACTCTGGCAGAATGAGCATTTAGACATTCCCCAGGAGCCTGTCCTGCATCAGACCCTCCCCTCCGAGCATTCTAAACAGGTAACCCTCTTTATTATATTTTGATATGATTTTCTCGGCATTTTACTCTCCACCACCTCCTGACCCTCTCCTGTGTTCGTATACTACCCATCCCTCCCCCCACTTTTGGGCAACGTTACCCATCCGTCCCTCCCCAGCCACCCTCAAACCCGTAAAGCCCCAACCAAAGGCAACCCCTTGCCCCCCTTTTATCTCTTCTTTGTGTTCATACTTACCACCATCTCGTCTTAAATTCCACCCCTGCAGACATCGGCTCATATCCTTCCTCCACCCTCCGATTTCCTGTAAGCCTATCGTTCAGTCTCTTGCTATCTAGGGCAGCTTGTTTATTTCATATCATTGAGGTCATGTAGTATTTGTCCTTCAATGTCTGGGTTGCTTCACTCAACATAAGGTTCTCAAGATTCATCCATGTTATCACATGTGTTTGTAGTGTGTTTGTTCTTACAGCCGGGTAGTATTCCATTGTGTGTATATACCACATTTTATTGATCCACTCATCTGTTGATGGGCATTTGGGTTGATTCCAACTTTTGGCAATAGTGAACAATGCTGCTATGAACATTGGTGTACATATATCGGTTTGTGTCCTTGTTTTCAGTTCTGCTGGGTATATACCCAGCAGTGGTATTGCTGGGTCATATGGCAAATCTATGGCTAGTTTTTTGAGAAACCGCCATACTGTCCTCCAGAATGGTTGGATCCTTCTGCATTCCCACCAGCAGTGGATGAGTGTTCCCCTTCCTTCACATCCTCTCCAGCACTTGTATTCTTCTGTTTTTTTCATAGCTGCCAATCTTATGGGTGTAAGATGGTATCTCATTGTAGTTTTGATTTGCATTTCCCTGATAGCTAGAGATTTGGAACATTTTTTCATGTGCTTTCTTGCCATTTGTATTTCTTCTTCGGAGAAGTGTCTGTTTAAGTCTTTTTCCCATTCTTTAAATGGGTTGTTTATCTTTTTATTTTCAAGATATAGGAGTTCTTTATATATGCAAGTTATAAGTTTCTTATCAGATATATGTTTGCCAAATATTTTCTCCCACTGTGTGGGCTCCCTTTTTACTTTCTTGACAAACTCCTTTGAGGTGCAGAAGGCTTTAATTTTGAGGAAGTCCCATTTATCTATTAGTTCTTTTGCTGCTTGTGCTTTTGGTGAGATATTCATAAATCCATTTCCTATTACAAGGTCCTGTAGATGTTTCCCTACACTGCTTTCTAAGGTTTTTATGGTCTTGGCTCTTATATTTAGGTCTTTGATCCATCTTGAGTTGATCTTTATATAAGGTGTGAGATGGTAATCCTCTTTCATTCTTCTACATATGGCTATCCAGTTCTCCAGACACCATTTGTTGAATAGGCCACTCTCTCCCAATTGAGAGGGTTTGGTGGCTTTATCGAATATTATGTGGCTGTATATGTGAGGTTCTATATCAGAGCTTTCAATTCGATTCCATTGGTCTGTGTGTCTCTCCTTATGCCAATACCATGCTGTTTTCACCACCGTAGCTTTATAGTATGTTTTGAAGTCAGGTAGTGTGATTCCTCCAATTTCGTTTTTCTTTTTCAGTATGTGTTTGGCTATTCGGGGTCTCTTTCCTTTCCAAATAAATTTCATAGTTAGTTTTTCTAGTTCCTTAAAGAAAGCTGCATTGATTTTTATTGGGATTGCATTGAATGTGTATATCAGTTTTGGTAGGATAGACATCTTAATAATGTTCAGTCTTCCTATCCATGAACAAGGAATAGTCTTCCATTTATTTAGGTCTTCTTTGATTTCCTTGAACAATCTTGTATAGTTCTCATTGTATAAGTTCTTTACCTCTTTAGTTAAATTTATTCCTAAGTATTTGATTTTTTTATTTACTATTGTGAATGGTATTTGTTTCTTGATTTCCTCCTGATCTTGCTCATTATTGGTGTACAGAAATGCTACTGATTTTTGCGCATTGATCTTATACCCTGCAACTTTACTAAACTCATTTATGAGTTCTAGAATCTTCGTTGTAGATCTCTCAGGGTTTTCTATGTATAGGATCATGTCATCTGCAAATAATGAAATTTTGACTTTGTCCTTTCCAATTTGAATGCCTTTTATTTCTGGTTCTTGCCTCAGTGCTCGTGCAAGTACTTCTAAGACAATGTTAAATAGGAGCGGAGACAGTGGGCATCCTTGTCTTGTTCCTGAGTTTAGAGGGAAGGAGTCTAGGATTTCTCCATTGTAAATAATATTGGCTTTAGGTTTTTCATATATACTCTTTATCATGTTCAAAAAATTTCCTTGTATTCCAATCTTTTGGAGTTTTTTTATCAAGAAAAGGTGCTGTATTTTGTCAAATGCTTTTTCTGCATCGATAGATATAATCATGTGATTTTTTTCCTTCAATCTGTTTATATGGTGTATTACGTTGATTGATTTTCTTATGTTGAACCATCCTTGCATACCTGGGATGAATCCCACTTGGTCGTGGTGTATAATACGTTTAATGTGTTGTTGAATACGATTAGCAAGTATTTTGTTAAGTATTTTTGCGTCTAGGTTCATTAGAGAAATTGGTCTGTAATTTTCCTTTCTTGTGATGTCTTTGTTTGGCTTTGGTACTAGGGTAATGTTGGCATCATAGAAGGAGTTGGGTAATGTTCTTTCTGTTTTGATGTTTTGGAATAGTTTCAGCAGGATTGGTGTCAGTTCTTTCCGGAATGTTTTGTAGAATTCACCTGTGAAGCCATCTGGTCCTGGGCTCTTCTTAGTTGGGAGATTTTTGATAACTGATTCTATCTCTCTGCTTGTGATTGGTTTGTTAAGATCATCAATTTCTTCTTTCGTCAATATGGGCTGCTTATGTGTTTCTAGGAATTTGTCCATTTCCTCTAGATTGTCATTTTTGTTGGAATATAGTTTTTCAAAATATCGTCTTATGATAGTCTTTATTTCTGTGGGGTCAGTGGTGATATCGCCTTTCTCATTTCTTATTTTGTGTATTTGCATCTTCTCTCTTTTTTTCTTTGTTAGTGTTGCTAAAGGTTTGTCAATTTTGTTAATCTTCTCAAAAAACCAGCTCTTGGTCTTGTTTATCTGTTCCAGTGCTTTCTTATTTTCTATTTCATTTAGTTCTGCTCTTATCTTTGTTATTTCCTTCCGTCTTCTTCCTGTTGGGTTACTTTGTTGTTGTTTTTCTAATTCCTTCAAATGTGCAGTTAGTTCTTCAATTTTTGCTCTTTCTTCTTTTTTGATATATGAATTTATGGCTATAAACTTCCCTCTCAGTACTGCTTTTGCTGCATCCCATAAATTTTGGTATGTTGTGTTATCATTATCATTTGCTTCAAGGTAGTCATTGATTTCTTTTGAGATTTCCTCTTTGACCCACTGTTTTTCTAAGAGTGTGCTGTTTAATTTCCAAATCGTGGTGTGAAATCTGGGCTTCTGTCCCTTGCAAATCTCCAGCTTGACTCCACTGTGGTCAGAGATAATGTTTTGTATGATTTTAATCTTTCTGAATTCGTTCAGCCTTTCTTTGTGGCCTAGCATATGATCTATCTTGGAGAATGATCCATGTGCGCTTGAGAAAAATGTATATCCTGCTGTGTTTGGGTGTAGCGATCTATATATGTCTATTAGATCGAGCTCCTCTAATATACTATTCAGATGTTTTGTTTCTTTGGTGATTCTCTTTTGAGATGTTCTGTCCAGAGTTGATAGTGGTGTATTAAAGTCCCCCACTATAATTGTAGATGTATCTATTCTTTCACTTAGCTTTTCCAGCGTTTGCCTGACGTATTTAGAGGCACCCTTGTTAGGGGCATAGATATTTATGATTGTTCAATCTTCTTGACAGATTTTCCCTTTCACTAAAATGTAGTATCCTTCTTTGTCTCTCACAATTGTTTCACATTTAAAGTCTATTTTGTCTGATATTAATATAGCTACTCCTGCCTTTTTTTGGTTATTGTTAGCTTGTATGATTGTTTTCCAGCCATTCACTTTCAATCTCCATGCGTCTCTGGGTCTAAGATGTGTCTCTTGTAGACAGCATATGGATGGGTCATATTTCCTTATCCAATGTCCCAGTCTGAATCTTTTGATAGGTGAGTTTAATCCGTTGACATTCAGTGTTATTACTATCAAGGAATTATTTGTGTTAGCCATATTTTGATTGGATTTGTGTTTGTCATATTTTGTTTGTTTATTTTTTTGTCTTTTTTGTTGTTGTTGTTGGTCTTATACTCTCCTCCAACTTTGCCTTTCCTGTTTTTTCCTTTCTTCCTGCAGAACTCCCTTTAGAATTTCTTGAAGGGGAGGTTTCTTGTTGGTATACTCTTTCAGTTTCTGTTTGTCTGTGAATATTTTGAACTCTCCATCATGTTTGAATGCTAGTTTAGCTGGATAGAGTATTCTTGGTTGGAAGTTTTTTTCCTTTAGTACCTTGACTATATCATACCACTGTCTTCTTGCCTCCATGGTTTCAGAAGAGAAATCAGCACTTAATCTAATTGAGCTTCCCTTGTATGTGATGGTTTTCTTTTCTCTTGCTGCTTTTAGGATTTTCTCTTTGTCTTGAGCCTTGGATAATTTGATAAGTATATGTCTTGGGGTGGGCCTGTTGGGGTTTATGACTTGTGGAGTGCGCTGTGCTTCTTGGATATGTACCTCTGTCTCTTTCAGTAGATTTGGGAAGTTTTCAGCCATTATTTCCTGCAACATTCCTTCTGACCCCTTTCCCTTCTCTTCACCTTCTGGAATGCCTATAATACGTATGTTTGAGCGTTTTGCATTGTCATTCAGGTCCCTAAATCCTAATTGGATTTTTTCTATCTTCTTATTGACCCCTTCTACTATCTGTTTGATTTCTGATGTACTGTCTTCCACATCACTAATTCTCTGCTCTGTCTCTTCTAGTCTGCTGATATTTGCTGCAAGTGTATTGTTGATTTCTTGAACTGTGGTGTTCATTCCCATCATATCTGTTATGTTTTTGCGTATGTCTGCAATTTCCCCTCCAAGTGATGTCTTCATGTTGTTAACCTCTTTCATTACTGCATCAAATTTGTTGGTGATAAATGTTCTGAGTTCTTTCATTGCTTGTGCCAAGTTTTGCTCCCCTTCGTGATTATTGGTTTGTTGATTGGATTCAGTCATGTTTTCCTGATTATTGGTTTGGTTTGTAGATTTTTGTTGCTTTCTGGTCATCTCTTTATTTTGACGAATTTAATCAGTTCCTTAGCTTCTTTGTCTGCTTTTGGAGGTTAATTAGTTGTTATTTTTGCATAGGTGTTATATCTTCTCTTTGTCACTTTTTTCTTCTTATTCTAGTTACTTGTTGTTGGTTAAGTTCACTTTAGAGGAAAGTATTAGTGTTGGGGAAAGGCAATTGTGTAAGCAAGGGAAAAGTGTAAAGTAGTATTTTTACCAATTTATATTAACATCTGGAGGTATCAAAATATAAACTGATGAACAAATAAACACAAAAAATTACAACATACTAACAGAAATAAAGTTTACAATTTGATTCATAATTCTTTTCTGGTATAGCTGTTTTTTAAGTTCTTCATCATTTCACATCTTAGATTTTACTGTTTTAAGATTTTCTTCTGTGGTGGATGTATGGGAGTGCTGTATATTATATATATGCATTGCTGTGGTCTAGGGCTCCTGTGAAGAGAAGTTCAATAATTAGGGGGGAAAAAAAAAAGAAAAAGATAGGATGTAGAATTTTTTCCATGTCAACACGTATTCTTTATCTAACCTTTAAACCCATCGCTTTATGCCATTTCCTAGTAAGGGACCCTGACATTATATTGGGCTTCAAATTTCAGGGAGTTCTGGATCACAGAGTGGTTCAACAATGGCAATGGATGAATACTGGTATAGGATACCATTGACAGGTGATATATGGCTGACAGGGAGCTGTACAGAACATATGTCCATGGTAATGTTTGGATATACTCATAGTGGCAACAATTAAAAACCACAGCAGGGGGGGGTACTGGGTTCCTGGCCAGTGGTGCTCTGTCGTGGTCCCTAGGGGAGTAGCAACAGTCTCCCAGGTACAGTGGCGGGGACCGGGAGGGAGTGAGGGTTCAACAGTGAGCCCCTGATGCTAATGACTATGCTTGTGAGCTGATAAGCCTAAAATAAGAACAAGGCCTAGAGCAGCATTGTGCCTGGGAATTTCCTCCTGTCAGCCTTCATGTTACTCAAATGTGGCCAGTCTCAAAGCCAAACTCAGCATGTAAATGCAATGCCTTCACCCCAGCGTGCGACATGACACCCGGGGATGAGCCTCCCTGGCACCGAGGGACCACTATCAACTACCAACTGATGATGCAACTGGAAAATGACCTTATATGGAAGGTTCAATGCGGATCAGCAGAATCTCCCTGTCTACATAAAATAACATGACTTTAAAAGGCTGTTTGACCTAATGTAAGGGGGAAATGGAAAGGAGAAATGAGTTTATATGGCTACGAGTCTCTAAAAAAGAGTCTGGAGGCTGTCAGAAGGTTTGCCCTTATGCACAACTGAGCAGAGTCTGAGAGACAGATAAAGCAGATACAACCCCCACGTATTGGTTCCTTTGAGGGCTAAAGAGACCCATGGGAGTTATGGTCATGGCCGATGGGGTTAACTACCAGGTCAGATGGCCCCTCTTTGGAACTGGTGTTTATGTGTGATGAATCTGGACTCAGATGGGATTTCTCTTCATAAGACTTTCATGCTAATGTGCTGGAGTTGCAGTTAGTGTTGGGGTTTAAGATATATTTAGGGGATTTGAATCTCTGGACTGACAATGTGATAGCCAGGTCCTGAGCCTCAACAGACTCCAGCACCTACAATCTGATTTATTGGACTCACCACACTCAGCTAAGATGGGGTTGAATAAGGACAACCACCACACCATGGAGCCTAGAGTGATTACAACTGAAAGTGGGAGGATTGCATCCAGCATCCATGTGGAATCTGAGCCTCCTCTTGACATAGAGGTGCAATGGACACAACCAATCCAATGTCCACATAGAAAAGGTGGCATTGGAGTGGGAAAAGTGGACATGGTGGCTGATGGGTATGGGGAAAGGCAGGAAGAGATGAGAGGTGGAGGCGTCTTTGGGACATGGAGTTGCCCTGGATGGTGCTTCAGGGGCAATCACCGGACATTGTAAATCCTCACAGGGCCCACTGGATGGAATGGGGGAGAGTATGGGCCATGATGTGGACCATTGACCATGAGGTGCAGAGGTGCCCAAAGATGTACTTACCAAATGCAATGGATGTGTCATGATGATGGGAATGAGTGTTGCTGGGGGGGGGGGGGGGGAGAGGTGGGGTGGGGGTGGTGGGGTTGAATGGGACCTCATATATAAATATATTTAATGTAATATTATTACAAAGTCAATAAAAAAACTAAAATAAAATATATGTGCTAAAGGTCAAAAAAAAATGAAAAAATGAAAAAAAAAAAAGATTTTCTTCTGGAATAATGTTTCCTGTAACATGCAATCTTGGAAACACTGTTATTAGTAATCAGCAACCAGTTAGGATAACTTCAGCAGCATAAATGCAGTTAAGCTCTTAATCAGCAGTTTAGACAGTTAACACACATTTTTTTTGATTACTACTCTTTAAGACTTGAGACTGAGACTTGAAGCAGGGGTAAGCTGATTCAAAACCGAAAATTCCTTTTAACGCCTTGATAAAAATTTTGTACTAATTTTATTTGGTTAAATAGGCCCAATCAGAATAAGTATGGAAACAAAACAGAACATCACTGTTGCCATGTTTTCCTCCTCTTCCAGTGGCTTAATTCTATCAGCCCCCACTAGCCCACAGTCACATTATCATGTAGCCAGCAGGGGGTTTGCACAGTTGCTGCCAGAATATTTTCCTTATCTAGTCAACACTTTAACAGAGTTTTCTTACAAGCATGATTTCACTAACAAGGGCCTTATTTAGCACTGTTGCCTGTACGGGACATTGTATTTGTGAGTTAGTCTTTCCTTGCACAAGTGGCTCAACATGATTTCCCCCCATTCTAGCCTGTAAGATGCCCTGTTGTAAAGCTGACAACTTTGGCTGAGCATCTCCAAGTATTGGAGAGGAGGTGTTAGTGGAAGGGAAAGTGACTTTTTAAAGTCAATTAATGAAGGAGCTGAAGGCAAAACTACTTTAGTTTTAGTATCATCAAAAGATTCAGTGGGAGGAACTTCCTCACATTCTCTATCCTCATTCTCTTCCTCATATTCTGTTTGCAAGGGTTCCAAAACAGATTTAATAATAGTCCAAGTGGGCCAAATATTAACAGGGAGCAGAACACCTTGTACATGTAATTTTTAAACTCTTTTCCCACGCTTTCCCAATCTTCCTAATTCTAAACTCCCTATTGCTGGGAACTATGAGCTATATTTTTCTATAATCTAAGAGTTATAAAATATGAGACTCACTGGCCTCAGCTTCTCTTGCCTTGAGGAGTTGTTTTAGAAGACAGACATATGGGCCATATGTTGAACTGTCTCCGTTTCCCATCATAACCCTGCTCGAGAGTGTCTTTATTCACTGAGGACTTGGGCCTTCTAGACCACTCGGGGCTCTGCTGTGACAATACCTTTAGTTTTGCTTGAAGCAATTCTTCCCCTTGAATCCCTGTTCTGGTGCATTGCTGAGACCAGCTCAGGAATAGGGTTGCACGAAGGGAAGGCAATGCAGATCTGAGAAATAAAAGGACAAACAAAGACACAAGAGAGAAATTAAAGATGGGACCGGGGCTCAACATCTTCTGGAACTGAGAGCTTTGACCCTAGTTTCCACATTGTATTTATTAGAAATTACGAAGCAGTACTTATCTATGTTTACTTTCAAGGCTGCTTGTTATTAAAGCTACAACACCTGCAATACTAGGGAATAGGCCATACAAAGTTCAAATGCTTCCTCATACAAACAATTTTTGTGCTAACCAGACAGCGCTCCACCTAGTCAAGGCTCGTGTTCCTAAGCCCACACTTTTTATCTGCATTATGGAAACATTTCAACTTCAAGCCAGGTTCCCACATTCAAACTCAAGCTATTTTCCCACACCCACCAAATTTACTAATCAGTAGCTGAAGTTGGTGCCCAACTGTCTCTCCCTCCCCCATTTTTGGGAAGTTGTGCTTCCAATTCCAAATATGGAATAGCTTCCGGGGCAGCTTGTGCTGCTAGTGGAGAATGGGCATCAGCCACCGTGCATAGGGTGCACTACTTATGAGTCTTCTCTGCAGTTGGGCAGTGTATTAGTCAGCCAAGAGGTGCTGATGCAAAATACCATAAATCAGTTGACTTTTATAAAGGGTATTTGGGGTAGAAGTTTACAGTTACCAGGCCATAAACTGCAAGTTATCTCCCTCAGGAAAGTCTATTGCCACATGTTCGAGCAAGAGTTCAGCTTCCTCTCTTGCTGACTTGCATCTCCTTGCTTAGTTGCTCTGCTATCTCCACAAGGCCAGCTGTAGACTATCAGAAAATGGCTCATCTCTCTCTTCCCAGGTCCTTTCCCATGTCTAATTGAGCCTTCTCTCTGCTCTGCTATGTGCTTACTTCCTGGGCTCCAATATCAAAAACTCTGACTAACTCTTCTGTCATGTTGTTTTCTCTGTGAGTCCCCACCCCCAGTGGCCTACTGATGTGCCCAATAGCCTTCATCATTGTTTAATCAAGTAAAAGTGAAATCTCTGAATCCAATATAATCTAATATGCCCAGAGGAAAAGACCAGTTCACAAACATAATCCAATGTCTATTTTTTTTTTTTAAAGATTTATTTATTTGTTTAACTTCCCTCCCCTCCCCTGGTTGTCTGTTCTTGGTGTCTATTTGCTGCGTCTTGTTTCTTTGTCCGCTTCTGTTGTCGTCAGCGGCACGGGAAGTGTGGGCAGCGCCATTCCTCGGCAGGCTGCTCTTTCTGTTCACGCTGGGCGGCTTTTCCTCACGGGCGCACTCCTTGCACGTGGGGCTCCCCCACGCGGGGGACACCCTTGCGTGGCACTGCACTCCTTGCGTGCATCAGCACTGCACATGGCCAGTTCCACACGGGTCAAGGAGGCCCGGGGTTTGAACCGCGGACCTCCCATATGGTAGACGGACGCCCTAACCACTGGGCCAAAGTCCGTTTCCCTCTATTTTTTGAATTCATAAATTATGCCAAACTACTACAGGCAGTCTCTTCCTTCTTTCTTTCAAGGATGTTGCAGTATGTTTTCCTGGTCTCCTGGAGCCCCCAAACAGGTGATTTAGATAGCTCTGCATGATTACTAACTACCCTGTAGCACCAGCTGACTCTAGAAGTTCCTTACTGTGCCACCATCTTGCTGTTTGTCTCTTAGCATGCTATGTTTTTAAAAACAGGGATACCAAAGCTCAGATAGTGACTTACACAAGGTTACACTGTTAGTAAGGTATATAGCTGGGTTGACTCCAAATCTCATTCCAGATTTCATGAACTGTTTTTTCAATAATCTTTAAAAAGTTTTGAATAAACATTAATTTGGTACATTTTTATTAACATCTTACATTAATTTGCTACATTTGTTACAATTAGTAAACCAATATTGGTATGTTACTATCGAATGTTTGTACTGTATTCAGGTTTCCTTAGTTTTTACCTAATGTCTTCTTCTGTTCCAGGGTCCAATCCAGGATACCACTTTACATTTAGTAGTCATGTCTCCTTAGATGCACTCTTCTTCGTTTCTTCTCCTTAGATGCACAATTCTGCACAAGATTTCCCTTGTTTTTGATGACCTTGACAGTACTGAGGAGGACTTGTCAGGTATTTTGTAGACTGTCCCTCAATTGGGCTTTATCTGATGTTATTCTCCTGATTAGACTGAGATTATAGGTTTTGGGGAGAAGGACCACAAAGGTGAAGTGCTATTCTTTTTTATTTTCCTTTCTCATTGTCTGCTTGTTCTTTTTTAGGAGGCACCAGGAACTGAACCTAGGACCTCCCATGTGGGAGGCAGTCCTTCAACTGCTTGAGCCACATCTGCTCCCCCTGACGTGCTATTCTTATTATATCACATTAAAGTTTCATGCGATCAATGTGACTTATCACTGGTGATGTTGACCTTGATTGCTGACCACAGTAGTGTTTGTCAGGATTCTCAACTGTAAAGCTACTTTTTCTCCCTTTTCCACACTCTTCTTTGGAAGTCATGCACTAAGTTTACTCCATGAGGGTTGAGGAGGATTATGGTTTGCTTCCGGGAAGGGAAACATTTAATGTTCATATATATAAGAAGGATTATTTTGTTGCTCTCATTGTTCCAGCTTTGGCCATTGTAATTTCTTTTATGTTGGCTTCTTTGTCCCTTTGCCATGCTCCCATGGTTTTATTTTTTAGTACTTCTTTACTTTCTGGTACTGTAAAATGCTCGCTTTGTATATTCCTTCAGCAGCCTTAGAACCAGCCATTTTTCCAAGGATTCCTGGTTCCTTTTAGTACATTATAATATCTTTGTGAATATGGAAGAGTCTAGTAGATTCTCATAGAACCATTGGAAACCAATCTGGAGTGGTGTGAGGAGAAGTGGTTAACGGGAGAAAGAAAAAGAGGAAGCTGGCAGGGTTATGATCTGAATCTCCCCTTAATGACAGTTCATTATACAGTTTGAGGCCATTTAAGAGCACAAACTAAGAGATATCTTAAATTTATACCCCAGCTCTGCCACTTTCTGGCTGTGTGACTTTGGTCTAGTCATTCAATATCTGTGAACCTCAATTTCCTTATCTGTAAAATGGGTATAGTAACCTCATGAGGTTGTGATGAAGATTAAATGGGATAGAACATATGCTTCACATGGTGCCTGGCATGTAAAAAGCTTTTATATATTAGCTATTGTTGTTAGTTTTAATTATTTACTTGTCTGAACTTGCTACTATAATGTTGTGAACAATTGTGAACACTCACTTTTTGTTTGGTTGATACCTATATTACTCATCTGGCCACTTGTTGTATTTCTTTTCTTAGATATAAATTTGATGTGAACCAGTGCGTGTTCTCCTTTGGGATCATCACTGAGAAGCTCTGAGTGGCATCTCTGCCCTGTATGGAAGAAGAGCTGGTGGACCTCTATGCAGGTGACAAATTTAGGGACCATTGACTTGAAGAAACCTTATCTTCCTTGGGCCGCTTTTCAACTTTAGTCTAGTCTTGATTATTTATAAATCTTTTTGTTCTGGGCAATAAGAAAATTGTTTTGTTGGATTATGATTGCATTAGTCTACCAAAGGGGTGCTGATGCAAAGTACCAGAAATCTGTTGTTGGCTTTTATAAAGGGTATTTATTTGGGTAAAAGCTTACAGGCCCAAGGCCATGGAAAGTCCAACTCAAGTACAATAGGAGGCCCTCTCTCACCAAAGTCAGCTGCCATGTGTTGAAGCAAGATGGTGGGCGATCTCTGCAAGGGTTTCACGTTCTCCCTGGGCTTCCTGTATCAGTATCAGCTGTCTTCCCAAGATCAGTTGTAAAAGCTATCCGGCAAATGGTCCATCTCTCCTCAGGGCTTTAGCTGTTTGGCCTTCTTTCTGTCACATGGCAGAATCAAAATGACAGAGTTCTCTCCTCTGTGTGTTTTCTTGAGTATCTGTTTATATCAGCCCACCGAGGGTGTGGGGACTAAATCTGAATCATACCCAATCAGAAGCCCTAAATTGATTTTATCAAGTAAACTTAATCAGAGGCCCATCAATGAATTTAATACAGTCAAAGGGTATCACACCCAGAGGAATATATTAATTCACAAACATAATCTTTTTCTTTTTGGGATTCATAAATAATCTCAAACTGTCACAGTTATATATTCATATCAAAGTACACTAAACACCAAATCTTTTTTTTTTCCATAGAATAGAAATTCTTTATTACCCTCTTAGCAAATTTAGTGTCCCCTTGTCTGGTGAGCTCTTTTAGGTGATTCCTTTAATAAGAAATTGTCTTCCTTTTGAATATGCAGTTCTACTCTGTGGGTTGAAATATATACCCCCTAAAAGATATGCTCAAGTACTAACCAGTGGTCCTGTGAATGTGACCTTATTTGGAAGTAGGGTCTTTGAAATTGTGATTAGTTAAGATGAAGTCAAACTGAATTAACATGGCTTCTAATCCAGTATGGCTAATGTCCTTATAAGAAGAGGGAAGTTTGTACACAGGGACTGACAGACAAAGAGGAGAAGGCCGTGTGACTCTGGAGACAGACTGTAGTGATTCAAATGCAAGAATTGCCAGCACCAAGGATTTCCAGCAAATACCCTAGGCTAGAAGTGGCAAGGAAGGATTCCCCTCTACAGGTATCCAGGGAGCATGACTCTAGGAGACTAATAGGTCTTCTTAATAACTCTTTGTATTTCCCTGCGGATGAAGACCAAAATCCACATCCTGAGTGTTAGCATCCCCTATTAGATCACATTTTAAATTTCTACATATAATCACATTCATTGGGCTGGGCATAAGGACTTGAACATATTGTTTTTGGGGGACTCAGTTCAATCCATAACACTAGCTAAAGTTTGTCAATATTGTTGAGCATTTCAAAGAACCAATTTTTGGATTTTTAGCTTTTTTTCCTATTGTTTTCCTATTCTCTATTTTGTTTATCTCCACTCTTTATCTTCTCCTTCCTTCTGCTTGCTTTGGGATTAGTTTGCTCTTATTTTTGTAGCTTCTTATGGTGGAAGATTAGGTTATTGGTTTGAGGTCTTTTTTATTCTTTAATGTAGGTGTTTACAACTACAGCAGATTCTCCTTATTTGTGATAGTTATATACTATAAAGCCATCTTGATTACTGAATTAGTGAATACTGATTACCCCTAGGGAAAATACAGGCTACATTCCTGCCAACCTCTGGTCACTAACATTTTCATCAACAGGTGAGTATAACTTGTTGTTTATGTGTCTCTGTTTAAAGGCACTGTTACATCTTTTCCTTCCTCCTTAAATTTGCACACAATGATTCCCTAGGAAATTCTTTGTTTCAACAGCCTTTCAGAGACTACCCCCATTTAACCCCATCTACAAACAGTATCAGTGCCTTCAGAACATTTTAGAGCAACATTTAAACACTTTACAGTGTGAAAGCTGAAACAAGAAGACAGAAAATCACCTTCTTCTTGTTTATCTTCAGCTGGGAATAGGTGAGAAGGGTGACTCACATTTTTCACAATTCTGCACATGACTGTGAATGACTACGAAAGCACTGCAAATGTAGAATCCACCAGTGAGGATCGACTGTATAAATTTCCTTTTGACCGCTGCTTCTTCTACATCCCATAAGTTTTGGTATACTATGTTTTCATTCATCTCAAAGTATTTTTTTATTTCTCCTGTAATTTCTTCTTTGATCCAATGGTTATGTAGGAGCGTATTGTTTAATTTCTACATATTTGTGAATTTTCCAGATTTCCTTCTGTTACTGAGTTCTAGTTTCTTTCTTTTTTTTTTTAAGATTTATTTATTTATTTAATTTCCCCCCCCTCCCCTGGTTGTCTGTTCTTGGTGTCTATTTGCTGCGTCGTTTCTTTGTCTGCTTCTGTTGTCGTCAGTGGCACGGGAAGTGTGGGAGGCGCCATTCCTGGACAGGCTGCTCTTTCTTTTCATGCTGGGCGGCTTTCCTCACGGGCGCACTCCTTGCGCGTGGGGCTCCCCCACGTGGGGGACGCCCTTGCGTGGCATGGCACTCCTTGCGTGCATCAGCACTGCGCATGGCCAGCTCCACACTGGTCAAGGAGGCCCCGGGGTTTGAACCGCGGACCTCCCATATGGTAGACGGACGCCCTAACCACTGGGCCAAAGTCCGTTTCCCCTGAGTTCTAGTTTCAATCCATTGTGGTTGAAGATGATACTTTGTATGATTTTAATCTTTTAAAATAAATTGAGACTTGTTTTGTGGCCTAACATAATGTCTCTCCTAGAGCGTGGTCTTTGCGCACTTGAGAAGAATACTTATTCTGTTCCTGTTGGAAGAGTGTTCTATAGATGCCAGGTCTATTTAATTTATAGTGTTACTAAAGTCTTTTATTTTCTTGATGAACTTGGGTCTAGTTATTCTGGCCATTTTTGAAAGTGGGGTTTTGAACAGCCTAGTATAGATTCTTATTTTTAGGCAGTTAAATTTCAACTATTATTGAACTGTTTATTTCTCCCTTCAGTTTTGTTAGTTTTTGCTGCAAGTATTTTGTGGCTCTCTTGACAGGTGCATATATAATTGTTATATTTCTTTCTTTTCTTTTCTTATTTTTATAATTGTTATATTTCTTGATGGATTCATCCTTTTATCATTATATAATAACTTCTTTGTCTCTTGTAACAAATGTTGTCATTTTTTCTTCTTTATTTTCTTTTAAATGATACATTAAAAAAATATGAGGTTCCCATATACCCCCCCACCCCACCCATGCCACCCCTCCCACATCAACAAACTCTTCCATCATCGTGACACATCCACTGTACCCAGCAAATACATTCTGGAGAACCGCTGCAGTACATGGACAGTGGTCCACATTGTAGTCCACACTCTCCCCCAGTCCACCCAGTGGGCCACAACAGGACACACAACATCCAGCATCCATCCCTGCAGCACCTCCTAGGACAACTCCAAATCCTGAAAATGCCCCCAAACCATATCTCTTCTTCCCTCTCCTGAACATCATCAGCCACCGTGGCCACCCTCTCCATATCACTACTACAATTTCTTCCCTTACTAATCACAGTAGTTCCCCAGCAGAACACTAGTAAGTCCACTCTAATCCATACTCTATTCCTCCATCTTGTGGAACTAGGATGGCTGTGTCCAATCCCCCTCTACATCAAGAGGGGGTTTGGATTCCACATGGATCATGAATGCCATTCTCCTGCTTGCAGCTGTAGGCACTCTTGGCTCCCTGGTGTGGTGGTTGACCCTCTTCACCTCCCTGTCAGCTGGCGAGGGTAAGTCAAATGGTGTCTTAAAGTCTGTTTTGTCTGATATTAGGATAGCCACTCCAACTCCTTTTGGGTTAATGCTTAGTAATACATGGAATATATATTTCTGACTTTTTATTCATAACCTCGTTTGAATCTGCGAATCTAAAGTGCGTCTCTTAACCACCACACCATGGAGCCTAGAGTGCCTACAACTGAAAGCAGGAGGAGTGCATCCAGTATCCATGTGAAATCTGGGCCTCCTCTTGACATAGAGGTGCAACGGACACAACCAATCCAAGGTCCACAGAGAAAAGGTGGCATTGGAGTGGGAAAAGTGGACATGGTGGCTGATGGGGTATGGGGAATGGCAGGAAGAGATGAGATGTGGAGGCGCCTTCAGGACTTGTAGTTGCCCTAGATCGTGCTTCAGGGGCAATCACCAGACATTGTAAATCCTCCCAGGGCCCACGGGATGGAATGGGGGAGAGTATGGGCCATGATGTGGACCATTGACCATGAGGTGCAGAGATGCCCAGAGATGTACTTATCAAATGCAATGAATGTGAATGTGTCATGATGATGGGAGTGAATGTTGCTGGGGGGGGAGTGGTGGGGTGGGGGTGGTGGGGTTGAATGGGACCTTATATATATATATTTTAATGTAATATTTTTACAAAATCAATTAAAAAATATATGTAAAAAGAAAAAAAAATAAAGTGCGTCTCTTGCAGACAGCATACAGTTGGATCATGTTTTTTTTAATCCAGTAATCGTTTAATGCATTTTAATTGGAAAGTTAATCTCTTTACGTTTACATCTAATTACTGAAAAAAGAAGGAATTCTGCCATTTTGCTATTTTTTCTGTATGTCTTGTATCATTTTATTTCTCAATTCTGCCATTACTAGCTTCTTTTGGTTAAATAGATATTTTCTAGTGTACTGTCTTGATTTTCTTTTCAGTTCTTTTACTCTGATTTTGAATTCTTCTTTTAGTAGTTGCCCTGGAGATTACTTTTAGCATTTTAACTTATATAGTCTAGTTCAGATTAATATCAATTTCATTTCAATAGTCATATGTAGCTTCATTCTCCCACCCCTATTCTTCCTGTTATTACTGTCACAAGTTATATCTGTATACATTGTGTCCACCAAAATAGGTAAATGATTATTGTTTTAGGCACTTGTCTTTTACATCAGATAGAGAAGAAAGGAGTTACAATAAAAAATACATTAATATTGTCTTTTATATTTACCTATATCATTACATTTACAGATGTTCTTTACTTCTTCTTGTGGATTCAAATTGTTATCTAGTGTCCTTTTATACTTGAGCCTGAAGAACTCTTCTTTAGCATTTTTGTAGGACTGTTCTCTGGTGATCAACTTTCAGTTTTACTTTTTCTGGGAATGTCTTAATTTCACCTTCATTTTTTTTTAAAGATTTATTTATTTCTCTCCCCTTCCCCCCTGCCCCAGTTGTTTGTTCTCTGTGTCTATTTGCTACGTGTTCTTCTGTGTCCGCTTCTGTTGTCAGTGGAATGTGAATCTGTGTTTCTTTTTGTTGCATCGTCTTGTGTCAGCTCTCCGTGTGTGTGGTGCCATTCCTGGGCAGGCTGAATTTTCTTTCGTGCTGGGTGGCTCTTCTTACAGGGTGCACTCCTTGTGCATGGGGCTCCCTTACGCGGGGGTACCCCTGCGTGGCACGGCACTCCTTGTGTGCATCAGCACTGAGCATGGGCCAGCTCCACACAGGTCAAGGAGGCCCAGGGTTTGAACCGCAGACCTCCCATGTGGTAGACGGACACCCTAACCACTGGGCCAAGTCTGCCGCCCCCATTATTTCTTCAGTTACTCTTTTTGTTCCTTTCTCTCTCCTCTCCTTTTGGAACTCCCATGATGTATATATTGGTACACTTGATTGTATCCCACAGTTCCTTTAACTTTGTTCATATTTTTTCATTATCTTTTCTTTCTGTTTCCCAGAATGGAAATCTCCATTAATCTGTCTTCAAGTTCACCAATTCTTCTGCCTATTGAGATCTGTTCTTCAGCCCCTCCTATGATTTTTTCATTTTGATTATTGTGCTCTTCAACTCCAAAATTTTTATTTAGTTCCAACTTTTATCTTTTTCTTGATAGTCTTTATTTGATGAGTCATCATATACATGGTTTCCCTTAGTTTTCATTCTTCAGCAATTTTATTGAGATATAATCACATACCATGCAATCAATCAAAAGTGTACAATCAATGGCTTTTGATATAGATGTTCATTCATCACCATAATCAATATTATTCTCATTGCTCTAAAAAGAAAAACTCCCCACCCCTTAGCAGTCACCTCTAAATCCCTATCTCCTTCCCCTACCACCCATATCTGCTAATCTAATTATATATGTATACCTTTATTTATATTTACAATTTATATAAATGGAGTCAAACAATATGCGGTACTGTGGTTTCTGTCATGTAGGATAATGCTTTTTTTTAAAGATTTATTTATTCATTTATTTCTCCCCCCCCCCCCCCGCCCGGTTGTCAGTCCTCTGTGTCTATTTGCTGCGTCTTCTTTGTCCGCTTCTGTTGTTGTCAGTGGCACAGGAATCTGTGATTCTTTTTGTTGCGTTGTCTTGTTGTGTCAGCTCTCCGTGTGCGCGGCATCATTCTTAGGCAGGCTGCACTTTCTTTCATGCTGGATGGCTCTCCTTATGGGGCACACTCCTTGCGCGTGGGGCTCCCCTAGCAGGGGACACCCCTGTGTGGCAGGGCACTCCTTGCACGCATCAGCACTGTTGTCATCCAGGGTTGGTTGTTTCATTTATAGAGCACAATTAGAGTTGATTTAGCATGATTGTTAAGTACCTTAGAATTTTTGGAGTGGTAAGTGACCACTGGCTTAAACTTAAAGTCACCAGCTGCATTTGTCCTTAACAAGAGAGTCTGCCTATTCTTTGAAGCTTTTAAGCCAGGCAGTGACTTCTCCTCTCTAGCTATGAAAGTCCTAGATGGCATCTTCTTCCAGTAGAAGGCTGTTTCTTCTACATTGAAATCCTGTTGTTTTATGTAGCCACATTCATCAATTGTCTTAGCTAGATCTTATGGATAACTTGCTGCTTCACCTTGCACTTTTTTATGGAGAAGGTTTCTTTCCTTAAATTCATGAACCAACCTCTGGTAGCTTCTGATTTTTCTTCAACAGCCTACTCACCTCTCTCAGCCCTCATATAGTTGAAGAAAGTTAGGTCCTTGCCCTGGATTAGGCTTTGGCTTGAGGTAATGTGGCTGGTTTGATCTTCTATTCAGACACTCAAATGTTTTCCATATCACCATAAGGCAGTTTTACTTTCTTATCATTCGTGTGTTCACTGGAGTAGCTCTTTTAATTTCCTTGAAGAACTTTTTCTTTGCATTCACAACTTGGCTAACTGCTTCAAGAGGCCTGGTTTTTAGCCTATCTTGGCTTTTGACATACCTTCCTCACTAAGCTTATTCATTTCCAGCTTTTGATTTAAAGTGAGAGATATACAACTTTTCCTTTCATTTGAAAACTTAGAGGCCATTGTAGGATTGTTAATTGGCCTAGTTTCAAAATTGTTGTGTCTCAAAGAATAGGGAGACCCAAAGAGAGGGAGAGAGATGGGTAAAGGCTGGTCTGTAGAGCAATCAGAACATACATAACATTTATCGACTAAGTTCACCATCTTATATGGGTATGGTTTGTGTCACCCCAAAACAGTTGCAATTGTAATATCAAAGAGATCGCAGACCACCATAACAGTTATAATAATAATGCAAAAGTTTGAAGTAGTGCAAAAATTACTAAAATGTGACACAGAGATATGAAGTGAGCACATGCTTTTTGAAAAATGGCACCAATATGCTTGTTCAACGCAGGGCTGCCACAGACCTTCTGTGGCAATTTGAGATTATTTATGAATTCCAAAATGAAATATCAATTGTATTTGTGAACTGCTCTGTTCCTCTGAGTGTGATACCCCTTTGATTGTATTAAATTCAGAGGTTTCACTTTTATTTTATTAAATCAAGATTAGGGCTTTGATTTGATGATGTCACTAGAGTATGCAGGTTTGAGTCCAAGCCCCCTTGGTGGGCTATATAAATGGACACTCAATCAAGAACACAGAGAAGTAGATAACACAGAAAAGGACACAGCAGAGGAGAGAACTTGGTTTTGATGCTGAAGCCCTGAGGAAAGAAGAGACATTTGCCTGAAAGTTTATAGCAGACCTTGTGAAGAGACCAGAGCAGCTGAGAAGCCCTGAGAGACTAGCTTTATGCCAACCTACAGCTATGATTGGAAGAAGCTAGGCCCATGGAGCCTTAAGTGGAAAGAGGAAGGCTTAACCCTTGCAGATATTGGCAGCCATCTTCAACACGTGGCAACTGACATTTGGTGAGAATGTACCTGTTATGGTACCTTGAGTTAGACTCTTTAGGGCCTTGTAACTGTAAGTTTTACCCCAAATAAATATCCTTTATGAAAGTTAACAGATTTCTGGTATTTTGCATCAGCACCCCTTTTGGCTGACTAATACACTTTCAATTTCTAAAAAACACAGTATTTGTTAAGTGCAATAAAATGATATAGGCCTGTATACAATTCAATGGTGTTAATTATACATGAAAGATTATGCTTCTACCACCATTTCTATTGCCAAAACTTTCCAATCACCCCAAACTACATAACAATTAAACATTAGCTTGCTATTCTCCTCCCCAACATGGCCCTTGAAAACCTGTATTCTAGTATATTGCTTCATGAATATACTTTTCTGCTTATTTAATGTAAGTGAGGTCATGAAGTATTTGTTCCTTTGGTTTGACTTATTTCAGTCAACATGATCCCTTCAAGGTTCATCCATGCTAAGACATGCATCAGAACTTCATTTCTTTTGGTGGCCAAATAATATTCCATTGTATGTATATACCACATTTTGTTTATCCATTCATCTGTTGTTGAACACTTGGGTTGCTTTGATTTTGGCAATTTTGAACAATACTGCTATGAACATTGGTGTGCAAATGCCTTTTCAAGTCCCTGCTTTCAAGTCTTTTGTGTGTATGCCTAGAGGTGTTACTGCCTGTCATAGAGTAATTCTATACTTGACTTTCTGAGGAACTGCCAAATTCTATACCACAGTAGTTGCACCGTTTTACATTTCCACCAACAATGCATGAGTGTTCCTATTTTTCACATCTCCTCCAGTACTTATTATTTTCTATTTTATTAATACTAGTCATTCAGTTGATGTGAGATAGTATCTCACTGTAGTTTTTATTTACATTTCCCTGATGTATAATGACTTTGAGTATCTTTTTGGTGCTGACCGGCTATTTGTATATCATCTTTGGAGAAATTTCTATACAAATCCTTTGCCCATTTTTTAAATTGGGTCTTGTATCTTTTTGTTCTTGAATTGTAGAAGTTCTTTATAAATTCTGGCTATTAAACTCTTATTAGATATATAGTTTCCAAATATCTCCTATTCTGTAGATTTTTTTTCTTATATATATATATTTATTTATTAGAGAGGTCTGTGAGCCTACAAAACAATCATGCATAGCATGCAGAATTCCCATACCTCACCCCTCCACCAACACCTTGCATTGTTGTAGAACATTTGTTACAGATTATGAAAGAATATTATCAAAATATTACTATGAACTATGGTCTATAGCTTACATTTGGTATATTTTCCCCATAACCCCCCATTAGTAACATCATGTATTAGTATTATATGTTCGTTATAGTTCATGAGAACACTTCCATATTTGTACTATTAACCACAGTCTATCATCCACTACAGACTTCACTGTGTTGTACAATCCAATGTCTTGTACAATCTGTCCAAAATGCACACTCAGTGACTTTGTTTCATTACAGAGTTGTGCAGTCATTACTGAGTCCAGGGCCCAGTTTTGAGCAACTAACAGGGACAATCCTAAAGAACTATGTTGAAACAAAAATCAAAGAACAGTAGCAACACACAGCCTCCCACAACCAAATCCCTAAGAAAAAGACAAAAATTGAGCATCAGAATAAACTCACCATCCTAATCAGATGCCTAGACAGCAGAAAAAATTAAGAGGCATACTAAGTAAATGGAAGACGTGGCTCAAGAAAAGGAGTATATCAAAGCCCTAAAAGAGACATAGGATTTGAAACAACTAATTAATGAGATGCACACAAATTTCCAAAATCAAATTAATGAGTTGAAAGACAATATGGATAAAGAGACAAATGGCATCAAGAAGACATTGAGGGGAAGCGGATTTGGCCTAGTGGATAGGGTGTCTGTCTACCACATGGGAGGTCCGCGGTTCAAACCCTAGGCCTCCTTGACCCGTGTGGAGCTGGCCCATGCGCAGTGCTGATGCGCGCAAGGAGTGCCGTGCCACGCAGGGGTGCCCCCCGTGTAGGGGAGCCCCATGTGCAAGGAGTGTGCCCCATAAGGAGAGCTGCCCAGCATGAAAGAAAGTGCAGCCTGCCCAGGAATGGCGCCACACACACAGAGAGCTGACACAACAAGCTGACGCAATAAAAAGAAACACAGATTCCCGTGCCACTGAAAACAACAGAAGTGGACAAAAAGAGAAAAAAAGAACATGCAGCAAATGGACACAGAGAACAGACAAGTGGGGTGGGGGGGCGGGAAGGGGAGAGAAATAAATAAATCTTTTTAAAAAAAAGAAGACATTGAGGGGAAACAGATGTGACTCAAGTGTTAGAACTTCCACCTACCATATGGGAGGACCCAGGTTTGATCCCTGGGGCCTCCTGGTGCAAAAGAAGAGAAACTGAGCCTGCATGGTGAGACAGTGCCCACATGAGTGCCTGCATGGCAAGCCAGTGCCCACTTGAGTGTCTGCATGGCAAGCCAGTGCCTGCACAAGACCCACATGATGAACCAGTGCCCACACAAGTGAGTCATGCAGCAGGATGATGATGCATCAAAAGAGAGACAAGGGGAGAGTCAAGGTGAAGTGCAGCAGGAACCAAGAACTGAGGTGGCACAATTGACAGGGAACCTCCCTCTACATCAGGGATCTCCAGGATTGAATCCCAGTGAATCTTAGTGGAGAGAAAATGAGAAGAGAAGACAACACAGACAGCAAAAACAGCAGGGGGAGGAGACAAGACATTGAGGAAAGTAGATGTGGCTCAAGCAGTTGAGCACATGCCTACCACATGGAAGGTCCTGGGCTCAGTTCCCAGTGCCACCTAAAGAAGATAAGACAGCTGATGTGATGGTCTGGAATGATATGCTGATGCAACAAGATGACACAGTGAGATGACACAACAAAGAGACATAATGAGGAAATACAAATGGGAACAAAAATGGCTCAAGCCATTGGGTGCCTCCCTCCCACATGGGAGGTCCCAGGTTCAGTTCCTTTTGCCTCATATAAAGAGGACAAGAACTCAATGAACAGACACAGATGGCAGACAGCAAATGCAAACAACAAGGGGGAGGTAGAAATAATTAAAAATCTTAAAAAAAAAAAAGAAGACATTGAGCAAGCACAAAGAATTTGAAAACCTGAATGCAAAAGTAACAGGGTTCCTCTGAAATAAAGACACAATAGGTGAGATAAAAAACACATTGGAGGCATATAACAGCAAACTCAAAATGATAGAATACTCCATAAGGTAAAGTGCTGATATCTGATCTGAAATCATGGAGGCAAGGAGGCAAGAAGTGGTATGAAATAGTCAAGGTACTAAAAGAAAAGAATCTCCAACCAAGAATACTCAATCCAGCAATGCTAGCCTTTAAAAATAATGGAGAGCTCAAAATATTCACAGGTAAAGAGAAACTAAGAGAGTATGCCAACAAGAAACCTGCCCTTTGAGAAATACTAAAGGGAATTCTGCAGAAGGGAAAAACAAAACAAAACAAAAACCAAAAACAGGAGAGACAGAGTTGGAGAAGAGTGTAAGACCAACTAAAATGACAAAAAGAGAATTAAAAAAATCAAGCAACATATGACAAACACAAATCCAAAGAAAATATGACTAATATAAGTAATTCTTTGAAAGTGAAAACACGGAATGTGAATGGATTAACCTCACTTGTTAAGAGACACAGATTGGAAGATTGGATAAGGAAATATGACACGTCTATATGTAGTCTATAAGAAACAAATCTTAGACCCAGGAATTCAAGGAGATTGAAAGTGAATAGCTTAAAAATAATCTTACAAGCATATAATAACCAAAAAAAAAAAAAAAAAAGGGCAGGAGTAGCTATATTAATAAAGGGCAAAATAGTCTTTAAATGCAAAACTATTGTGAGAGACAAAGATGGACACTACATATTAGTGAAAGGAATAATCTTCCAAGAAGAAAGAACAATCAAACATTTATGCCCCTAACAAGGGCACCTCCAAATATGTGAGGCAAACACTGGAGAAACTAAGGGAAGGAAAAGATGCCTCTACAATTATAGTGGGGGGATTTAGCACACCACTATCACCATTGGACAGAACATCTCAAATGAGAATCAATAAAGAAACAAACACTTTGAACAGTGTATTAGAGGATCTGGACCTAATAGACATATACAGAACATTACACCCAAATACAGCAAGATATACATTCTTCTCAAGTACACATGGATCATTCTCCAAGATAGACCACTTGGTAGGCCACAAAGAAAGTCTCAATGAATTCAGAAAGATTGAAATCATACAAAATAATTTCTCTAGTCATGGTGGAATGAAACTGAAAATCTGCAAGGATTAGAGACCCCTATTTGACACCAAGATTTGGAAGATAAACAACACATTCTTAGAAAAACAGTGGGTCAAGGAGGAAATCACAACAGAAATAAATAACTACCTTGAAACAATGAAAAGGATAATACAACATATCAAAAATATTATGGGATGCAGCAAAAGCTGAGCTGAGAGGGAAATTCATAGCCATAATATGATACATCAAAAAAGAAGAAAGAGCTATAATTGAAGAACTAACTGCACACTTGGAGGAATTAGTACAGAAACAACAAAACAACCCCAAAGAAAGAAGAAAGAAATAACAAAGATCAGAGCAGAACTAAATGAAATAGAAAATAAGAAAGCACTTGAAAAGATAAACAAAACCAAGAGCTGGTTCTTTGAGAAGATCAATAAAATTGACAAACCCTTAGCTAGACTAACAGAAAAAAAGAGAGGAGATGCAAACACACAAAATAAGAAATGAGAAAGGAGATATCACAGCTGACCCCACAGAAATAAAGATTATCATAAGAGGATACTTTGAAAAACTATATTCCAACAAGAAGGATAATTTAGCAGAAATGGACAAATTCCTAGAAACACATAAGCAGTCTACATTGACAAAAGAGGAAATTGATGATTTCAGCAAACCTAATCACAAGTAAAGAGATAGAATCAGTGATTACAGACCTCCCAACTAAAAAGAGCCCTGGGCCAGATGGCTTCACAGGTGAATTCTACCAAACATTCCAGAAAGAACTAACACCAATCTTGCTTAAACTCTTCCAAAAAATTGAAATAGAAGGAACATTGCCTGATTCACTTTATGATGCCAACCTTATTCTAATACCAAACCCAAACAAAGACACCACAGGAAAGGAACATTACAGACCAATCTTTCTAATGAGCCTAGATGTGAAAATCCTCAAAAAAAACCTTGCTAATTGTATTTAACAACACATTAAACAAATTATACACCAAGACCAAGTGGGTTTCATTCCTGGTATGCAAGGATGGTTCAACACAAGAAAATCATTTAATACAATACACCCCATAAACAGATTGAAGGAAAAAATTACATGATCATATCTATAGATGCAGAAAAAGCATTTGACAAAGCATGCTTTCTTGATAAAAACACTGCAAAAGATAGGAATAGAAGGAAACCTTTTGAATACGATAAAGGGTATATATGAAAAACCCATAGCTAACATCATTTACAATGGTGAAATTCTAAAATCTTTCCCTCTAGTATCATGAACAAGACAAGGATGCTCACTATCGCCCCTTCTATTTAACATTGTCTTAGAAGTACTTACTTGAGCACTGAGGCAAGAACCAGATATAAAAGGGATACAAATAGGAAAGGAAGAAGTCAAAATTTCACTATTTGCAGATGACATGATCCTATATATAGAAAGCCCTGAGAAGTCTACAACAACACTCTAGAGCTTATAAAGGTGTTCAGTAAAGTTGCAGGTTATAAGGTCAATGCACATAAATCAGTAGCATTTCTGTACACTGAAGATGATCAATCTGAGGAGGAAATCAAGAAACAAATACCATTTAAAATAGTAAATAAAAAAATCAAATACCTAGGAATAAATTTAACTAACGATGTAAAAGACTTATACACAGAAAACTCCAAACCACTGTTCAAGGAAATCAAAGAAGACCTAAAAAAAGAAAGAATATTCACTGTTCATGGATAGGAAGACTTATTATTATCAAAATGTCTATCCTACCAAAACTGGTGTACAGATTCAATACAATCCCAATAAAAATCAATACAGTATTTTTTAATGAACTAGAAAAACTTTGAAATTTATTTGGAAAGGAAAGAGATCCCGAATTGACAAAGATATATTGAAAAAGAGAAATGGAATTGGAGAAATCACACTACCTGATTTCAAAACATACTACAAAGTTACAGTAGTGAAAACAGCATGGTATTGGCACAAGTTAGACACACTGACCAGTGGAGTTGAGAGTTCTGATATAGATATAGATCCTCATACATATACTTATCCATTATTCAACAAGGCCACTAAGGTCACTTAACTGGAAGAGAATGGCCTCCTCAACAAATGATGCCTAGAGAATTGGATATCCATACACAAAAGAAGGAAAGAGGATTACCATCTCACACCTTATACAAAAGTCAACTCAAGATGGATCAAAGAGCTAAATATAAGAGCCAAGAACATAAAGATCTTGGAAAGCAGTGTAGGGAAGCATCTACAGGACCTTATAATAGGAAATGGCTTCATGAATTTCACATCCAAAGCATGAGCAGCAAAAGAACAAATAGATAAATGGGACTTCCTCAAAATCAAAGCCTTTTGCACCTCAATGGAGTTTGTCAAGAAAGTGAAAAGAGTGCCTACCCAATGGGAGAAAACATTTGGTAACCATGTATCTGATAGGAGACTTATATCCTGCATATATAAAGAGGTCTTATAATACAAAAAATAAAAAGACAAACAACCCATTTAAAAATGGGTAAAAGATTTGAATACATGCTTCTCCCAAGAAGAAATACAAATGGCTAAAAAGCACATGAAAAAAATGCTCAAAATCACTAGCTATTAGGGAAATCCAAATCAAAACTACCATGACATACCATCTTACTCTCATAAGACTGGCAGCTATCAAAAATACAGGAAACTACAAGTGCTAGAAAGGATGTGGAGGAATAAGAACACTCATCCACTGCTGGTGGGAATGCAGAAGGATCCAGCCATTTCTGAAGACAGTTTGGGGGTTTCCCAAAAAGTTAGCTATAGATTTGCCATAGAAGAACTGAAAATAAGGGCACAAACTGATATGTGCACACCAGTGTTCATAGCAGCATTATTCAGCATTGCCAAAAGTTGGAATCAACCCAAATGCCCATCAACAGATGAATGGATAAATAAACTGTAGTATATACATACAATGGGATACTACTCAGGTATAAGAAGGAATACAGTACAAGCACATGTGATAACATGGATGAGTCTTGAGGGCCTTATGTTGAGTGAACCAAGCCAGACATTGAAGGACAAATACTACCTGACCTCTTTTTTATGAAACAAGCACACCAAGCTGTCTCAGAGACCTAGAGACTGGAAGATAGGATTAAAGGAATTGGAGGGCGGGTAGAGGAAGGTTGTAAGCTTATGCCTGCATGGGTGAAGTCTATGATAAACTGGAGGGTAAGTATTTGTACAGGGAAGGGATAAGATGGGGGCATAGGGATAAGTTTGGGTGGGGCTTTGTGGGCTTGAGGGGGGCTAGGGTTGGGAGGATGGGTCAGATGGCCCAAGGAATTGGGGGATGTTATGAGGAGAACAGTTGAATATGGGAGACTGTGAGGTATATGGTTGAAACTATAGTGTTGAGAAAAGTCTAGAAAATATAATAAGGAAGGATTGTGTGTTTAAGGTGCTTAAGGAGGGGGCATCTGGTACAGGGTCAGGCTTCTAGGGAGTGTGTGAGTGCTCATTTTGTCACAGTGTGTTATATCATTGGATGGAGACCCATATAATGAGTGTAAAGATGTACCCACATCCTGGGGAGACCTGGTGTTCTCAAACAGAGGGAATTGTGTCTCTTGACAGAATCGGGGGCTCTCAATCAGTTACAGCAGTCTAGTATGTCAAGCCCTCAGCATTGCTGCAACTATCTGGTCCCTCAAGCAGTGAAGATTAATTATCACTGTGGGCCCTGAGGGGAGGGGAATAGAGGTATAGAATAGATGGGAGCACGGCAACTGGGGACAATCGAAGTGCTCCAGAAGATCATGTAATGATGAATATAGGACATATTAACTTATACAAAAAGCTAAGCTAAATTGTAAACCATAATGTAAACCATAATAAAACTATAAATTTAAAAATGTGTACTGTCTAAAATATAAAGTATAATGTAAACCAAAACAGAATCATGTTTGATAGCTATGTTTCAAAATCTGAACATCAGCTGCAGCAAATATAACATGAATATGTAGAAAGATCATTGCTGGGGAAAGGGGAAAAGGACTTGATGTTGGAAAAATGGAAGTCCCCTATATTGTATATGTGAATTACTGTATCTATAACTTTTTTGAAGAGAAAACTAAAAAGTTAAAAAAAGGACGTAGACACTGAGGAAGAAATGAAAGAAAGTACCTTGCCAACTGAACATACAGGACAACACCTATTACAGTGATGAAAGGCAAAATGTTAAAAGCAACGCTTTATAATATTTTTCATTTTTTAAAACACCAATTTATTTTTACTTTATTTTGGTATTTCTAAACTAGTATGCCTTCTGTTTCTAAAGTTTAAAGTCATCACTATATTTCAGTTTTTCTATTAATTGAATTTGGCAATATATTAGGCTTTATTCTTGAAGAAGTTTTGGATCACACAGATGTTCAACTATGGCAGGGGAGTAACACTGGAGTGGGGTGTTATTGATGGGTGGCACATGGGTGGGAGGGAGTTCTCCAGGGTATGTATATATGGATGTAAAAATGTTCTGATATATCTTGGGTATTTTCATAGTAGTTACAGTTACAAATATCAACTGAGGGAGTGCTGAGTTCCTACCTAGGGGAGCTCTTGTCACATTCCCCAATGGAACAGCAAAAATCCCCAAGTGCAGTGGCAAAGACCAACAAGAAAGGATGGTCCAATAATGAGCCCTTGATACTGATGACTATGCTTATGAGCCTGTGTGCCTGAAATATGCATTAGGCCTGGAACTGCAGGGTGCCTAAGAATTACCTCCTGAGAGCCTCCATGTTGCTCAGATGTAGCCACTCTAAGCCAAACTCAGCATGTACATGCATTACCTTTGCCCCAGCATGGGACATGACTCCCGGGGATGAGCCTCCTTGGTGCTGAGCCATTACTACTAATCACTAGCTTGTGATGCAACTAGAAAGAGACCTTGAGTAAAATTGTCAACTAAGGCCGGCAGAATATCTCAGCCTACATGTAGGATCATGTGTTTAAAATTGCTTTTTGACCTTGAATAATAGGGGGAAATGGCAAAGACAAAGGAGTTTATATGGCTTAGAGTTTTCAAAAAAGAGTGAGGAGGTCATTAGAGGGATTGTGCTTGCATGCCTCAGCAGAACCCCAGAAAAAGTCAAAGTAGATACAACCTTAGGTACTGGTTCTTCTGAAGGCTACAGAGACCCACAGAGTATATGGTCTTGGCAAATGGATTTGGAGTTCTGTGCCATGTCAGAGGGCCCTACTTTGGAATTTGTGCTCCTGAGTGTAATGGAGCTGGACTCAGATGTGACCTTTCTACAGATGCCTGTTTTGTCACTTTTACCAAACCTGTGGCACTAGGGATGGTCTATTCTTCAGGGACTTTAATCTGTGGACTGCCCATGTGCCAGCTGGGCCCTGAGCCTCAACAGAGTTGCAACTCCTACTCTCTGGTTCATTGGACTTACCCAAGTCAGCTTACAGGGAGATGAATATGGTCAACCACCACTCCAGGGACTCAAGAGTGCCTACAACTTGAAGCAGAAGAATTGCATCCATCAGCCATGTGGAATCTAAGCCCCCTCTTGATCTAGAGGTGGGGTGGACATCACCATCCCAGGGAGTGCAGAATGGGGAAATAAAATATGAATTAGAGTGGACTTTCTGATATTCTACTACAAAACTGTTGTGACTAGTAATATAAGAAATGGTAGCATTGAGGGGGAGAAAGTGGTCACAGTAGTTGCTGAGGGCAGGGAGAGGAAAGAAGAGATGTGATGAGGGGGCATTTTTGGAACTTTGACTTGTCCTAAATGTTACTGAAGGGTCAGATCCTGGACTTCATATATCCTGACATAACCAACTGAATGTACTGGGGGAGAGTGTGAACGAAAGGGTCAACTATTATCCATATGGTGCATTAGTGCTCCAAAATGTGTTCACCAAGTGCAATGAGTGTGCTGCAATGATGGTGGAGGTTGTTGGTGTGGGAAGTGGGGTGGGGAGTTGGGGTATATATGGGAACCTCTTATGTTTTTTAAGTAACATTTTTTGAGATGTATATACCTTCAGAAAAATACAATTTACAAAAATGATGGAGGTGGGGGGTCAGAAGTGGGTTATATGGGAACCTCTTATGTTTTTTAATATAATGTTCTTTATGATCTATTAATTTTAATAAAAACAAAAAAAGCAAAACAAAAAATGATAGAATACACGACACTGAAATCAGAACAGCTGAAATTGAAGAGGGAAAAGTGCAGAAAGAGAAAAGAATGGAAAAAATCGAACAGGGGCTCAGGGATTTGTATTACAACAGAAAACACAACACCATACATATCATGGGAATTCCAGAAGGAGAAGAGAAGGGGAAAGGGACAGAGGAGTATTTGAGGAAATAGTAGCTGTAAATTTCCTAACTCTCATGAAAGTAATGAACTTGCATGTCCAAGAAGCACAGCATACCCCAATCAGAATAAATACATATAGACCTACTGCAAGACACATGCTACTCAAAATGGTTGAAGGAAATAATGCATTCATGGTAATATCATTGAATGTGAATGGATTAAACTCCACAATTAAAAGATATATGCTGACAGACTAGATAAAAAAAATCATGAGCCATCCCTATGTGGTTTACAAGAGACTCTCCTTAGATACAGGGATACAAAGCAGCTGAAAGTGCAAGGTTGGAAAAAGATATTCCATGCAAACAGTAACCAAAAAAGAGATGGTGTAGCTATACTACTATCAGATGAAAGAGACTGTAAATGAAAAAATGTTATAAAAGATACAGAAAGCTATTATACATTAATAAAAGGGACAATCCACTGGGAATATTTAACAATCATGAATAAGTATATGTACCTAACCAGGGTGCCCCAAAATACATGAGGCAAACTCTGGCAAAACTGAAGGGAGAAATAGACATCTCTAAATCGTCATTGGAAACTTCAACACACAACTCATATCATTAGATAGAACAACTAGATAGATCAACAATGAAACAGAGAACTTGAACAATATGATAAATGAGTTAGACCTAAAATAGATATAGGACATTGCACCAAAACTCAGCAGGTTATAGATTCCTCTCAAGTGCCCATGGATCTTCTGGGTAGATCACATGTTAGGTAACAATGCAGCTCTCAATAAGTAGAAAAAGATTGAAATTATACAAAGAAACTTCTGAGATCATAACAGATTGAAGTTGGAAATCCATAATAGGAAAGAAGTAAATTTGATAAATTCGCCAATGTGTGGAGGCTAAACAATGCAGTGCTAAATAATCAGTGGGTCAAAGGAGAAATTGCAAATGAAATCAATAAATATATTTAGACAAATGAAAATGAGAACACAACTTACCAAAACATGGGACACTTGAGAGGGAAATTTGTAGCCCTAAACGTCTATATTGAAAAAAAAGAAAGAGCTAAAATTGAAGATCTAGCTGAACAACTGAAGAAACTAGAAAACAGCAAACCAATCACAAAGCAAGCAGAAAAACAAAGATTAGAGTAGAAATAAATGAAATTGAGAACAAAAACAATAGAGAGAACCAACAAAACTCAAAAAACCAAGTGTCTTTAAAAAGAACAAAGTTGGGGAACTCTAACTTCCTGACTTTAAAGCATATTGCTTAGCTACAAGGGTAAAATTAGCAAGGTGGCATAAGGACAGACATTGACCAATAGAACCAAATTGAGTATTCAGCAATTGACCCTCACATCCATAGTCAAGTGATTTTTGACAAAGTTGTTAAACTCTCCCAGCTGGGCAAAAGAATCTATTCAACTAATGGTGCTGAAAGATCTGGATAGCCATATCCAAAAGAAAGAAGGGAGACCCCTATCTCACACCTTTACAAAAATTAACTCAAAATGGATCAAGGACTCAAATATAAGAACAACCACCATAAAACTCCTAGAAGAAAATGTAGGAGAACCTCTTCAAGATCTTGTGGTAGGTTGTAGTTTCTTAAACTTTATGCCCCAAGCATGAGCAACAACAAAAATAGATAAATTGGACCTCCTCAAAATTCAACTCTTTTGCACCTCAAAGAACTTTGTCAAAAAGGCTAAAAGGCAGCCAATTCAATGGGAGAAAATATTTGACAATCACATATCTGATAAGGGTTTAAATATCCATGATATATAAGGAGATCATACAACTCAACAGTAAAAAGACAAAGTATCTGATTAAAAAATGGGCAGAAGACTTGAAAAGACAACTGTCCAAAGAAGAAATACAAATGGTGAAGAAACACATGGGAAAAATATTCCATATCACTAGCAATTAGGGAAAAGAAAATCAAAACTACAATGAGATATCATTTCATACCTATTAGACTGGCTGCTATTAAAAAGTTGGAAAACTGTAAATATTAGATAAGATGGGGAGAGATAGGAACACTTATTCATTGTTGGTGGGAATGTAGAATGGTACAGCCACTGTGGAGGACTCTTTGGAATTTCCTAAGGAAGTTGAATATAGACTTGCCATGGGACCCGACAATACCATTGCTAGGTATAGACCCAGAAGAAGTGAGAGCAGTGCCGCAAATAGGTACCTGCACATCAATGTTCATAGCAGTGTTATTGCCAATAGCCAAAAGTTAGAAACAAGCCAGGTGTCCAATAACTAATGAATGGATAAACAAATTTTTGAGTATACCCACAATGGATTATTATATATTATGCAATGGTAAAAAGAAATTAAGTGAAACATGGCAATATGGATGAACCTGGAGGACCTTATGTTGAGTGAAACAAGCCAGACACAAAAGAACAAATACTGGATGATTGCCCTATTATTAACTAAGTATGTGAAATATGAATATGGGTAGAATTGCATATATATAACTGTTTTTCTTTGAAGTTGAACAAATGTCAGTTAATACTATAAAATATTATATCTCATTTTTTAAAAAGCCATTATACTAAGTGAAGGAGACCAGACACAGTACTACATATTGTATGATTCCATTTATATGAAATGTAAATATGAATCAATTTATAAGGATGAAATGAGATTTTTGGTTATGTAGATCTGAGGAAGGAATATTAAGGGGTGTGGAGTCTTTCTTTTTAGCGTAATAAAATTGTTCTAAAATTTTTGAGATGATGAATGTACAACACTGTGATTATATTAAAGCCATTGATTATACACTTTGGGTTGAATAGCCAGAAACATTAGCTATGTACAGAGATTGAGAGGTAATGAGTTTTGTTTGTTTTTTATTATTTTTAATATACTTTAATTTTTTAAAAACTTAGATTATATAAATGTTACATAAAAATATACGTGATTCCCCTATGCTCTGCTCTCTAGCCCTCCCACATTTTCCCACATTAACAACATCCTTCATTAAATGTGGTACATTTGTTACAATTGGTGGACACATTTTGGAGCATTGCCACTAAGTGTGGATTGTAGCTTACATTGTAGTTTACTGTCCCTGACATTTTTGTAAGTTATGATGAGATATATAATGGCCTGTATCTGTCATTGCAGTGTTATTCAGGACAATTCCCAAGTCCCAAAAATGGCCCCAAATTATGCATATTTTTCCCTCTCCCTCCGCTCAGAGCCTCCAGTGGCCACTGCCTCCACATCAGTGATGCAATTTCTTCCATTGCTAGAATCATAATAAGTCTATAGTAGAATAACAGTAAATCTACTTTAGTCCATTGTTCATTCCCCAATCCTGAGGATTCTGCCTCTAATTGAGTGGGGGCTTAGATCCCCATGGGGCAGATGGATGGGACTATCTTGCTTGCAGTTGCAGACACTCTGTTCCTTGGGATGGTTGTTGTCCATCTTCTACTCCTTGTTAGTTGCCCTGGGTGAATCCAATGAAATGGAGAGTAGGTTTTGCAACTCTGTTGAGATTCAGGGCCCAATTGGTGCATGGACAGCCTAAAGATTTAAGGGTCTTAGACATACACCTATCAACTGTAGTACTAACTATAGGTTCAAATAGAAGGGGCAGAAGAGCAATGTATAGGGAAACCAAACCTGAGTCCAAATCTGTCACTGGGAAGCATAAATTCCAAAGTAGGGCTCACTGGCTGGGTGCCAAACTCCTAAGCTGTCTACCCTGGCTATAGTGTCTAGATGTCTCCAGAGCCCTCAGAAGCCCCACTGTTTGAGGCAATATTTACTTTGGCAGTCAATGGGATCCTGCTGAGATGTGCATGAGCATAACCTCTGGAATGACCTCCCAACTCATTTTGAAGTATCTTAGCCATATAAACTCATTTGTTTTTACCCTTTCCCCCTTTTGGCCAAGGTTGTTTTCCAGTTGCATTGCTAGTCGGTGCTTGGTAGTAATCCCTTGGTGCTAGGGAGGCTCCATCCTGGGAGTTATGTCCCACACTGGGGGGAAGGAAATGCATTTATATGCAAAGTTTGGCTTAGAGAGAGGCCACATTTGAGCAACAAGGAGGCTCTGAGGAAGTAACTCTTAGGCATTCTATAAAACTAGGCTAAGTTTCAATTTCAAAAGTAAAGTTTCATAAGTACAGTCATCAGTATCAAGGACCTGCCAATGGCCCATCCTCCTTTACTAGTCACTGCCCCTGTATTTGAGGGATTCTTTATGTCCCACTAGAGACTGACAGAGCTTCCCATGATGAGAATTTGATATTCTTAGGGTTGTTTTGTGAATCACCAATCATGAGAGTGCCCCATGAACACTTGAATATATTCATAGATCTTATAGGTTAGCCCCAGGTCAAACTCCTCCCATGCATCCCCCATCTCTGACACTCCACACCAATGATCCCTGCCACAGTTGTAACCTTTTGTGTTCTAAAACTTCTTCAATAATGAAGCTAACAATTTAACAAAATACAATTAAGAAACAATAATGAGTTTTTAAAATAAATAAAATTCAAGAAATTTTAAAGAAAAAATTTGAAATAAAATATAGAATTTTTAAAAATAAAAAATATTTAAAAACTTTTGTCATTATGTATTTCATCACTATAAGATCTATTGTATGAACAGTGATATTATTAAAATAATGAAAATGATTTAATAATGATTGAAGTGAAGCACACACAACTATGTGATTATACCAAATACCATTGACTGTACACTTTAGATGAATAGTATGCTTTATTAATATGTACCAATAAAATCAATATTTTAAAAAATCCTACAGCTTAATTTACAGAACTAGTAAAGGCAATTACAAAATTCTTTTGGAAGGGAAAGTGCACCCAAATAGCCAAAAGCATTCTAAAACAGAAGAGCAATGTGAGAGGAGTTTCACTGCCTGACCTTAAAACATATTGCATAGCTACAGTGGACAAAGCAGCATGGTACTAAAGATAGACACTTTGATCAGTGGAATAGAATTGAGAGTCCAGAAATAAACCCTCACCTTTATGGCCAACTGGTTTTTGACAAACCTACCAAGTCCATGTTAATGGAACAAAACAATCTCTTCAACAAATGTCACTAAATGAATTGGATATCTATAACCAAAAGAATGAGAGAGGACCCCTATCTCACTCCCTATATAAGAATCAACTCAAAATGGATCAAAGACCTAAATATAAAAGCCAGGGTGTAAAACTACTAGAAGAAAATGTAGGGAAACATCTTAAAGACCTTGCAATGAATGTGCTACACTGATGAAAAAGGTTTTTGATGTGGGAGGAGTGGGGGTGGGAAGTGGGGGTATATGGGAACCTCATATTTTTTACTGTAACATTTTGTATGAGCTATGTATCTTTAAAAAAGTTAAATCAGAAAAACAAAAAGACCTTGTGGTAAGTGGTGGTTTCTTGGAACTTACACCCAAAGCATGAGCAAAAACAACAACAAAATAAGTAAATAGGACCACCTCAAAATTAAACATTTTTGCACCTCACAGGAGTTTTTAAAGGGATAAAAATGCAGCTGACACAATGGGAGAAAATATTTGGAAATCACATGTCCAGTAAGTGTTTAATATCCATGTTATATAAAGAGATGTTACAATTCAACAATAAAAAGACCAACTGATTAAAATATGGGCAAAAGACTTGAATAGTCATTTGTCCAAAGAAGAAATACAAGTGGCAAAAAACACATGAAAAAATGTTCAATATCACTAATCATTAGGGAAATGCAAATCAAAACAACAAACAGGTCACTTCACACCTATCATAATGGCCACTATTAAAAAGACAGAGAACTTCAGGTGTTGGAGAGGATGTGGAGAGACAGGAACACTAATTTCATTGTTAGTGGAAATATAGAATGGTACAGGTACTGTGAAGGACTGTTCAGCAGTTCCTAAAGAAGTCGAATATAGATTTGCCACATGACCCTGCAATACCACTACTGGGTATATACCCAGAAGAACTGAGGGCAGTGACACAAACAGACATCTGCATACTGATGCTCATAGCGGCATTATTTACAATTGCCAAAAGTTGGAAAGAACCCAGGTGTCCACCAACTGATGAATGGATAAACAAACTATAGTGTATTCACATGATGGAATATTATGCAACTGTAAGAATAAATAAAGGCATAAAACATGACAACATGGTTCAATCTGGAGGACATTATGTTGAGTGAAGCAAGCCAGTCACAAAAGGACAAATAAACTATGATTCCAGTACTATGAACTAAATATACTGTATAACATTTTATGATTCCATTTATACAAAATATAAATATGGATCTATTTATAAAGATGAAATTAGACTTTTGGTTATGTAGTGGTGGAGAAGGTATGCTAAAGAGTGGAGTTTTTCTTTTGGGAGGATTAAAATGGTTCTAAAATTTTTTGTGGTGATGAATTATACTAATTGTGTGGTGATTATACTAAAAGCCATTGATTATACACTTTGGATAGTATGGTATGTGAATATATCTCAATAAAATAGCTGAATAAATACATAAATAAATGTGCAAGAATAGCCAGAAATAGCACATATTTACAGCAGGGGAAACTGAAAGTGGATGAATTTTCTTATTTGTCTGTTTTTATTTATTGTTATTATTATTGAAATGAAATGCTTTAATAATGCTTGAAATGATGAATGAACAACTATGAGATTATACCAAATACCACTGATTGTACATTTTGGATGAATTGTATGCTTTATTAATATGTACCAATAAAATTGATTTGTTTAAAAAATATTCTGTTGGATTCTATTTGCAAGTATTTTGCTGAGAAGTTTTGCATCTATGTTCACTAGAGAAATTGGTCTGTAATTTACTTTTCTCTTAGTATCTTTATCTGGTTTTGGTATTAGGTTGCTGTTGGCTTCATAAAATATGTTCACTAATTTTCCCTCCTCTTCAATGTTTGGGAAGAGTTCATACAGGATTGGTGTTAATTTTTCTCAAAATGCTTGATAGAAGTCACCTGTGAAGCTAACTGGTCCTGGATTTTTCTTTGTTAGGAGATTTTTGATGACTGATTCAATCAATTTAAATGTCATTGATTTGATGAGTTCCTGTATTTCTCATTGAGACAATGTAGGTTGGTTTTGTATTTCTAGGAATTTGTGCATTTCATAGAGGTTGTCTAATTTGTTGGCATACAGTTTCTCATAATATCCTTTTATTCTTTTCATTTCTGTGGGGTCAGTTGTAAAGTCCCACCTTTCATTTCTGATTTATTTGCATCATTCTTTTTTCTTTTTTAGTCTAGCTAAGGGTTTGTTAATTTTATTGATCTTCTCAAAGAATGAGCTTTTGTTTTTGTTGATTTTCTTTATTGTTTTTATTTTTTATTTTTTGTTCTCAATTTCATTATTTCTGTTCTAATCTTTGTTCTTTTATTTTCTTTTTGCTTTAGGATTGGTTTGCTGTTCTTTTTCTAGTTCCTCCAGCTCTTCCTTTTTAAAATATAGGCATTTAGGGCTATAAATTTCCCTCTCAGCTCTGCCTTTGCTGTATCCCATAAGTTTTGACCAGTTGTATTTTTGTTTTCATTCACTTTGATATATTTATTAATTTCTCTTTTGACTCACTGATTGTTTAGGAGTGTGTTATTTAAACTTCACACATTTGCAAAATTTCCCCTTTCCCACCTATTATTGTTTTCCAGCTTCATTCCATTATGATCTGTGAAGATTCTTTGTATAAACTCAGTCTTCTTATATGTATTGAGACCTGCTTTGACCCACTATGTGGTCTATCTTTGGGATAGATCCATGAGCGCTTGAGAAGAATGTATAACCTGCTGATTTTGGGTGCAGTGTTCTATATATTTTTTAAAGATTTATTTATTTATTTCTCTCCCCTCCCCCCACCCTAGTTGTCTGTTCTTTGTGTCTATTCGATGCGTCTTGTTTCTTTGTCCACTTCTGTTGTTGTCAGCGGCATGGGAATCTGTGTCTCTTTTTGTTGTGTCATCTTGTTGTGTCAGCTCTCCGTGTGGGTGGTGCCATTCTTAGGCAGGCTGCACTTTCTTTCGTGCTGGGCCACTCTCCTTACAGGGTGCACTCCTTGTGCATGGGGCTCCCCTACACGGGGGACACCACTGCGTGGCACGGCATTCCTTGCCCGCATCAGCACTGCACATGGATCAGCTCCACATGGGTCAAGGAGGCCTGGGGTTTGAACCACGGACCTCCTATGTGGTCGATGGATGCCCTAACCACTGGGCCAATTCCGTTTCCCAAGTGTTCTATATATGTCTGTTAGGTCTTGCTTATTTATCATATTGTTCAGGTTCTTTATTTCCTTGTTGATCTTCTGTCTAGTTGTTCTATCTGTTGTTGTGAGTAGTGTGTTAAGGTTTCCAACTATTATTGTAGAGACATCTGATTCTCATTTAGTTTTGCCAGAGTTTGCCTCATGTGTTTTGGGGTACCCTGGATAGGTGTATAGATCATTGACTGTTACTTCCTCCTGGTGGATTTTGCCTTTTATTAATATGTGATGGACTTCTGTATCTCTTATAACATTTTTGTTTTGTATTTAAAGTCTGTTTTGTCTAATATTAGTGTAGCTATCCCTGCTCTTTTTTAGTTACTGTTTGTGTGAAATATATTTTTCCAAACTTTCAGCCTATTTGTATCCTTGGGTCTAAGGTTAGTCTCTTTTTTTTATTTTTTAAATTATTACTTATTTATTAAATTGTCTTTTTTCTTCTTTATTGTGTTTTAAATGTTACATTAAAAAATATGAGGCCCCCATATACCCACACACACACACACTTCCCCCACATCAACTACCTCTTCCATCATCATGGCACATTCACTGCACCTGGTGAATGCATTTTGGAGTACTGCTGCACCACATGGACAGTGGTCTACATTGTAACCTAAACTCTCCCCCATTCCATCCAGTGGGCCATGGCAGGACACAGTATCCAGCATCTGTCCCTGCAGCACCACCCAGAACAACTCCAAATCCTGAAAATGTGCCCACATCATATCTCTTCTTCCCTATCCCTACCATCAGCAACTACCATGGCCACTTTCTCCACATCAATATTACAATTTCTTCCCTTACTAAGCACAATAGTTGCCCAGCAGAACACCAGTAAGTCCACTCTAATCCATACTCTATTCTTCCATCTCGTGGGACCTAGGATGGCTGTGTCCAATCCCCCTCTACATCTAGAGAGGGTTTAGATTCCACATGGATGATGGATGCAATTCTCCTGCCTGTAGTTGTAGGCACTCTTGGATCCCTGGTATGGTGGTTGATCTTCTTCACCTTCCTGTTCACTGGCCAGGGTAAGTCCAATAAACCAGAGGGTAGGAGTTGCAAGTCTGCTGAGGCTCAGGGCCTGGCTGTCACATAGACAGTCCAGGGATTCAGGTCTCCTGAGTATACACTAACCCAAATGCCAACCACAGGTCTGGTAAAAGTAACAGAAGAGGCATGTGTAGAAAGGTCATATCTGAGTCTAACTCCATCATACTCAGGAGCACAAATTCTAAAGTAGGGCCAACTGACATGGCCCTGAACTCCAGAACCATCTGCAATGACCATAGAATAAGGTAAGTCTCTTGTAGACAGCATATGGGTAGCTCATGTTTTTTAAATTATCCCATTAGCCTATATAATTTGCTTGGGGAGTTTAATCCATTCATATTCAGTGTTATTACTGTAAATGCATTATTTATTCCCACCATTTGATTATTTGCTTTCATATGTCATATCTTATTTTCATCTGTCCTTTTACCCTTTTGGTTATCCTTTCTGATAATCTTCATTTCTATGGTCTCCTCTTCTGTCTTTTTCTTTTGGGCTGTGGAGCTCCATTTAGTGCTTCCTGCAGAGACAGAATATTGTTTATTTATTTATTTTTTTTAAAGATTTATTTTTATTTATTTAATTCCCCTCCCCTCCCCCGGTTGTCTGTTTTCTGTGTCTTTTTGCTGCATCTTGTTTCTTTGTCCGCTTCTGTTGTCATCAGCGGCGCGGGAAGTGTGGGTGGCGCCATTCCTCGGCAGGCTGCTCCCTCCTTCGCGCTGGGCGGCTCTCCTTATGGGTGCACTCCTTGTGCGTGGGGCTCCCCTACGCGGGGGACACCCCTGTGTAGCACGGCACTCCTTGCGCGCATCAGCACTGCGCATGGGGCAGCTCCACATGGGTCAAGGAGGCCCGGGGCTTGAACCGCGGACCTCCCATGTAGTAGACGGATGCCCTAACCACTGGGCCAAAGTCCGTTTCCCAGAATATTGTTTATGAATTCCCTTAGTTTCTGTTTATTTGTGAATATTTCAAACTCACCTTCATATTTGAAAGACAGTTTTCCCAGATAAGGAGTTCTAGGCTGGGAATTGTCCTTTTTCAGCATCTTAATTATATTGTACTAATGTCTTCTTGCCCCCATGGTTTCTGATGAGAAATCCATGCTAAGTCTTACTGGGCACCACTTGCTGTTTTCAGAATTTTCTCTTTACCTTTGGAATTTGATATTCTAAGTAGTATGTGTCTTGGAGTAAGTTTATTCAGATTTATTCTGATTGGAGTACACTGTGCTTCTTGGACATATAAATTCATGTCTTTCATAAGAGTTGGAAATTTTTCAGTCATTATTTCCTCAAGTATTCTTTCTGCCCCCTTTCCTTCTCTTCTCCTTCTAGAACTCCTATGACACATATGTTATTGTGTTTCATGCTTTCATTTGGCACCCTAAGCCCTGGTCAAATTTTTCATTCTTTTCAGTGTTCTTTCTCTTCACTTTAGCTGTTCTGTCCTTTATCTCAGTGATTCTTTCTTCTGTGTTTTTGAATCTGCTGTTATATGCCTCTACTGTGTTTTATTTATTTATTCATTTATTTATTTATCCCCTTCTTGTGACTTGCTTGTTGTCTGCTCTCTGTGTCCATTTGCTGAACATTCTTCTGTGTCTGCTTGTCTCCCTTTGTTGTGTGATCTTGCTGCACCAGCTCTCCGCAGGTGTGGGCCATCAACTTTCCATGGACATAGGCTGTCTGCTCTCCAAGGGCATGGGCCATCAGCTCTCCCCAGATGCAGGCCATCAGCTCTCCATGGGTGCAGGCCTGCTTGCCTTCACAAGGAGGACCCAGGACATGAGCACAGGACCTCCCATATGGTAGACAGGAGGCCCCCAAATTGAGACACAGCTGCTTCCCCCTCTAATGTGTTTTTAATCTCACCTATTGTCTTTCATTCCCATAAGCTCTGTTATTTTTCTTTTCAAGTTCTCAGATTATTCTTTATGCTTGTCCCTTGTCTTGATGTCCATCTCTTTAGCCATATTGTCTTCAACTCATTGATTTAAGAAATTTGTATGAACGTCATTGATTAGTTATCTCAAATCCTGTATCTTATCTGGGGCTTTGATCTGTTTCTTTGCTTAAACCATAGCTTCCTTTTTGTTATTTTGGCTTTTAATTTTTTGCTGTTGTCTAGACATGATTATGATGGTGTATTTACTCTGGTGCTCAGTTTCTCTTATATAGGGACTTAGTGGTGGGTGGCTGTGTTACTGCTGTTCTTTGATTCTTGGTATAGCTTGTTCTAGGCTTTTAGGATAGTCCCTGTTTAGTTGTTTAAATCAGGGTCACAGACCCAGTGATGGGTTAGAGACCATGTTTTAAGAACATTGGAGAGGGACTCTGTAAAGGCTAGAAAAAGCCTCTTTTCTTTATTTGCTTTTATAAGTCCTTGCATGCACTTTCTTGGTCTGCCAGCAGATGGCACTCTTTGCCAGACATGTGCTGAAACCCAGGTCAGAATGTATACACTGTAACTCTGGCAGGGTTTGTGTGCAGAAACAAAGTGAAGGAGATTTTCCCCTCAGTTTGGCTTTTCAGGGCCAAACCTCACAAGTCAAACTTTCTCAGAAGGTACTCTCCTTGGCCTGGTTGCCCCCTCCCTTTACCAGGATGGAAATCATCCCACTCCCCTCTGCATCATCAGCAATCAGTCCAGGACAGTAGGAAGGGTACTTGGGAAGGTAGGATCTTTTTAGTCCCCTGCTGGCTACCAGGCCAAACAATGGAAGAGCGCCACCTGGGCTGGAAGGCTGTGTCTCATGGGACACAGCTATGATGGTTAGGCTATTGTGTCAACTTGGCCAGGTAATTGTGCCCAGTTGTTTGGTCATGCAAGCACTGGGCTAAGTGCAATACAAGGGCATTTATGGACTTTAGTCACCATTGACTACTAAATCGTAGATAGCTGATTACAATTACATCAATCAGGGAGATTGACATCAGTAATGAGTGATGCTTTATCCAATCAGTTGAATGTCTTAAAAGGGGAAGTGATTCCAGCATTGGGTGAGAATCTCCCAGCTCATCTTTGGACAGCCAACATCCTCCAGAACTCATCCAGGACCTTCACTGGACTTTCATTGGAGCCCCTGTTTGCAGCCTGCCTGTGGAAGCTGGACCTGTATGTCCCCACAGCTGCATGAGAGACTTATAAAATCACATGCTATTGACAGATATCTCTTGTTGGTTCTGTTTCCCTAAAGAATCCTGACTAATACAACAGCAGATCAAGTTTGTTGGCCAAAAACTGAGTTGTCTGTAGGCTGTGTCTCTCTCTCCCCTTTCCTGGGGAGGGGAACTCCTTTGTCCCCCTCCATCTGTAGCTGCTGGCCCAGTGCTTGAGGGTTCAATGTTGTCTGCTCCAAGGATGGTGTGATGAGCACCAGCAGATGCAGTTTTTACTCACAGACCTTTCCTGTCGAATCTCCTTTTCTTTGTGCCTCTCTCTTCTGCGTATTGTTCATCCTTCCTCTGGTGCCCTAAGCCCTGGAATATAGTTCTGGACAGTTCCTGCCTGTCCTTTCACTATTTTTCTGGGAGAATAGTGAGTCCTGTGTTTCTCTAATCCTTCATCTTCCTGGAAGTGTGTGCATTTCCATTTTAACACCCATGTGAAGCAAGAAGTGTAGTTATTTAATAAACAAAAAAATAAAATAAATCTGTCATTTAAAACTACCCGTATGATTACCGTTTTTGGAGTTTTTTTTTCCCATGCCACTTTGATCCATTGTCTAGAGTCCTTTCCTTTCTGTCTGAATAACTTTTTTCAGCATTGCTTTTTGGACAGGTCTAGTGGGGACATATTTCCTCAGGTTTATTTTATCTGAAAATGTGTTACTTTCTCCATTTTTGAAAGAAGGTATTTCTGGATATAAAATTATTAATTGACAGTTGTTTTCTGTCAGCACTATAATATTTCATACCACTGCTTTCTTGCCTCTGAGGTTTCTGATGAGTAATACACGTGTAATCTTATTGGGATTCCCTTGTGCTTAACTGTTTTTCTCTTGTAGCTTTTCTCTTGACCCTGGCATTTGATAGTTTGATAAATATTTGTCTGGGCATATTTCTCTTTGAATATGTTTGGGTTCATTGGGATTCTTGAATATGCATATTCATGTCTTTCATTAAATTTGGGAAGTTTTCTCCCACTATTTCTTTAAATATTCTTTCTGTCCCTTTTTTCTTTCTTCTCCCTCTGGGACTTCCATATTTCATGTATTGGTATGCTTGATGATGTACCATAAGTCCCTTACACTGTTTTCATTCTATTTTAATTCTTTTATCTTTCTGCTCCTCACTCTGAATGGTTTCAATTGTCTTTGAGTTATTCTGACACCTCTGATCTTTTGAAACAGTCTAGGGAATTTTTCATTTCAGTTATTGTTTTCTTCAACTCCATTATTTCTCTGGAAAGATTCCCATTTTGTTCATTGTTTTCCTCCTATCCTTTTATTTCTTTCTCCATGTTTTCCTTTAGCTCCTTGAACATATTGAGGATCATTATTGTTAAGTTCTCTCTGGTAATTTAAAAGTCTGATTCTCTTTGTTGATGTTTTCTGGATTTTTGTCTTTTTCCTTTGGATGGTTCATCATTTTCTGTTTCTTTGTTTGTCTTGTAATCTTTTGTTCCACAGTGTATGTTTTAATATTTTAGTCCCTGGGATTTAGTCCCTGGGCTGTCCCTTAATTTTGTATTCACTTGTGATATGACAGAAATTTTCTTGAATGTCAGGAGCTAATCAAAACAACAACAATAAACAAAGCAAAAACAGTTTTCACTCTCTTTACGAATTGGCTCTGCTACAGCTGGTGTTCTCCTTCAGCTTAACCCTCCAATCAAGAAGATTAGCCCAAGGCAAATGGGAGTACAGACCTCTCTGTCTTATTTTATCCTGAATGGAGTGGGCCCAGGAATTCCCTGTTTATAGGTTACAGTAGTAAACTATAAACCCCCTTTGGAATAGAAAACTTCGCTTCCTTGATGCTCTTTGCTGTGACTTAATGCAGCTTTGCTGTGACTTTGCTCCAGGCCCTTTCAACTTAATTGTTTCTCACTTTGTCCCAGCTATCTGCAAGGGGCTACTCTGCCCTCAGGACAAACTCTACTCTGGGAAGGCAAGCACTAGATAGGTTTCTGGCTTAGTTGCTCAGATTTTTACCTGATAGATTGGCACTGATATACATGCACCCCAATATGCACACAGGGGCCATTCTGCTCCCTCTTCTACAGGGCCAGAGTCCCACAATGGAAGTACAAGCTGGCTTTACCCTGTGTTGTGGGTAGGGTGTGGGAAGGACCAGTAAGCTTGACAGGAGCTTCTCCTATAGCTTTTATGAGATATATTTTTTATTTTTTAAAAGATTCTTAGATTACACAAAATGTTACACACAAAAATATAAGGGATTCCCATATGCCCCACTCCCCACACCTCCCACCTTTGCCCACACTAACAAATTCTTTCATTAGTGTGGTACTGTTATAGAAGTCAAGAGAGGTTCAATTATTTGCATATAGAAAGGCCAGGACTCAGGAATAATTTTGGGAAGGAAAAAGGATTTATTTATGACTGGCTGGGCTCAGAGCTTCTTATTCAAAATCTGAGCCCCAAACAAGATTTTTAAGTTCTTTTTATACAGAGGAAGGGCCAAATTGTTCTTTGTTTCAGTGCTCAATAAGCTTGAATTAACATATATCTTCCACATCCTAGGTAAGCTTTTAGCATGGACTTCATACATTCTAGATAAGCTTTTAGCGCGTTTGGCTTGCATTTTCCTTGAATATTTAAAGTTTATAGAGTTTGCATTGCTAAACAGTTTCTCTGGGACTGGAGTTGTTGTCATGGTTACCAAGGGCAGGGCGGCAGTTCTCACTGTTCTAAATGCACAACTCGGGACACATACAGCTCAGGTTATCTATGAAGAGATGAGCAGCGCCTCACGCATAGCCTACATCAGTACCATCATTGCAATTGATGAACACATTTGAAGCATTGCCACTAAGCATGGATTATAGTTTACATTGAAGTTTACACTCTCTCCCACTCAATTCTGTAGGATAAGGCAGGATATATAATGGCCTGTATCTGTCATTACAGTGTCATTCAGGACAATTCCAACTCCTGAAAATACCCCCATATTATACCTCTTTTTCCCTCTCCCTTCCTTCAGCACCTCCAGTGGCCATCATCTCTACATCAATGATATAATTTCTTTCATTGCTAGAATCCCAATAAGTCTGTAGAAGTATACCAGTAAGTCCATTCTAGTCCATATTTTATTCCCCAATCCTGAGGATTTGGGGATGGTGATGGCCACTCCACCTCTAATTGAGAGGGGGCATCAATCCCATATGGTTGATGGATGGAACTCTTGTTTTTTAATTTTTCATTTTTTAACACCCTAATTTTTTTGCTTTTAGCTTTTTTTGTCTTTAGTTTTTAATGTTACATTAAAAAAAATGAGGTCCCCATATACCCCCCAACCCCCTCACAACATTCCTCTGCCCATAAAAACGACTTCTTCCATCATCTTGAGACATTCATTGCATTTGATAAATACATTTCTTTTTTTTTTTTTTCTGGGGCATTTCTTCAGTATCTTTCCACATAATGTATTTTTTTTTTATTTTTTTATTGATTTTGTAAAAATATTACATTAAAAAAATATGAGGTCCCATTCGACCCCACCACCCCCACCACACCCCTCCCCCCCAGCAACACTCACTCCCATCATCATGACACATCCATTGCATTTGGTAAGTACATCTCTGGGTATCTCTGCACCTCATGGTCATTGGTCCACATCATGGCCCACACTCTCCCCCATTCCATCCAGTGAGCCCTGGGAGGATTAACAATGTCCGGTGATTGCCCCTGAAGCACCATCCAGGGCAACTCCAAGTCCCACCGCTGCACCTCATGGTCAATGGTACACACCATAGCCCACACTCTCCCACAGTCCCCACAGTGGGCCATGGGAGGACATACAATGTCCAGTAACTGTCCCTGCAGCACCACCCAGGACAACTTCAACCCCCCAAAATGCCCCCACATCACATCTCTTCCTCCCACTCCCTATCCACAACAGCCACCATGGCCACTTTCTCCACACCAATGCCACATTTTCTTTGATTACTAATCACAATAGTTCTTGAATAGAATATCAGTAAGTCCATTCTAATACATACTCTATTCCTCCATCCTGTGGAGTGGTTGTATCCATACCACATCTATATCAAAAGGGGGCTTAGATTCCACATGGATGCTGGATGCAATTCTCCTGCTTTCAGTTGTAGGCACTCTTGGCTCCTTGGTGTGGTGGTTGACCTTCCTCACATCCATGTTAGCTGAGTGGGGTAAGTCTAATAAACCAGAGTGTAGGAGTTGCAAGTCTGTTGAGGCTCAGGGTCTGGCTATCACATGGCCAGGCCAGAGATTCAGGTCCCCTGGGTATACATTAAACCCCAGCACCAACTATATTTCTGGTAAAAGTAACTGGAGAAGCTTGTGGACAAAGATCACATGAGTCCAGCTCCATCACACAGAAATACAAACTCCAAAGTAGGGCCAAATGATATGGCAGTGAACTCCATCTGCCATGACCATTGAACCTGTGGGTCTCTGTAGCCCTCAGTAGAACCAATACCTGGGGTTGTATCCACTTTATCTGTCTCTGGGATTCTGCTGAAGTGTGCATAAGGGCAACCCCTGTGATAACCTCCCAGCTCTTTTTGGAGTCTCATAGCCATATAAACTCATTTGTCCTTTCCATTTCCCCCTTGATTCAGGTCAAAAAGCATTTTTAACTCCTGGTATTATATGTGGAATGAGATATTCTGCTGGTTTGAGTTGACCCATTTATTCAAGGTCAATTTCCAGTTACATCATCAGCAGGTATTTGGTTGTAATCCCTCTGTGCCAGGGAGGTTTATCCCTGGGAGCCATGTCCCATGCTGGGGGGAAGGCAACACATTTGCATGCTGAGTTTGGCTTTGAGACTGGCCAATTTGAGCAACACGGAGGCTCTCAGGAGGTAACTCTTAGGCACCCTGTAGCTCTAGGCCTTGTTCTTATTTCAGGTGCACAGGCTTATAAGCATAGCATTAGTATCAAGGGCTCATTGTTGGACCTTCCTTCTTTTTTGGTCTTTGCCATTGCACTTGAGGGATTGTTGCTGTTCCTTTAGGGACTGAGATAGAGCTCCCCTGGCTAGGAACTCAGCACTCCCTCAGTTTTTAATTGTAACCAATATGAAAGTATCCAAACATTTTTTTGTACCCTGGATATATGCCCTGGAGAACTTCCTGCCAACCATGTGTCCCCTGTCAATAACATCCCATACCAGTATTCCTCCCCTGCCATTGTTGAACTTCTCTGTGATCCAAAACTTCTTCAAAAGTGAAGCGCAATATATTGCCAGGTTCCAGTAATAGTAAAATGGAATATAGTGATGAGTTTAAATGTTAGATATAGAATACATATTAATTTAGAAAAATTAAGGTAAAAATAAATTGGGGTATCAAAAAAATTAAAAATGCAAAAGCTTTGTTTTTGATGTTTTGCCTTCCATCACTGCAATACGTGTTTCCCTGTATGCAAATTGACAAGGCTACTTCTTCCATCTTTTCCTCAGTGTCTACGTCTTTTCTTTTTCTTATTTTTTAAGTTATTAAGCTTATCTTCACAAAAGTTTTAGATCACAGTAATTCATATATACAATACTGTACTCCCACATATCCAACATAAAACCCTTTTCCCTTCCACAGCAATAATCTTTTTACATATTCATATTATATTTACTGAAACTGATGTACAGATATTGAGACAATAGCTTTCAAACAAGGTAACATTTGTGTGTACATTGTGGTTTATATTTTATACTATACAATTTTCTACATTTTTAGTTATCTTTTGTTTTACATTATGGTTTACATTTTAGCCTATCAGCCCCTATGTATTTTTGGTATAATTTAAGATGTCTTATATCCATCCTTGTGGAATCTTGTGGCACCCTTCTATTGCCCACACACTTGATTGATTCCATCTATTCAATACCTCTTTCCCCCTCCCCTTATGACCCACAGTGGCAGTCTATCTTCATTGCTTGAAGGGCCATGTTCAGACATACTTGCAACAGTGTTGAGGGCTTGACATGCTCAAGTGCCCTAATGCACTGGGAGCCACCATTTCTCTTGAGATACAATTCCCTTTATTTGAGGGCATCAGTCCTCCCCAAGATGTGGATATACCTTCACTCTCATTATAAGGGTCTCTATTCAATGATATAACCCACTTTGGCAAAATGAGCATTCACATATTCCTTGGAGCCTGTCCTGCATCAGATTATCCCCATTAAGCATCTTAAGTAGCGTTACTTATTATATTTTTGAAAAAGTATTCTCAGCATTACGCTCTCAACCAAATACCTGACAATCTCCTATGTTCATATGGTGCCCAACACTCCCCCCAATTTCTTGGGCAATATTACCCATCCTCCCATCCCTAGCCCCCCTCAAGCCCACAAAGCCCCACCCAGAGGTAACCCTGTGCCCCTATTTTATCCCTTCCTTGTACAAATACTTACCTCCAGCTTATCATAGATTTCACCCATGTAGGTGTCAGCTTACGTGCTTCCTTTACCCCCCATTTTCCTTTAAGCATATCATCCAGTCTCTAGCTCTCTGAGACAGCTTGTTTTACTTATTTCATATCACTGAGGTCATGTAGTTATTTGTCTTTCAATGCCTGGGTTGCTTCACTCAACATAAGGTTCTCAAGATTCATCCATGTTATCACGTGTGTTTGTAGTGTATTCGTACTTAAAGCCAAGTAGTATTCCATTGTATGTATATACCACATTTTATTTATCCATTCATCTGTTGATGGGCATTTGGGTTGATTCCAACTTTTGGCAATAGTGAACAATGCTGTTATCAACATTGCTGTACATATATCTGTTTGTGTCCTTGTTTTCAGTTCTACTGGGTATATACCCAGCAGTGGAATTGCTGGGTCATATGGCAAATCTATGGCTAGTTTTTTGAGAAACTGCAAAACTGTCCTCCAAAATGTCTGGATCCTTCTGCATTCCCACCAGCAGTGGATGAGCATTCCCATTCCTCCACATCCTATCCAGCATTTGTAGTCTTCTGTTTTTTTCATAGCTGCCAATCTTATGACAGCAAAATGCTATCTCATGGTAGTTTTGATTTGCATTTCCCTGATAGATAGAGATATGGAACATTTAGCCACTTGTATTTCTTCTTTGGAGAAGTGTCTGTTTAAATCTTTTTCCCATTTTTAAAATGGGTTGTTTATCTTTTTATTTTCAAGATATAGGAGTTCTTTATGTATGCTGGTTATGTCTTCTGTCAGATATATGGTTACCAAATATTTTCTCCCATTGTTTAGGCTCTCTTTTCACTTTCTTGACAAACTCCTTTGAGGTGCAGAAGGCTTTAATTTTGAGGAAGTCCTATTTATCTATATGTTCTTTTGCTGCTCATGCTTTTGGTGTGAAGTTCATGAAGCCATTTCCTATTACAAGGTTTTGTATATACTTCCTTACAATGCTTTCCAAAGTCTTTATGGTGTTGGCTATTATATTTAGGTCTTTGATCCACCTTGAGTTGATCTTTGTATAAGGTGTGAGATGGTAATCCTCTTTCATTCTCTTACATGTGGATATCCAGTTCTCTAGGCACCATTTGTTGAATAGGCCATTCTCTCCCAGTTGAGAGGGTTTGGTGGCTTTATAAAATATTATATGACTATATATATGAGGATCTGTATCAGAACTCTCAATTTGGTCCCATTTGTTTGTGCATTTCTCCTTGTGCCAATACCATGCTGTTTTCACTACTGTGGCTTTGTAGTATGTTTTGAAGTCAGGTAGCGTGATTCCTCCTATTTCATTTTTCTTTTTCAATATGTCTTTGGCTATTCGGGGTCTCTTTCCTATCCAAGTCAATTTCATAGCTAGTTTTTGTGGTTCCTTAAAGAATGTTGTGTTGATTTTTATTGGGATTGCATTGAATGTGTAGATCAGTTTTGGAAGGATAGATATCCTAATAATATTTAATCTTCCTATCCATGAACAGGGAATATTCTTCCATTTATTTAGGTCTTCTTTGAGTTCCTTGAACAGTGTTGTGTAGTTCTCTGAGTATAAGTTTTTTACATCTTTAGTTAAATTTATTCCTAAATATTTGACTTTTTTATTGACTATTGTAAATGGTATTTGTTTCTTGATGTCGTCCTGAGCTTGCTCATTATTGGTGTACAGAAATGCTACTGATTTTTGCACATTGATCTTATAACCTGCGACTTTACTAAACTCATTTTTGAGTTCTAGAAACTTTGTTGTAGACCTCTCAGGGTTTTCTATGTATAGGATCATGTCATCTGCAAATAAAGAAATTTTGACTTCTTCCTCTCCAATTTGAATGCCTTTTATATCTGGTTCTTGCCTCAGTGCTCAAGCAAGTACTTCTAAGACAATGTTAAATAGAAGGGGAGAGAGTGGGCATCCTTGTCTTGTTCCTGATCTTAGAGGGAAGGATTTTAGGATTTCACCATTGTAAATGATGTTGGCTGTGGGTTTTTCATATATACTCTTTATCATGTTCAGAAAATTTCCTTGTATTCCAATTTTTGCAGTGTTTTTATCAAGAAAGGGTGCTGCATTTTGTCAAATCCTTTTTCTGCATCTATAGTTATGATCATGTGATTTTTTTCCCCTTCAATCTGTTTATATGGTGTATTACATTGATTGATATCTTATGTTGAACCATCCTTGCATACCCAGAATGAATCCCACTGGATCATAGTGTATAATTCATTTAATGTGCTGTTGAATACGATTAGCAAGTATTTTGTTGAGGATTTTTGGATCTAGGTTCATTAGAGAAATTGGTCTGTAATTTTCCTTTCTTGTGTCTTTGTTTGGCTTTGGTACTAGGGTAATGTTGGCATCACAGAATGAGTTAGGTAATGTTCCTTCTGTTTAGATTTTTTGGAAGAGTTTCAGCAGGATTGGGGTTAGTTCTTTCTGGAATGTTTTGTAGAATTCACCTGTGAAACTGTGTTGCCCTGGGCTCTTCTTATTAGGGAGATTTTTAATGACTGATTCTCTTTACTTGTGATTGGTTTGTTAAGATCATAAATTTCTTCTTTCATCAGTATAGGCTGCTTGTGTGTTTCTAGGAATTTGTCCATTTCTTCTGAACTGTCATTTTTGTTGGAATATAATTTTTCAAAGTATCCTCTTATGATAGTCTTTATTTCTGTGGGGTCAGTGGTGGTATGTCCTTTCTCATTTCTTATTTTGTATATTTGCATCTTCTCTCATTTTTTCTTTGTTAGTCTTGCTAAGGGTTTGTCAATTTTATTGATCATCTCAAAGAACCAGCTCTTGGTTTTGTTTATCTTTTCAGGTGCTTTCTTATTTTCTATTTCATTTAGTTCTGCTCTTATCTTTGTTATTTCTTTCTTTCTTCTTCCTGTGGGTTTACTTTGTTGTTTTTTTTACTTATTCCTCCAAATGTGCAGTTAGTTATTCAATTTTTGCTCTTTCTTCTTTTTTGATATATGAATTTATGGCTATAAATTTCCCTCTCAGTACTGCTTTTGCTGTATCCCATAAGTTTTGGTAAGTTGTGTTATCCTTTTCATTAGTTTCAAGGTAGTTATTAATTTATTTTGAGATTTCCTCTTTGACCCACTGTTTTTCTAATAGTGTGCTGTTTAATTTCCATATCTTGGTGTGAAATCTGGGCCTCTGGCCCTTGCAGATTTCCAGCTTCACTCCACTGTGGTCAGAGATATTATTTTGTATGATTTCAATCTTTCTGAATTCATTGAGCCTTTCTTTGTGGCCTAGCATATGGTCTATCTTGGAGAATGATCCATGTGCACTTGAGAAAAATGTATATCCTGCTGTATTTGGGTGTAATGATCTGTATATGTCTATTAGATCCAGCTCCTCTAATATACTGTTCAAATATTTTGTTTCTTTAGTGATTCTCTTTTGAGATGTTCTGTCCAGAGTTGATAGTGGTGTATTAAAATCCCCCACTATAATTGTAGATGCATCTATTCTTTCACTTAGTTTTTCCAGTGTTTGCCTCATGTATTTAGAGGCGCCCTTGTTAGGAGCATAAATTATTTATGATTGTTTGTTCTTCTTGAGAGAGTGTCCCTTTCACTAATATGTAGTATCCTTCTTTGTCTCTCACAATTGTTTTGCATTTAAAGTCTATTTTGTCTGATATTAATATAGCTACTCCTGCCTTTTTTTTGGTTATTGTTTACTTGTAAGATTGTTTTCCAGCCTTTCGCTTTCAACCTCCATGAATCCCTGGGTCTAAGGTGTGTTTCTTGTAGACAGCATATAGATGGGTCATATTTCCTTATCCAATCTCCCAGTCTGAATCTTTTGACAGGTGAGTTTAATCCATTGACATTCAGTGTTATTACTTTCAAGGAATTATTTATGTTAGCCATATTTTGTTTGGACTTGTGTTTGTCATATTTTGTTTGTTTTTTTTCCTTCTCCTTTTTTCTTTTCTGTTGCTCTTACACTCTCCTCCAACTCTGCCTCTCCTGTTTTTTTCTTTCTTTCTGCAGAACTCACTTTAGTATTTCTTGAAGGGCAGGGTTTTGTTGGCATACTCTTTCAATTTCTGTTTATCTGTGAATATTTTGAACTCTCCATCATTTTTGAATGCTAGTTTAGCTGGGTAGAGTATTCTTGGTTGGAAATTTTTTTCTTTTAGTACCTTGACTATATCATACCACTGCCTTCTTGCCTCCGTCATTTCAGATGAGAAATCAGCACTTAATGTTATGACGCCTCCCTTGTATGTGATGGTTCTCTTTTCTCTTGTTGTTTCTAGAATTTTTCTTTTCTCGAGCATTGGATAATTTGACAAGTATATGTCTTGGGGTGGGCCTGTTGGGATTTATGGTGTTTGGGGTGCATTGTGCTTCCTGTACATGCACATCCATCTCTCTCAGTAGATTTGGGGATTTTTCAGCTATTATTTCCTCCAACACCCCTTCGTTCCCCTTTCCCTTCTCTTCTCCTTCTGGGATGCCTATAATATGTATGTTTCAGCATTTTGCACATTCATTCAGGTCGCTAAGTCCTACCTGGATTTTTTATATCTTTTTATCGATCAGTTTTACTATCTGTTTGATTTCAGATGTACTGTCTTTCATGTCACTAATTCTCTCCTCTGCCTCTTCTAAGCTGCTGCTATTTGCTGAGAGTGTATTTTTGATTTCTTGAACTGTGGTGTTCTTCCCCATCATATATGTTATCTTTTTGCATAAGTCTGCAATTTCCTCTCAAGTCTTTTCTTCATATTGTTGATCTCTTCCTTTACTTCATTAAGTTGGTCTCTAATATATGTTTTGAGATCTTTAATTACTTGTCCAATGTTCTGTTCCCCTTCCTGGTTTTTAATTTGTTCATTGGATTCAGCCATGTTTTCCTGATTATTGGTTTGGTTTTTACTTTTTTGTTTCTGTCTGGCCATCATTTTATCTTGATGGGTTTAATCAGTTCCTTAGCTTCTTTATCTAGTCTTGGGGATTAATTAGTTTTTCTTCATGCATAAGTGTTATGTCTTCTGTTTGTCACTTTGTTCTTCGTACTCTGTTTTCTTGTTGCTGGGTAAGTTCACTTTGAAGGAAGATATTAGGGCCAGGGAAAGCAAAATGAGTAAGAAAAGATAATGTATAAAGTAGTATTGATAATAAATGTTAAGAGAGCAACAATGTGAGATCTGGGAGAATGGATATTAGACTCATGTAAGTTGTGTAGGCTTATAGCAGTAAGTAGAGTACCTATAATGAGACAGTCAACTGAATATGGGGAGGAATATAGTATGAATTAAAAGGCCGGTGTTTTCATGAGAAAGGGAAAGAGAAAAGAAAGACAATATTATCAAGAGTGGCTAAAAGACAGAAAACAGAACAAAGGTATTAGAAATTAAAAGTCAGCCAATTTGGGGGCCAAAGAAAGGGAGGTGGAATGTAAGAGAAACATTAAATGATGGAAGATGGCAAGATGTAGGGGAAAAGGGATAGTGTAGGTGGCCAAAATCAATTCACACAGAAAGGAGGAAATGGAGGATGTGGAAACACAGCAAGTGTGAAGGGCTCCCTGCAGCACCTATTATATAAACAAAATAAAATAAGAAGAAAAAGAGAGAAAAGAAAAAAAAAGTAAAGAGAAAAGGGGATGGGCAAAGAAAAGGGGAGTAAACAAACAAGAAAAAGAAAAGGAAAAAAAAACCTAAATAATTGAAGAAAGACTTTGGGGGATAAGATGGGAGAAAAGACCAGGAGACAATGCAATATTACCAACCAAGACAAGAAAAAATAAATAAAACAAAAACAGAAATGCCGAGGGCTAGGGTAATCAAGGACCTCAGATGTCCCTCAGGGCACAGTGGATTCAGGGATGGGAAGTCTGTGACACTGCAGACTCAAGGTGTGTGAGTCTCTGATGTTTTGACCACCAGGGTTTAGGGGACTCAGACCTGGGAACCACGCATCCAGTTAACAGGTGGCCTGGGAGCACTGCAGCACAACACAGCCTTCAGGGATCCCTGCAGCTGGGCGCCAGGCCTAGGGGCAGGGTTCCCACCTGCACCCTCTGTCCTCCATTTGAGAAACCCAAAATTCCACCACTCAAAAGAATCTCTTCTGTCACTGTATCACCAAATCGACATCCAATCGACATCCAGATACCTCCTGCCCTGCAATCTCCCAAAACAGCCTGCTGGGGGTGCCACTGCACTACAAAGTTTTCAGGGACCACCGCGGATGGGCTGCTAGCCCTAGGGGGAGGGGTTCTGCCTAGAACTTCTGACCTCCATGTTAGAAACTGAAAGTTCCCCCTCTTGCAAGAATCTCTTCTGTCACTGTCTCAACAAATTGACATCCAGACACTTCCTGCCCTGTAATCCCCCGAATCAGCCCACTCAGGTTTTGGGAACACCCCACACAACAAAGATCCCAGGGATCACTGCAGCCCGGCCACCAGCCCTAGGTGGAGGGGCTCCATCCAGAACCTCTGACCTCCATGTCAGAAACCCAAAATTCCACCTCTCACAACAATCTCCTCCATCACTGTCTCACCAAAATGACTTCCAGATACCAATCACCCTGCAAGCCCTTGAAACAGCCCACTCAGGGCTTGGGAACTCCCCAGCACAGCAAAGCCTTCAGGAATCCCCGCTCCTGGGCCACCAGCCCCAGGGGAAGGGTCCCACCCACAACCCCAACCTCCATGAAAGAGACCCAAAGTTCTACCTCTTGCAAGAATCTCCTCTGTCACTGTCCCACTAAATTGACATCCAGACACCTCCTGCCCTGCAAGCACCCAAAATAGCCCTGTCCAGCAGGACTCCAACCCTACTCAGCTGCTTCTTTGCAGGAGAGAGTATGAGGTGCACTCACTCAGAAACCATCTCTCCCCCGCCTCCTGCTTGTATTCTTGTCAGCAGCACTGGGAATCTTTGTCTCTTTTTTTGTTGTGTCATTTTGTTGTGTCAGCTCTGTGTGTGTGTGGCACCACTCCTGGGCAGGTTGCACTTTATTCATACTGGATGGCTCTCCTTATGGGGTGCATTCCTTGTGTTTGTGGCTCCCCTACATGAGGGACACCCCTGCATGGCATGGCACTCCTTGTATGTATCAGCACTATGCATAGGCCCACTCATCACATGGGTCAGGAGGCCCTGGGTTTGAACCCTGGTCCTCCCATGTGGTAGGTGGATGCTCTATTCATTAAGCAAAATCCACTTCCCTGCATTGAGCTTATAACCTGTGACTTTACTGCAAATCTCTAGAATCTTTGTTATAGATTTCTTGGGGTTTTCTATGTATAGAATCATGTCATTTGCAAATAGTGAAATTTTGCCTTCTTCCTTTTAAATTTGGATGCCTTTTATATCTTTTACTTGCCTAAGTGCTTGAAGAAGTACTTCCAACACAATGTTAAATAGTAGCGGTGATAGTGGGCATGCTTGTCTTGTTACTGATCTTAGAGGGAAAGCTTTTAGAATTTCACCATTGTATATGATGATAGCTGTGAGTTTTTCTCTTTTTATAAAATAAAATTAAATAAACATTTATTGGCATATGTTTCTGGAGACTAGACATCCAAAATCAAGGTGTTTTCAAGGCATTGATTTCTCATTCAAATCTGTAGCATGCTGATACTGACTTGCCACACTCCTTGGGAGTGTGGGTTTTACATATATACCCTTTATCATGTGGAAAATGTTTTCTTCTAGTCCTATCTTTTGCATTGTTTTCATCAGGAAAGGGTGCTGTATTTTGCCAGTTGCTTTTTCTGTGTCTGTAGAGATGGTCATGTTATTTTTTTCTTTTGATCTGTTTATGTGGTGTATTACATTGATTGATTTTCTTATTTTAACCATCCTTGCACACCAGTGATGAAACCTACTTGACCCTGATGTTTAATTCATTTGATGTGTTGTTGAAAATGGTTAGCAAGTATTTTTGTTGAGAATTCTAGCATCTAGGTTGATTAGAGAGCTTGGTCTGTAATTTTCCTTTCTTGTGGTGCCTTTGGCTTTAGTATTAGGGTAATGTTGGCATCATAGCTAGGCAATGGTCTTCCTACTTCTATTTCTTGGATGAGCTTAAGCAGGATTGTTGTTAGTTCTTTCCAGAGTGATTGTTAAAATTCACCTGTGAAGCCATTGCCTCTGGACTCTTCTTATTTCAGTGGTTTTTGATGACTAATCCAATCCCATTACTTGTGGTTGGTCTATTGAGCTCATCAATTTCTTCTTTCATCATTGCAGGCTGCATTTGTGTTTCTAGGAATTTGTTCATTTCCTTTAAATTATCCTTTTTTTTGGCATATAATTTTTCAAAGTATCCTCTTATGATACTCTTTATTTCTGTGGGGTCAGTGGTAATATCCCCTTTTTCTTATTTTGTGTATTTTCATGTTGTCTCTTTTTTCTTTGTTAGTGTGTTTGTCAATTTTATTGATCTTGAAGAGCTAGCTTTTGGTTTTGTTTATTTTTTTTAGTGTTTTTTATTTTCTATTTCATTTAGTTCTTCTGTAATATTTGTTATTTCCTTCTTTCTACTTCCTCTGGGGTTAGTTTGTTGTTCTTTCTCTAATTCCTCTAGGTGTACAGTTGGCTCTTTGATTTTAGCTCTTATTTTTTGATGTATGCATTTAAGGCTATAATTTCCTTTTCAGTGCAGCTTTTACTGCATCCTGTAAGTTTTGTTATGTTGTTTTGCCATTTTCATTCATTTCAAAGTAGTTACTGATTTCTTTTGTAGTCTCCTCCTTGACCCACTGTTTATCTTAGAGAGTATAATTTAACTTTCATATCTTTGTGCCTAATCTGGTTCTCAGGTACTTAGGGATTTCCAGCTTCATTTCACTGTGATCAGAAAAATTGCTTTATATAATTTCAATCTTTCTAAATTCATTGAGAGTCTTTCTGTGGCCTAGTATATGCTCTATCTTGGACAATGATCTATGTGCCCTAAGAAGAAAGTATATCTGCTGTATTTATGTGTAGGGTTCTGTATAGGTATATTAGGTCCAGATCCTCTACTATATTATTCAAATTCTTTTTTGTTTTTTTTTTTAATTGATTCCCTGTCAAGATATTCTGTCTCATGATAATAATGGTGTATTAAATTCCCTCAATATAATTGTAGAGGCATCTATTTCCCCACTTAGTTTTTCCATTTTTTGTCTCATGTATTTTGAGGGGCCCTGGTTAGGTACATAAATGTTTATAATTGTTCTTTCTTCTTGAAAGATTACCCCTTTTATTAATATATAGTGTCCATCTTTGCCTCTTAAATTGGTTTTGCATTTAAAGTTTATTTTGTCTGATATTAGTGTAGCTATTCCTGCCCTATTTTGGTTGTTGCTTGTTTGTAAAATTGTTTTCCAACCATTCACTTTAAGCCTCCTTGATTCCCTGGGTCTAAGGTGGGCTTCTTGTAAACAGCATATAGATGGATCATATTTTCTTATTCATTTTGCCAATATGTGTTTCTTGACTGGTTAGTTTAATCCATTAACATCCAGTGTTATTACTCTCAAGGAATGACTTATATTAGCCATATTTCTTATGTGTGTCACACATTGTTTTTATTTCTCTTTTAGTTTTTTCAAATTTTTAACACTCTCTTCCAACTCTCTCTCTCCTGATTTTTCCCTTCAACCTGCAGCACTCCGTTTAGTATTTCTTGAAGGGCAGGATTCTTATTGGAATACTCTCTTAATTTCTCTTTATCTGTGAATATTTTGAATTTGCCATCACTTTTGAATTTTGAATGCCAGCTTTGCTGAATAGAGAATACTTGGCTGGAAGTTTTTTTCTTTTAGCAGCTTATCTATGTCATACCACTGCCTTCTTGCCTTCAAGGTGTTAGATGAGAGATCAGCAGTTAATCTTATTGAGCTTCCCTTGTATATTATGGTTCTCTTTTCTCTTGCTGCTTTCAGTATTCTCTCTCTGTCATGAGCATTGGACATTTTGACAAGTATATATCTTAAGGTAGGCCTGTTGGGATTTACAGTGTTTGGAGTGTGCTGCACTTCCTGGACACGTGCATCCATCTCCCTCAATAGGGTTGGGAGGTTTTCAGCTCTTATTTTCTCCAACACTCCTTCTGTCACCTTTCCCTTCTCTCCTCCCTCTGGGATGACTATAATGCATACATTTATGCTTTCTTTGTCATTGAGATCCCTAAGTACCTGTTGGATTTTTCTATCATTTATCTGTCTGTTTTACTATTTGTTTGATTTCAGATGTACTGTCTTCAACATCACTAATTCTTTCCTCTGCTTGTTCAAATCTGCTGTTATGTACTTTCAGTGAATTTTTGTTTCTCAGGTTGTGCCTTTCATCACAACCATACCCATTATATTTTTATGTATGTTTACAATCTCTTCCGTATGTTCTCCTGGTGAGAGATATTTTAAGACATCATTCATTTTTAAAATTTAAAAAAAATATTTATTTATATATTTCTCCCTCCCCCTCATGGTTTGTGCTCACTGTTTGTGCTCCATGTCCATTTACTATGTGCTTTTCTGTTTCTGCTCATATTCTCTAGGTGTCACTGGGAGCTGCTCCAGGGAATATCTGGAGTGGGAGAGAGGTGCCATATCTCCTGCACCACCTCAGCTCCCTGGACTGCTTCATCTCTTACTCTCTCTCCTCTGTGTCTCTTCTTGTTGTGCCATCCTGCTTTTCAGCTTTCCATGCAGGCCCACACTCCTACATGGGCTAAAAACTCTTGCATGGGCCAGCACTCTGTGTGGGTCAGCTCTCTACTCTGGCCAGCTTGTAATGAGGCCAGCTTGCCTTCAGCAGGAGGTCCCAGGAATTGAACCCCAGGCCTCCTGTATTATAGACAGGATTCTAATCACTTGAGACACATCTGCTTCCCAACCAGTGTCTTCTTAATATCCTCAGTCTCTTCCTTCAGTTCATTAAGTTGGTTCATGGTATTTGTCTGGACAGCTGTGATTAGTTGTCCCATGTTCTGCATCTCCTCCTCATTTTTAGTTTGTTCATTGGACTGGGCCATGTATTCCTGTTTCTTAGTATGGTTTATAATTTATTGTCAGTATTTAGGCATCTCTTTATCTTAATGGGTTTATTCAGTTGATTAATTTCTTTTTCTACTCTTGGGTTTTATTTAGTTGCTATTTTTACATGTGTGGTAAGGTTTCTCTTTGACACTTTGTTCCTCTTATTCTATTTCCTCTCTGTTGCCCATGTTCCCCTGAAAGAAATATATTACTGCCAGAGAAAGGAAAGAGGAAAGAAGAGAAAAAGGATAATAGTAAAATGTAGAAAAGGAACATATAAGTCCCAGGAAATTGAATAAGCTCATGTAAGATGTGCAGAGAAATAAGAATAAAAAAGTGGGTTACAAGCAATGAAATGAAAAATCAAATAGACAAAAATATCTAGAATGAATCAAAAGGCCAGAATGATAAGAAGAGAGGGAAAGAGAAAAGAAAAGACAATGAGGAAAAAAGTTTAAAAAATGGAACAGAGAATAGAGGAGATAGAAATAAGAAAAGAAAAACTGAAGACTAAACAAAGAGAGGCAGAATGTAAGAATAAAAACAGAAAGCAGAAGATAGGAAGATGAAGGAAGGAAAAGAAATAACATAGGTAGACAAAATTTTAATACAAAAAAGGGGAAACAAAGGAAGGAGGAAACACAGCAAACAAGAAATAAGACAGCAGCACCTAATTTTAAAAAAATAGGGTGGGCGGGGGAAAAGAGGGAAAAAAGAACAAAAAGCAAACACTCAGGCAAACAATAAAAAAAAAAAAAACAAAAAAAAAAACAGGGAAATCAGCCTTCCCTCTTAGACCCCTGAGGAGTTTCTCAGACTGTCATTGTTCATCAATTAATTACCCTGCAGCTTGCTCTTTGCAGGTTTTGAATAGGATTTTTGTGAGTAAACTAAGTTAAATTTTTTTTAGTTTTATTATTTATTTATTCCCCACCTGAAGCTTGCTTGCTGTCTGCTCTCTGTGTCCATTCGCTGTGCATTCTTCTGTGTCTGCTTGTCTCCCTTTGTTGTGTCATCTTGTTCTGCTAGCTCTCTGTGGGCATGGGCTGTCAGCTTTCCAAGGGTGCAGGCCAGCTTGCCTCCACAGGGAAGCCCTGGGATGTGAACCCAGGGTCTCCCATATCGTAGATGGGAGCCCCATCAATTGAGCCACAGCCACTTCCCAACTAAGTTAAATTTCAAAAAAAGGAACTTTTAAAAAGAAAAATAAGAGACCCAGGAAGAACTAATATAAAAATAATGTCTGTGTTCCCTGTCCTAAAGTATCAGTTCAGTGTTTGATAGCCTGGTGGATCACTACTCTAAGGAGAGCCAGGAATCAAACCAGGGACCTCATATATTCAAAGGGGAGACTCCTCCACTGAGCTAAACTTTCTCATTGGGTCTGTTAGCTAGAGAGCTATCCAGTCACTTTCCCTAAGGCAGGTTTGACTCTTTACAGTTGGGTAGATACCTGCTGATTAGGAGCCTATTTGTCCCTGTCCCCTTTCTATTCTTACTGATTTCTCTCTCAGGGCAACAGGATATGATAGCCTGTGTGATCATGTCCCTCCTCACCTCTCCTTGTCAGGTTGAGTTCCTTTCTGAAATTCAAATGGCATCCTAGTATCACAACTCACCACTGGAAACCCATTTGCAGACCTCCCCTTCCTCCCAGGGTCCCTAAATAGGTCCTTGGAAGTAATTAAGGGCTTCCTACTGCCTGCCTCCCTTTGAAGAGTTGGAATTTTGAAAATTTTCAGCACCAGACTGGTCAATTGCCTGACTCTGCCCTCTCCCAGCCCAAGGTCCTCTATCCCAGGTCATCTAGGCAAATCAGGCTGCCTGAGCAGGTTTACCTCTCACCTCTTCTGTGGGCCACCTCTTGCCAGGTAGTATGTTCCCTCCTGTTCAAAGGGGGTCCAGGTAACCAAAACTACAGGAAGGAAACCCCTCTTCACCCTTCACCAGGACCCTTTTACTCCTAGATGATGCTCCTTCACACTCTATGGCTGGTGGGGATCAAGTGGTTCACAGCAGCTTTTTGCCTTGAGGGTGAGATTTAGCTGCCCACTGTTTCCAGCAACCAGGGCAAGAAACTCAGTTTCCTCTTGGGTTTTTCTATTTCTTTGTCCCAGTCCCTCCCGATTGATGCCCTGAAGCCCCCTGTTCTGAGGTTTCCCAAAACAGCTTACTCAGGCAGGGTTTTCCCCCTTCTCAGCCATTTTTTGTGAGAGAACTGGTGATTGTTCACTTAAACCAATGCCATCTTTCTAGATCAGCCCCCTGGAATGGCCTTTTGAAGACTCATAGCACCAACTATGAGACAATGCCTTGCAGCACTAAGGCAATGTTCTCCAGGAGGCTTTGACCCAGGGTGGCTCTTAATCTTCTTACTGGAGTCCTTTATAAATGGGAAGATAAGGAGAAAAGGAGCTAGAGAGACAGTGTAAAAGTCACAGGAGCAGAAAAAGAAAGTAATGAAAGCAAGGAGCTTAAATCAATAGAAAAGGCAGGAGTAGCTATATTAATATCAGACAAAAAAGACTTTAAATGCAAAACAATTGTGAGAGACAAAGAAGGATACTACATATTAGTGAAAGGGACAATCTGTCAAGAAGAACGAACAATCATAAATATTTATGCTCCTAACAAGGGCGCCTCTAAATACGTGAGGCAAACACTGGAAAAACTAAGTGAAAGAATAGATGCATCTACAATTATAGTGGGGGATTTTAATACACCACTATCAACTCTGGACAGAACATCTCAAAAGAGAATCACTAAAGAAACAAAATATTTGAACAGTATATTAGAGGAGCTGAATCTAATAGACATATACAGATCATTACACCCGAACACAGCAGGATATACATTTTTCTCAAGTGCACATGGATCATTCTCCAAGATAGACCATATGCTAGGCCACAAAGAAAGGCTTAATGGATTCAGAAAGATCGAAATCATACAAAATAATATCTCTGACCACAGTGGAGTGAAGCTGGAAATTTGCAAGGGCCAGAGGCCCAGATTTCACACCACAATTTGGAAATTAAACAGCACACTCTTAGAAAAACAGTGGGTCAAAGAGGAAATCTCAAAAGAAATCAATGACTACCTTGAAACGAATGATAATGATAACACAACATACCAAAATTTATGGGATGCAGCAAAAGCAGTACTGAGAGGGAAATTTATAGCCATAAATTCATATATCAAAAAAGAAGAAAGAGCAAAAATTGAAGAACTAACTGTGCATTTGGAGGAATTAGAAAAAAACAACAACAAAGTAATCCAACAGGAGGAAGAAGGAAGGAAATAACAAAGATAAGAGCAGAACTAAATGAAATAGAAAAGAAGAAAGCACTTGAAAAAATAAACAAGACCAAGAGCTGGTTTTTTGAGATCAATAAAATTGACAAACCTTTAGCGAGACTAACAAAGAAAAAAAGCGAGAAAATGCAAAAACACAAAATAAGAAATGAGAGAGGAGATACCACCACTGACCGCACAGAAATAAAGACTATCATAAAAGGATACTTTGAAAAACGATATTCCAACAAAAATGACAATTCAGAGGAAATGGACAAATTTCTAGAAACACATAAGCAGCCTATATTGACGAAAGAAGAAATTGATGATCTCAACAAACCAATCACAAGTAAAGAGATAAAATCAGTCATTAAAAACCTCCCAACTAAGAAGAGCCCAGGGCCAGATGGCTTCAAAGGTGAATTCTACAAAACAATCCGGAAATAACTAATACCAATCCTGCTGAAACTCTTCCAAAAAATCGAAACAGAAGTAACATTGCCTAACTCCTTCTATGATGCCAACATTACCCTGGTACCAAAACCAAACAAAGACACCACAAGAAAGGAAAATTACAGACCAATTTCTCTAATGAACACAAAAATACTTAACAAAATACTTGCTAATCGTATTCAACAACACATTAAACGAATTATACACCACGACAAAGTGGGATTCATTCCAGGTATGCAAGAATGGTTCAACATAAGAAAATCAATCAATGCAATACACGATATAAACAGATTGAAGGAAAAAAAAATCAGATGATTATATCTATAGATACAGAAAAAGCATTTGACAAAATACAGCACACTTTCTTGATAAAAACACTCCAAAAGATCGGAATACAAGGAAATTATTTGAACATGATAAAGAGTATATATGAAAAACCTACAGTGAACATTGTTTACAATGGAGAAATCCTAAAATCCTTCCCTCTAAAGTCAGGAACAAGACAAGGATGCCCACTGTCTCCCCTTCTATTTAACATTGTCTTAGAAGTACTTGCTCAAGCACTGAGGCAAGAAACAGATACAAAAGGCATTCAAATTGGAAAGGAAGAAGTCAAAATATCATTATTTGCAGATGACATGATCCTATACATAGAAAACCCTGAGAGATATACAACAAAGCTTCTAGAACTCATAAATGAGTTTAGTAAAGTCGCAGGTTATAAGATCAATGCGCAAAAATCAGTAGCATCTCTGTACACCAATAATGAGCAAGCTCAGGAGGAAATCAAGAAACAAATACCATTCACAATAGTAAGTAAAAAAATCAAGTATTTAGGAATAAATTTAACTAAAGATGTAAAAAACTTATACACTGAGAACTATACAAGACTGTTCAAGGAAATCAAAGAAGACCTAAATAAATGGAAGAATATTCCCTGTTCATGGATAGGAAGACTAAATATTATTAAGATGTCTATCCTACAAAAACTGATCTACACATTCAATGCAATCCCAATAAAAATCAACACAGCTTTCTTTAAGGAACTAGAAAAAATAACTATGAGATTTATTTGGGAAGGAAAGAGGCCCCGGTTAGCCAAAGACATATTGAAAAAGAAAAACGAAATTGGAAGAATCACACTACCTGACTTCAAAACATACTACAAGGCTACAGTAGTGAAAACAGCATGGTATTGGCATAAGGAGAGACACACAGACCAATGGAATCAAATTGAAAGTTCTGATATAGAACCTCATATATATAGCCATATAATATTCGAAAAAGCCACTAAACCCTCTCGACTGGGAGAGAATGGCCTATTCAACAAATGGTGCCTGGAGAACTGGATATCCATATGGAAAAGATTGAAAGAGAATTACCATATCACTCCTTATACAAAGATCAAGTCAAGATGGATAAAAGACCTAAATATAAGAGCCAAGACCATAAAGACCTTGGAAAGCAGTGTAGGAAAACATCTACAAGCCCGTGTAATAGGAAATGGCTTCATGAATATCACACCAAAAGCACGAGCAGCAAAAGAACAAATAGATAAATGGGACTTCCTCAAAATTAAAGCCTTCTGCACCTCAAAGGATTTTGTCAAGAAAGTAAAAAAGGGAACCTACACAATGGGAGAAATTATTTGGCAACCATATATCTGATAAGAGACTTATAACTTGCATATATGAAGAACTCCTAGATCTTGAAAATAAAAAGATAAACAACCCATTTAAAAAATGGGAAAAAGATTTAAACAGACACTTGTCCAACGAAGAAATACAAATGGCTAAAAAGCACATGAAAAAATGCTCCATATCTCTAGCTATCAAGGAAATGCAAATCAAAACTACAATGAGATACCATCTTACTCCCATAAGACTGGCAGCTATGAAAAAAACAGAAGAATACAAATGCTGGAGAGGATGTGAAGAAAGGGGAACACTCATCCACTGCTGGTGGGAATCCAGTTTGGCGGTTTCTCAAAAAACTAACCATAGATTTGCCATATGACCCAGCAATACCACTGCTGGGTATATACCCAACAGAACTGAAAACAAGGACACAAACAGATATATGCACACCAATGTTCATAGCAGCATTGTTCACTATCGCCAAAAGTTGGAATCAACCCAAATGCCCATCAACAGATGAGTGGATCAATAAAATGTGGTATATACATACAATAGAATACTACTCGGCTTTAAGAACAAATACACTACAAACACATGTGATAATGTGGATGAATCTTGAGAATCTTATGTTGAGTGAAGCAACCCAGGCATCGAAGGACAAATACTACATGACTTCAATGATATGAAATAAGCAAGCTGCCTCAGACATCTAGAGACTGGAAGATAGGCTTACAGGAAATCGGGGGGTGGAGGAAGGATGTGAGCTGACCTCTGCAGGGGTGGAATCTATGATGAGCTGGCGGTAAGTATGAGCACAAAGAAGAGATAAAATGGAGGCAAGGGGATGCCTTTGGGTGGGGCTTTGCGGGTTTGAGGGGGCTGGGGATGGGCGGATGGGTAATATTGCCCAAAAATTGGGGGGAGGGAGGGGCAACATATGAACATAGGAGATTGTCAGGTGTTGGTTGAGAGTAAAATGCTGAGAAAACTGTATCAAAATATAATTAGGAGGGTTACCTGTTTAGGATGCTCGGAGGGGATGGTCTGACATGGGACGGACTCCTGGGGAATGTCTGAATGCTCATTTTGCCAGGGTGGGTTGTACCATTGGGTAGAGACCCAAGTAGTGAGTGTGGGGGTGGACCCACATCCTGGGGAGGACTAATGCAATCAAATAGAGGGAACTGTATCTCTCAAGAGAAAGGGTGGCTCCCAGGGCATTACGGTAGTTGAGCAAGTCAGGCCCTGAACACTGTTGCAAGTATCTCTGGACGTGGCTCCTCGGGAAATGCATTAGGGCAGTTGAGCAAGTCAGGCCCTGAACACTGTTGCAAGTATCTTTGGTCATGGGTCCTCCGGAAATGGAGATTGGCTGTCACTGTGGGCCCTAAGGGGAGAGAAAAATGGATGTTGAATGGATGGAACCAAGGTAAATGTGGGGGCAAGAGAGGAGTTTCGCAAGAGTACACAAGGATGAATATAAAACATGTAATATTACACCAAAAACATAGGGGACAACAGACTAATAATGTAAGCCATAATGTAAAACATAGGATAACTAAAAAATTTAGAAAACTGTATAGCCTAAAGTATGGTCCACAATGTAAGCACAGATGTCACCTTGTTTGAAAGCTATTGTCTTGGAGTCTGTACATCAGTTTCATTAAATATGATATGAATAAATTAAAAATTATCGCTGTGGAAGGGAAAAGATTTTATGGTGGATGTGTGGGAGTACTGTATATTGTATATATGAATTACTGTGATCTAAGGCTCTTGTGAAGAGAAGCTCAATAATTAGGAAAAAAGAAAAGAAAAAGATAGGACGTAGAATTTTTCCAAATCAATATGTATTCTAGATCTGACCTTTAAACTCATCGCTATATTCCATTTTCCTAGTAAGGGAACCTGACATTATATTGGGCTTCACTTTTCAGGAAGTTTTGGATCACAGAGTGGTTCAACGATGGCAGCGGAGGAATACTGGTATGGGATGTTATTGACAGGCAATATATGGTTGACAGGGAGTTATCAGGACACATACAGGGCATGTGTCCAGGGTGCATGGAAATGTTTGGATATACTCATAGTGAAAACAATTAAAAACAACAGCTGGGGGGGTACTGGGTTACTGGCCGGGGAGGAGGGGCTCTGTCATGGTCCCTAGGGGAGCAGTGGCAGTCCCCCAGGTGCAACAGTGAGGACCAGGAAGGAATGAGGGTCCAACAGTGAGTCCCTGATACTAATGACTATGCTTGTGAGCCTATACACCTGAAATAAGAACAAGGCCTAGGGCAGCACTGTGCCTAAGAGTTCCTTCCTGACAGCCTCCGTGTTACTCAAATGTGGCCAGTCTCGAAGCCAAACTCAGCATGTAAATGCAATGCCTTCCCCCCAGCGTTGGACATGACACCCAAGGATGAGCCTCCCTGTCACCGAGGGATCACTACTAAGTACCAGCTGATGACGTAACTAGAAAATGACCTTGAATTAAAGGTTCAACATGGACCAGCAGAATATCCCTGTCTACATATAATAACAGGAGTTAAAAATGCTGTTTGACCTAAAGTAAGGGGGAAATGGAAAGGACAAATGAGTTCATATGGCTATGAGTCTCTAAAAAAGAGTCTGGAGGTTGTAAGAAGGATTCCCCTTATGTACTCCTGAGCAGAGTCTCAGAGACAGATAAAGTAGATACAACCCCAAGTATTGGTCCTTTTGAAGGCTAAAGAGACCCACAGGTTCTGTGATCATGGTAGATGGGGTTTACTGCCATGCCAGTTGGCCCTTCTTTGGAGCTGGTGTTTCTGCATGATGGAGCTGGATGCAGATGGGATCTCTTTTCACAAGCCTTTCATGCTACTTTACTGGAATTGTAGTTGGTGCTGGGGCTTAAGATATATCTAGGGGATTTGAATCTCTGGACTGACAATATGATAGCCAGGCCCTGAGCCTCAACAGACTTCAGCTCCTACACTCTGATTTATTGGACTTACTCCACTCAGCTAACATGGAGTTGAAGAATGTCAACCACCACACCATGGAGCGTAGAGTACCTACAACTAAAAGCAGGAGGATTGCATCCAATATCCATGTGGAATCTAAACCCCCTCTTGACATAGATGTGGAATGGACACAACCAAGCCATGGTCCACAGGAAGGAGGAATACAGTAAGGATCAGAGTGGACTTAATGATATCCTATTCATGAACTATTGTGGTTAATAATCGAGAAAATGTGGCATTGGTGTGGAAAAAGTGTCCATGGTGGCTGCTGGGTGCGGGGAATGGGAGGAAGAGAAAAGATGTGGAGGCATTCTCGGGACTTGGAGTTGTCCTGGGTGATGCCCCAGGGACAATTGCCGGATGTTATATATCCTCCCATGGCCCACTGGATGGAACGTGGGAAAGTGTGGGCTATGGTGTGGAACACGGGACATGGGGTGCATCAATGCCTGGAGATGTACTCACCAGATGGAATGGATGTGACATGATGATGGGGGAGAGTGTTACTGTGGGGGGAGTGGTGTGGTGGGGGCGGTGGGGACGAATGGGGACCTCATATTTTTTTAATGTAATGTATTTTAAAAAATGAATAAATTGAGTAGAATTTGGAAAAAAAAAGAAACAAACAAAAAAATTAATCACAGTCTACTTCAGATCAATGCTAATGTAATTTCAGAAAAATGTAGAAAATTTTCTCCAATGTACCTCCATGTCTTCCCCTTTTCTGTATGCCATTCTCAATATATCTATGTATGTTATGAATATACCATATGAAATTATAATTACTGATTTAGATAATCTTAAATCTTTTATAGAAGTTAAGGCAAGAAATGAGAAAAAGTATATCTCTATAACCTTTTCTATTAACTCAAGTAATTATAATTTCTGATATTCTTCATTTCTCCCTGTGAATTTGAGCCCTTGTCTGGAGTAATTTCTTTGAAATATCAAGCATTAGCTTAAAGATGTTTTTGGTAAGGCATGTTTTGGGTGGTTGAATTATATATCCCCAAGAAGACATGTTCTCATTCTTAATCCATGTTCCTGTGTGGACCTATTTGTAATAGGACCCTTTGAAGTTGTATTATCAGTTAAAGTATAAACTCATTTGTGAATAGGAGCTTCTAGGATTCTATTTGGGTGTGGTGTGAATGAATCAGGGTGGACTTGAATCTGTGATACTGGGTCCCTTATAAACAGAAGAAATCTGGTCACAGACAGTAGAGATAGCCACAGGAGGAGATACAGGACATCACCGTGAAATGAGAGACTGCCATCGCCAGAATGCTACAGCTCCAGCGGAAAGCACAGCCTTGCTGACAATTTGATTTTGGACCTAGAGTCTTTAAAACTATCAGGCAATAAATTCCATTTGATTAGGCCAAGAATGTGTGATATTTGTCAGAGCAACCTGGTAAACCAAGACAGCATATTTGTTAATGAAAAATTCTCTTACTCTTTGTCTATCTTGGATTGTCTATTTCACTTTCCTTTTGCTGGATATAGAAATCATGGCTGACAGTTTTTTCCTTCAGTGTTTGAATATGTCATTCCTCTCACTCAGGACAACTAACAAGGAGATAATGATGGTCAATGCCATCCCAAGTCACAGACAGTACCTAGCAAGACAGTCCCATCCATATCCTCCCTGGATCTAGGTCCCCTCTATATTAGAAGCAGAGGAGGCATCACCAACCCCAAATCCTCAAGAATGGGGAATGACCAATGGACTAAAGTACCCTTATTATTATTCTACTATAAAGTGTGTTATTATTCTAACAATGGAAGAACACTTATCACTGATGTAAAGGCAGTGGCCACCAGAGGTTCTGAGGGATGGGAAAGGGAAGAATAGGTGTAACATGGGGACACTTTAAGTACATTGGATTTATCCTCCACGACATTGCAGGGATGGATACAGGCCATTGTATATTTTGTCATAACTTATAAAATTGTGCAGGACAACGTATAAACTATAAACTGTACTCCATGGTTAGTAACAATGCCTCAATATGAGTTCATCAATTGCAACAAATATACCACACTACTGAGGATTTTGTTAATGTGGCAATGTGTGGGAGGGGAGGGAGGGGGACATAGGGGAATTCCTTACATTTTTAATGTAATATTTAAATAATCTAAAGCTCCTTTAAAAATAAAATTTTCATTATAAGAAAGAAAAAAAAGAAAATAAAGAGATATGGAACTCATGTTTCTTCTGCACATGCTGTTCTTATGAGAATGCAAGTATTGTCTCACTATTCTTTTCCCTCATTTCATGTTTTGCTGTGCAGGAAAGGCCAGAGACTTTTGAAGTATTTTCCATTCCATGACTTGGAAGAAGACCCATACCTTCATGGAAATTCCCATGAGTAAATTGCCTTCAACCAGTACCCATGGCCTGAAGACTACCCTCAGTGCAATTATGACAAGGTGAGTTTAAAAAGTATAAAGATCATGGGCTAGTCCATAAACACAGTAGACTATATTATACTATATAGGATGGCTTCACCTTTGGTAGATTTTTGCCTAACTCTTTGGATATCAAATCATGAGAACAGTATTTTGTAGATTCTGAACCAGTACAAGATCATAATGTGTAAAATGACTCCCAAGAGGGTCTTGCAGAACTTCCTGATCACTGAAACCATGAGTTTTGCTCAGAACAGAGGGCAAGTATAATGTATGCCCTTTCAGCTGGTAAGAAAGTGATTCAGAGCTTGTTATTTTGTGGTTAACCATAATAATGGAGATAACAAGAGAATTAGGCAATCCAAAAATACACAAACAATTTGACTTGAGAATGTGTATCAGCCAAACATTTTAATTTAAAATTAATTTGGACAAGTGCTGGAAGAGCATTTTTTCCTTTCTTTTTTCTTTTTTTTTGGATGGCCATAGCTAATTTATTAAATGAACAAGAGCAAAATGAATAAGCTAAACTTATGTCATACTTTTAGTTATCAATGCCATTTTAACCAAACCTAACACTATATATGAAAAACTTTAATTATTTGTTGAATTTAATGCATTTCAAAAAGTAACCATAAGTTTGGAAATGAATGAAAATGGTGAAAGCACATCATACTGTTTGTGACTAGCAGAGCTACTATAGGGATACAACAGTAGTTGAGAGGAAAAGTGTAAGGACATTTATATTCCTAGAAGGAAAGCTAAAAAAAAATGTAACATGGGATTGTATATCATAGTGAAACCTCATGTAAAATGTGAATATAGGAGATATTGCATATATAAATCTGTTTCTACAAAATATAAATACAAATAAACTAGAGAGAAGGAAACAGAATAGCTGCTATGTATAGCAGGGGATGCATAGAGAGATTGAGAGTTGATGAGATTTGTTTGTTTTGTTTTTGTCTTTTAGTATTAGTATTATTACTGGAATAATGAAAATGCTCTGGGAATATTGGGCTGATGAATGCACAACTATGTGATTATACCAAGTGCCATTGATTGTACACTTTGGATGGATTTATGCTTTATTAATAGGTATCAATAAAATTGATTTGTCATTATATGTATATGACTCAGACTCTGAAAAAATGAAACCATATATTAAAATGGGTTCACCAACTAAGCTCACATTTATTTTGATTTTAATTTAATAATATATTTTATTTAACCCACTATATCAAAAACATTATTATGTCAACATATAATTCATATTTCTTTTGGGACATAAATTTAACTAATAATCCTAGAACCAAAATGTCATTTAAAGAAAGAAATAGAGATTATTCAAATTAAATTATAGTTCATTTTCATTATTTGCTTTTAAGAATCCCCTAAAATGGTCCCCAAAGATCCTATTCATTCATGCTTTTGTGTAATCCCCTCTGGTTTAGTGTGGGTTGGAGTTAATGAATCCCATGAACAGAATACAGCAGAGGTAATGGGCTGTCACTTCCAACATCAGGATACAAAACGACTATGGCTTCAGTTTTAGACACTCACTCTTGCTTGCTTCTTCTGAGATAAGCCAGTTGCTGTGTGGTGAGCTTCCCTCTGGAAAGGCCCACGTATTAAGGAACTGAGGACTCCAACAGTAATTGAGTAATTAAGGTCCTCAGTCCAACAGACTCTGAGGAACTGAAACTTCCAACAACCATGCGAGTGAACTTGGAAGTGGATCCTCTGCTAATTAAACCTTCAGATGATAGTGCAGCCCCAGCTAACAATTTGAACATTGAGAGTCCTTGGCTTGGCCACACCTGGATTTATGACCCACAGAAGCTCTAAGATAAAAATGTTTTAAGCCACTAACTTTGGGGTAATGTGTTATGTAGCAATAGATAACTAATACAATAGCCATATTTATTCCTCAAATGGTTGAAAGAATTCACTGGTAAAAGTATTTAACCTTGGAGGAGTGTTCTTTATAGGATGGCTTTTAATAATAGATTCAATGTTTTTAATAGTTACAGAACTATTTATATTTCCTATTTCTTCTTAGGTCAGGTTTGTTGAGTTGTATTTTTGTAAGGATTCATGAGTTTCTCCACATTTTCACATTTATTGGCATGCAGGTGTACACAATAACCTCTTATTTAAGATATTGTAGGATCTGAAATGATGATATGCCCTTTCACATTCTTGATACTTACATTCCTTCACTTTTTTTCTTGATTGGAGTTTATCAATTTTAGTCTTTAAAAAACTTTTGACTTTATAGGTCCTTTCTATTTGTATTTATTTTCTAGTTTATTAATCCCTTTAATTTATTTATTCATTCCTTCTACTTTCTTTGGATTTAATTTTCTGTTTTTCTCTAACTTTTATAGATGAGTACTTAGGGGGAATTATCAGTTTCCAATTTGTCAGAATCTTAACTGTGGTCACTTGTAGAAGCATTCTTCTCTTAGAGCACTAGGATCTTCAATCCTATCAAACCCAAGGCCATTATAACAGAAGCAAAAATTATTCCAGGGATCTGCTAAGTGTAAGAGAGGCTACTCCCACCTTCACAACTTGGTTCCTAGACCCATAAATCCTTCTTGATGTAGTTGGCACCATATGTCAATCTATCTATCTATCAATCAATCTATCCATCCATCCATCCATCCATCTATATATCTATCCACCCTACCCAGAGACACAAAGTCAATCCTCATTATTCACATATTCCATATTTGCGAATTCACCTACTTTCTTACATTTATTTGTAATCCCCAAATCAATACTCATAAATTCATATATTACAGAGCAGTGAAAAAGTTGAATCACCTGCTGTGCACATTCCCAGTTGAGGCTGAATATGGCAAGACTCTCGTTTTAGCTCTCATAATGTAGACATTCACAGTATAGTTAAAGCCATATTTTTCACATTTTTGTTCTTTATTTTTGGTGACTTTGCTGTTTAAAATCACCTCCAAGCATAGTGCTGAAGTACTGTCTATTGTTCCTAAGTGCAAGAAGGCTGTGACGTGCCTTACAGAGAATATATATGTGTTAGATAAGCTTTGTTCAGGCATGAAGAATGGTGCTTTTGATTGTAAGTTCAATGTTAATGAACAAATAACATATATTATATAAGGTGTCTTTAAACAGAAACACACATAAAAAAGATTATTTATTTATTGGTTGGTGAAAATATTGTGATAAGGGGTTTGAAATGGAACCAAAGCTGTATTTTCCCTAGTAACAAAGGTTCAGTATTCTCTAGTTCAGTGTCTGCAATGACTTTATAGAACATTATCATGAATAATGAGATCATATATATATATATGCTTCTCTCATTGAACCCTGACCTATAGAGCATCTTTGCAGGAATATCATAAAAATGATGCTGCATTATTTGTATCACATCCTGTCAGGTGCTGAACAATTTCCATTTTTCTCATTACTGATTTTCACTTTGTTCTTTTGATTGAGGTGGTCTCTGCCAGGTTTCTCCACTGTGAACTTACTCCTTTTATCTTTTGTAATTAATAAGTATTTTGTGATGAGATACTTAGAAACTATGTAAATAAACTCACTCCTCATAACATTTAAGTTTATTTACTTCTATCAATAAACTTATTTACTGCTAGAAAATAATTTTTCTGATTTTATTTAATAATTTGTTACTGTTATTAATTTGATAATCAAATTGCTACTGATTTGGCCAGTGGGAACCCCTTCAAGCTGATGTATTTTTCCTTTTTTTAATATCTCTTTCTGTCATCATCTTTTTGTGTGACACTTCGCCCCTCCTGCCATGCTGGGGGGCCTGTGCCTCTCCTTGCTGCTTGTGGGCCTGAGTCTCACTGCACAGATCTGGGACTCTTTTTTTTTTTTTTACCAGGAGGTCCTGGAATCAAACTTGGGTCCTCCATATGGTAATTGGGAACTCAATTGCTTGAGTCGCAGCTGCTTCCCTCTTTTTCCTTTTGACATGCTCCCATCATTTTTTGAGCACTTCCTTGCTACCTTGCTTTATGGCACAAAATAATGTTCCAGGCTCATTTTATCCTTTTCCTGGCCCAGCCTTGTAATCAGCCATTTCTCCAAGGACCCCTGGATTCTTTTAGCTGAGAATATTTGTTAGAAACCAAGATCGGTGTGTTAGGTATGCTCATTGCTACTGGGATGTCATTGCTTCAAGGCCTTCTCAGTAGACAGAGGTCAGAAATATGTAGAGGTGTGGGAGTGTATATCTAGGCTTCTCTCTTTCAATCTGTCTAAATATGTATATATCCATAAACACATTTACGTCTATATTATTTTTATATTGAAAATCTTGAGTTATTACTGATACCTTCAGTTCCAATCTAATATCACAAGGTGCATTCTAGTTTTTTCCCTTACTGTGCTGGTAACTCCTTTCTCTGACACTAAGAAACCTAGTTTCCATTATCCTTAATAATTTGGCTAGTCCCCCTGTATGTAACTAATTTGCCATCTCCTCTACCACCGTCTTCATATGGAGATAGCTTCCTAACCCCATCTGATGTCAGGCCATTCCTCTCTGTGAATGGTCTTTTCCTATTCAGCCTTCCTTCACCATACTACATTTTTTGTGGGAATACCCATTCCATCCCACTCAGTCTCTGATGTCACAAATTGCCTACCCTCACCCATCCCCACTCTGTGGATGCTCTCTTCAGTCACATATATCTGACACCATATGCCAGGTCACCCCTCTACAGGGATGTCCTCCTTCCCCTGCTCTGCTCAGGCTCTGAACCCCCAAAGCCATGTGGATGTTTGCTTATCCTGCTTGGGTTCTGGCCCACAATGCTGGGCAACCTCTCCCTGGAGACATCCTCCTCACTCTGCTTGGGGTCAAACACCCTGCTCTAGGTTGCTCCCTCACCTGCATGGAAGTCTTCCTCATCCCACTTGAGCTCTCCTACTCTATACTAGAAGGTCCTGCCCATTCAAAGATACCTTCCTCACTCTCCTTGGGCACTAATATCCTACACTAGGCCTTACTCCTTCATGTATGCTTTCCACACCCTGCTTAGGGTCTGACCCCCTGTGTCAGGCTGTTCCCTCACTTCATGGATGTAGTCCTCTACTTTCTCAGAATCTGATATGAAGAGGTGGCTAGTCTTCGTGGTCATCCTCCTCACTCCATTTGGGCTTTGACACTACATGCCAGGTTGCACCTCTGCATGAATGCCTTCCTTACTCTGCTTAGCTTTGACTCTGTAGGCTGAGTTGTGCCACAGTGTAGACAACCTTCTAATTCCATTTGGGCTTTGACATTACCATATTAGGCCATCCCTCCCTATGGATACTTTACTCACTCTATTTGGGCTCTGACACCCCATCATCAGGCTACATGGATACCTTCCTTATTCTACTTAGGCTCTGACTCCCCCACATCAGGCAGCCCCCTTCACTCCATGTGGATGCTTCCTCATACACCACAGGCTCTGATGGCCCACGGCCACCTCTCCATGCCCTTCCTATCCTGCTCTGATTATGACTCATCACGGTGGACTTCCCTCTAGTGTAGACACTGTTTCTTGGGTGCCAATACCCTATGTAGGACACCTCTATGTATGGATTCTTTCCTTTACTCGTTTTCTAAGTGACACCCTATGCCAGGCTATACCTCCCTGTGTGATGCCCTCCATAACTGTGTCCTTATTTTGTTTGGGCTCCATAACGATGTACCATGCCTTTGTTACTCAGGGCATAACACTCTGTCCTCCAGACACCTCCTTTGCTCTGCTCGCATCTAATTAATGGCTTTCAGACTGAATTGTCCAAGAATGGGAGTGAACAGAAAGGACACCTATGCATTTTAAAATCTTTGGTGAAGGGAGTGTTCTCTGTGTCTTCCCAGGAGGTGTGGTTAGGGGGTAGCTTCACAGTTTACAAATAGATTTATTCCATTATATCCATTCCCCTGAATCTTTAGACTCCTTCTATAAGATGTCAGAGAAGTTCAGGGATTTTGACTGCAATAACTGTAAGCTGTCATTGAGTCCCAGGCTTTGATAAGCCAATTTAACAGACTGTTACAAAACACCAGAGTGCTTGAGCCAACACTTTAAATTTCAAATTCTGGATAAGTATACCTATGTCAATGAATTCAGACTTGGAGCAGGTGAGAATGTGAGTCTTTAGAGGTACTTTACTTGTCTGTCAACTGCCCCAGGAACATTCACTGAAAGGATTATAAACAGAGAAAATGTGTGTGTGTGTGTGTGTTTGTGTGTTACTGCCTAGTTTTTCAAGAAATGGGGATTGTAGCAACTATACATATTTTATGTTAATTAATTATTTCTTTTTTTCATTCTCCTTTTCTTGCTTCCTTGATGAAGAGTACTTGTTGGGAAAGTCAAGGACACAGTGCGCAGCCATCTCCCAGCCCTTGCCTATCCTCCTCTCTTTCTCCTCATGCTTGTTTGTGTGTAGTTGTTGGTTATGTTTCTACTTCACCAGAGACTACAGGCAGCCAAGAAAGCCATTAAATATTACTTAGTCCCAGCTGCTTGCAAGGGCACAAAGTTTGCTCATTGGCTGAAGCCCTCCCCCCACCCCCCAGTGTATAAAAGCTCAGCACTCAATCAGTGCAGGTGTCCCTTATCTTCAGCATGAGGTGATGCATGTGGGGCTGCCAAACAGTTGGCCTCTCCAGGGGACCAGCTACAATTGGACTTTCATCTCACACCATGCCAGAGAAGTGTGCAGAGCTGCCATCCAATGACCCTGACTTGAGTAATTGACCTCCCCAGGGAGCCAGCCAAGGTGGGATCTTTTCCCCTGTTCTTATGGACCCTTTGTGGTGTGCAAGCAATAAATCTGCCATTTTCTGGGAGTCTCTGTTTTACCTGTGCCTGTGTTCCCATGGTGAACTGTATAGTAACTTGCTCCACAGTACTAGTAGTGGCTAATATTATAATTTAGGTTCCAGATATGAATATAATTGAATCAATATTACTTCATGATGATGTTGTGGCTCACAGAATTTTTTTTACTAATAAAATATTTATTTTAAAAAGAGTTAGTATGTGTTATGTGTAATGTTCCAAGAACATGTGTTCTCAATCCTTTTCCTTGTATTAATTCCAAACCTCCAAGATGAGTATCATTATTTCCATTTTACAGAAGGGCGAAGTAAGACTTAGAAATGTTAGGTAAATTTTTCAATGTCACACTGACCCGACATTTATTTTTTTTTAACTTATTTTGAGGAAACTTTAGATTACATAAATGTTAGGTAAAAATATAGGGGATTCCCATATGTCCCTCTCCCTACCCCTCCCACACTTTCCCACAATAACAACATTCTTCATTAGTGTGGTAAATTTCTTAAAATTGATGAACACATATTGAAGCATTGTGATTAACCATGGATTATAATTTACATTATAGTTTACACTCAGTTCTGCACTATTTTGTAAATTATGACAATATATAAGGGCCTGTATCTGTCACTGCAACATCATGCAGGACAATTCCAATGTCCCAAAAATGATCCCAAATTGCACCTATTTTTCCTTCTCCTTTGCCTCAGAACCTCCAGTGACCATTGCCTTCACATCAATGATAATAGTTCTTCCATTGCTAAAATAGCAGTAAGTTTATAGTAGAATAATAGTAAGTCTGCTTTAGTCCATTGTTCATTCCCCAATCTTGAGGATTCTGGGATGGTGATAACCACTGTGCCTCTAATTGAGAGGAGGCTTAGATAGATGGAACTCTTTTTTTATATACAAAAATATGTTTATTGGAATTAATAACAGTCATTTCGTATGTTGGGAGAATCTTATCTGAGCTTGCTTTGGATATCTCTAGTGCTGTTATATAAAAGGTATTTATGTAAACTTACTTTTTACATCTGAGGTGGGTTCTAGTAAACAGTACCTGTTATTAGAAAAACAGCTTTCTTTTTTATGAGCATTTATTTTTTATATATTTTTTGAAGATACATAGATCACAAAAAATGTTACATTAAAAAATATATGAGGCTCCCACATAACCCACTGCCACCCCCCTCACTCCTCCCACATCAACAACCTCCTTCATCATTGCAGCACATCCATTGCATTTGGTGAATACATCTTGGAGCACTGCTGCACCACATGGATTATAGTTCAAATTGTAGTTTACACTCTCCCCCATTACATCCAGTGGGTTATGGTAGGATATATAATGTCAAGCATCTGCTTGCAGTTGCAGACTCTCTCTGTTCCTTGGGATGGGTGTTGTCCATCATCATCACCTTGTTAGTTGTCCTGAGTGAGTCCAATGAACTGGAGAGTAGGCATTGCAACTCTGCTGAGATTCAGGCCCAACTGGTACATGGACGGACCAAAGATTTAAGTCTCTTGGACATATACCTATTAACTCTAGTACTACCTATAGGTTCAAATAGAAAGGGCAGAAGAATCATGGGTAGGGAAATCCCAGATGAGTCCAACCCTGTCACACTGGGAAGCATAAATTTCAAGGTAAGGTCCACTGGCTGGGTGCCAAACTCCTGGGTGGTCTAGTCTGCCTATGGTGTCTGGATGTGTCTAGAGCCCTCAGGAGCCCTGCTATTTGAGGTGATATTTACTGGTGACTCACAGAATTTTGCATCTTATAGGTTGGAGATGAGACTTCTGTTGAACAAAGGATGAGGATAGCTTTTGAGTGGCAAAAAGAATAAATAGTACTGGTTATTATTCTCTTCTCCTTACCTCCATCCACTTCCCACCCTTTCTAGTCCTGTTTTGTGTCCTAGGAGTTTTACCACTGCAGACTGCGTAGTCTTAGCTTCCTTGCCTGATGGTTTCTAATTATGCTTGATCAAGGGATAGAAATGGTAGGAGATCGGAATGTGGGAGGAGAGAGGGATTAGGATGTTTCTTCCTCACCCCTCCTTGCTCTGGCACTGCATCCTTGGCAGTAGCTGTATCCCTGCACAACTAGAGTACCAAATGGGCAACTCTTCCTCCATAATCCCAACTTTCTCTGGGCTCTGGTAACTCTTTATTTGCTTGACCCCTTGGCTTTAGGGGTGGTAATGATTTCCCACTCTTGCCTCATGATCCCTTGTTTCTTCATGTAACCCTGACCACCCCCTGTGAATAGTATTTGTATAAACTCTCTTCATCTGAACTGTCTGGGGTGAATTATATTCCTGATGAGGTAGTGCTGATAAAGTCTTGCCATATCTTTATCCTTTGCCTTATATCCATGATTTTAAAGAACAATAATGCTGTAAGTGGAAAAGTCCCTCACTTGGGTGTTTTTCTGTACACTGTCTGGGCTGTTCTATAATGCTTGGAGATAAAGCACTTGGGAAATACAAATGACTCACATAGAAAGTATCCCTTTAAAAAAAAAACTTTAAAAATCTACACAAGTAATACATGGTCATCATAGAAAATACAAGAAACCAGAAAGAGGAAAATAAAAATCAACAGTAATCTCTCTCCACAGAAATAGCCACTGTTAACATTTTGGTGTCTGTCCTTTTTAATTATACATGTCTAGTTGTACACTTTTTTGAGACACTAGTTGAGGCATTGCCAGCATGAATTCTTGGGTTTTGGAATTTTAACAACTCCCATCTGTGGTGGTATGGGTGAAGCAGGAAAAATTGAAGAAAATGTAGAAACACAGTGAAAGAGGAAGCAAACTTGGGATTTGGACTGGGGTTTCTGGACTGTCATATTTGATGCACAGTGTGGACCCCACCCGTACTAAGTCCTGCTGCACTGGGCTGGGCCTGTGTGCTCTTTGGGAGGGGCTGCCTTTTCCTGTTCTCACACTCAGAGGAATCTAAGCCAGGAGCATGGGTAAATAAACCACAGTTGCACAGCTGGCTGCCCTGCACAAAGCTCCTTTTGAATAATTGGAAACCTCTAGAGCCTAAGGCAGCCCAGAGAGAGAAGTTAAGAATGAATTAATTCTCCAGCAGCCTTGAAAAGTTTAATCCCAAATTGACTGCAGAATACAAATGTGTTCCCACAGGGAAGCATCTAATCTTAAAACTTCAATCTTTGGAACTGGAGCTTATTTTCTACATGCCAAGGTCATTTTGTTTTCCCTCAGAATCTGAAGAGCCAAAAATTCCTGCTATTTGATTCCTGTATCTCCTCAAAAGAAATGACACTATTATGTATTTGTATAACATCCTGTCCCTATGCCCTGTCTTTGCTTTTCCACTGCCCAATGTTATGCTGACCCCAAGTAATACACCCTTTTGTCATAAAGTTTGTAAATTAGGCTGGGAAAATAGACCTCAGAGAGAGGCAGATATGTACAGAGTATGGACTACAGTGATTAAACTGATTTGGTGTTAATATATTATTGTTCTTTCTGGGGTTCCTTTACCTGATTATTTATTTCACTACTTCAGTGAAGCATCAACTTTCTAGCAATTGCCTTCTCTGCACAGTTAGTGGTAGAAACAGAAGCATGGAATGTTGACATCATCATTTCTGCTTGTCCTGTCTTTTTGTTCTATTATTTTTCAAGTCCCTAGTTTTACCCTAAACAATGGTTTGATTCTGCTTTTTTGAAGATCTAAAGAAAGAGATATCATGTAAAAAATTTGCTACAAGCCAAACATAGCATTTAGAGCAGAGGGACCAAATATTCTTATTTTAAAAAGTCTACTCTTCATTTTAATACTGACAAGAAAATATCTTTTTTTTTGGAAATATTGTTGCACTTTTTTGGTTCATGCTGAAGTGGGATAGTTGTACAGAGCTTTAAGTAGAAAGATATCTGGACAAGGTAGACATTCAATAAACTTATTTACTTAAAATGAATGCCAGAACACAACAAATTTGCTAAAACTTCTTAACTGCCTGTACATCTATTTGCAGTTTATTTTTGTCAGTCTTACTTCTCTTTAGCTATGCAGTAAAAACAGCCTCAATTAGGAGAGCAAGAAGGTTGTGGTAAAAAGAAAATGGCCAGACCATATACTAAAGCATCAGCACAAACTGTCTTTTGTATTTGTGCAACTCTTGATGACAAGTAATTGAGGAATTATAAGGCAGGTACAATACAATTACAATTAGCACTATTCTAATGGAGCATTAAATGCTAGAGCAGTCTCTGATGGTCCTATTAAGAAATAATAAATAAGATCTAATAGAAAAAATAACGTGCATACATTAAGAAATGTTAAACATTTCTTTAATTTTATTGAACCTGTGGCAATCAGGATGCTGAGAATCTACCAAGAAGTCTTGTGAGGTGGGAGCCTGTATCTCCCCTGAAGGACTGGTTGGATGGAAGATATTTTTTAGTGCAAAACAGAATATGTTTGAGTGACATCATCAATTTGGCAATATAAGACTGTTAGAAGTTTGCAATAATTAACAAGCTGTAGCTCAGTTCCCCTTGATATGCATTGAGGACACTTCCCCAAAGATCAAACAAAGAAACCATGTAGAGATGGAAATAATGGGATATAAAGACCTTTACTACCTGCATTTCAAAGGGAGATAAAAACATTTCCTCCCTGCATATCAAAGGAAAACCCACTCCTCTAGCATTCCAAGGAAACCTAACTCCCTAACCCACTACCCTCTAGCCATACAAGGGAAAATTTTCACTTCCAGGGTTTCCTATTGGCCCCTGCATCTCACTCAGACCCTTGACCCCTTCCCACCAACTATCATTTCCCTGCCTAAGAAAGTGCTATATAAATGCAAGTACTCCCCTTCCAGGAGTGGGCTGAAGTCTGTTCTTCAGACCCCCTCCCATGGGAGAGCTTCTCAATTAATTCTCTCCCTGTGGTCGTATCAGTCTCCATGTCCCAGTGAGCACCATTTTTCTCCAACATATGGTGCTGAAATCCTGGACTAGGGTCATGTTGAGACTGATTGACTAGTGAGGAATCTCCCCTCTGCCACAGCTGAATGCCCATCCAACACCAGACATCAAATCTTGGCTGGGTGAGTTAAGGATTTAACACAGGAGGATCCTGCTGTCCCTCTCTCTCTTTTTCCATTGTCCAGGACAACCCACTGGGAAAACCTAGCACTAGGTCAGGATCCTCACCATTCCCTGTGGCCCATGTTGGGCAGTATGCCTGCATCCACATGGGAAGAAACCCCTTGGCTCCGGAGATGTCTGACTCCAAGTATGGCTTCCCATTTCCTTGGAGATATCTGACTGATTCGGGGATGCCTATCTCACTAAGAGATCCTTAGTCCTAGAGATCCGTAGTCACACCCAGGTCACCTAAAATGTGGAATTCAAGTTTGGCTCCCAAAAAACCATGCCTCTGGGCTGTCTCCTTCACAACCTGCTGCAATCAGCTAACAATAGGTTGGCTCAAAGGGAAGGCAATGCAAAACTTTATAAAGTAAAGGACAGAGAGAGACACAAGAGAGGAGATAAAGATGGGACCAGGGGACTTACAGCTTCTGGAACTGAGAGCCTCCACCCTAGTTTCCACATCATATATATTTAGGAACCAACAAGCAGCTGTTTATTATTTATTATAATAAGGGACAGGTGCAACATTTACAATAATAAGGTATAGGTCATACAAAGTTCAAATGCCTCCTTACACAAACATGTTTTTGTGCTGACCAGACTGTGTTCCATCTAGTCAAAGCAAGGTGTTCCTAAGCCTGCACTTTTTGTCTGTTTCATGGAAATGTTTCAACTTCAAATCGTGTTGCTACTGTTTTCCCACAACAATTCCCACTTTTTGTTTTTGCAGTGCAGTGATGATACATTTGGCGATTTCTTGCTGCTCGAAGGGCCTTTTACAATGAACACATATAATGGTTTTGAAGTAAGTGATGGATGAAAGATTTTTAATATTCCAGGAATATAATAAATTTCATTAACATAAGAAAACATTGTACTTTATCAATCACAGTAGATGGCATAGTTTTGTTTTACCCAACTAAACAACATTTAAGAATTGGAGAGAGTAACTGGGACCTTATATCTTGTCCCAATTGTTTACCTATTCCAGGCCCTTAAGATACCATTGTCTCTGATGTTTCTTAGTAGGGTCACTGCCACAGGTTTCTTCTATACAGCTAGATTAATTGCAATCAGTCCAGGGTAGAAAGCCTTGAAGAACTGCAAAAGTCCATTGTTGACCTTTTCACACAGTTTTTGCACTTTTTGTATTCATTCAGGTTTGTTTTACTTTTACAAAACACGTTTTTTCACTGAATACTATCACAATACTTTTACAACTTGCTATATGCATACTAGTTCTGCCCCACATATCTCTATTTTTCTGATTTTATAAAACTAAACATTTTATTTTAAGACAAAATACACCTTAAATTTCAGTTGGCATTCCCACAAACCTTTTACCTTTTCAGTAATTGTTTAACTTTTACATCTTTCATTTTATCCTATTAAAAATGAATTATTCATTTCAAATTAAGCAAGAACTATTTATAAAGAGACTTCTAGTAATTCTATTAATCAAGACTTACAATTATAGAGATTTCATTAACCTTTTAAATTTGGATAATAATATAAGTGCTTATTTAATTTTTTGGCTATGTGAATAGAGCTCTTTCAGAACCTTTTATTTATCAAATTATATCACCATCCAGAGGTATCAAAATATACACTGAGAAGATAAGCTTAACAATTAGAAAAAAGAAAATAAAAAGATAGAATTTAGACACTGAGGAAAAGACGTAAGTAGTTGCCTTGCCAATTTGCATACAGGGCAACACTTATTGCAGTGATGGAAGGCAAAACATCAAAAACAAAGCATTTTTTAATTTTTTGATACCCCAATTTATTTTTACCGTAATTTTTCCAAATTAATATGTATTCTATATCTAACCTTTAAACTCATTGCTATATTCCATTTTACTATTAATGGAACCTGGCAATATATTGGGCTTCACTTTTCAGGAAGTTTTGGATCAGAGAGAGATTCAAAAATGGCAGGGGAGAAATACTGGTGTGGAATGTTACTGACAGGGGAAAAATGGTTGGCAGGGAGTTCTCCAGGGCATATATCCAGGGTACATAAAAATGTTTGGATATTTTCATAATGGATACAATTAAAAACAACTGAGGGAGTGCTGAGTTCCTAGCCAGGGGAGCTCTATCACAGTCCCTAAAGGAACAGCAACAATCCCCCAAGTGCAACAGCAAAGACCAAAAAAGAAGGAAGGCCCAACAATGAGCCCTTGATACTAATGACTATGCTTGTGAGCCTGTGCATCTGAAATAAGAACAAGGCCTAGAGCTGCAGGGTGCCTAAGAGTTACCTCCTGAGAGCCTCGGTGTTGCTCAAATGTGGCCAGTCTTGAAGCCAAGCTCAGCATGTAAATGTGTTGCCTTCCCCACAGCATGGGACATGACTCCCAGGGATGAGCCTCCCTGGTGCTCAGGGATTACTACCAAGTACCAGTTGATGATGTAACTAGAAAATGACCTTGAATAAAGGGTCAACTCGGACCAGCAGAATATCTCAATCTATATATAATACCAGGAGTTAAAAATGCTTTTTGACCTGAATCAAGGGGGAAATGGAAAGGACAAATGAGTTTATATGGCTATGAGTCTCCAAAAAGAGCCGGGAAGTTATCAGAGGGGTTGCCTTTATGCACACCTCAGCAGAGTCCCAGAGAGAGATAAAGTAGATACAACCCCGGGTATTGGTTCTTCTGAGGGCTACAGAGACCCACAGGTTCTATGGTCATGGCAGATGGAGTTCACTGCCATGTCATTTGGCCCTACTTTGGAGTTTGTGTTTCTGTGTGATGGAGCTGGACTCAGATGTGATCTTTGTCCACAAGCCTCTCCTGTTACTTTTACCGGAACTGTAGTTGGTGCTGGCATTTAATATATACCCAGGAGACCTAAATCTCTGGACTGACCATGTGATAGCCAGGCCCTGAGCCTCAACAGACTTCAGCTCCTACACTCTGGTTTATTGGACTTACCCCACTCAGCTAACATGGAGCTGAAGAAGGTAAACTACCACACCATGGAGCCAAGAGTGCCTACATCTGAAAGCAGGAGGATAGCACCCAGCATCCATGTGGAATCTAAGCCCCCTCTTGTTACAGATGTGGAGTGGACACAACCATTCCAAGGTCCACAGGATGGAGGAATAGAGTATGGAGAGAGTGGACTTATTGATAATCTATTCATGAACTATTGTGATTAGTAATAGAAGAAAATGTGGCATTGTTGTGGAGAAAGTGGCCATGGTGGCTGCTGGGGGTAGGGAATGGGAGGAAGAGATGAGATGTGGAGGTGTTTTCAGGACTTGGAGTTGTCCTGGGTGATGCTGTAGGGACAGTTACTGGACATTGTATGTCCTCTCATGGCCCAATGGGTGGAATGTGGTTGAGTGTGGACTATGATGTGGACCATGATGTGGACCATTGACCATGAGGTGCAGCAGTGCTCTGAGATATATTCACCAAATGCAATGAATGTCTCATGATGATGGAAGAGATTGTTGTTATGGGGGGAGGAGTGGGATGAGGGGGGTGGGGTATATGGGGACCTCTTATTTTTTTACTGTAATATTAAAAAAATAAAGACAAAAAACAGAAAAAATAAAAAATAAAAAAATTTTACATTTACTTGAAAAAAGATATACACTGACAATGAACAATCACAAAAAACATTTCAACATCCACTGAAAATTACAACACACACAGTGATTTTGAACAGGCAAACACAAAAGCAGTTCCAAATCTACCATCCTAGAATTAATTTCTTCACTGATTTTAATTTGACTTCCCCAAGCCATATTTGCTTTTTGATGCTGGCTTGAACAAATTCTGTAGTTTAGATACTTTGATGTAAAGCCACTCTAAAAACCACAGCAACTGCAATAAGGGCAATAATGCCTATAATAGCTGCTATTAATACTCCTATAAACATTTTTGCACACTTAAAAACCTTTCATAAGAATAATAGCAAAGCATGCATTTCAGGTAAAGACTCAATCCTGATATAAAATGTGGAGCAGTAATCAGCAATTCTTCCTTTTCCAGCTATTGTTCGGCTTCTTGACTTAGAGCTTTAATTCACCCCCAGGTGGGAGGTGAAGCCGCTCTCTTCTTTGGAATGAGACCCAGCCTTGTAGTTTTCAGCATCAGTCTCTCCCGTCTGCATTGATGTGGGCTATGGGTGGGAGGCTCTTCATCTCTTTGTAGATAACCTAAGCTGTCTGTGACTTGTGGGTGTGGGACGGTAAGAGGCTGCAGTCCTGCCCTTGGTGACCATGGCAACAACTCCAGTCCCAGGGAATAGTTTAGCAATGCAAACTCTATAAACTTTAAATATTCAGGGAAAATGCAAACCAAATGTGCTAAAAGGTTATCTAGAATGTATACGGTCCATGCTAAAAGGTTACCTAGGATGTGGAAGATATATGCTAATTCAAACCTACTGAGCACTGAAACCAAGAACGATTTAGCCCTTACCCTATATAAAAGGAACTTGAAAATCTTGTTCGGGGCTTGGGTTTGAAACAGAAAGCTCCCGAGTCCCACCGGTCATCAATAAACCATTTTTCCTTCTCAAAATCATTCCTGAATCCTGGCCTTTCTATATGCAAATAATTGAACCTCTCTCAACTTCTACAACAGCATGATCAGAGGTTCTGGGTTCCACAGAACTTTTCATCATCTTTTGGCATTCATGATATGGTTTTATTCGATGAGCTGGTGCCCACACAGGACATACTCCATCTTCTGGGAAAATACAAACCCTTTTCCCCAAGTTAACAGCTTCCCTGTTGACCATTCATTGGTCAGTGGATCATTCCACCAAATGAAAAGCTTTTCAGACAGAGTTTGGGTTTGAGTTTTAGAATTACTTTGGGGATGCCTTTCAGCTTCTGTCCCTTCCAGGTTTGTTCCACAGTTAAGAAAATTAAGAGTGAATAATGCTTTGTGTAACTGCACCTGCAGTGTCTTCCTGTCTCCCCCTTTGTTTTTGTAACATGAGTTTAAGGGTTTGATTTGCACGTTTGAAAATAGCTTGCCCTTGGGGGTTATAAGGAAGTCCTGTAGTGTGTGAAATACTCCAAGTACCTAGAAACCTTTTAAGGGAGACACTGGCATAAGCAGGAGCATTATCTATTTTTAGAGACTGGGGAAGTCCCATTACAGCAAAGCAAGCTAACAAATGCTCTTATGTGTAGAGCAGTTTCTCCCATCTGAGCTGTAGCCCAAATGAATCCTGAGCAAGTATCTACAGAGACATGAATATAACATAATTTTCCAAAGGAGGAGATATGAGTTACATCCATTTGCCACAGTGAGTTTTCAGTTAAACCACGGGGGATTTACTCCAGGTTCTGATTGTTTTGGATTATTAAGAATTTGAACAATGTCCCTAGCTTGTGCCGATGTTAAAGGAGAATGAGTTTTGAGGCCAGCTGCATTTATGTGGGTTAGATTGTGGAAATGAATAGCTTCTTGAAAAACAGGTGTGACTAATTTATTATTGCCTTGTGCTAATGGTCCAGGTAAATTTGAATGAGATCGAATGTGAGTGATAAAAAATGGACTCTTTCTATTTCTAATTATCTATTGAAGTTTGTGAAAAAGCTTCTGAAGAAACTGATTTACATTAGGTTTGGTAAGAGCTGTTTCAATCAATTGAGTAAACTGAACGACATACGCTGAGGTTGAAAGGATGTTTATGGACTCTGGTATGTCTTGCAAAGCATTAAGTACTGCTATTAATTCAGCTTGCTGAGCTGAAAATCCAGGAGTAGGAATTTTCATAGTCTTAAACCCAGTGTACCCTGCTGTGCCATTTCCAGACCCATTAGTAAAGATTGTAGGGGCATCAAGTATTGGATGTAACTTAGTTATGCTAGGTAAAATTGATTGAATGCATTTAATGAATTGCAATATATGATTTCTAGGGTAATGATTATCTGTCTGTCCAATATAATCAGCAAAGGCTATTTGCCATTGTAAGTGATTTTGTAGGCAAGCCTCAACTTCCTTGCGCAAAAGTGGAAGAATGTTATGAGAAAGGCCCTGCCCGTGAAGGGCACGAGTGCATTCATGGCCTTTAAGTATAATTTGGGCCATAAAATCTACATAAGGAGATAAAGTCTTACCAACACCGTTAGGTAAAAATATCCATTCTAAAATATGATCTTGTTGCATAAGGGTTCCCGTGGGGGAGTATAAGGAAGGCAAGATAACCAATTGCAGTGGCTGTTCTGGATTAATGCACTCAACTTGGGCACTTTGAATTTTTTTCTCTATGAGTTTTAATTCTTGTTCTGCTTCTCTCATTAGAACTTGGGGGCTGTTTAATTGAGGATCTCCTCATAATAGTGCAAAAAGATTAGACTGTTCATATGTGGAAAAGCCCACTTTGGGCCTTAGCCAATTTATATCTCCTAATAATTTCTGCAGATCATTCAAAGTTTTAATAGAGTCCCTATGAATCTGAACCTTTTGGGGCTTAATTGTAATTCTATAAACAATAGTCCCAAGATAAGAAATGGGAGTAACCTTTTGAATTTTCTCAGGGACAAGTCTTAACCCTGCTGCAGTTAAGCCCTTTTCTAAGGCCTGATATGCTAAAACTAGAGTCTGGGAAAAGGGAGCAGCATACAATATATCATCCATGTAATGTATAATGTAACAAGAAGGAAAAGCCAATCTGACTGGATCCAAAGCTTTAGTCACAAAATTTTGACATATAATAGGGCTATTAAACATTCCTTGAGGAAGATATTTCCATTGAAACCATTTCATGGGCTCTTTGTTATTGAAAGAAGGCACTGAGAATGCACATTTCTCACAGTCTTGGGAAGCCAAAGGTATTGTAAGGAAACAATCCATTAAGTCAATAACAACAAGTGGCCAGCCATGAGGGATCATAGCTGGTGTGAGCAAACCTGGCTGCAGTGCACCCATAGGTTGAATGACTGTGTTTACTGCTTGGAGGTCTGTTAAAAACCTCCAATTGCCTGATTTTTTCTTAATAGGAAACACTGGAGAGTTCCAAGGACTAAAAGATTCTTCAATATGCCCCTTGTCTAATTGTCCCTTAACTAATTTATGACATGCCTCCAATTTGTCTTGAGTTAATGGCCACTGTTCAACCCAAACTGGAGAAGTTGTAGTCCACTTGAGAGGGAGGAGTTTGGGTGATCCAAGGAGGCTAGCCTGAGCAGTGGTCATTATGGCACAATTACCATGAGCTGTGGGATCAACTGTTTTAACAATTCCCTAGTGGAATTTTATAGGGGAGTGCTGGGATTGCTCTGCTGAACCGGGAAAACCCCCTTTTGGAATGGGGCTAGGGGTGGGCCCCACTGGAAGTTTCCTGACAAGGGAGCGCCATTCTTATGGTAATTAGACCAACATTGGTAGCCGTGATTTCCTTTACCACAGTGGGGGCACAGCTCAAATGGTTTTGTTGTAGCCCCACGATATTGATCACACTCAAACTCAGGATTGGAAGCCAATTAGAGAGCTTTTATTAGCCGCTCGGTGACTGCCTCTACCTGCGCAGAGGGGAGAGCCGTCCCGAGTCTAAGGGAAGAGGTGGTTTTATATAGCCTTTTAGGAGGGGGGTCTACTAGTAAGCGAGTAAGCAAGCAGGCACAGAAGTGGAACACTGCAGTTAGCTGAAGATAGCGTATCTATTTTTTCTTTTTTAAAAAGCCCTTCCTTGTGAGCAGTCCCATGTTATTTATTGGTTCCTTTCTTGTGAGCAGCCCCATGTTATGTATACGTACCTTTCTTGGGAGCAGCCCCATGTTATTTATTGGTACTTTTCTTGGGAGCAGCCCTATGTTATTTATTTATCTGAAGGCACTTGCAATTCCTATTTCTTAATGTAGTTCTATTCCTATTTTCCCAATGTGGCCTTACCCTTACAATTTCCAAGCCAAAATATTCTGTCCAGGTGGCATTGTTTTTCTCTCAGACCTTTTCCGACAGCCTTTTCTTATGTGACCAGTTTTTCCACAATTGAAACATTTTCCAGAGAACCTCTTGTTAATTTTCATTCCTGCCATAGCCTGAGCCATCATTGTAGCACAGTGGAACTCCATCTCTACATCCTGTCACAATTTAATATATCCAGTCAAATCCACTTTACCTTTCATAATCCCAATAGCTTTCTGACAATCCTGATTGGCATTTTCATAAGCCATTAGCTGCAAAATAGTATCAGCAGCTTCTAGATTATTGACCTATTTTTTTACAGCCTCTTGTAACTGAGCTAGGTCCTTGTAATATTTTTTTCAAATGACACCAGAGGCTGACCTTTAGCCTCAATTTTTTCCCAGGCCCTTAAGCAACAATGACTAACCTGTGCAATGGCTTGTTAATTGCAGATCTACTCCCACCCAATTCACCACCCCCACTAACTAATCCAAGGAAATGGGGACATTATGGGCTCTACTGTGAGCATCCTGAGTCCCTGCATGATCTGTCCACCAGGTTTTTAATTGTAAAAATTCTCCAGGCCCTAGGATGATGCATGCCAATGTACACCAGTCACCTGGGATCAGCCCAGAGCCTTCAGCAAGTGCCTGCACCATTCCACAGGTAAAAGGAGATTTTGGACCATATTGTTGCATGGCTGCTTTTAACTCTTTCAAAATTTTAAATGGGAAAGGTTCATGGGTGAACTCAAACTCCATTTGGGTTTTGAGGATCTACTCCAGGAGCTATTCTTTCTCATATATTAACTGGAAAGGACATTTGAAATGCCTCCAAATCACCCTCCCTTCTAGCCTGTAAGACTCCCTGTTGTAAAGCTGACAACTTTGGCTGAGAATCTCCAGATATGGGAGGGGGAGGAGGTGTCAGTGGAGGGGAAAATGATTTTCTAAAGTCAGTTAATGAAGGGGCTGAAGGCAAACAACTTTAGATTTGTTACCATCAAAAGATTCAATGGGAGGAATTTCCTCACATTCTTTATCTTCATCCTTTTCTGTTTACAAAGGCTCCAAAACAGATTTAATTATGATCAAAGTGGGCCAAATAGTAGCAGGGAGTGGAACATCTTGTACAAGTAATTTTTCTAACTCTTTTCCTACTTTTCTGCAGTCTCCTAATTCTAAACTTCCTATTGTTAGGAATCATGAGCAATATTTTTCTATAACCTGTAAGAGTTCTAAAATACAAGATTCAGTGACCTAAGCACCTCCAGCTTTGAGGAGTTGTTTCAAAAGACAGAAATATGGGCAATAGTTTGTTGAACTGCCTCGGTTTCCCATCGTAACCCTGCAAAAACACTCAAGAATGTCCTTACTTACCAAGGACTTGGAAGGCTTTCTATACTACTCAGGGCTTTATGCCGTTACAGCACCTTTTAGTTTCACTCCAAGCGAGCCTTCTTTTGGGCCCCATGTTGGATGCCAGTTGCTGCAATCAGCTCACAATAGGTTGGTTGAAGGGAAGGCAATACAAAACTTTACAAAATAAAGGACAGAGAGAGACACAAGAGAAGATATAAAGACGGGACCAGAGGACTCACAGCTTCTGGAACTGAGAGCCTCCACTCTAGTTTCCACATTAATATATCAAATAGTATATATTTAGGAACCAACAAACAGTTGTTTGTTATTTATTATAATGAGGGACAGGTACAACATTTACAATAATAAGGTATAGGTCATACAAAGTTCAAATGCCTCCTTACACAAACCTGTTTTTGTGCTGACCAGACGGTGTTCCATCTAGTCAAGGCCAGGTGTTCTTAAGCCTGCACTTTTTGTCTGCATTATGGAAATGTTTCAACTTCAAAACATGTTCCTACTGTTTTCCCACAACAACCACCTTAAAACTCTGTACATAAAAAGAGACATCAGACCCCAAACTCTTCAAACTCTGTGTGGTTGCAATACCAATTGGACAATGAAAGTCAATTGTGAAAAAGCGCACTTTTAATTCTCAAGTTCTCCAAGACTTAAAGAACTTTATCCAGAGCAGCAGTAGACATGCAAGATTCCTTATGCTCAGGCCTTCTCTCATCTTTGTATGTGCCCCTCTTTCTGTCAATCCTATTCTTCTTTTACAACAAAAACCTCTTCAAAAGCTTTCTTCTTCTTCCTTCCTAACCCCTAAATCTCCCCAAACCTCGACTTTGATTCAACTGATCAGATTCTCCCTGCACTTCATCCATATATTCCTCAGAAATCACATCCATCCCCACCTTCCACATTCCCTAACTACACTTCTTCCCCCTCTGGTCCTCACTGCCTTCCACCCCAACTTTTTCCCTTCCTCATACAGGTGCTGGAGCTGGGGCTCACCTCCCCCCCCCCACCCCTCCTTGCTTCTGTACACAGAAAACTCTTCTTCCAACTCAGATCTCTTCAATTGCATCCCTACTCCACTGCTGTATGCCTCATCAGCACCCCAAATTACTCCATCCTCCCCCAGTGCCCCTTCATCTCCCTGTAAACATGCTCCATTCTACCCACCCACCACCCACTCTCAAGCCCAACTCCTCATTCTCCAGGCTCCTTCTGCAGCTCCTGTCCTCCCTCTCCAGGAAGTGGCTGAGGTAGAAAACATATCCCCTTCTCAATCTGATCACTCCCAAATCAAACACCTTCTCAGATCCTATTCCTCTGATCCCTCACAACTTAACAATACCCAGCTGTCCCTAATAAACTTCCTTAACTTACAATTGCTTGCCTCTTACAAGTAAGCTTTCCGCTGACTTCTAAGTCTATGTATATTCCTAGAAGGCAATAATCCAAAATATATGTGGTAAATATCTGTCTATCTAAACTGTTAAAGTTTAACTGTATCATGTCCAAATATTCCTAACTGTTGCTGATTACTAGTAAAAGTGTTTCCAAAAACAAGGTTGCATATTACAAGCAACACTGATTCCAAAAAATATATATTTTTAAGGCAGCAAAAATAGCCATACCAAATGAGTAAGAACTGTAAGTCAAATTAATAAACTTTGTTTCTCTGTGTGTCATAACTCTTTTTGTGTTTGTCTGTTTATTCAGTGCCAGTGTATATTTTAATACCTCCAGATGGTAATATTCATTTCTACAAGAAATTATTCAAATGGCCAAAAATTAAACACTTATATTAATAAATAGATATGAGTGATAAAAATTATAAGCCTTAACATATAAAATTGCTACAAATCTCTTCATGACAAATGGTTTGTGCCTAAATTAAAAAGAAGTTTATTTTTCTTCACAGAATAAACTGTAAGATATTGAAAGAAGTGTAAAGTTTGTAGGAGTGCTGACTGAAATTTGATAAATTTGTTCAAGAAATGTGTTTTGTCCTAAGGTAAGATGGCTGGTTTTTATAAAATCAGAATGGAAGTATGTAAGACAAAACTTGAACACATATGGCAAGTTGTAGAAGGTATTGTGGTAGCATTGAGTAAGGGAATGTGCAGTGCTAATACATGCAAGGAGTGCTGTGCCACCCAGGGGTGTCCCCTGCATAGGGGAGCTCCATGCACAAGAAGTGTGCCCCATAAGGAGAGTCACCCAGTGCAAAAGAAATTTCAGCCTGCGCAGGAATGGTGCCACACACACATAGAGCTGACACAGCAAGATGATGCAACAAAAAGAGACACAGATTCCCGTGCCGCTGACAATAGCAGAAGCGGACAAAAAGAACATGCAGCAAATGGACACAGAGAACAGACATCTGAGGCGGTGGGGGGGAGGGAAAGAGAAATAAATAAATATACATCTTAAAAAAATAAATTACAAGTTAAAGTGCCACCTGCTCCAAGCCCCTAAAGGGAAGTAATAGTAATTTGTTGTTGCCTGCACTTCAAACTATATAAACGGGGAAAATATGGTCATTTTGATCACCATAACTGGTCTATGCAGCTCTGTTGTTTGGGAATCTTAAATCCATAAAAATCATTCAAAAACAGTTATGAAACCACAAATTCATACTCTAAAGTCTCTTATTCCAGTTAAAACTTTTTGTGTTTAAGCCCTTCAAATCATGTAATTTCACTGCCAAATATTAATGCCATTAATGTTTAATGCCAAATGTATAATCTTATTATTCCTTCTCCTCAGACTCCTAGAGGCAGTAACCCCACAGCCCACCCTAAATTTCCTGATTAATTTCTATTACCACAATTATAACTCATTCTACTCCTATCAGCAGGTCCATACATCTTCCATGCAATAACTAAGTTTATCCAGACAGCTATCCAAAATGTCACCCATAATCATGTACATGATCTTCTCCTGCTGCAAAAATGTAGTGCCAGCTGCTGAGCCAGAAGCCAAAATATCTCAGTGTCAAAATAAAAACAATAACTGACTCACACAGTGCTTTCCTGCTCTCCCTCTCCACCCAACCACATCCAAAAGTGTTGAAATTTTTAAGTTTCCCCTGCCCCAATAACAGATAACAAAAAACCCCAAACCCCTACCCCTACCTCTAATCCAACAGGATGTACTAAGAACCTGTGCAATCATAAATGAAACTTGTTTTTACATTAATAGAACTAGTAAAGTAGAAAAAAATCTTGAAGTCTTAAAAACAAACATAGAATCACTTAGAGGTCCCAAGACAACAGCTACAGAATTTGATCATGGGTTCAGGAGGTGGGGCAATATGGCATCTGAGTGAGTAGACCTCACACTTTCTCTTGCAAAGAGGTGGTCAAGTGGGGTTGGAGTCTTGCCGAAGCAGGTTGTTTTGGGGGCTTGCAAGGCAGGAGGTGTGTGGATGTCGATTTGGAGAGACAGTGACAGAGGCCCTTTTTTCTTTCTCTTTTTCTTTTTCTTGCTTGAATCCCCCTGCCTTTTGCCTCTTTCTTTCTTTCTTTCTTTCTTTCTTTCTTTCTTTCTTTCTTTCTTTCTTTCTTTCTTTCTTTCTTTCTTTCTTTCTTTCTTCTTTCTTTCTTTCTTTCTTTCTCTTTCTTTCCTTCTTTCCTTTATTCTTTCTTTCTTTTTCTTTCTTTCATAATTTCTTTCTTTCCTTTCCTTCTTTCTTGCTCTTCTTTTTTATTGTTTTTACATTAGGTGCTGCAGGGAGCACTTCATATTTGGGGTATTTACTCATCGTCATTTCCTCTTTTCTGTGTTTATTGATTTTGGCCACCAACACTATTCCCTTTCCTCTACATCTTTCTCTCCTCCATCATTTATTGTTTCTCTTACATTACACCTCTTTTTGTTTGACCCCTATTTTTCTGAATTTTTATTTCTAATACTTTTGTTCTGTTTTCTATCTTATGTTCACTATTAATATTATTGTCCTTTCTTTTTTCTTTCCCTCTCTCCTGAACACACTGGCCTTTTAATTCATACTATATTCTTCTCCATATTCAGTTTACGGTCTCATTGCAGATACTCTACTTTTCTTCCTGTATATCTTTACATACCTTACATGTGTCTAATATCCATTCTCCTAGATCTCACATGGTTCCTCTGTTCATATTTACTACCAATACTAATATTATCCATTTTCCTTTATTAATCCTTTTGCTTTCTCTGGCCCTAATATTTTCCTTCAAGTGAACTTAGCCAACAACAAGGAAATAGAATAAGAAGAACAAAGTGACAAAGAGAAGACTTAACACATATGCAAAAACAACAATTAATTAAACTCCAAGTAGACAAAGAAGCTAAGCAACCGATTAAACCCATCAAGATAAAATGATGACCAGACAGCAACAAAAAACTACAAACCAAACCAATAATCAGGAGGACATGCCCAAATCCAATGAACAAACTAAAAACCAGGAAAAAGAACAGAAAATCGAGCAAGTAATTAAAGCTCTCAAAACATGTTTGGGACCAATTTGATGAAGTGAATGAAGAGATTAAGAATAGGAAGAAAACAATTGGAGAGAATACAGAAGAAATTGTAATCATATACAAAAAGATAACAGATATGATGGTGATGAACAGCACATTTCAAGAAATCAAAAATACATTCTCAGCAAATAACAGTAGATTTGAAGAGGCAGAGGAAAGAATTAGTGATGTGGAAGACAGTACATCTGAAATCAAACAGTAGAACTGGTCGATAAAAAGAAAAAATGAAGCAGGTCCTTAGGGAGCTGAATAACAATGCAACACAAAAACATAAACATTATAGGAATCACAGAAGAAGAAGAGAAAATAAAGGGGACAGAAGGGGTGTTGGAGGAAATAATGGCTGAAAACTTCCCAAACCTATTGAGGGAGATGGGTGTACATCTCCAGGAAGCACAACACACCCCAAATAGCATAAATTCCAACAGATCTACACCAAGACATATACTTGTCAAATTATCCAATGCTCAAGACAAAGAGAAAATACTAAAAGCAGCAAGAGAAAAGAGAAGCATCACATACAAAGGAGGCTCCATAAGATTAAATACAGATTTCTCATCTGAAACCATGGAGGCAAGAACGCAGTGGTATGATATAGTCAAGGTACTAAAAGAAAAAAATTTCCAACCAAGAATACTCTATCCAGCAAAGTTAGCATTCAAAAATGATAGAGAGTTCAAAATATTCACAGATAAACAGAAACTAAGAGAGTATGCCAACAAGAACCTGCCTTTCAAGAAATACTAAAGGGAGTTCTGCAGGAAGAAAGAACAAAACAAGAGGACAGAGTTGGAGGAGAGAGAAAGAACAACTAAAAGACAAAAACAGAAAAAGAAAATCAAACCAAACATGACAAACACAAATCCAAAGAAAATATAGCTAATATAAATAATTCCTTGAAAGTAATAACCCTGAATGTCAATGGATTAAACTCTCCTGTCAAGAGACTCAGACTGGAAGATTGGATAAGGAAATATGACCCATCTATATGCTGTCTACAAGAAACACATCTTAGACCCAGGGATTCAAGGAGGTTGAAAGTGAATGCTGGAAAACAATCTTACAAGCAAACAATAACCAAAAAAGGCAGGAGTAGCTATATTACTATCAGACAAAATAGACTTTAAATGCAAAACAATTGTGAGAGAAAAAGATGTACACTACATATTTGTGAAAGGGATATTCTTTCAAGAAGAAAGAATGATCATAAACATTTATGCTCCTAACAACAGTGCCTCCAAATATGTGAGCCAAACACTGGAAAAACAAAGTGAAGGAATAGATGCCTCTACAATTATAGTGGGAGACTTTAATACACCACTATCAAGTTTGGACAGAACATCTCAAAAGAGAATGAATAAAGAAACAAAGACTTTGAATACAGGGAAGAGGACATGGTCCAGTGGTTAGGGCATCCATCTACCACAAGGGAGGTCTGTGGTTCAAATCCTAGGCCTCCTTGACCCATATAGAGCTGGCCCATGTGCAGTGCTGATGCACACAAGGAGTGCCGTGCCACGTAGGGGTGTCCCCTGCATAGGGGAGCCCCACACACAAGGAGTGCACCCCATAAGGAGAGCCGCCCAGTGTGAAAGAAAGTGCAGCCTGCCCAAGAATGGTGCCACACACAGAGAGATGACACAACAAGATGGCACAACAAAAAGAAACACAGACTCCCATGCTGCTGACAACAACAGAAGTAGACAAAAAAGAAGATGCAGCAAATAGACACAGAGAACAGACTATGGGGAGGGGGAGAGAAATAAATAAATAAATCTTAAAAAAAAAAGACTTTGAACAATGTATTAAAGGAGCTAGACCCAATAGACATATATAGAACATTACACCTAATTACAGCAGAATATACATTGTTCTCAAGTGCACATGGATCATTCTCCAAGATAGACCATATGCTAGGCCACAAAAAATGTCTCAACGAATTCAGAAAGATAGAAATCATAAAAATAATTTCTCTGACCACAGTGGAATGAAGCTGGAAATCTGAAAGAGCCAGAGACCCAGATTTGGCACCAACATTTGGAAGTTAAATAACACAATTTTAGGAAAACAGTTGGTTAAGGAGGAAATCTCAAAAGAAATCAATAACTACCTTGAAACTAATGAAAATGATAACAGAACATATCCAAACTTATGGGATGCAGCAAAAGCTTCACTGAGAGGGAAATTCATAGCCATAAATTCATACATCAAAAAAGAAGAAAGAACTATAATTGAAGAGCTAACTGCACACTTGGAGGAATTAGTAAAAACAACAACAAACTAACCCTAAAAGAAGAAGAAAGAAAGAAATAACAAAGATCAGAGCAGAACTAAATGAAATAGAAAATAAGAAAGCACTTGAAAAAAATTAAAAAAACTAAGAACTGTTTCTTTGAGAAGATCAATAAAACTGACAAACCTTTAGCTAGACTAACAAAGAAAAAAAGAGAGAAGATGCAAATATGCAAAATAAGAAATGAGAAAGGAGATACCACCACTGACCCCACAGAAATAAAGACTATCTTAAGATAATATTTTGAAAAAATGTATCCCAAGAAAAATGACAATTTAGAAGAAATGGACAAATTCCTAGAAACACATAAGCAGCCTACATTGACAAAAGAAGAAGTTGATGATCTCAACAAAACAATCACAAGTGAAGAGATAAAATCAGTCATTAAAAACCTCCCTGCTAAGAAGAGCCTTGGGCCAGATGGCTTCACAGTTGAATTCTACCAAACATTCCAGAAAGAGCTAACACTAACCTTGCTTAAAATCTTCAAAAAAAGTCAAAACAGAAGGAACATTGCCTAACTCATTCTATGATGCCAACATTACTCTAGTTCCAAAGCGAAACAAAGACCCCACAAGAAAGGAAAATTACAGACCAATCTCCCTAATGAACCTAAATGCAAAAATCCTCAGCAAAATACTTGCTAACCATACTAACAACACATTAAACAAATTACACATCATGACCAAGTGGGATTCATTCTTGGTATGCAAGGATGGTTCAACATAAGAAAATCAATTAATATAATACACCATATAAACAGATTGAAGAAAAAAATCACTCTATCATATCTATAGATGCAGAAAAAGCATTTGACACAATAGGGCATGCTTTCTATAAAAACACTGCAAAAGATCAGAATAGAAGGAAACTTTGTGAACATGATAAAGAGTTTATATGAAAAACCCACAGCTAACATCATTTACAATGGTGAAATCCTAAAATCTTTCCCTCTAACATCAGGAACAAGACAAGAATGCCCACTATCAGACCTGCTATTTAACATAGTCTTAGAGGTACTTGCTTGAGCACCGAGGCAAGAACCAGACATAAAAGGCATCCAAATTGGAAAGGAAGAAGTAAAAATTTCACTATTTACAGTGATATGATCCTGTACATAGAAAACACTGAGAAGTCTACAACAAAGCTTCTAGAAATTATAAATGAGTTCAGTAAAGTTGCAGGTTACAATATCAATGCGCAAAAATCATTAGCATTTCTGTACACCAATAATGAGCACAATGAGGAAGAATTCAGGAATCAAATACAATTCATAATAGTAAATTTAAAAAATCAAATCCCTTGGAATAAATTTAACAAAAGATGCAAAAGAATTAGTCACAGAAAACTACACAACACTGTTCAAGGAAATCAGAGAAGACCTAAAATAAATGGAAGAATATTCCCTGTTCATGGATAGGAAGACTAAATATTAAGATGTTGATCCTACCAAAACTAAACTACAGATTCAATGCAATTCCAATAAAAATCAACACAGCATTCTTTAATGAATTAGAGAATCTAGCTATGGAATTTATTTGGAAAGGGAAGAGGCCCCAAATAGCCAAAGACATATTGACAAAGAAAAATGAAATTGGAGGAATCACACTACCTGACTTCAAAACATACTACAAAGCTACAGTAGTGAAAATGGCATGGTATTGGCACAAGTATAGACAAGCTGACCAATGGATCTGAATTGAGAGTTCTGATATAGATCCATATATATACTGCCACACGGTATTTGACAAGGCTATCAAACCATCTCAAGTGGGAGAGAGTGGCCTCTTCAACAAATGGTGCCTGGAGAACTGGATATCCATATGTAAAAGAATGAAAGAGTATTACCAACTCACATCTTCTACAAAAATCAACTCAAGATGGATCAAAGATCTAAATATAAGAGCCATGACCGTAAAGACCTTGGAAAGCAATGTAGGAAAGCATCTACAGGACCTTGTAATAGGAAACGGCTTCATAAAATTCACCCTAAAGGCACAAGCAGCAAAAGAACAAATAGATAAATGGGACTCCCTCAAAATTAAAGTCTTCTGCACCTCAAAGGAGTTTGTCAAGAAAGTGAAAAGAAAAACTACACAATGGGAGAAAATATTTGGTAATCATATATCTGATAGGAGACTTATATCCTGGATATATAAATAACTCCTATATCTTGAAAATAAAAAGACAAACACCCCATTTTAAAAATGGGAAGAAGATATGAACAGACACCTCTCCAAAGAAGGTATACAAATGACTTAAAAAAACACATGAAAAAATGCTCAAAATCACTAGCAATTAGGGAAATGCAAATCAAAACAACAATGAGATACCATCTTACTCCCATTGACTGGCAGCTATCAAAAAATCAGAAGACTGCAATTGTTTGAGAAGATGTGGAAAAATGGGAACACTCATCCATTGCTGGTGGGAATGCAGAAAGATCCAGCCATTCTGGAAGACAGTTTGGCGGTTTCTCAAAAAAACTGGCTATAGATTTGCCATATGGCCCAGCAATTCCACTGATGAGTATATACCCAGAAGAACTGAAAACAAGGACACAAACTGATATATGCACACCAGTGTTCATAGCAGCACTAGTCACTATTGCCAAAAGTTGGAATCAACCCATACGTCCATCAACAGATGAATGGATAAATATAATGTGGTATATACATACAATGGAATACTGCTAAGCTATAAGAACAAATACAGTACAAACACATGTGATAACATGGATCAATCTTGAGAACCTTATGTGGAGTGAAACAACCCAGGCATTGAAGGACAAATACTACATGACCTCTCTATATGCAATAAGAAAACCAAGCTGTCTCAGAGAGCTAGAGACTGGATGATAAACTTAAAGGAAGTTGGGGTTTAGAGGAAGGTTGCGAGCTGACAGCCACATGCATAAAATCTATGATAAGCTGGAGGTAATTATTTGTACAGGGAAGTGATAAAATGGAATACTTTTGGGTGGGGCTTTGTGGGCTTGAGGAGGGTAGGGATGGGAGGATGGGTCAGATGGCTCAGGAAACTGGGGGGAGGGTGCGAAGAACATTTGAACATAGGAGATTGTCAGGTATGTGTTTGAAATTATAATGTAGAGAAAACTCTTTAGAAAATATAATGTGGAAGGTTACCTGTTTAAGATGTTTAAGGGGGGGCATCTGACACAGGGCAAGCTTCTAGGGAGTGTGTGATTGCTAAATTTGTCATAGTGGTTTATATAATTGAATAGAGACCCATACAATGTGAATGAAGTATACCGACATCCTGGGGAAGACTGATGTTCTCAAACAGAGGGAATTGTATCTCTTGAGAGAATTGGTGGCTCCCAATGGGTTAGGGCAGTCAAGTACGTCAAGCCCTCAACATTGTTTCAACTATCTCTTAATATGGTCCTTCAAGTAATAAGGATTGATTTGTCATGGTGGGCTCCTGACAAGAGAGGGAAAAGGTGTTGAATACATGGAATCAGTGTAACTGTGGGGCAATGGAAGTGTTTCACAAGATCATGCAATGATACACATAGAACATACTAAATTACACCAAAAGTGTATAAAAGTCTATAGGCTAAATTGTAAACCATAATATAAAACATAAGGTAAAAATTAGAAAATTGTATAGTCTAAAATGTAAACCATAATGTAAACCAAAATGGAACCATGTTTGAAAGCTATTGTTTCAATATCTGCACATCAGCTGCAGCAAATATAATATGAACATGTAGAAAGATCATTGCTTGGGAACGGTGAAAGTGATGTTGGATATGTGGGAGTACCATATATTGTATATGTGAATTACTTTGATCTAAAACTCATGTGAAGACAAACTTAATAATTAGAAAAAACAAAGAAAGGATGTAGACACTGAGGAAGAAATGGAAGAAATTGCCTTGCCACTGTACATACATGGCAACACCTATAGCAGTGATGAAAGGCAAACTTTTTCATTTTTTTCATTTTTTGATACCCCAATTTATTTTTCCTTTATTTAATTTTTCTAAATTTCTATGTATTCTATATCTAACCTTTAAACCCATCACTATATTTTATTTTATTCTTAATGGAACCTGGCAATATATTGGTCATCCTTTTTGAAGAAGTTTTGGACCACAGAGAGATTCAACTATGGCAGGGGAGGAGCATTCATTTGGCGTGTTTTTGGTGGGACCACATGGTTGGGAGGGAGTTCTCTAGGGCATGTATACAGAGTACATAGAATGGTTTGGATATTTTCATAGTGGTTTCTGTTGGAAAAGACAGATGAGAGAGTGCTGAGTTCCTGGCCAGGGGAGCTCTATCACATTTCCCAATGGAACAGCAACAGTCCCCAAATTTCAATGGCAAAGACCAAAAAAGATGGATGGTCCATTGATGATCCCTTGATACTTATGGCTACAATTATGAGCCTGTGTGCCTGAAATATTAACTAGGCTGAGAGCTGTGGGGTGCCTAAGAGTTACCTCCTGAGAGCCTCCATGTTGCTCAAATGTGGCCACTCTAAGCCAATCTCAGCATGTAGATGCATTGCCTTCCCCCAAAGTAGAACATGACTCCCAGGAACAAGCCTCCCTGGTGCCTAGGGATTACTACCAAGTAGCAGCTGATGAAGTAACTAAAAAAACCTTGAATAAAGTGGTCAACTCAGACTGGCAGAATATCTCAGCCTAGATGTAATATCAGGTGTTAAAAACTGCTTTTTGACTCAATAAAATGGGGAAATGGAAAGGACAGGTGAGTTTATATGGCTATGAGTTTCCAAATAAGAGTTGGGAGGTCATCAGAGGGCTGATGCTTATGCATGCCTCAGCAGGATACCAGAGCCAGCCAAGGTAGATGGAAACCCAGGTGCTGGTTCTCCTGAGGGCTGCAGAGACCCACAGGTTCTATGGTTATAGCAGATGGCTCTAGAGTTCAGGACCATGTCCGTTGGCTCTACTTTGGAGTTTGTGTTCCTGAGTGTGATGAAGTTGGACTCAGATATGACCTTTCTGTACATGCCTCTTCTGTTACTTTTACCAGACCTGTTGTTGGTATTTGGGTTGGTGTATACTCAGGAGACCTGAATCTCTGGACAGTCCATGTGACGGGCAGGCCCTGGGCCTCAGCAGACTTGTGACTCCTACCCTCTTGTTTGTTGGACTTACCCTGGCCAGTTGACAGGGAGGTGAAGAAGATTAACCACCACACCAGGGAGCCAAGAGTGTGTACAGCTGCAAGCCGGAGAATTGCATCCATTATCCATGTGGAATCTAAGGCCCCTCTTAATGTAGAGGGGGACTGGGCATAACCATCCCAGGGTCCCTAGGATGGAGGAATAGAGTATAAATTAGAGTGGACTTACTGTTGTTCTGCTGGGGAACTATTGTGATTAGCAAGGGAAGAAATTGTAATAGTGATATGGAGAGGCTGGTCACGGTGACTGCTGATGGTAGGGAGATGGAAGAATAGATATGGTGTGGGGGTATTTTCAGGATTTGGTGTTGTCCTGGGTGGTGCTGCAGGGACAGATGTGGGACATAGTGTGTCCTGCCATAGCCCACTGGGTGGACTGGGGGAGAGTGTGGACTTCAATTGTGGACCACTGTCCATGTGGTGCAGCAGTGCTCCAGAATGTATTCTCCAGGTGCTGTGGATGTGCCACAATGATGGAAGAGGTTGTTGATGTGGGAGGGCTTGGGTGGGTGGGATGTGGTGTATATGGGGATCTCATATTTTTTGGACATAACATTTAAAAGAAAATAAAAAAGAAATACAATATCTAAAAAAAAATAACTCAATTTTAAAAAATTAAAAAAGAAATCAATCATGGATATCCTCATTTCTCTTTTTTATTCCCCTCACCCCTAAAATCAATCATTTTACCCATTATAACACCGTTACTAATAGTATTGCTGCTGCTTCTTTTTAGTCATTGTCTCTTACAGCTTCTTGTCTGATTCATACACCGAATCATATAGTCAACAACCCAAGAATATGTAAATGGCATCTTTCTTCTGTATGAACAACAATATCAACCCCTGCAGGACCTGAAACCACATCCCACTGTACAGGATGTAAGGGAACTTCTTTTCTCTGCTCCTTGACAGCAGGAAGTAGCCAGATTGAGCTGATGCCCCAAATCTCCTCACTCTCCCATTCTGCCCAGTACTGTATACCCCAAAACCCAGGTCCCCCAAGATATATATGTAAACAAAGAGTTAGGAATGTTAGAGGTTTGCAATAATTAACATTATTATTGTGCCCCAATAAACAGGATCCATGTGCACATGGGCCATTCTCCAGGATAGACCACATGTTGTGTCCCAAAGCCAGTCTCAATAACTTTAAAAGATTGAAATTATACAAAGCATCTTCTCTGTCCATAATGGAATGAAGCTGGAAATCAATAACAGGCAGAGATAGAATAGACAAATCTGTAAATCTCTAGTGACAGTGAGTAGATTAGTGGTTGTCTATGATGAGGTTGGGGTGAGGGTGTTGGGGGTGATAGCTAAAGGGTATGGTATTTCTTTTTAGAGTAATGAAAAATTCCTCAAATTTATTGTGGTGATGGTTAAATAACTCTGTAGATATTTTAAAAAACATTGAATTATGCACTTTAAATGACTGAATTGTATGATAAATGAGTTATATCTCAATAAAGCTCTTAAAAATAGGTAGAGAACTGGAAAATTCACAAATATAAAGAAGTTAAATAACACACTCTTAAACAATCAGTGGGTCAAAGTAGAAATTGCAAGGGATATAAGTAAATATTTTTTGAGATGAGTGAAAATGAGAACACAGAGCATAAAAGTTTATGGGATGAATGAAGTCAGTGCTGAGAGGCTAATTTATAGCCCTAAATGTCCACATTAAAAAAGAAGAAAGACTTGGGAAGTGGGTGTAACTCAGTAGTTGAGTGCCTGCTTTGCATGTATGAGGTCCTGGGCTCAATACCTGGTACCTACTTTTTAAAAAATGCTAAAATCAAGACCTAATTGCACACCTGGAGGAACTAGAAAAAGAACAGAAAATTGATCTTGAATCAAGCAGAAGGAAAGAAAACAAATATTAGAGTGGAAATAAATGAAATTGAGACTACAAAAACAATAGAATTAACAAAACCAAAAGTTGGTTCTTCAAGAAGATCAACAATATTGACAAACCCTTAGCTAGACTGAGAATAAAATCATAAATAAAAAAGAAATGAGATAGGGAACATTACTTCAGGTGTCACAGAAATAAAAAGTACATAAGAGGATATTATGAACAACTGTATGCCAAGAAGTTAGACAATCTAGATGAAATGGACATTCTAGAAACTCGCGAGTAACATACACTGACTTCCACAGAACAATTACAAGAAAAAAAGATTGACTCAGTCATCAAAATCCTCCCAACAAAGAATAGCGCAAGACCGATGGCTTCACAATTCAATTCTACCAATCACTCAAAGAATTAACACCAATCCTGCTCAAACTCTTCCAAGATATTGACTAGGTGAGAGACCACTTCCTCATTCATTCTATGAGGTCAGCATCACCCTAATACCAAAGCCAGATAAAGATAATATTTAAAAAAGATAATTATAGACCAATTTCTCATATGACAATTGATTCCAAAATCCTGAACTAAATACTAGCAAATTGAATCCAACTGCATATTAAAAGAATTATACAGCATAATCGAGTAGGTTTTGTTCCAGGTATGGAAGGGTGGTTCAAAATAAGAAAATAAATTAATGTAATACACCACATTAACAAAATGAAGGGAAAAAACCATGTGATCATTTCTATCAATGCAGAAAAGGCATTTGACAAAATACAGCATCCTTTCTTGATAAAAACAACTAGAAAAATAGGAAAAGAAGGAAACTTCCTCAATACGTTAGAGGGCATATGAAAAATCCACAGCTAACATCATACTTAATGGTGAAAGACTGAACACTTTCCCTCAAAATCTGGAACAAGACACGGATGCCCATTGTCACCACTGTTATTCAACATTTTACTGGAAGTTTTAGTCAGAGCAGTTAGGCAAGGAAAAGAAATCTAAATTGGAAAGAAAGAAGTATATATTTTCACTATTTGCAGATGACATTAGACTATATATTGAAAGCTCCCAAAAATCCCCAACAAAGATACTAGACCTAATAAATAACTTCAGCAAACTGTTGGTATAGAAGATCAACATGCAAAAATCAATAGTGTTTCTATGCACTAGTAATGAACAATCAGAGAAGGACAACAACAACAAAAATTCCATTTACAATAGCAACTAGAAGAAGAAAATGTCTAGGAATAAATTTAAATAATACATAAAGGACTTGTACCCAGAAAACTAGAAAACACTGCTAAAAGGAATTTAAAAAAATACTTAAATAAATGGAAGGACATTACATATTCATGGATTTGAAGACTAAATATTGTTAAGATGTTAATTCTACTGAAATTGATCTACAGATTCAATGCAATCCCAATAAAAATTCCAACAGCAACTTCATAGAAGTGGAAAAGCAAATTAATTGATTTGGAAGGGAAAGGGGCCCTAATAGCCAAAAACATTTGAAAAAGAAGAACAAGGTTGAAGGGCTCATACTTCCTGATGTTAAAGCATATTACAAAACTACAATGGACAAAATAGCATGGTCTTGGCATAAAGATAGATATATTGATCAATGGAATTGAACTGAGGTTTCAGAAATAGACCCTCATATCTGTGGTCAGTTGATTTTTGACAAGGCTACCAAATCCACACAATTGGGACAGAAGAGTCTTCAACAAATGTGATGGGAGAACTAGATATCCATATACAAAAAAAAAAAAGAAAGGGGACCCCCATCTCAAGCCATATATAAAAGTTAACTCAAAATGGATAAAAGACATAAGTATAAGAGCTAGGACCATAAAACTCATAGAAGAAAATGTAGGGAAATATCTTCAAGATCTTGTAGTAGGTAGTGGTTTCTTAGAGTTTACACCCAAAGCACAAGCTTTAAAGGACTTTGCCAAGAAAGCAAAGGCAGCCCACTCAATGGGAGAAAATATTTGGAAATGACATATCCAATAAGGGTTTAATATTCATAATATATAAAGAACTGTTATAACTAAACCATAAAAAGACTAAAAACGCAATTGTAACATGGGCAACAGACTTGAATAGACATTTTCCCAAAGAGGAAATACAAATGGCTGAAAAGCACATGAAAAGATCCTCAACATCACTAGCTGTTAGGGAAATGCAAATCAAAACCACAATAAAATATCATTTTACAACTACTAGAATGGCTACTAGTAAAAAAAATAACAACAGAAAACTACAAGTATTGGAGAGGACGTGGAGAAAGAGAAACACTCTTTTACTGCTGGTGGGAATGCAAAATGGTACAGCTGCCATTGAAGGCAGTTTTTGGGTTCCTCAGGAAGATAAGTATGGAATTGCCATATGATCAAGCAATCCTGCTACAAGGTATATTCTCACAAAACCTGAAAGCAGGGACACAAACAGACATTTGCACACCAATGTTCATAGTGGCTTTATTCACAATTGCCAAAAGATGGAAACAACCCAAGTGTTCATCAACCAATGAATAGATTAAAAGAATGTAGAAGATACATACATGGAATATTATTCAGCTATAACATGAAATGGCTTCCAGATGCATGTGACAACATGAATGAATCTTGAGAACATTATATTGGAGAAATATTGTATGGTCTCACTAATATAAACTAATTAAGAGTAAGCTCATGGAGTTAAAATCTGTAGTATAGGTTACAAGGAGATAGAAACAAGTTAGAGAATGGGGAGCTAATGTTTAATGTGTGCAGAATTTTAAATAAGGTTGATTGTAAATGTTTGAAAGTGGATGATGGGAGCACAATATTGTGAGTTTAATTAACAGCACTCATTTGTGAGTGTCCTTGTGGTTAATAGGGGAAGTTTAGGTTTATATATGTCAATAGAAGGAAAACTAGAGGATAACCTTGGGATTGTATAACATAGTGAACCCTGTTGTGGATGATGACTGTAGTTAATAGTACAACTATAAGAATGTTATTTCATGAACTAAAACAAATGTACATCGTTATTACAAGGTGTTAATAATAGGGTAGTAGGTGGGAAAATATAGCTAATGTAAATTATCAAGTATAGTTAACAGTAGTGTAATATTTTTTCATCAATTGTAACAAAGGTACTATACCAATGCTAGGGTCAATAAAAGGTGGGTATAAGGGATATGGGATTTTCCTTTCTAAAGCACCAAAAATGCAATAATATTGATTGTGGTGATAAATGCACAACTCTGTGATTACAATGATAGCCATTGATTGTACATTTTGTGTGTTTTTTTGTTTTCTTTAAAGATTTATGTATTTATTTATTTCTCACCCCTTCCCTATCCCCCCACCCCAGTTGTCTGTTCTCTGTGTCCATTTGCTGCATCTTCTTTGTCCGCTTCTGTTGTTGTCAGCAGCACGGGAATTTGTGTTTCTTTCTGCTGCGTCATCTTGTTGTGTCAGTTCTCCACGTGTGCAGCACCATTCCTAGGCAGGCTGCACTTTCATGCTGTGTGGCTCTCCTTACGAGGCACACTTCTTGTGCATGGGGCTCCCCTACATGGGGGACACCTCTGTGTGGCATGGCACTCCTTGTGCGCATCAGCACTGTGCATGGGCCAGCTCCACACGGGTCAAGGAGGTCCGGGGTTTGAACTGCGGACCTCCCATGTGGTAGATGGACGCCCTAACCACTGGGCCAAGTCTGCCACCTGATTGTACATTTTGGATAGAGTGTATGGTATGTGAATAAAGTTATTTGAAAAAATTTTAAAACATAATACATAAAGCTACAGTGGTCAAAACAGTATGGTATAAGCATAAGGATAAATCTATTGACCAATGAAATTGAACTGAGAGTTTACAAATTTACCACATTTATGGTAAAGTGATTTTTTTAAGTTAAGCCAGTAAGAGGAATTTATTGGGAAGTGGGTGGAAATAATCTCTTGCTGAGAGATGGAAGAGAAAGACAGATATATGCACGGAGACTTGGTACAGGCTCCTCTAGGCAGAGAGGGTGAACTCTGCCTTGTATGGTTACTTTTCAAACTATTAATTATTCCTCACATTGCTAATGCTAAGGGGAGGAGCCCCAGCTGTTATTGGCTACTTCACCAATGGTGGGGGCCAATGGAAAAAACTGGAATGTCTGGGGCCAAGGAGAGGCCTCAGAAAGAGTTGACTGGGAACTCAAGGTCAGGGTCAAGGTCTCAGTGGGGTCCCATGGCCATGTTGTCTGTCAGTCATGTTGTCTATCAGCTGTGTTGTCTGTTGTCTCATCTTTTCCTCATTTCCCTGTGCTAACCTCCCTCCATTCTCCCCTCAGAGGGTTCATTTCCTTATTTTGAAGGGGGTGCTGAAGGGCGATAGTCATTCTTCTGTACTTATTTCCTGTGGTTACAGCAGTAGTCCTTGCCTGACAGGGCATAAGTCTCTCTAGCTATTCTATTGAGGTCAAGGAAAGATGGGTCTGACACTGTGGTTGGAACTGGATGAAATCCCCACAGGACTAATAAGGCATTGATTCAGTAAGAAAGAAACTTAATTAGAATTTTGAAAATATGTGTCCCCACTAAAAGGTTAAAGACAATGGTGGTAAGTAGGCCTAAAAGGGGGCCAGCTAAGACATACATGAGAGTGAGAAAGGCCAGGTGCCTTCAGAGGCTGCAGCCTCCCAAAGTTGATGGCAAACAGCATTCTTACTTGACTTCTTTTATGCTGCTGTTTAACTCTAGGGAGAGATTGTGGTAGACCTGCTGGGTTTGAGTATAAACTGCCAACCCCAGTTCATACAGCAGGGGTTATGCTTAGGACAGCTAGGAGAGGTACAGAGAGGCACAGCCCTAGACATAAACTCAGAAAGACAGTATTGGAAACAAGACAAACATATGGTAAACAAAATAAAGACAGTGTTTAAGAGCTCCTTGTTCTTCCAAATAAATTTCATAGTTAGCTTTTCCAATTCAGTGAAAAATGCTGTGGTAATTTGTATTGGGATTGCATTAAATCTGCAAATCAGTTTTGGCAGGATAGGCATTTTAATGATGTTTAATCTTCCTATCCATGAGTAGGAGATATTCTTCCACTTATTTAGGTCTCCTTTGATTTCCTTCAACAATGCTGTCAACTTTTCTGCATACAAGTCCTTTACATGTTTAGTTAAGTTTATTCCTAGATATTTGATTCTTTTAGTTGCTATTGTAAATGGAATTTTTTTTTCTTGATTTGCTCCTCAAATTGCTCATTATTGATGTACAGGAATGCTACTGAGTTTTGTGCATTGATCTTATATACTGCTACTTTATTGAACTTGTTTATCAGCTCTAGAAGCTTTCTTGTAGATTTCTCAGGGCTTTTGAGGTATAGGATCATGTCATCTGCAAATAGTGAAATTTTACTTCTTCTTGTCCAATTTGGATGCCTTTTATATCTTTTTATTGCCTAAATGCTCAAGCAAGTACTTCTAACATAATGTTAAATAAAAGTGGTGACAGTGGGCATTCTTGTCTTTTTCCAGATCTTAGAGGGAAAGCTTTTAGCATTTCATCATTGAATATGATGTTAGCTGTGCGTTTTTCATATATAACCTTTATCATGTTAAGGAAGTTTCCTTCTATTCCTATCTTTTGAAGTGTTTTTTTTTTTAAATCAGGAAAGGGTGCTGTATGTTGTCAAAAGCTTTTTCTGCATCTATAGAGATGATCATGTGAGTTTCATCCCTGGCATGCAAGGATAGTCTAACATAAGAAAATTAATCAATGTAATACACCATATTAACCAATGTAATTACCAATGTAATACACCATATTAACAGATCAAAAAAACAAAATCACATGACCATCTCTTTGATACAGTAAATTGATTTTTGACAAGGCTGCCGAATCCACTCAATTGAGAAAGAACAAACTCTTAAACCAATGATACTGGGAGAATTGGATGTCCATATGAAAAGGAATGAAAGAAGACTCCTATCACATGCCATATACAAAAAATAATTAAAAATTATCAAAGACCTAAATATAAGCAGCAGGACTATAAAATTTCTAGAAAAAATGTAGGGAAGCATCTTTGGGATCTTATATTGAGCAATGGTTTCTTGGATTTTACATCCAGATGCACAAGCAATGAAAGAAAAAATAGATAAATGGGACCTCCTTAAAACTGAAAACTTTTGGGCATCGAAAGATTTGTCATGAAAGTGAAAATGCAGCACACTCTGGATGAAAATATTCAGAAACCACATATCCAATATGGGTTTAATATCCAGAATATATACATACATACACACACATATATATAGAAATCCTACAACTAAACAATAAAAGACAAAGAACACAATTAAAAAACAGGCAAAATACTTCAATAGCCATCTCTCTAGAGAGGATATACAAATGGCTAAAATGCACATGAAAAGATGCTCAATATCACTAGCTATTAGGGAAATGCAAATGAACACCACAATAAGATATCATTTCACACATACTAGAAAGGCTACTAATAAAAAAAAACCAGACAACCAAGTGTTGGATAGGATGTTGAGAAATAGTAGCACTCATTAATTACTAGTGGTAATGTAAAATGGTGCAACAGCAGTGAAAGATAATTTGGTAGTTCCTCAGGAAGCTAAGTATAGAATTACCATATGACCCGTCAATCCCACAACTACCAATGCTGTGCAAATATCTGTTTGAGTCCCTGAAGGCTTGAACAGATATTTGCACACCAATGTTCATAGCAGCATTGTTCACAATTGCCAAGTGTCTATCAACAGAAATATGGATAAACAAAATGTGGTATATATATGTTTTAGTTTGTCAAAGAGCTGCTGATGCAAAGTACCAGAAATCTGTTGACTTTTATAATGGGGATTTATTTGATGTATAAGCTTACAGTTCCAAGACTGTGAAAAGTCCAACCCAAGGTACCATAAAAGGTGCTTTCTCACCAAATTCAGCTGCCACATGTTGATGCAAGATGGTGCATGACCACTGCCTGGTCTTTGCCTTCCCCTCTGAGCTTCCTCTCTCAGGCTCAGCTGCTCCACTTTCTTCCTGATTTCAGCTTCAAGCTGGCATAGGGCTTGCCTCTCTTTGGTCCTCCTATATTAGTCTTGGCTGTTCTGTTCTCTTTGTAATTTTAGTTGTAAGCTATCAGGCATGAAGGAGGAGTTGTCTCCTCTTGAGCTGCTCCATGGGTCCAGCCTCTTGGAAGCTTCATGATTAAGCAATCCTCTCACACATCACAGAATCAGATATGCTGGCTCCTTTTCCCCTCTGTCTGTATGTGTAAGTCCATTTATATCAGATCTAGCAAGGGGACTGATACGCAACCTGATGAATCAAAAACCCTAAGCAATCTTATCAAGTAATCTAATCAAAGACCCCTCAACTGAATTTAATGAAATCAAAGGGTATTACAGCCAGAGGAAGAGATTAGTTTACAAATATAATCTTTCTCTTTTTGGTATTCATAAAATAATTTCAAACTGCCACAACATAAAATGGAATATTATTCAGCTAAAAAAACAAATAAACCATAGATTTGCCATATGATCCAGCAATACCTCTGCTGGGTATATACCCAGCAGAACTGAAAACAAGGACACAAACCGATATATGTACACCAATGTTCATCACAGCATTGTTCACTATCGCCAAAAGTTGGAATCAAACCAAATGCCCATCAACAGATGAGTGGATCAATAAAATGTGGTATATACATACAATGGAATACTACTTGGCTTTAAGAACAAATACACTACAAACACACGTGATAACATGGATGAATCTTGAGAACCTTATGTTGAGTGAAGCAACCCAGGCATTGAAGGACAAATACTTCATGACCTCAATGATATGAAATAAGCAAGCTGCCTCAGAGAGCTAGAGACTGGAAGATAGGCTTACAGGAAATCGGGGGGTGGAGGAAGGATGTGAGCCGACGTCTACAGGGGTGGAATCTATGGTGAGCTGGCGGTAAGTATGAGCATAAAGAAGAAATAAAGTGGGGGCAAGGGGTTGCCTTTGGGTGGGGCTTTGCGTGTTTTATGGGGGCTGGGGATGGGTGGAGGGGTAATATTGCCCAAAAAATTGTGGGGAGGGAGGGGCAACATACGAACATAGGATAGTGTCAAGTGTTGGTTGAGATTAAAATGCTGAGAAAACCATATCAAAATATAATAAGGAGGGTTACCTATTTAGGATGCTCGGAGGGAATGGTCTGACACCGGACGGACTCCTGGGGAATGCCTGAATGCTCATTTTGCCAGGGTGGGTTGTACCATTGGGTAGAGACCCAAGTAGTGAGAGTGGGGGTGGACCCACATCCTGGGGAGGACTAATGCCATCAAATGGAGGGAACTGTATCTCTCGAGAGAAAGGGTGGCTCCGAGGGCATTAGGGGAGTTGAGCAAGTCAGGCCCTGAACACTGTTGCAAGTATCTCTGGATGTGGCTCCTCAGGAAATGGAGATTGGCTGTCGCTGTGGGCCCCAAGGGGAGGGGAAAATGGATGTTGAATGGATGGAACCAAGGTAAATGTGGGGGCAAGAGAGGAGTTTCGCTAGAGTACACAAGGATGAATATAAAACATGTAATATTACACCAAAAACATATAGGGGACAACAGACTAATAATGTAAACCATAATGTAAAACATAGGATAACTAAAAAATTTAGAAAACTGTATATCCTAAAGTATGGACCACAATGTAATCAAAGATGTCACCTTGTTTGAAAGCTATTGTCTCAAAGTCTGTACATAATTTTCAGTAAATATGATATGAATAAATTAAAAGATTATCACTGTGGAAGGGAAAGGTTTTATGGTGGATGTGTGGGAGTACTGTATATTGTATATATGAATTACTGTGATCTAGGGCTCCTGTGAAGAGAAGCTCAATAATTAGGAAAAAAGAAAAGAAAAAGATAGGATGTAGAATTTTTCCAAATCAATATGTATTCTATATATAACCTTTAAACTCATCGCTATATTCCATTTTACTATTAAGGGAACCTGACATTATATTGGGCTTCACTTTTCAGGAAGTTTTGGATCACAGAGTGGTTCAACAATGGCAGCGGAGGAATACTGGTGTGGGATGTTATGGACAGGCGATGTATGGTTGACAGGGAGTTATACAGGGCATAAGTCCAGGGGGATATACTCATAGTGGAAACAATTAAAAACAACAGCTGGGGGGGTACTGGGTTACTGGCAGGGGCGGGGGGGGGGCTCTGTCGTGGTCCCTAGGGGAGCAGCGGCAGTCCCCCAGGTGCAACGGTAAGGATCAGGAAGGAATGAGGGTCCAACAGTGAGCCCCTGATACTAATGACTATGCTTGTGAGCCTATACACCTGAAATAAGAACAAGGCCTAGAGCAGCACTGTGCCTAGGAGTTCCCTCCTGACAGCCTGCGGCGGCTTGCTCGGTCGGTAGAGGTGGGGTCTGGCTGTGGACGAGGGGTCGGTCCCACTTGGGACGAGCGGTCAGTCCGGCAGCAGACGAGGGGTCGGTCTCACAGGGGTTGCACGGTTTGGCTGACAGGGTCGCCCGGCGAAGCCAGCGACGAAGGGGTCGTCTGGAGAAGCAGGCGACGAACTGGGGACAAGGGAGGCCAGGCCCCCGTTGGGGGCTCCCAGGACTGGAGGGCGCACGGCAGAAGAACTACCGCGGAGACAAGGCAAACACACAAGTCCACTTTATTGAGGGAGAGGCAACAGTTTTATAGGGGCTGGGGAAGGCTGATTGGTCGAAGCCACGCCCTGTTCTGATTGGTTGCCAGTGAAAGGTCAGTGGGCAGTACTGGACGGTTGGAGGGGTGGTGATTAGGGATTGGCTGTTGCTGTTGCTGGGGGAAGGGGCAGGGTTTAGGGATTGGTGGCTGCTGTTGCTGGGGTGGAGGGCAGAATTGAGTTTCCCGCCCACGCCTGGCTGTTGCTGCTGTTGGGGGAGGGGAAAAGGGCAGACTGGAATTTTCCGCCCACACCTGGCTGTTGCTGCTGTCGGGGGAGGGGAAAAGGGCAGACTGGAATTTTCCGCCCTGTGCCTGCGCAGGGAGAAAGAAGAAGAATGGTGCCGCCCCACAGGCATCGTGTGGCGCCATCCGGGAGGAGGGGCGGCCGCGGAAGCATGGCTGCCGAGAAGGGGAGACCCGAGGGCACTCTGCGCCCCTACCGAGCTCCCTTCGGGGGTGGCAGTGAGTCCGACCAGCCACCCTATTATGGGGGCAGCGGCTTGGCCTGCCGCGGCTGCTCCCCCACCAGGCCAGCAAACCACACTTCAGCCCGAGGGGTGACCGCAACAGCCTTCATGTTACTCAAATGTGGCCAGTCTCAAAGCCAAACTCAGCATGTAAATGCAATGCCTTCCCCCCAGCGTTGGACATGACACCCAGGGATGAACTTCCCTGGCACCGAGGGATCACTACCAAGTACCAGCTGATGATGCAACTAGAAAATGAGTTTGAATTAAAGGTTCAACGCGGACCAGCAGAATATCCCTGTCTACATATAATGACAGGAGTTTAAAATGCTGTTTGACCTAAATTAAGGGGAAAAATGGAAAGGACAAATAAGTTTATATAGCTATGAGTCTCTAAAAAAGAGTCTGGAGGTTGTCAGAGGGATTGCCCTTATGCACACCTGAGCAGAGTCTCAGAGACAGATGGAGTGGATACAACCCCAGGTATTGGTCCTTTTGAGGGCTGGTGAGACCCACAGGTTCTATGGTCATGGCAGATGGGGTTCACTGCCATGTCAGTTGGCCCTTCTTTGGAGCTGGTGCTTCTGCATGATGGAGCTGGACGCAGATGGGATCTCTTTTCACAAGCCTTTCATGCTACTTTACTGGAATTGTAGTTGGTGCTGGGGCTTAAGATATATCTAGGGGATTTGAATCTCTGGACTGACAATATGGTAGCCAGGCCCTGAGCCTCAACAGACTTCAGCTCCTACACTCTGATTTATTGGACTTATTCCACTCAGCTAACATGGAATTGAAGAATGTCAATCACCACACCATGGAGCCTAGAGTGCCTACAACTGAAAGCAGGAGGATTGCATCCAGTATCCATGTGGAATCTAAGCCCCCTCTTGACATAGATGTGGAATGGACACAACCAAGCCAAGGTCCACAGGAAGGAGGAATACAGTAAGGATCAGAGTGGATTTAATGATATTCTATTCATGAACTATTGTGGTTAATAATCGAGAAAATGTGGCATTGGTGTGGAAAAAGTGTCCATGGTGGCTGCTGGGTGTGGGGAAGGGGAGGAAGAGAAGAGATGTGGAGGCATTCTCGGGACTTGGAGTTGTCCTGGGTGGTGCCCCAGGGACAATTGCCGGATGTTATATGTCCTCCCATGGCCCACTGGATGGAACGTGGGAAAGTGTGGGCTATGGTGTGGAACACAGGACATGGGGAGCAGCGATGTCCGGAGATGTACTCACCAGACACAATGGATGTGACATAATGATGGGGGAGAGTGTTATTGGGGGGTGAGTGGTGGGGTGGGAGCGGTGGGGGCAAATAGGGACCTCATATTTTTTGAATGTAATATTTTTTTAAAAATGAATAAATTGAGTAGAATTTGAAAAAAAATTAAAAAAAATAAAATAAATAAAATAAACAAATAAAGGCCTGGTGCATACAACAAACAGCATGGGTGAACTTGAGGACATTATGTTGAGTGAAACAAGCCAGACACAAAAGGACAAATATTGTATGTTTCCACTGCATGAACTAATTATAATTAACAAGTTCATAGATTTACAGTATTGAATATAGATTACCAGGGGATAAATTGCAGTTAAAGAAATTGGAGTTGATGCTTAATTAGTACAGAATTGCTATTTAGGTTGGTTGTAAAGGGTTGGAAGTGGATGATGGTGATGGTAGCATGTTATTGTGAGTGTAATTAACAACACTTAATTATATAGGTGAATGTGGTTAAAAAGGGAAACTTTAGGTCAAATATGAAACTAGAATAAAAGCTAAAAGGTAAAGCATAGGCCTATATATCACAGTGAACTCTATTGTAGATGATGGATTATACTTTGTAGTGTAATTATAAGAATGTTCTTTCTTGACTTATAATGAATGTATGACACGAACAAAAGAAGTTAATGGGTTGGTATGTGGGGAAAATATACTTAATTTAAACTATGGATAGGAGTTAAGAGTGCTATTTAATAATTTTTGATCAATTTTACAAAGCAACTACTGTTAAGAAAAGCACAACTACAAAAAGTACTATAATGAATTGTAACAAATGTTCGACAGCAATGCATGATGCTGGTGTTGGTGTGTGTGGAAATATTGTATTTTGTGCATGACTGGTCTGTAAACCCATAACTTCTGTAATATAATATATATTTTTTTAAATGACTCTATAAAAAGTTTGCTGGATTTAGTTGAATGGCCCATCACTTTGTGCAAACTTTCCCAAATATGGGTTTTAGCATAAATTTAAGTTTATTTTTCTCATCCAGTGAGACCAAGTGAAATTCCAGCCCACAAGCATGTTATCTTTGTGACTCTTTTTTCCTCCTCACCATTATCTTAGACCCCAGAAGACTGGGCTAAATTTCACAGGCACCTCTATAACGGAGCATGAGAGAAACAAGGCTCAAGATTACTCCATAAGGAATTAGAAAAAGAACAACAAACTAATCCCAAAGCAAGTAGAAAGAAGGAAATAAAAAAGATTAGAGCAGAATTCTGTGAAACTGAAAATAAGAAAGCACTAGAAAAAATTAACAAAATGAAAAGCTGGTTCTTTGAGAAGATTAATAAAACTGACAAACCATTAGCTAGAATAACAAGGAAAAAAGGGAGAAGATGCAAATACAGAAAATAAGAAATGAGAAAGGGGATATCACCACAGATCCCACAGAAATAAAGAGTATCATAAGAGGATACTTTGAAAAATTGTATGCCAGAAAGTTGGATAACTTAAAGGAAATGGAAAATTTTCTAGAAACACATAAGCAGCCTACATTCATGAAAAAAGAATTTGATGAACTCAACAAACCAATTACAAGCAACAAGATTGAATTAGTCATCAAAAACTTTTCAACAAAGAAGAGCCTGGGACTAGATGGCTTCAAACATGAATTTTACCAAACATTCCAGAAAGAACTAACACTAATCATACTTAAACTCTTCCATGAAATAGAAGTGGAGGGAACATCACCTAACTCATTCTATGATGCCAGTATCACCCTAACACCAAAGACACATGAAGAAGCCACAAGAAAGGAAAAATACAGACCAATCTCTCTAATGAAACTGGATGCTAAACTCCTCAAGAAAGTACTAGCTAATCATGTTCAACAACACATGAGAAAAGATGCTCAACATCACTAGCTGTTAGGGAAATGCAAATCAAAATTACAACGAGATATGATCTTACACCCATTGGACTTGCGGCTATTACAAAAACAGAAGACTATAAGGAGAGGAAGTGGAGGATGAGAATTCTCATCCACTGCTGCTGGGAATGCAGAAGGAGCCAGTCATTCTGGAGGACAGTTTGGTGGTTCCTCAAAAAACTAGCTATAGAGTTGCCATATGACCCAGCAATTCCACGGCTGGGTATATACCCAGAAGAACTGAAAACAAGGACCCAAGCAGATATAGGCACACCAATGTGCACAGTGACATTATTCACTATTGCCAAAAGTTGGTATCAACCCAAATGCCCATCAACAGATGAATGGATAAATAAAATGTGGTATATGCATACAATGGAATACTACTGAGCTGTAAGAAGGAATACAGTACAAACACATGGGATAAAGTGGATGAATCTGGAGGACCTTATGTTGAATGAAGCAAGACAGGCAATGAAGGACAAATACTAAATGACCTCTCTGATATGAATTAAGCAAATCAAGCTGTCTCAGAGAGCTAGAGACTTGATAGGTTTATGGGAAATTGGGCGGGGAGAGGAAGGTTGTGAGCCAGTGCTCACTGAGGTGAAATCTATGATAAAGTGGAGGTAAGTATTTGTGCAGTGAAGTGATAAGACAGGGGCATAGGGAAACAATGGGGTGGAGCTTTGCAGGCTTGAGGGGGCTAGGGTTGGAAGGATTGGTCAGATGGTCCATGGAATTCGGGGGAAGTTTTGGGAGAAGCAGGTGAACATGGGAGATTTTTGGGTACATGATTGAAACTATAATGTTGAGAAAACTCTTTAGAAAATATAATAAGGAAGGGTTACTTGTTTAAGGTGTTTAAAGGGGGGCAACTGGCACAGAGTGCACTTGGAGCAGGCTTCTAGGTAATGTGTGAGTGCTTACCTTGTCATAGTGTGTTATTTCATTGGGTGGAGACCCATACAATGATCAGGAAGTTGTTGTACCGCCTTCCTGGGGAGGCCTGATGTTCTCAAGAGCATGGGTGGCTTCCAATTGGGGAGGACAATCTAGTGTGTCAAGCCTCAGCATTGTTGCAAGTATCTATGAATCTGGTCCTTCAAGAACTGAAGCTTGGTTTTCATGTGGTCCCTGAGGGGAGGGGGAGGGAGAAATAGAATAGATGGAATAGGGGATAACTGGGGGAAATGGAAGTGTTCCACAAGATCGTGCAATGATGGATATAGAACATATTAAATTTCACCAATAATTTATAAAAGTGTATAGCCTAAAATGTAAACCATAATGTATCTAAAAATTTAGAAAAATGAACAGTCTAAAATATAACCCATAATGTAAACCAAAATGGAATCATGGTTAGTAGCTATGTTTCAATATGTGTACATCAGCTGTAACAAATATAACATCCACATCTAAAAAGATCATTGCTGGGGAACGGGAAAAGGGTTTGATGTTGGGTATACAGGAGTCCCGTATATTGTATGTGTGACTTTACTGTGATCTAAAGCTTTTTTTGAAGACAAAATTAATTTTTTTAAAAAAAAGGATGTGGACACTGAGGAAGGAATAGAAAAGATTGCCTTGACACTGTACATACAGAGCAACACCTATTACAGAGATAAAAGGCAAAATGTCAAAAACAAAGTTTTATGATATTTTTCATTTTTAATACCCCAATTTATTTTTTACTTATTTTAGTCTTTCTAAATTAGTATGTATTCTATTTCTAATCTCTAAACCTATCATTACTATTTCATTTTTCTACTAATTTAATTTGGCAATATATTAGGCTTCATTTTTGAAGAAGTTTTAGATTACAGAGGGGTTCAACTATGGCAGGGGAGGAGCACTGGTGTGGCTTGTCATTGATGGGGGACACATGGTTGGGAGGATGTTCTCCAGCACATGTATATAGGGTATATAAAAGTATTTGGATATTCGTTGGGTATTGTCATAGTAGGTAGAGTTTCACATGACAACTGATGGAGTGCTGAGTTCCTAGCCGGGTGTGCTCTGTCACATTCCCCAATGGAACAGCAACAATCCCCCAAATGCAAGGGCATAGACCAGTGAAGGATGGTAAAATGATAAACCCTTGATACTGATGACTATGCTTATGAGCCTGTGTGCTTGAAATTTCAACTAGGCCTAGAGCTGCTGGCTACCTAAGAATTACCTCCTGAGAGCCTCCATATTGCTCATATGTGGCCACTTTCTAAGTCAAACTCAGTATTTAATTGCATTACCTTCCCCTCAGCATGGGAGATGACTCCCGGGGATGAGCCTCCCTGGTGATGAAGGATTACTAACATCACCAGCTGGTGATGCAATTAGACAAAGACCTTGAATGAAAAGGGGAAATGGTAAAGACAAATGAGTTTATATGGCTAAAATACTTCAAAATGAGTCAGGAGAACATTAGAGGGGTCATGCTTACACACACCTCAGCAGGATCCCAGAGACAGCTGAAGTAGATACAACACCAGGTAGAGGTGCTCCTGAGGGCTACAGAGACACCCAGGTCCTATGGACAGGGCAGATGGCTCTGGAGTTCAGTGCTTTGCCAGTGGGCTCTATTTTGGAATTTGTGCTCCTGAGTGTGATGGAGTTGGACTCAGATGTGACCTTTCTACAAATACCTCTTCTTCACGTTTACTGAACTCCGGTTGGCACTGGGGTTGGTGTATGTCCAGGAGACTTGAATCTCTGGACTATCTTTGTTGTAGCTGAGCCCTGTGCCTCAGCAGAGTTGCAACACCTACTCTCCAGTTCATTGGACCTACCCAGGTCAGCTAACAGGGAGGTGAAATTGATCAACCTCCTCACCAGGTAACTGAGAGTATGTACAACTGCAAGCAGGAGAATCACATCCATCAGCCATGTGGGATCTAAGCCCTGTCTCAATTTAGAGGTGGAGTGAACATCACCATCCTAGGATCCACAGGATGGAGATATAAAATTTGGATTAGAGTGGACTTTTTGGTATTCTACTATAGGACTATTGTGACTTTAGTAATGGAAGAAATTGTGTCATTGATGTGGAGCCAGTGGCCATGGTAGTTGCTGAGGGCAGGGAGAGGAAAGATGAGGTGTGATGTGGTGGCATTTTCAGTACTTGGAGTTGTCCTGACTGATACTGCAGGGACAGATGGAGGACATTATATATCCTGCCATAACCCACTGAATGAACAGAGGGAGAGTGTAAATTACAATGTAGATGATAATCCATGGGTTGTAGCAGTGCTCCAGCATATATTCACCAAATGCAATGAACGTGCCACAAAAATGAAAAAGGTTGTTGTTGTAGGAGGAGTGGGGGGGGGGGCATGGTGTGGGGTATTAGGGCAACTCATATTTTTTAACATAGCATTTTTTTTGTGATCTACGTATCTTTAAAAAAACAATTAAATAAAATTTAAAAATTAGAAAAACAGTAACAAAAGCAAAACAGCACATTAAATGAATTATACACCATGACCAAGTGGGTTTCATCCCTCGTATGCAAGGATGATTCATCATAAGAAAATCAATCAATGCAATACACCACATTAACAAATTGAGAAGAAAAAAACACATGATGATCACTATGGAGGCAGAAATAGCATTTGACAAAATACAGTACCTTTCTTGTTAAAAAACACTTCAAAAGATAGGAATATAAGGAAAATTCTTCAACATGATAAAGGTTATATATGAAAAACCCACAGCTAACATTATATTTAATGGTGAAATACTAAAAGCTTTCCATTTAAGATCTGGAACAAGATAAGGATACTCGCTGTCACTACTTTTATTTAACATTATGTTTTAACTACTTGCTTGAGCATTTAGGCAATAAAAAGATATAAAAGGCATCCAAATTGGAAAGGAAGAAATAAAAATTTCATTATTTGCAGATGATATGATCTTATATATAGAAAGCCTGAGAAATCTGTAACAAAGTTTCTAGAGGTGATAAACAGAGCAGTAAAGTGGCAGGCTATAAGAGCAATACGCAAAACTCAGTAGCATTTCTGTATACCAATAATGAGCAATCTTAAGAGGATATCAAGAAAAAAATTCCATTTACAATAGCAACTGAAAGAATAAAATACCTAGGAATAAACTTAGCTAAATATGTAAAGGACTTGTATGCAGTCCTTTACATTTGTGCAGTCCTACACAACATTGTTAAAGGAATTCAAAGGACACCTAAATTAATGGAAGAATATTCCATGTTTTCTGGTTGGATGTCAAAACATCATTAAGATGTCTGTCCTACCCAAATTAATTTATAGGTTTAATGCAATCCCAATAAAAATTACAACAGCATTTTTTACTGAATTGGAAAAGTAAAGTATGAAATTTATTTGGAAGGGCAAGGGTCCCTGAAAGCCAAAGACATATTGAAAAATAAAAATGAAATTGGAGGAATCACCCTACCTGACTTTAAACTATACTACAAAGTTACAATGGTCAAAGCAGAAAGGTATTGGGACAATGTTAAACATACTGACCAATGGAAGAGAATTTTAGAGTTGAGTTAGATCCTCACATATATGTCCAACTGATAATTGACAAGGCTACCAAGCACACTAAACTGGAAGAGAATGGCCTCTTCAACAAATGGTGCTTGGAGAACTGGATATCCATATCCAAAAGAATTGGAAAGGATCACCATCTCACACCCTATATAAAAATTAACTCTTTAAGCAAAACTCAGCATGTAATTGCATCACATTCCCCCCAGCATTGGACATGACTCCCAGGGATGAGCTTCCCTGGTGCTGAGGGATTACTACCAATCATTAACTGGTGATGCAACTAGAAAGAGACCTTGAATAAAAGGGTAACTCAGACCAGCAGAATATCTCAGCCCACATGTAGGACCATGTGTTAAAAACTGGGCTATGATGTGGACCATTGACTATGGGGTGCAGTGATGCTCAGAGATGAACTTACCAGGTGCAATGGATGTATCACGATGATGGGAGAGAGTGTTGCTGTGGGGGGAGTGGGGGGCGGGGGCGGTGGGGTTGAATGGTGCGAGAGCTTGCTCGGTCGGTAGAGGTGGGGTCTGGCTGCGGACGAGGGGTCGGTCCAGCTCTGGACGAGGGGTCGGTCCCGCTTGGGACGAGGGGTCGGTCCCACCTGGGACGAGGGGTCGGTCCGGCAGCAGACGAGGGATCGGTCTCACAAGGGGTTGCGCGGTTTGGCTGACGGGGTCGCCCGGCGAAGCCGGCGACGAAGGGGTCGCCCGGCGAAGCAGGCGATGAAGGGGTCGCCCGGAGAAGCCGGCGACGAAGGGGTCACCCGGAGAAGCAGGTGACGAACTGGGGACAAGGGAGGCCAGGCCCTTGTCGGGGGCTCTCAGGACTGGAGGGCGCACGGCAGAAGAACTACCGCGGAGACAAGGTAAACACGCAAGTCCACTTTATTGAGGGAGAGGCAACAGTTTTATAGGGGCTGGGGAAGGCTGATTGGTCGAAGCCACGCCCTGTTCTGATTGGTTGCCAGCGAAAGGTCAGTGGGCGGTACTGGATGGGGGAGGGGTGGTGGTTAGGGATTGGCTGTCGCTGTTGCTGGGGGAAGGGGCAGGGTTTAGGGATTGGTGGCTGCTGTTGCTGGGGTGGAGGGCAGACTTGAGTTTCCCGCCCATGCCTGGCTGTTGCTGCTGTCGGGGGAAGGGAAAAGGGCGGGCTGGATTTTTCCGCCCACACCTGGCTGTTGCTGCTGTCGGGGGAGGGGAAAAGGGCAGACTGGATTTTTCCGCCCACGCCTGGCTGTTGCTGCTGTCGGGGGAGGGGAAAAGGGCAGACTGGAATTTTCCGCCCTGCGCCTGCGCAGGGAGAAAGAAGAAGAAGGGTGCCGCCCCACAGGCATCGTGTGGCGCCATCCGGGAGGATGGGCGGCCGCGGAAGCATGGCTGCCGAGAAGGGGAGACCCGAGGGCACTCTGCGCCCATGCCGAGCTTCCTTCAGGGATGGCGGTGAGTCCGACCAGCCACCCTATTATGGGGCAGCTGGTTGGCCTGCCGCGGCTGCTCCCCTCGCCAGGCCAGCAAACCACACTTCAGCCTGAGGGGTGACCGCAGAATGGGACCTCATATATTTTTTTTAATGTAATTAAAAATAATAATAATAAATAAATATTAAAAAAATAAAAAATAAAAAAAAAACCTGCTTTTTGACCTTGAATAAAAGGGGGAAATGGAAAGACAAATGAGTTTATATTCCTAAGAGTCTTCAAAAAAGAGTCAGGAGGTCATCAGAGGGGTCATGCTTATGCATGCCTCATCAGGACCCCAGAGACAGCCAAAGTAGGTACAACTCCAGCTACTGGTTCTCCTGAGGGCTACAGAGACCCACGGGTTGTATGGTTGTGGTGGATGGCTCTGAGGTTCGATGTCATGTCAGTGGGCCTGACTTTGGAATTTGTGTTCCTGAGTATGATGGAGTTGGACTCAGGTGTGACCTTTCTGCACATGCCTCTTGTGTCACCTTTACTGAACCTGTGGTTGGCACTGCGGTTTGTGTATAGTCAGGAGACTTGGATCTCTGGACTGTCCATGTGCCAGCTGGGCCATGAGCCTCAGTGGAGTTGTAACTCCTACTCTCTGGTTCACTGGACTTACTCAGGTCAACTAACAGGGAGGTGAGGATGGTCAACCACCATGCCAGGGACCCGAGAGTGCCTACAACTGCAAGCAGAAGAATCATGTCCATTGACCATGTGAGATCAAAGCCCCCTCTTAATATAGAGGTGGAGTGGGCATCACCATCCCAGGGTCCACAGGATGGAGGAGTGGAGTATGGATTGTAGTGGACTTGCTGGTACTCTGCTGCAGAGCTATTGTGACTAGTGGTCGGGGAGATTGTGGAATTGATGTGGGGAGGGTGGCCACAGTGGTTGCTGAAGGTGGAGAGAGGGAAGAGGGGATGTGATGTGTAGGCATTTTCAGGACTTGGAGTTGTCCTGGGTGATAGTGTGGGGACAGATGCTGGACATTGTGTGTTCTACCATGGCCCACTGGATGTGATGGGAGAAAATGTAGACTACAATGTAGACTGCTGTCCATGTGGTACAGCGTGCTCCAAAATGTATTCACCAAATGCAATAAATGTGTCACAATGATGAGAGAGGTTGTTGATGTGGGAGGAGTGGGGTGGGGGAGGTGGGAGGTATATGCAAAACTCATATTTTTATATAACATTTTTTGCGATCTATGTATCTTCAAAAATACAATTAAAATGATGGGGATGTGGTTAGGGGGGGATATATGGGAACCTCATGTTTTTTAATGTAAGATTTAGTGTGATCTATTAACTTTTAAAAAGATAATTAAAAAATAGATTCTAAAAAAATTAACTCAAGATGGATCAAAGATATAAATATAAGAGTCAAGGCCATAAAGCTCCTAGAAGATAATGTAGGTGTAGGGATGCATCTATGAGATCTTGTAGTAGGAAATGGTTTCATGATCTTTACACCCAAACTGTGAGCAATGAAAGAAAAAATTGATAAATTGGACTTCCTCAAAATTAAAAACTTTTGTACTTCAGGGGAGTTTGTCAAGAAAGTGAAAACGCAGTCTACTCAATGGGAGAAAATATTTGGTAGACATCTATCCAATAAGGGCCTAATACCCAGCATATATGAAAAAATCTTACATCTCAAAAATAAAAAGACAAACAACCCGCTTAGAAATTGGGCAAGAGATTTGAATAGACACTTCTCCATAGAAGAAATCAAATGGCTAAAAAGCACATGAAAAGATGCATGCTCAACATCATTAGCTATTAGGGGAATACAAATCAAAACTACAATGCCATATCATCTTACACCTATTAAACTGGTGACTATTAAAAAACAGAGGACTACAAGTGTTCGAGAGGATGTGGAGGAAAGGAAACACCCACTGCTGGTAGCAATGTAGAATGGTACAGCCATTGTGGAGCATGGTTTGGTGGCTCCTTAGGTAACTAAGTATAAAACTGCCATATGATCTAACAATCCCACGGCTGGGTATATACCCTGGAGAACTGAAAGCAGGGACACAAACAGATTTATGCACACCAATGTTCATAGTATCATTATTCACTCCTGCCAATAGTTGGAAACATACCAAATGACCATAAACAGATGAATGAATTAGCAAACCATGGTATAAATATACAACGGAATATTACTCAGCTGTAAGGAATGCAGTATTAACACATGGGATAACATGGACGAATCTTGATGACCTTATGTTGAGTGAAGTAAGCCAGTCACTGAAGGACAAATGTTATATGACCTCACTGATATGACTTGAGCAGACTCACAGATGTAGAGTCTGTAAGATAGGGTAACAGGAGACCAAAATGGAGTAGAGCATGGTGGGCCAATGCCCATATGGGTATAATCTATAATAAGTTGGAAAGGTGTGATTGGGCAGTGACTGGGCCTGAGAGTGGTGCAGTGATGTGATTGGGTTCAGTGGTGCTGGTTTGTGAGGGGGAGTATGGTTGTGAGGGAGGTTGAGTTGGACTATCCATGGAACTGGGGAGAGGGTTGGCGGAAGGTGCAGGTGAACTCTGGGGATTTGCATGCCTGTGGTTAAAACTAACGGTGGGAATGTTCTTTTAGCAAATATTGCAGGGGAGTTTTACTGGTGTAGGGTGCCAGTTGTGGGGGGATATACCGGATAGGGAACACCTGGATCAGGGTTTATGGAATATGCAAGTATTTCATCTTGTCATAGTGTGTTATATCAGTGGGTGGAGACCCACGCAATAAACAAGAAAATATTAAACTCCCATCATAGGGAGTTCTGCTATGTCCTCAATTAGAAGGACAAGAGTCCTTCATGAATATAGTCAGTACCTAATCAAAGAAAACAAATTGATATGTCAAGCCCTCAATATTATTGCAAGTAACTATAAATCATATTCTTCAAAAATTGGAACTGGGAAATGGATGTGGCTCAAGTAGTTGGGCACCTGCCTACCACATGGGAGGTCCTGGGCTCAGTTCCTTGTGCCTCCTAAAAAGAAGATGAGAAGACACAGAAAGCACAAAATGAACAGACACAGAAAGCAGACAGAGAGCACAAACAATGGAGGAGGAAATAAATACATTAAAAAATAAATTTCAAAAATTGAAACTTAGTGGTTATTATAGGCTCTGAGGTGAGGTGGAGGGAAGAATAGAATAGATGGAACATAGGGTGTGTTTAGGGCATTAGAATTGTTCTTGCATTAATGGATACAGGCCATTTTAAATTTCATCAAAACCCATAAAAAAAAATATACGGTACAAAATCTAAACTATAATGTAAACCATTGATCATGGTTAGGAGCAATGCTTCAATATGGGTACATCAATTGTAACAAATGTACGATCTGTATGTAAAATGTTATTAATAGGGAAGAGTGGAAAAGGGGGAAGACATTGAATATATGGAAATCCCCAATATTTTCTATGTGGCTTTTCTGTAACCTAATATTTATTTGAAGATAAAATGGAAAAAATAAGACATTGGGTGAATATATGGAACAAACTGTCACTGTATAAACAAGATACCAGATCTTACAGTGATGAAAGACCCAATGTTATAAAAAAATTTTTTTTATTTCAAAATTTTTAAATTTTTAAATTTTCAATTCTTGTATTTATTTTATCTTAAAATATTTCATTTTCTTATTAAATTTATTTTGTTGGCTTCATTTTTGGAGAAGTTTTAGATTACAGAAGGGTCACACCTGTGGCAGGGGAGGATCACTTTTGCAGGTTCTCAGTAATGGAGGGATGTGTAGGGAGTGGTGCAACTGCAGCATGCCTCTAAGGCATATGAATATGTTCAAGTGTTCATGGGATATTGTCTCAGTGGGTGGAGACTTACACATTAATGGGAAGAATACTGTATTGAATTTCCAACCTGGGGGGTCCTGCTACATTCTCTAATAGAATGGCAAGAATCCCTCAAGTACACAGGCAGATCCTAGCAAAGGAACACCATGCCTTGATATTGATGGTTGTACTTATGAACCTTGTTCTTGTGAAATTGAAACTTAGTCTAGTTTTATATATTGCCTAAGAGTTACTTCCTGAAAGCCTGCTTGTTGCTTAAATACAGCTCTCTGTAAGCCAAACTCAGCAAATAAACTCACTACATTTCCCCCAGCATGGGACATAACTTCCTGGGATGAGCTTCCCTGACACCAAGGGATTATTACCAAGCGCCAACTAGCAATGCATCTGGAAAAAGACTTTGACCAAAAGGGGGAAATATTAAATACAAATGAATTTTTATGGCTAAGAGATTTCAAAGTGAGTCAGGATGACATGTCTTGCCAGGATCTCATTGACAGCCACAGTAAACAGTGCCTCAAATAGTGGAGATCCTGAGGGTTTTAGAGACATCCAGACACTGTAAGCAGGGCAGAAAAGCTCAGGAATTCAGCACCCTCTCAGTGGACCTTACTTTGGTATTTATGCCCCCCAGTGTAACAGAATTAGACTCATTTATAGTTTCCCAATGCATGGCTCTTCTGCCCCTTTTATTTGAACCTATAATTGTCATTATACTTGTTAAACATATGTCCCAGAGGCTTAAATCTTTGCTCCATTTATGTGCCAGTTGAGCCCTGAATCTCTGCCGAGTTGCAACACCTACTCTCCAATTCATTGAACTCACCCGGGACCCTTAACAAGGAGATGATAATGGACAACTCCCATCACAAGGAACAGAAAGTATCTGCAACTGCAAGCAAGATATTTCCATCCGTCCCCTGGGATCTAAGCCCCCTTTCCATTAGAAACAGAGTAGGCATCATCATCCTCAAATCCTCAAGATTGAGGAATGAACAATGGACTAAAGTAGGCTTATTATTCTACTACAGACTTTTTATTCTAGCAATGGAAGAACTTTTATCACTGATATAAGGCAGTGGCCACCAGAGGTTGTGAGGGGAGAGATAAGGAAGAATAGGTGTAACATGGGGGCATTTTTGGGACCTTGGAATTGCCCTGCATGACATTGCAATGACAGATACAGACCATTATACATTTCATCATAACCTATAAAATTGTGTGGGACAGAGTGTAAAGTATAATGTATACTATAGTCAGTAGTAGCAATGCTTCAGTAAGTGTTCATCAATTGTAACAAATGTACCACACTAATGAAAGATGTTGTTAATGTGCAAAGTGTGGAAGGGGAAAGTGGTGGGGCATACGGAAATCCTGTATTTTTTCATGTAGCATTTATGTAATCTAAAGCTTCTTTAAAAATAAAAAAAGGAGAGTGAATGTAGTTCAAGAAGTTGAGGGAAGTGGATTTGGCTCAACTAATAGAGCATCCGCCTACCACATGGGAGGAACAGGGTTCAAACCCAAGGCCTCCTGACCTGTGTGATGAGCTGGACCATATGAAGTGCTGATGTGCACAAGGAGTGCCATGCCACGCAGGGGTGTATCCCGTATAGGGGAGACCCATGGATGAGGAGTGTGCCCTGTAAGGGGACGAGAGCTGCCCTGTGCAAAAAAAGTGTAGCCTGCCCAGGAGTGGCACCGCACACATGGAGAGCTGATGCAGCAAGATGACGCAACAAAAAGAGATGCATTTTCCAAGTGCCACTGACAAGAATACAAGTGGACACAGAAGAACACATAGTGAATGGACACAGAGAGCAGACAACTGGGGGGAGGGGGTGGAAGTGGAGAGAAATAAATTTTTAAAATCTAAAAAAAAAGTTGAGTACCTGCTTCCCAAATGGGAGTTCCTTGGTTCCATTCCTTTACCTTCTAAAAACAATACATAAAAAGAACAAGCTGGGGATTTGCACATCTGTGGTTAAAACTACAGTGTTGAGAATGTTCTTTTGGCAAATATGGCAGGGGAGGATTACAAATATAGGGTGTTGGACGTGGGGGGCATACAGGACAGAGCACACCTAGAGAAGGCTTCTATAGAATATGTAAGTGTTCATCTTGTATAGTGTGTTATATCAGTGGGTGGATACCCACACAATAAACAAGAAAATATTAAACTCCCATCCTAGGGAGTCCTGCTATATTCTCAAATAGAAGGGCAAGAGTCTCTCTAGAATATAGGTAGTGCCTAATAAAAGAAAACAGACCAATATGTCAAGCCCTTAATATTATTGCAGGTTACGTATGAAACTTATTCTTCAAGGTGAAGAATTTTCTAGTTTGCTTCTTTTTTTTTGTTTATTATTATTATTGAAATAATAATTCATCACTTCAGTCTAATAATGATTGAAGTGATGAATACACAACCATGTGATTTTATGTGATTATAGCAAATTCCATTGATTGTACCCCTTGGAAGAATTGTATGCTTTATTAATAAGTATCAATAAAACTGATTTAAAAAAAGAAACTTATTCTTAAAAATGAAACTTAGTGGTTACCATAGGCCCCAAGGGGAGGGTGAGAGTAGAATAGAATAGATGGAACATAGGACATTTTTAGGGCATTATAATCGTTCTGCATGATCCTGCAAGGTTGGATACAGTCCATTTTAAATTTCATAAAATTTATAAAAGTATATGGGTCAAAATGTAAACCATAATGTAAATCATTAACCATGGTTAGTAGCAATGCTTCAGTATTTATAAATCAATTTTAACAAATGTACATCCACATGCAAAATGTTATTAATAGGGGAGAGGGCAAAGGGGGCAGGATGTTGGGTATATGAGAATCCCCTATGTTCTGTATGTGACTTTTCTGTAACCTAAAGCTTCTTTGAGGATAAAATGAAAAAAAAAAAAAAAGACACTGGGGGAATATATGGAAGAAAATGTCACTGTACATACAAGTCAACAGATCTTACAGTGATGAAAGACATAATGCCAAAAATTCTTAAATTTTTATTTTATTATTTCAATTTCTTTTCAACTTTTGTGTTTTGTCAATTCCAAAACCATCACTATTATTTCATGTTTCTGGTGATTCAGGACCTCTTACCCTTGCAAATAAATTTGCTAATTGAAAAGAAAGACAATAATATAAAGACTGAATAAAAGAAAACAGATCAAAGGTATTAGAAATAAAAAGTCAGATAATTTGGGGGCCAAAAAAGGGAGGTGGAATGTAAGCGAAACAATAGATGATGGAGGATAGAAAGATGTAGAGGAAAGGGTGTAGTGTTGGTGGCCAAAATCAATACGCACGGAAAAGAGGAAAGGGAGGATGAGGAAGCACAGCAAATGTGAAGCACTCCCTGCAGCATTTGTTATATAAAAAAATAAAAAAATAAAAAAGAAGAGAAAGGAAGAAAAAGAGAAAAAAGTGAAGGGGTCAAAAAAGTGGTGGGAAGCAAGCAAAGAAAGAAAAATTGAAAAAAAGAAAAAGGGTCTTGGGGGGGTAAAGAGAGAGAAAAAAACAGGAGACAATGCAGCAACAACAACAACAACAAAAAACACATCAAAGTCTCAAGCTAGGAATCATCTTTGCAACTAAATAAAATGCTTAGGGATCTGACATTCCCCCTTCCTCACTTCCCTCTCTCCCAGGGTAGCAGAAAAGCTGCATGAGCAGTCCAATAGGAGATTCAAGTGGGTCCTTCATGAGCCAACTCAACACAGAAGACAATGACTCTTTATTTCCAGCGACAGCGCACCTACACCTCACCAGAAACCTCAAATATGCTATTGGAAACTTGGAAAGCACATCCTACAGTCCCTCCCCCTTAGGTGTGCTAGGGGAGGGCTAGTTGGTTTTCTGACTCCACCTTCTCCCAGACCAAGTTTCCTATCCCAGGGCGTTTAGGTCAATTGGGCTTTCTCAGCAGATTCACCTCTCCTTTCTTCCCAGGCTCTCCCCAAGCCAGCTGGTATGTTCCTCCAAGCTCAAAGAAAAAAAATAGAAGCAGAGGGCTAGGGTAATCATGGACCTCAGACGGACCTCAGGTTGCACTGGATTCAGGAATGGGAAGTCCAGGGTATTGCGGACTTAAGGTATGTGAGTCTGTGGAGCATGGGCTACAGGGGTTTAGGGGACACGGACCTGGGAACCACGCATCCAGGAAACACAGGGTTTGGGAACACCACAGCACAACCAACAGTTTTCAGTGATCACCACAGCCACCAGCCCTAGGGGGAAGGGTCCCACCCACAACTTCTGACCTCCGTGTCAGAAACCCAAAATTCTACCTCTTGCAAGAAACTCTTCTGTCACTGTCTCACCAAATCAGCGTCCAGACACCTCCTGCCCTGCAAACCCCCAAAACAGCCCACTCCAGCAGGACTCTGACCCTACTCAGCCGCTTCTTTGTAGGAGAGATTATGAGGTGCACTCACTCAGATGCCATCTTGCCCCACCTCCTAGTGTATTCTTAATATCCTTAATCTCTTCAGTCATCTCATTGAATTTATAAGGAGATTTGCTTGGACATCTATCATTAGTTGTCTCAACTCCTTTTTATTATCTTGAGGCTTATCTTGTTCCTTTAACTAGGCCATAGCTTCCTGTTGCTTGGTGTGGATTGTAATTTTTTGTTGGTGTCTTGGATTCTGAATTACTGGAGTATTTATTCTGGGTGCATTTTTTTCTCTTTAGTTTAGTTTAAGGCTTCCTACCCTTTCTTCCTTGCTGGTTGTGCAGTAGGAGCCAAGCATATAGATCGTCCTGTAAACTGTGGAGGCTGAAGCTGACCTCATTGCACCAGGGACCAATGAAGCTTCTTCCAACTTTCTCCTTTGCCATGGGTAGGGTCAGAGTCACAGCTGTGTGGAATAATCCAATTCATGCAGGCCTAGATTGTAGTTGCCCACAGGGACTAATGAAGCTTCACTCCCCTTTCTCCCCTGCCTGGGGCAGGGGTAGAGCTGCCGGTGTGGGCTGCAATCTATGCAGTGTGTGTTCCAGCCAAAGTTACCTTCAGTTACCTGTATAGGCTGGTGCAGGGCCCTCCAGCCTCCTTTGTGCCAGAGGTGGGACTAAAGCCTAGGCTGGGGCTGCAGGCTGATCTACGTGAAAGAAACCAGTTCCTGCCATCACAATGATTTTGGGTCCTGGTTTCCCCTCAGGCTGTGGGCAGAGTAAAAAATGGCAGCCACTGGGCTCTTTATGACTTGGGCTGATTCACACCCCAGCTGTTCTCAGGGTTATATCTTAGCCAGCCGAGTCTACCAATCAGTTGCTGAAATTGGCAGCCTACTATTTCCTCTTCCCCTGTTTTTGGGAAATGGAGCTTCCAATTCCAGCCACAGAACAACTCCTGGGGTGTCTCGTGTTGTCAGAGTAGCATAATCACCAGCCTCTGTGGCTTGGCTGGTAATTTCCCAGAGAGGCTGGTGCAGGTCCCTACAGCTTCCTCCCTGCTGGAGATGGCACTGGGGCCTAGAATAGAGCTGCAATCTGATCTGGATGGAAAGAAGCCAGTCCCCACCAGCACTGTGATTATCAGTCCACCATGCTTCCACTCATGCCAGGCATGGAGTTAAGATGGCAGCTCCTGGACTCTTTCTGACTTGGACAGGCTCAGACTTTAGCTGTTCTCAGGATTATTCTTTAGCCTGCTGAATTTACTCATCAGTAGCTGAAGTTGGTGCCCAACCATCTCTTCCTCCCCCATTTTTGGGAAATTGTGCTTCCAATTCCAGCTGTGGAACAGCTCCTGAGGTACCTTGTACCTCCAGTGAAGGTTGGTCACCAGCCACTGGGGTGTGGAGCACTCTACTTATGAGTATTCTCTGCAGATGGGCAGTCTCCTCCTTCTATTCCTTCAGGGATGTTTCAGGATGCTCTTCTGGTTTCCTGGAGCCCTGAAACAGGTGCTTCAGCTAGCTTCAGATAACTCTGGGTGTTTACTAACTGCCCTTTAGCAGAAGCTGAAAGGATACTGGGCCACAAAAAATCCAGGAAAGGTCAAGTCAGCTCCTGCTACAGGGAAACCTTAAAAAATATAAAGATCCAAGAAAATCTAAAATAAAAAGAATTTCTATATGTTCCATGTCATACAGTATCAGCTGGATTTCTGATAACCCAGTGGATCACTTCTCCACATCTCTAAAGAGACCAAGGAATCAAACCAGGGGACTCACATATGCTACGCCAAAATTCCTCCACTGAAATGAACTGTCTCCTTAGGTTAATCAGTCTTCAGAAACCTATATGCCTCCTCTCCCCTAGGCATTTTATACTACAGTTTTCTAGGGTCCTGCTGATTAGGCCCTTGTCCTTTTCTAATATAGTTCCTCTCTCTCCCCTGGTGGCTGTGCATGACAGCCTGCCTGAGCAGATACCACTCCCTTTTCCCCTTCGTGTCAGGGTCCCTTCCCAGATTCAAAGGAGGCTCAGTTGACCAAACTCACTGCAAAGAAACCACCGTCCACCGTCTGACCCCTCTTCCTTCCAGGGAACACCCCCCCCCCCAGTCCATTGGCAGAAACAAGCCAGAGGTTGCACCAAGGCTACTTGTTCTGAGGGCAGTGTATATGTACCATTTCCAGCCACTGGGGTGAGCAACTCATGATTTTACTTTGGCTTCTTTATCTTTCTGGTACCCTTCTAGATGACTCAGAGCACCTTCCCATTCTATATATATCCGAAGCTCCTTTAGGTAGGTCCCTGTCTTCTCTCCCCACCTTTTTTTTTTTGCGAGAGGTTCAGACTCTGCCTCCTTACTTTTGAACCATTTTCCTGGATGTCCCCTGCTTTGATATTTTGGCAGTAATATAACTTGCAGGTATCAAACATTTCAACCTCTCAAGTTTAAAACTTCCATCCCACATCCAATTTAAAGCTTCTCTTTCTGCCCCCAACCTCTAGAGCAGCCTACCTGGAGATCCCACAGATATCCAATGAAAAAGAAATTACTTGATCTATGTTTTCATTATCCTTGTTTCACTTCTTCCCCTACTTGTTGTGCTATTTCTGGATCCTCTGAGGTTGAGGTAGGTAGGGAGGAGTCTTAAAGGAAAAGAGAGAGTCTTAATTGACTGGTGGTAGTGTAATCTGTCTCAGCACCCTTTGTGAGGTAGATGACCAAATGCTGCCTTTCTTTGTGGTGTGCTTTTGTGGCTCCTTTAGAGATCCCCTCATTCCCATCCTTTCTTCCCTTCATCATTCCAATGTGAACACTGCTTGCTCTATCTTCTCCCTTGGCTCTTGCCTACACAAATTTCTTCCTTTGTAACTTAGACCTCTGTCTTTGACCTGTCATGTGGGCAATTTCAACCAGGCTTCTGCCTTCAGACTTGTTCAGGTAAATGTAAAGTACAAGTTTTTATCTTCTCCAAATGCCATGGGGCACCTGTGAGGTTCTCCCATGAATTTTTCCTGCTTCAGTGGCAACACAGTACAGGCCTTAAAATTTCTGTAGCTCTGCAAGTCTTCAGCCTAGAGAAAAATGCTAGTCTCCCCTCTTATAAGTATCTCCAATCTCTCTGAATGGTTTAATTTAGACATTTTTGATTGATTTGAGCAGGGGATCCCTAGTGCCCTCTACTTCTTTGAATTCCCTTAAAAAATTCTCTCCCATCCTTGTATTAATCTCTAATATTTTCTAATATAAACTGGAGTTTAGTGGTGGGGATTGATAATTGAAGTAACAGTTTGGCTACCTCTTAGCAAGTATTGTGGGAATGTGTTTAGTGCCTCTCATTAAACTGTAAGGCCAACTATCTCCTACTGTACTCAATCTTGAGGCCTCAGTCAAAACTTTGGGAAAAACAAAGTCTCATTTAATACCCTTTTATCTATATATGTGTTTAAGTATGTATATATATACACACAAATTGTATTATTCAGCCAAAAGGGGTGCTGATACCAAATACCAGAAATTGGTTGGTTTTTATAAAGGATATTTATTTGGGGTAGGAGCTTATAAATACCAGGCCATAAAACACAAGTTACTTCACTCACCAAAGTCTATTTGCACGTGTTGGAGAAAAATGGCTGCTGACATCTGCAAGGGTTCAAGCTTCCTGGGTTCCTCCCTTCTAGGGTCTTGCTTTTCTCTGTGTTCATGGTTCCTTTCTTCCAAGGGCTTGCTTCTTCCTGGGCTCAGAGTTCCTCTTTACCTGGGGCTGGCTTCTCTTTTCTCTGTGAGATTACTTCCTGGGGCTCCAGCTTAAGGCTTCAGAACCAAACTCCAGTATCAAAACTCCAACATCAAAAACCCTTGCATCAAAAGCTCCAACTCTGTCCTTTTCCATACCTTTTATCTGTGGTCCCTACCCACCAAGGGCTGGGGACTCAATGCCCTAAAGACATGGCCCAATCAAAGCCTTAATAATAACTCAATTGTGCCCAATAATAGACCAGATTACAAACATAATCCAATGTCTATTTTTGGAATTCATAACTATATCAAACTGCTACACTTATGTATATATGTGTGTATAAATATATGTGTATGTATTTGTACATATATATATTTGTTTATTACTGAGAGGCAATATAGAGTAGTAGTTAAGAACATGGACTCTGGAGCCATACTATCTAGCCTCAAATCCTGACAGTCATTTGACCTTTCTGTGCCTCAGTTTCCTTCTTTGAAAAATTGGAATAATAGTATCTACCTCATAGGATTTTTGTGAGGACTAAATATATGTGTGTTTTAGAATAGTACTTAAAATTGAAGTGCTACATGTATCCACTATTAGTGTTATTGTTTTATTTTCTTTGACTTAGAATGTAGCCTAATGAGTTCAAGATTTTTTTTGGCATTTCCAGTTTTCAGCCTTGCATTACAAACCTCCAAAGGACAAACCAGTCCTGTACTTAATTAGTCTTGGCCATAGATACAAAGGACCCATCCTCAGTCTCAGTACAATTCAGCACATTTTACTCTGACCTGTACTCTCTTCTTTTTTTTTTTAAAGATTTAATTTTATTTATTTAATTCCCCTCCCCTCCCCCAGTTGTCTGTTTTCTGTGTCTTTTTGCTGCGTCTTGTTTCTTTGTCTGCTTCTGTTGTCGTCAGTGGCACGGGAAGTGTGGGCGGTGCCATTCCTCGGCAGGCTGCTCCTTCCTTCGTGCTGGGCGGCTCTCCTTATGGGTGCACTCCTTGTGCGTGGGGCTCCCCTACGCGGGGGACACCCCTGTGTGGCAGGGCACTCCTTGTGCGCATCAGCACTGCACATGGGCCAGCTCCACATGGGTCAAGGAGGCCCGGGGCTTGAACCGCGGGCCTCCCATATGGTAGACGGACGCCCTAACCACTGGGCCAAAGTCCGTTTCCCCTATACTCTTCTCTTGAATCAAAGCCTGCTTGTTGGCATCTGCATACAATTCCATGTTACTTACTTTGAATGTTCTTTTCTTCTCTACACATCTACCATACTTTCCAAAAGAATAAGTAAAATATATAAAGAACTCTAATACCTCAATAAAAAAAGACAAACCAATTTAATAATGGGCAAAGGATCTGAATAAGTATTTCTCCAAAGTAGATATGCTAATGGTAATAAGCACATTAAAATATGATCAACATCATTCAATTATCATTAAGGAAATGCAAAGCAAAACCATGATGGGATGCTACTTCACACCCACTAGGTTTATAATTTTTTTAGAAAAGACATGTAATAACAAGTGTTGGTAAGGATGTGGAGAAATTAAAGCTCCCATACATTGCTGGTGGGAGTGTAAAATGGTACAGCTGTTTTAGAAAGTAGTCTGGCAGTTTCTCAAATGTTTAAACATGGAGTTACCTTATGTCCTAACAATCCATTCCTATGTATGTACCCAAGAGAAACAAAAGCGTATGTCCATACAAAAATGTGTTCACAAATGTTTGTAATGGCATTATTCATAACAGCAAAAAAGTGATCAATTTATCAATTGATGAATTGATAAATAAAATGTGCTATTTTATTATTTAGCAATAAAAAAGGAAGTACTGATACATGTAAAAGAATGGGATCAGTTTAGTTTTCACATAAAGGTAATATAAAGCAGGGAAGAAGAAAATATTAATTAATATAACCTGGCAGCCTACTGGCTCAATCTCCCACTCCTAGGTTAAGCAGGAACAAAGGAAACCAGCTTAAGCCAGTCCTATATGCAGTAGAAAAGATGCTCAAAAAAGAGCTAAGTCAATACCAATTCAGCACTAAATTCCATTCCTCATTTGGCAAAGGGGAGCAGGTAAAAACTAAAATGGTTGGAATGTAATGGTGGAAGTGGTTAATCATAAACTTTTGTGTGGAAAAGTTAGATCTTCTCAGATAGGTTGTAACTTTTGAAGTATCCAATCTATGGAGAAACAGAGGAAGGGTTTGTGTGCTAGGATTAGGGGTATAAATTATGTCATTTTCTTTGTTTGGGGCACCAGCCACGTTTTCTGGTTGTGCACCCCTTCTTGCAAGATTGATAATAAATTATTTTCTCCACAATCAGGTGAGCCTTATTTTCTTCCAGAAGATTTCTTTCATACAGCTTTGGGGGCTCATCCGGGATTCTGAAGCTTCAGGAGCAGACCCCTGGGGTGGATGATGGGGAGGCACATGCCACTGTTTAAGTGATCTTGGACTCCACTGGCAGGTGCCTCACCTCTGGCAGCAAAGAGGCCTGAAAATAGATGCTTAGATCTGCTAACTGTGGATGAGAAAAAGGGAAGGGAAAATCTGCCTCTCCCTGACCAGGTGACTCCATGCATGGACCAAGGTAAGAACAAAGGCTATTAAGAATTACCTTGGTGGTCAGGAATTCTGATGAATCTGAGGTTCACTGTGCATGCATGAGATCCGTGACATATGGTGTGAAGTGAGTGCAGAGTCCCAATTCACATTTCCATTCTCCCATGAGGAAAAGGGCCAGAAATAGAAAAGAAAAAGATTCAAGAGAAAGAGACCCAGACAAGATTTAGAATGGGAAATAGAGGCAGCCAGTTGACCAGGACAAAGGGGAAGGGGGTATCTGTAGGATTCCCTGGAGACATTCCTCCAGATAGTTCATTAGGGAGGATGTTAAGGCATTGGACCGATAGTAATCAAACCAAGGCAAAAGACAAGAAGAAAACGATTAAATACTGCTGTTGTATCTGAACCAAGGAAAGTATTTTACCACTTGATGTATTCTGGCCAAAATACAGGACAGATGAGGATTGGCTTTGTGCTGACCTTGTACTGTATGTTAATGGAAAAACACCTTTCTCCAAAAAAGAGTCTGACTATGCCATGTGCTGGTTAAAGGGAAAGGGGGCCACTTTCTATCCTATGAAACCTGAAAATCTAGACCCCAAGACTAAGCTTGCATAAATGAAGGCTGCAGAAACAAAAGCTGTAAAAACTAAACCCTGGAACCCCCTGTAACCTCCCTCCTCCTTATGTCCCCCCTCCCCTCCCAGGAGAAGGGCCATTCGATTTGGAAGACCAAATTTAACCTTTGTAAACCCTGGGGAACTGGAGAATCAAGCGGGGCCAACAGCCACACTGGTTACAACCCACCAACATCTGAGGAATGAATTGAAACAGTGTAAGAAAGATATATAAAATTTTCCATTTCCCAGAGCATCTGAGGAGAAGAGAGTGAAAGAACAAAACTCCATTGAGCCTTTGTATCTGCTAAGAAAAGTACCAATGGAGCCAGGGGAGATTGGCTATGTAAATGCCCCACTGACAATTACTGAAGTAAGGAACTTCAAAAAGGAGATGAAATCACTAATGGAAGATCCACTGGGGCTGACTAAATAAGTAGATCAATTCCTAGTTCCTAGTTTATACACCTGGCCTAAACTTATGTCCATACTGAATATCTTCTTTATGGGAGAAGAAAGAAGAATGGTATGGAGGGCAGCTATGAAGGAGTGGGAAAGGCAGCATCTGCCTGGACAGGGCTAATGGCAACAGAACAGAAATTCCCAAACACAGACCCTGATTGGGATAATAATTACCCAAGGGACAGAGCACAAATGAAAAATCTTAGAGACCTCATTATACAGGGGACCAAATTGGCCACACCCAAATCTCAAAACTTGCATAAGGCCTTTAAATTAGCCCAGGAGAAAGATGAAACTCCCTCTGCTTACCTGCAATGATTGAGGGACCAAGTGAGGAAATATTCAGGGATGAACCCTGATAATCCTGTGGCTCAGGGAATGTTAAAAGTCAGCTCTGTGAAAGGGTCTTGGCCTAACATTCAGAAGAAAATTTGAAAAATAGAAGGATGGATGGATAATCCATTGGAAAAGTTATTGAGAGAGTCCCAGAAAGTGTTTGTAAGGAGAGAGAAGGAAAAGCAGAAACAGAAAGCAAAGGTTATGATAAGCACAGTTGATCAAATGGTCAGAAAAAAACTGGAAATGAGTCAGGGAGAAACAGGCAGTACAGAGATAAAAATGCAAGATGGGCTTATTTAGATAAGGGGACAAAGAAAATTAAGGCTCTGCAGGGTGCTATCATTGTGGAAGCTCTGGTCATTTCAAAAGGGAATGCCCGAGTTTAAAGAAAAGAGAGTTGGGTAATCCCCCTCATGAATTTTGAGGATTAGGGGAGTCTGAGGCTCCTCACTTCTAAAGCCCACAGGGAGGCTTTAGTAAATATAAGTGTGGGCCTATATCAGGAAAAAATTACATTTCTAGTGGACACTGGCACAGCCTGATCCTCTGTGACTTCTCTTCCCAAAGGAACCAAACTTTCTGGCAGTTCCCTTACAGTCTCAGGGGTAAAAGGAGAAGGATTTGAAGTTCCCATTCTTTCTCCCACTAATATTTGTTGGGCAAATAATCAAATTGTAAGTAGTTTGTTGTACATGCCAGAAGCTGGGAGTAAATTGTTGGAAAGGAACTTAATAGTATTCATGGGTTTGGATTTGGAAGTAAGAAATGGGCAAATAAAACTAGTCTTAGCCATGCTCTCTAAAGAAGATGAAAAAAATCTAAGAAGATGTGTGGGTGCGAGAAGGGAATAAAGGGGGTTTGCAGGTATCCCCTATTAAAATCAAATTGAAAAAGGAAGGGGAAAGTATTTGTCAAAAACAATATTCTATTCCCCTTAAGGGGAGGGAGGGGCTTCAACCCATCATTGCAGGCCTCCTTTGGGAGGGACTCTTAGAGCCCTGCATGTCCCCCTTCAATTCTCCTATCTTGCCCATTCAGAAATCGGATGGTAGTTGGAGGATGGTACAGGATCTAAGGGCCATTAATCAGGGAAGTGGACTTGGCCCAGTGGATAGGGCATCTGTCTACCACATGGGAGGTCTGTGGTACAAACTCTGGGCCTCCATGACCCGTGTGGAGCTGGCCCATGCACAGTGCTGATGCGTGCAAGGAGTGCCCTGCCACGCAGTGGTGTCCCCGTGTAGGGAAGCCCCATGTGCAAGGAGTGCACCCTGTAAGGAGAGCCACCCTGTGCAAAAGAAAGGGCAGCCTGCCCAGGAATGGTGCCACACTCACAGAAAGCTGACACACAAGATGACACAACAAAAAGAGACACAGGGAGGCGGGGCAAGATGGTGTCTGAGTGAATGCACCTTATAGTCTCTCCTGCAAAGAAGCAGCTGGGCAGTGTTAGAAAATCTTCAGGACCAGGCTGTTTCGGGATTTTGCAGGGCAGGAGGGGTCTGGACATCGATTTGGTGGGACAGTGACAGAGAAGATTCGTGTAAAAGGTAGAAATAAGGCTCTCTTTCACAGAGATAGGGGCTGCACGCAGGACACTCCCCCCTAGGGTGGGCGGCATGGAAGCAGCAATTCCTGGAGGCTCTGTGGTGCTGAGGAATTCATAAGCCCTGAGAGGGATATTCAGGGTCTTGCAGGGCAGGAGGTCTTTGGAAACCGATTTGGTGAGACAGAGACGGAGTTTTTGAAAGGCGTGGAATTTTGGGTTTCTGACAGGGAGATCAGTGCTTCCAGCTAGAGCCCCGCCCCCTAGGCCTGGCTGCCGATCTGCAGGGGTCCTTAAATCGGTGGCAATAAAGAGGCATCTCCAGGAGGCTGTTTCAGAGGCTTGCAGGGTGGGAGGTGTCTGGAAGCCGATTAGGTGAAACAGAGATGGAGGAGTCTTTTGCAAGTCTTGGAATTTTGGGTTTCTGACACAGAGATCAGCGCTTCTGGCTAGAGCCCCACCCCCTAGGCCTGGCTGCTGATCTGCAGCAGTCCTTAAATTGGTCACAATAAAGAGGCATTACCAGTAGGCTGTTTTGGGGGCTTGCAGGGTGGGAGGTGTCTGGAAGCCAATTAGGTGAATCAGAGATGGAGGATCATTTGCGAGGCATGGAATTCTGGGTTTCTGACACAGAGATTAGCTCTTCCGGCTAGAGCCCTGCCCCCTAGGTCTGGTTGCCAATCTGCAGCAGTCCTTAAATCAGTCGCAATGAAGAGGCGCCCCCAGCAGGCTGTTTTGGGGGCTTGCAGGATGGGAGGTGTCCCGAAGTCAAATTGGTGACACAGCGACAGAAGAGACTCTTGTGAGAGGGGGAATTTTGGGTTTCTGACACAGAGGTCAGAGTTTGCGGATGTGACCCGCCCATAGGGCTGGCACCTAGCTGCGGGGATCCCTGAAGGCTGTGTTGCAGTGCGGTGCTCCCAGGGTCCCAGTTAACCGGATTCGAGGTTGCCAGGTCTGTGTCCCCTAAACCCTGGTGGCCCACACCACAGAGATTCACAGCTCTTGAGTCTGCAATATCACAGACTTCCCATCCCTGAATCCACCACGTCCTTAGGTCCATCTGAGTTCCTTGATTGTCCTAGCCCTTGATGTTTGTGGTTTTTCTTTTTTTCTCTTTATTTTTCTCTTTTTTCTTTTTTTCTTTTCTATTTTTTGTTGTCCTAGTTGCTAATATTGCATTATCTCCTAGTCTTTTCTCCCATTGTATCTCCCAAGGTCTTTTTTCATTTATTCAGGTTTTTTTTCCTCTTTCTTATTTTCTTTTTCTTGCTTGTTTCCCTCCCTTTTCTTTGCCCACCCCAATTTTCTTCTTCTCTTTTTTTTCTTTTCACTCTGTTTCTTCTTATTTTATTTTATCTTAATTATACAATAGGTGCTGCAGGGAACACCTCACATTTGCTGGGTTTCCAAATCCTCCATTTCCTCGTTTCTGTGTGAATTGATTTTGACCACCTACACTATCCCTTTGACCCCACATCTTGATATCCTCCATCATCTACTGTCTCTCCTATATTCCACCTCCCTTTCTTTGGTCCCCAAATTGTCTAACTTTTAATTTCTAATACCTTTGTTTGTTTTCTGTCTTTTACCCACTCTTGATACTATTGTCTTTCTTTTCTCTTTCCCTCTCACATGAAAACACTACCTTTTTAATTCATACTATATTCCTCCCATATTCAGTCAACCACCTCATTATAGGTACTCTACTTACTGGTATAACGCTACACAACTTACATGAATCTAATATCCATCCTCCCAGATCTCATATGGTTGCTCTGTTAACATTTATTACCAATACTACTTTACACATTTTCCTTTCTTACACAATTGTCTTTCCCTGGCCCTAATACTTTCCTTCAAAGGGAACTCAGCCAGCAATAAGAAATTAGAATAAGAAGAAAATAGTGACAAAGAGAAGATACAACACTTGCATAAGAACAACAGCTAATTAATCCCCAAACTAGACAAAGAAGCTAAGGGACTGATTAAACCCCTCAAGGTAAAATGATGACCAGACTGCAACAAAAAACTACAAACCAAACCAGTAATCAGGAAAACATGGCTGAATCCAATGAACAAACTAAAATCCAGGAAGGGGAGCAGAACTTCGGACAGGTAATTAAAGACCTCAGAACATATATCAGAGACAAACTTAATGAAGTAAAGGAAGAGTTTAAAAATATGAAGAAAACACTTGGAGAGGAAATTGCAGACATATGCAAAAAGATAACAGATATGATGGGAATGAACACCACAGTTCAAGAAATCAAAAATACACTCGCAGCAAATAACAGCAGATGAGAAGAGGCAGAGGAGAGAATTAGTGATGTGGAAGACAGTACATCGGAAATCAAACAGATAGTAGAATTGATCAATAAAAAGATAGAAAAAATCCAGCTAGGACTTAAGGACCTGAATGACAATGCAAAATGCACAAACATACATATTATAGGCATCCCAGAAGGAGAAGAGAAGGGAAAGGGGTCAGAAGGGGTGTTGAAGGAAATAATGGATGAAAACTTCCCAAATCTACTGACAGACACAGATGTACATATCCAAGAAACACAATGCACCCCAAACATCATAAACCCCAACAGGCCCACACAAGACATATAATTGTCAAATTATCCAATGCTCAAGACAAAGAGAAAATTTCAAAAGCAGGAAGAGAAAAGAAAACCATCACATAGAAGTGAGGCTCCATAAGATTAAGTGCTGATTTCTCATCTGAAACCATGGAGGCAAGAAGGCAGTGGTATGATATAGTCAAGGTACTAAAAGAAAAAAATTTCCAACCAAGAATACTCTATCCAGCTAAACTAGCATTCAAAAATGATGGAGAGTTCAAAATATTCACAGATAAACAGAAATTGAATGAGTATGCCAACAAGGAACCTCCCTTTTCAAGAAAATCTAAAGGGAGTTCTGCAGGAAGAAAGGAAAAAACAGGACAGGCAGAGTTGGAGGAGAGTGTAAAAGCAACAAAAAAGACAAAAAGAGAAGAAAAAACAAACAAACAAAAATGACAAACACAAGTTCAATCAAAATATGGCTAACATAAATAATTCCTTGAAAGTAATAACATTGAATGTCAACAGATGAAACTCACCTATCAAAAGATTCAGACTTGGACATTGGATAAGGAAATATAACCCATCTATATGCTGTCTACAAGAGACACATCTTAGACCCAGAGATTCATGCCGGCTGAAAGTGAATGGTTGGAAAACAATCTTACAAGCAAACAATGACCAAAAAAAGGCAGGAGTAGCTATATTAATATCAGACAAAATAGACTTTAAATGCGAAACAATTGTGAGAGATGAAGGATATTACATATAAGTGAAAGGGACAATCTCTCAAGAAGAACGAACAATCATAAATATTTATGCTCCTAACAAGGGCGCCTCTAAATACGTGAGGCAAACACTGCAAAAACTAAGTGAAAGAATAGATGCATCTACAATTATAGTGGGAGATTTTAACACACCACTATCAACTCTGGACAGAACATCAAAAAAGAAAATCACTAAAGAAACAAAATATTTGAACAGTATATTAGAGGAGCTGGATCTAATAGACATATATAGATCATTACACCCAAACACAGCAGGATATACATTTTTCTCAAGTGCACATGGATCATTCTCCAAGATAGACCATATGCTAGGCCACAAAGAAAGGCTTAATGAATTCAGAAAGATCAAAATCAAACAGAATAATATTTCTGGCAACAGTGGAGTGAAGCTGGAAATCTGCAAGGGACAGAGGCCCAGATTTCACACCAAGATATGGAAATTAAACAGCACACTCTTGGAAAAACAGTGGGTCAAAGAGGAAATCTCAGAAGAAATTAGTAACTACCTTGAAACAAATGATAATGATAACACAACATACCAAAACTTATGGGATGCAACAAAAGTAGTACTGAGAGGGAAATTTATAGCCATAAATTCATATATCAAAAAAGGAGAAAGATCCAAAATTGAAGAACTAATCGCACATTTGGAGGAATTAGTAAAAATACAACAAAGTAATCCCACAGAAAGAAGAAAGAAAGAAAGAACAAAGATAAGAGCAGAAGTAAAAGAAATAGAAAATTAGAAAGCACTTGAAAAGATAAACAAGACCGAGAGCTGGTTCTTTGAGAAACCAAAAAAATTGACAAACACTTAGTGAGACTAAGAAAGAAAAAAAGAGAGAAGATGCAAAAACACAAAATAAGAAATGAGAAAGGAGATATCACCACTGACCCCACAGAAATAAAGACTATCATAAGAGGATACTTTGAAAAATGATATTCCAACAAAAATGACAATTCAGAGGAAATGGACAAATTCCTAGAAACACATAGCAGCCTATCTTGACGAAAGAAGAAACTGATGATCTCAACAAACCAATCACAATTAAAGAGATAGAATCAGTCATTAAAAACCTCCCAACTAAGAAGAGCCCAGGGCCAGATGGCTTCACGGGTGAATTCTACAAAACATTCCAGAAAGAACTAACACCAATCCTGCTGAAACTCTTCCAAAAAATCAAAACAGAAGGAACATTGCCTAACTCATTTAGTGATGTTAATATTGCCCTAGTACCAAAGCCAAACAAAGACACCACAAGAAAGGAAAATTACAGACCAATTTCTCTAATGAACCTAGACACAAAAATACTTAACAAAATACTTGCTAATCGTATTCAACAACACATTAAATGATTTATACACCACGACCAAGTGGGATTCATTCCAGGCATGCAAGGATGGTTCAACATAAAAAAATCAGTCAATGTAATACAGCATATAAGCAGATTGAAGGAAAAAAATCACATGATTATATCTATAGATGCAGAAAAAGCATTTGACAAAATGCAGCATACTTTCTTGATAAAAACACTCCAAAAAGATCAGAATACAAGGAAATTTTTTGAACATAATAAAGAGTATATATGAAAAACCCATAGCCAACATTGTTTACAATGGAGAAATCCTAAAACCCCCCTTCCCTCTAAATTCAGGAACAAGACAAGGATGCCCACTGTCTCCCCTTCTATTTAACATTGTCTTAGAAGTACTTGCTCAGCACTGAGGCAAGAATTAGATATAAACGGCATTCAAATTGGAAAGGAAGAAGTCAAAATTTCATTATTTGCAGATGACATGATCCTATACATAGAAAACCCTGAGAGGTCTACAACAAAGCTTCTAGAACTCATAAATGAGTTTAGTAAAGTCGCAGGTTATAAGATCAATGCATGAAAATCAGTAGCATTTCTGTACACCAATAATGAGCAAGCTCAGGAGGAAATCAAGAAACAAATACCATTTACAATAGTAAATAAAAAAATCAAATACCTAGATAAATTTAACTAAAGAGGTAAAGAACTCATACACAGAGAACTACACAAGACTGTTCAAGGAAATCAAAGAAGACCTAAATAAATGGAAGAATATTCCCTGTTCATGGATAGGAAGATTAAATATTATTAAGATGTCTATCCTACAAAAACTGATCTACACAGTCAATGCAATCCCAATAAAAATCAACACAGCATTCTTTAAGGAACTAGAAAAACTAACTATGAAATTTATTTGGAAAGGAAAGAGGCCCCGAATAGCCAAAGACATATTGGAAAAGAAAAATGAAATTGGAGGAATCACACTACCTGACTTCAAAACATACTACAAAGCTACAGTAGTGAAATCAGAATGGTATTGGCATAAGGAGAGGCACACAGACCAATGGAATCGAATTGAATGTTCTGATATAGAACCTCATATATATAGCCATATAATATTCGATAAAGCCACCAAACCCTCTCAACTGGGAGAGAATGACCTCGTCAACAAATGGTGCCTGGAGAACTGGATATCCATATGTAGAAGAATGAAAGAGGATTACCATCTCACACCTTATACAAAGATCAACTCAAGATGGATCAAAGACCTAAATATAACAGCCAAGACCATAAAGACCTTGGAAAGTAGTGTAGGGTAACATCTACAAGACCTTGTAGTAGGAAATGGCTTCATGAACATCACACCAAAAGCACGAGCAGCAAAAGAACTAATAGATAAATGGGACTTCCTCAAAATTAAAGCCTTCTGCACCTCAAAGGATTTTGTCAAGAAAGTAAAAAGGGAGCCTACACAATGGGAGAAAATATTTGGCAACCATATATCCGATAAGAGACTTATAACTTGCATAAATAAAGAACTCCTATATCTTGAAAATAAAAAGATAAACAACCCATTTAAAGATTTAAACAGACATTTCTCCAAAGAAGAAATACAAATGGCTAAAAAGTACATGAATAAATGCTCCAAATCTTTAGCGATCAGGGAAATGCAAATCAAAACTACAATGAGATACCATCTTACTCCCATAAGTTTGGCAGCTATGAAAAAAACAGAAGAATGTAAATGTTGGAGAGGATGTGAAGAAATGGGAACACTCATCCACTGCTGGTGGGAATGCAGAAGGATCCAACCATTCTGGAGGACAGTTTGGCGGTTTCTCAAAAAACTATCCATATATTTGCCATAGGACCCAGAAATTCCACTGCTGGGTATATACCCAGCAGAACTGAAAACAAGGACACAAACCGATATGTGCACACCAATGTTCATAGCAGCATTGTTCACTATCGCCAAAAGTTGGAATCAACCCAAATGCCCATCAACAGATGAGTGGGTCAATAAAATATGGTATATACATACAATGGAATACTACTCAGCTTTAAGAACAAATACACTACAAACACACGTGATAACATGGATGAATCTTGAGAACCTTATGTTGAGTGAAGCAACCCAGGCATTGAAGGACAAATACTACATGACCTCAATGATATGAAATAAGTAAACCAAGCTGCCTCAGAGAGCTAGAGACTGAAAGATATACTTACAGGAAATCAGGGGGTAGAGGAAGGATGTAAGCTGACATCTACATGGGTGAAATGTATGATAAGCTGGAGGTAAGTATGTGTACAAGGAAGGGATAAAATGGGGGCATAGGGTTACCTTTGGGTGGGGCTTTGTGGGCTTGAGGGGGGCTAGGGATGGGAGGATGGGTAATATTGCCCAAGAAATTGGGGGGAGGGTGGGGCAACATATGAACATAGGAGATTGTCATGTGTTGGTTGAGAGTATAATGCTGAGAAAACCTTTTCAAAATATAATTAGGAAAGTTACCTGTTTAAGATACTTAAAGGGGATAATCTGATGTAGGGCAGACTCCTAGGGAATATGGGAATGCTCATTTTGCCAGATTGGGTTATACCATTAGGTACAGACCCATATAATGAGAGTGAAGATATACCCACATCCTGGGGAGGACTAATGCCATCAAATAGAGAGAACTGTATCTCTCAAGAGAAATGGTGGCTCCCAGGGCATTAGTGCAGTTGAGCAAGTCAAGCCCTCATCACTGTTGCAAATATCTCTGAACATGGCTCCTCAAGAAATGAAGATTGACTGTCACTGGGGTCCCCAAGGGGAGGGGGAAATAGATATTTAATAGATGGAACTAACGTAACTGTGAGGGCAATAGAATTGTTTCACAAGAGTACGCAAGGATGGATATAAAACATGTGATATTACACCAAAAACATATAGGGCCCAACAGACTAATAATGTAAATCATAATGTAAAACATAGAATAACTAAAAATTTAGAAAATTGTATAGCCTAAAGTATAAGCCACAATGTAAACACAAATGTTACCTTGTTTGAAAGCTATTGTCTCAATATCTGTACATAAGTTTCAGTAAATATGGTATGAATATGTTAAAAGATTATTGCTGTGGAAGGGAAAAGGTTTTATATTGGATATGTGGGAGTACTGTATACTGTATATATGAATTACTGTGATCTATAGCTCTTGTGAAGAGAAGCTTAATAATTAGGAAAAAAGAAAAGAAAAAGATAGAATGTAGAATTTTTCCAAATCAATATGTATTCTACATCTAACCTTTAAACTCATCGCTATATTCCATTTTACTATTAAGGGAACCTGGCATTATATGGGCTTCACTTTTCAGGAAGTTTTGGATCACAGAGTGGTTCAACAATGGCAGCGGAGGAATACTGGTATGGGATGTTATTGACAGGGGACATATGGTTGACAGGGACTATACAGAGCATGTGTCCAGGGTGCATGGAAATATTTGGATACACTCATAGTGGAAACAATTAAAAACAACAGCTGGGGGGGTGCTGGGTTCCTGGCTGGGGGGGCTCTGCCATGGTCCCTAGGGGAGCAGTGGCAGTCACCCAGGTGCAACGGCAAGGACCAGGAAGGAATGAGAGTCCAACAGTGAGCCCCTGATACTAATGACTATGCTTGTGAGCCTATACACCTGAAATAAGAACAAGACCTAGAGCAGCACTGTGCCTAAAAGTTCCCTCCTGACAGCCTCCGTGTTACTCAAATGTGGCCAGTCTCAAAGCCAAACTCAGCATGTAAATGCACTGCCTTCCCCCCAGTGTTGGACATGACACCCAGGGATGAGCCTCCCTGGCATCGAGGGATCACTACCAAATACCAGCTGATGACATAACTAGAAAATGACCTTGAATTAAAGGTTCAATGTGGACCAGCAGAATATCCATGTCTACATATAATAACAGGAGTTAAAAATGCTGTTTGACCTAAATTAAGGGAGAAATGGAAAGGACAAATGGGTTTATATGGCTATGAGTCTCTAAAAAAGAGTCTGGAGGTTGTCAGAAGGATTGCCCTTATGCACACCTGAGCAGAGTCTCAGAGACAGATAAAGTAGATACAACCCCAGGTATTGGTTCTTCTGAGGGCTAAAGAGACCCACAGGTTTTATGGTCATGGCAGATGGAGTTTACTGCCATGTCAGTTGGCCCTTCTTTGGAGTTGGTGTTTCTGTATGATGGAGCTGGACTCAGATGGGATCTCTTTTCACAAGCCTTTCCTGTTACTTTCCTGGAATTGTAGTTGGTGCTGGGGTTTAAGATATATCTAGGGGATCTGAATCTCTGGACTGACAATATGATAGCCAGGCCCTGAGCCTCAACAGACTTCAGCTCCTACACTGATTTATTGGACTTACCCCACTCAGCAAACATGGATTTGAAGAATGTCAACCACCACACCATGGAGCCAAGAGTGCCTACAACTGAAAGCAGGAGGATTGCATCCAGTATCCATGTGGAATCTAAGCCGCCTCTTGACATAGATGTGGAATGGACACAACTAATCCAAGGTCCACAGGAAGGAGGAATACAGTAAGGATTAGAGTGGACTTACTGATATTCTTTTCATGAACTATTGTGGTTAGTAATCGAGAAAAGGTGGCATTGGTGTGGAAAAAGTGTCCATGGTGGCTGCTGGGTGTGGGGAATGGGAGGAAGAGATGAGATGTGGAGGCAATTTTGGGACTTGGAGTTGTGCTGGATGGTGCTGCAGGGACAATTACTGGACATTGTAGATCCTCCCATGGCCCACTGGATGGAACGTGGGAGAGTATGGGGTATGATGTGGACCATTGACCATGAGGTGCAGCGATGCCCAGAGGTTTACTCACCAAATGCAATGGATGTGTCATGATGATGGGGGAGAGTGTTGGGGGGGACTGGTGGGGTGCGGGTGGTGGGGGTGAATGTGGACCTCATATTTTTTGAATGTAATATTTTTTAAAAATGAATTAAAAAATTTTTTAAAAATGTAAAAACCAACCAACCAACAAACAACAAAAAAAAAGAGACACAGATTCTCATGCCACTGACAACAACAGAAGCAGACAAAGAAGAACATGCAGCAAATGGACACAGAGAACAGACAACTTGGGTGGGAGGAAAGGGGAGAGAAATAAAAAAACAAAACCACAATTTTAAAGAGGGAAAAAGAACGGCCAATAATCAAATCATTCAGATTTGACACCCAGTAGTCCCAAATTCATACACTCTCCTTAGTAAAATCCCCTGCCATTATAAATGGGTTAGTGTAATAAATCTAAAAGATGCCTTTTGGGCCTGTCCCCTTGATCCAGAGTATAGAAACTTGTTTTCCTTTGAGTGGGAGGTTCCCTCTACAGAATAAAAACACAATATAGGTGAACAGTTTTACCCCAAGGTTTCACAGAATCCCCCAACCTCTTTGGGCAAAAACTGTAAAAAGTATTGGAGAAATTTGCAGTCCCATCTGAAATTTCCCTTTTACAATATGTAGATATTATGCTATTATCAAATGAAGAAAGGCAGATAGTGGTCAGAACTATGAAGAGCTTATTGAATTTCCTGGGGGATCAAGGGCTAAGAGTGTAAAAAAATAAGCTACAATTTGTAGAAAAGAAAGTCAGATACCTGGGTCATCTCATTAGTGAGGGAAGGAGAAAGATAAAACCCCCAAAAATTCAGGCCATTACTGAATTACATCTTCCCTGGACAAAAAGGAAACTAAAAAGATTTTTGGGATTAGTGGGATATTGTAGATTATGGATTATTATTGTAGATTCTTATGCATCCCAAACCCAAGGGTTATACCAAAAACTGTTGGGGGAGGAGCCTGACAAATTAGAATGGAAGGAGGAGGAAGTAAAGGCCTTAGAGAGGCTCAAATGGGCATTGGTGCAAGCTCCTGTTCTAGCCCTCTACTCTCTCGAAAAACCTTTCCATCGTTTGTTACAGTAGATAAGGGGACAGCCTTGGGAGTCCTAACCCAGATACAGGGAGGCCAAAGGAAGCCTGTGGCCTTCCTTTCCAGAATCCTGGACCCTGTCTCCAGGGGATGGCCAGGGTGTGTTCAGGCCATGGCAGGAACTGCTCTCTTCGTGAAAGAAAGCAGGAAAATGACCTTTGGAGGGTCTTAGTTGTTAGCACGCCTCATCAGGTCAGAACTATTTTGTCTCAAGAAGCAGGAAGGTGGTTAATGGATTCCCAGATTCTGAAATATGAGGCAATTCTAATGGAAAAAGAGGATTTAAAACTGATAATTGATCATAGTCTGAACCCAGCTTCTTTCCTTTGGAAAGGTCCTAACCAGGTAAAAACTCCTGAACATAATTGTTTAAACTTAATTAAATACTAAACCCGAGTCTGGCCTGACCTAGGGGACCTTCCCTTACATTCAGGGGGAAAATTGTTTATAGATGGGTCTTCTAGGGTCCTGGAAGAAAAAAGGCACAATGGCTATACTGTTGTTCATGAACTAACTTGTAAGATGAAAGAAGCTGGCCAACTGCCCAGTGATTGCTCAGCTCAAACTTGTAAGTTGTATGCATTAAATCAAGCCCTTAAATTGTTAAAGGAAAAAAAATGGTACAATCTACACAGATTCTAAATATGCCTTTGGTGTGGTCCACATCTTTGGAAAAATTTGGGAAGAAATGGGATTGATCAATAGCAGAGGGAAGGAATTAGTCCATGTGGAACTAGTAAAACAAATGTTAGCCAGTCTGCTCTTACCAACGGAAATATCCATGGTAAATGGACATCAGAAATGTCATACTTAAAAAAAAAAAAAAAAAAAAAAAAAAAAAGAAATGTCATACTTTTGAAGTAAAAGGTAAAAGATTGGCTGATGAGAAGGCCAAAGAGGCGTCCCTCTGTTCCCCTGTGGAACTGATGGTCCTGACACCCTCCATCCCCAAAGAAATTGGAATCCCTGTATTCTCTGAAAAGGAAGTAAAAGAATTAAACAATTGGGGGCAACCTTAGATAACCAAGGGAAGTGGCTCCTCCCAGACAGCTGACAGATATTGAATAAACAAATAATGACAAAAGCACTAGTGGTTTTGCACCAAGAGAGTCACTGGGGAGTACAGGCCATGTGTGACCTGGTCCTCAAGCATTTTGGGTGTATAGGCCTTTATACTAAAGCTAAACAAATAAGTGAATGGTGCATAATCTGTCAGAAAGTTAATTAAAATTTTTAAGAAAGCAAGTGCCAGGGGCGAGGGGGGGGGGGGGAGGGAGCCCAGCCTCAGACCATTCCAGAGCATTCAGGTTGATTATACTGAAATACCCCCTGTAGGTTGACTAAAGTATGTTCTTGTTATTGTGGATCACCTGACAGGGTGGGTAAAAGCATACCCTCTTTCTTCAGCTACAGCATCAGGGACTTCAAAAATTATTCTTGAACAAATCATTCTCTAATATGGGCTAATAGAAAAACATAGATTCAGACAATGGTAGTCACTTTACATCCAGAGTGCTGCAAAATATTATGCAGACACCAAATGCAATGGATGTGTCATGATGATGGGGGAGAGTGTTACTGTGGGGGAAATGGTGGGGTGGGGGCAGTGGGGGTGAATGGGGACCTCATATTTTTTGAATGTAATATTTTTTTAAAAAATGAATAAAAAATATTATGCAGGGTCTAGATGTCACATGGAACTTCCATACACCCTGGCTCCCACCATCCTCAGGGAAAGTGGAAAAAATGAACCAAGCCTTTAAAAAAATCTCTAAGATGGTCTTAAAAAACAAATTACCATGGGTAATGGTATTTACCTATAGCTCTGTTAAAAATCTGAACTGCCCCTAGGAGGGAACCAGGAATTTCTCGTTATGAAATGCTTTTCGGTCTGCCCTTCCCTGGGAAGCCTGAAGAACTCTGCTCCTTTAAGTTGAATGATCTTTCTTCAAAATCATATACTGGCCTTGTCTTCTACTTTGTCATTCCTCAAACATCAGGGTTTGCTGGCTCAAACTCCACCTCTTAAATTTGCAGTCCACCAACACCAGCCTGGCAGCTGGGTCCTAATCAAATTGTGGAAAGAGTCCAAACTCCAACCCACCTGGGAAGGACCTTATCAAGTCTTGCTAACAACTGAAACAGCAGTCTGAATGGCAGAAAAAGACTGGACTCATTATACTAGAGTAAAAGGACCAGTACCTGAACCAAATGATAAAAATCCAACAACTTCATCTTAGTCTTGGAAAATAATTTCAGCCTCAGATCCCTTAAAGATCACACTGAAAAAATAGTAATGGGGGGAGGGGGGGGTGAAGGGGTTGATGTGTGTATTGTCCTAGTCAACAATGGCCCTAATGGCAGAATACCAAAAGAAAAATTCAGACCTTAAGTTACAGGTAAAAATAATCTTACTACCCATGATGTTTCAAATCTGAGAAGCAACTAGCCCCATCAAATTAGTTATAAACATGATTGAAGGTCTGGAGTCCCAGATGGTGCAGTTTAACGCCTGCCAAGTAATAAACTGTGGGAATTTAGAGCACCAGTGCTCGCTGAGTGGGGAAAATAAATACCTATGTCCAGAACCAGTGGGGAATGGTTACAGTCAAGCCCCCCCTTACCCCTCCTGGGATAATGTATGGTGGACTACCCAGTATAGGGGATGGACTGTGAATATGAGATGGGTCTCACCAAGGTCAAGGCCATTAAAGGGTAAGATATCCTTTTATAAAGGTAATACCCTGCCAAACTGCAAAAGTCTTCAGTGCAATCCAGTAGTAATAACTATTAAGAAAGCAAACAAATTAAAAACTGAGAGCAGCACCAAGGACCAAGTCATCGATAGAATGTATGTAATGGGAGCAGACTTTACAGGCATAGATCCTCTGGGGAGGTTCGGCATCCGAGTCCTTCCTCCCCCTGTAGATAGAACATCAACAACACCCTCTCCAGCTAACCCTTCAGAAATACCACAGAAAAACCCTCCAAAGGCCAGTTCCCCAATTCAAAGTGATCCCAAAGCAGTTAGGATGCTTAAGGCAGAAGATTTAAAGCAAATCATAGAAATAGAGACAAGAGATGGGGACACAAATGCCTGGGTAAAATGGATCAAATATACAGTCCAGAGTCTAAACAAAAGCAACTGTTATGCTTGTGCAACAAGCCGGCCCACAGTTCATATTGTACCCTTTCTGCTAGGTATGGAAAAGCATGAAAACAAGTTTAAGTGCACGATACTCCTCTTCCAAAATGCTACTCATGGTAAAAATTGTAGTACATTGTCCTCTCTCTTCACACAGGTCAAAAATGGAAACATCAAGGCCATACCTGCCTCCCATTTGGGCCCAGGAAATCGCTCTGCTTGTCTCTCTAAACAGGGGAAAGGATTCCAGGACCTTAGACCTATGGCCTCGTATGCACAAGTGTGGAATATAAGCAGTGATCCTACTAACAATTTCTCCAGCTTGGTCAGATCTTGAGCAAACCTGTGATGGTAGTGTGGAAAGGGTGTTCTCTGACCAATACTGCCTGAGAGGTGGGGCAGAACCTGTGCTCTGATCCAATTGGCTATCCCATTCACCTTGGTATTTGAAAAAGAAGCAAAAATATCATCCCAGGGAAGGAGAGAGAAAAAAGTTTACTTGGATCTTTTGATAAGCGAATCTATTTAAACAATATAGGAGTCCTCTGAGGAGTCCCAAATGAATTTAAAGCTAGAAATCAGGTAGCACCTGGGTTTGAGTCATTCTTGTTCTGGTGGGTCACCATTAGTAAAAATGTAGACTGAATTAATTATATTTATTATAATCAACATAGATTTATTATTTACACCAGGAATGCAGTTAAAAGAATTGCAGAACAATTAAATGCTACTAGCAGAATGGCATGGGAAAATAAAATGGTCTGAAATATAATGCTAGCTGAGAAAGGGGGAGTCTGTGTTATGATGGGAGGTAGTTGCTATACATTCATCCCCAATAACACTGCCCCTAACAGAACTATCACTAAAGCTTTACAAGACCTAACAGCTCTATCTGAAAAATTAGTAGAAAATTTTGCATTAGCAATTCACTCACAGAATGGCTTGAAAATTGGTTTGGAAAATGGATAGTGGTTGCACTGTACATCTTAACTTCCCTCATTATCTCAGCTGGGGTGCTTACCACAGTTGGATACTATATCATTCCATGTGCCTGAGGGCTAGTTCAAAGAATCATTGAAACTGCCCTAACCAAACAAATGCCAGTACAGTATAGGCAAAACAATCTGTACCTCCTTAAGGAAAGAAATCCTTATGATAAGGAGTGTGAAATAGTGCTTAGAAAACTTAAAGAATAAAAATGTAAAAACTAAAAGGAGTTTAAAAGAAAGACGGGCAATTGTAAGAAGTGAAGATTAGTTTCGTTTTCACATAAAGGAAGAAAATATTAATTTATGTAACCTGACAGCCTACTGCCTCAGTCTCCCACTCCCGGGTTAAGCAGGAACAAAGGAAACCAGCTTAAGCCAGTCCTACAGGCAGTAAAAAAGATGCCCAAAAAAGAGCTAAGTCGATACCAATTCAGCACTAAATTCCATTCCTCATTTGGCAAAGGGGAGCAGGTAAAAACTAAAATGGTTGGAATGTGATGGGGGAAGCTGTTAATCACAAACTTTTGTGTGGACAAGTTAGATCTTCTCAGATAGGTTGTAACTTCTGAAGTATCCAATCTATGGAAAAACAAAGGAAGGGCTTGTGTGCTAGGCTTAGGGGTATAAATTGTATCATTTTTCTTTGTTCGGGGCACCAGCCATGTATTCTGGTGGTGCATCTCTTCTTGCAAAATAGAGAATAAATTCTTTTCTTCTCCACAATTGGGTGAGCTTTATTTTCTTCCAAAAAAAAAAAAAAAAAACCTCTTTCATACAAAGGAAATCAGCTTAAGCCAGTCCTATAGCTGGAAAAAAAGGATGCACAAGAAAGAGTTAAGTCAATACCAATTCAGCACTAAATTCCATTTTTTATTTGGCAGAAGGAGCAGGTAAAAGCCAAAATGATTGGAATATGATGAGGGGAACTGTTAATCTTAAACTGGGGGACTTGCACAGAAAGTTAGACCTCTTGGGTAGGCTGTAACCTCTGAAGTATCCAATCTATCAAGAAACAGAAGAAGGGCTTGCATGCCAGGCTTAGAGATATAAATTGTGCCATTTTCCTTTGTTTGGGGCACCAGTCACATGTTCTGGTTGTGCGCCCCTTCTTGCAAGATTGAGAATAAATTCTTTTCTCCTCCACAATTGGGTGAGCCTTATTTTCTTCCAGAAGAAGATTTCTTTCTTACAACTTGGGAGCTCATCTGGGATCCTAAAGCTTAAGAGAGTGGACCCCCAGGGTGGACGACGGGGAGGTGTGCCTCACTGTTTTAGCAGTCTTGGACCCCACCGGTGGGGGCCTTGCCTCTGGCAGCCAAAGTACCCAAGAACAGATGCTTAGATCTACTGACTGTAGGTGAGAAAAAAGGAAGGAAAAATCTGCCTCTCATTGACCAGGTGACTCCATGTATGGACCAACAAGGGCTGTTAAGTGTTACTTTGGTGGTCAGAAATTCTGATGACTCTGAACTTGATTGTGCATGCATGAGATGCAAGACACACTGTGTGAAGTGAGTGCAGAGTTCCAATTCATGTTTCCCTTCCCCCACAAGGGAAAGAGCTGGAAATGGATGAAGCAAAGGATTCAAAAGAAAGAAACCCAGACAAGATTCAGAATGGGAATTAGAGGCAGTTGGTTGACTGGTAAAAAGGGGAAGGGAGTATCTGTAGGATCCCCTGAGGACATTACTCTGGGTAGCCCATTAGGGAGGATGTTGGAAAACTGGACTGATAATGATCAGACCAAGGGAAAGGAAATGACTGCCCCATGTATTCTGGTCAAAATGCAGGGCAAATGTGGATTGGCTCCATGCCAATCTTGCTTTCATAATTCTTTTTGTGTATTTCTGTTTGTTCAGTGTATACTTTAATACCTCTGGGTGGTAATATTAAATTGACAATGAAAATTCTTAAAAGAGCTCTATTCAAATTTAAAAAAGAAACTTATTGGTAAAATATGGAAATGTTCAAAATGCCTAAATTGAAATGAATAGTTTATTCTTTTTTCATAAAATAGAATGAGGGATATGAGACTTAAGTAGATAAAGAAAGACAAAATGTTTGTAGGAGTGCTGATTAAATTTGGTAAGTTTGTTTAAAGGAATGTGTTTTTTCCTAAAATACGATTGCTGGCTTTGATAAAATCAGAATAGAAGTATGTAGGACAAAACTTGAATGCATATGGTAAATTGTAGAAGGCATTGTAGAAGGTAGCATTAAGTAAGGGAATGTGTTTTGTGAATGCAGACTTTGTCTTAAGATGAAGCAACTATTATGGAGTAAGTAACTAGTTATGGATAGTTATAAGAAATTTGTAGAAGCGATGTTTAAACCAAAATATTTGAGTGACTAATTCCAGTAAGTCACTATTAAACAGAAATTGAATTGATTTTAATAACAAAAAGTAGCTTCATAACAGGAAAAACTGTCAAAGGCCACCTCAATCTGCACACTAAATTGGTGGTCAAAGAAGATAATTTTAATTCCATTAGGCATATGTATTGCTGAAGTAAACTACTTGTTACTTCAAGCAGTTGAAGTAACACCTTCATGGTGAAGGTGTAAAAGTAAAAATTTCCATGGTCATGAAGGGCACTATGCACCAGGCTGGTGGAATACTGGAGCCTACCTTCCTAGCTTCTCTCTAGCATTAATGGTGCTGCAGCATGCTGGCTGTGTAAAGGACTTGCTAAGTGGAGCAGTGATTACCAGAGTACTGTGAGTAAAACTTAAATATAATTGACATTATTGCCTGCTCCCATATAGAGGCAACTTGTATGGTGTTGCAAACATGGACCTTAGATCTATTAATTGCAACTCAAAAATGAAAAAAAACCACAACTTATGCATTGTAAGTGCATTGATTGGTAACAAGTACTGTACTTATAGCTCTCCTATTCTAGATCTATGCTTGATAATTATAGTAATCTCTTTTCTAAATTATATGCAGCGGGATATTGAATATATTAAAATGTCCTGATAAACTTCATTTTGTAAGTAGTTAATGAATATGCTTAATCCAAGTCTCCCTCCTAGCTCTTATTCTAAAACCTGTCCCACTCGTATCTTAGGGAAGACTGGCCAACCCCCATGCCATCCTGCCAGAACTAAATATTTTCCCACCAGGAAGGAAACAGTAAATGAGATGGCTGGGATCCACTTCAGCTTAACCCCTTCAAGATAGTCTATGGGTAACCTTTCCTCACCTAAGATCTGAAGACTAATTATTTTATTTTATTTTTTTTATTTATTTTTTTATTACATTACAAAATATGAGGTCCCCATATACCTCCACCCCCCCACCCCACTCCTTCCACATCAATAACCTCTTCCATCTTCATGGCATATTCACTGCACCTGGTGAATATATTTTGGCCTTTTCTGTTTTTGTGGCCCAGTATTCTTTCAGTGAAACCCAATATCCTCAAAATTGTAATTAAGTTTATTTCTTCCATCTTGTTACCCATATAAAGATTTCATCCAGTTTCATTCAGGGTGCCATAGTCATCTTCCTCCAACCATGATAGAATAGTAGGAGGGTTTACACCTTGTCAGGAAGACTGGAGGCCTCCCTTCCTTAAAGTCAAAAAATCTCCTCAAGAATTATATACTGGCCTTATCTTCTACTTTGTCATCCCTCAGACATCAAGATTTGCTGGCTCAGACTCCACCTCTTAAATTCACAGCCCACCAACAACAACCTGGCAGCTGGGTCTAATCAAGTCATGGAAAGAGTCCAAACTCCAAATGACCTGGGCAGGACGTTATCAAGTCTTCCTGACAACTGAAACAGCAATCCAAATGGCAGAAAAAGGCTGGACTCACTACACTCAAAGTAAAGGGACCAGTACTTGAGTCAGATGATATGTACCCAACAACACTGTTCAAGTCCTGAGAAATAACTCCAACTTTGGATCCCTTACAGATCACTCCAAGAAGGCAATAGTTGATAAGGTGTATCAGAAAGGGGGAGGGATTATTCAAACTCTATATCAGTGAACTTTGCAGAAAGGTATCTCTCCACTTAGAAGGCTTTTATCTATATCCACCTTGTCTAGTGCCTCAAGAAACTAGCAGTTGAAGGATTTAAATTTCTGAAAATGTGAATAAGTATACTGACTATGATGTTTCAGATTTAGGTCATGACAACCCTGTTAAATTGATAATAAATATAACTAAAGGCCTAGAGCCTCAGACTGTGCAGTTTGATGCCTGTCAAGTGATAAGATGTGAAGATTTAGGACAGTAGTGAGAATTGAGTGGGCAAAATAATTATCTACACCAAGTCACCAAGAAGTTATCTCATCCCCCATCTCAATTAGAGCCTTGTGTGGTGGACCACTGGGAATGGAGGAGGCCATACTCACTGGAAACTGTTAGAGGACAAGATATCCTTTTATACAGATAATTACCCATCAGAATGCAAAAACCTCCAGTGTAACCCGGTAGTAATAACTGTTAGAAAGGCAGACAAATTCAGCAATAACAACTGTTATTCTTCCCTTGACAGAGTCTATGGGATGGGGGTGGATATTATAGGTAAAGATCCTCTGGGGAGGTTGAGTATTTGAGTCCTTCTTCCTCCAGCAGATATGATGCCAACAACACCACCTCCAGCTAACCCTTCAGAAATATAAGGGAAAACCCACCAAAGGCCAGTTCCCTGATGCAGAATGATCCCAAAGCAGTCAGAATGCTTAAGGCAGAGGATTTAAAGCAGACCATGGAAATAGAGACAGGACATAGAAAGGCAAATGCCTGGGTAGAATAGGTTAAATATACAGTCCAGAGTCTAAACAAAAGCAACTGTTATGCTTGTGCAACAGGCCGGCCTACTGCTTATATTGTACCCTTTCCATTAAGTATGGAGGAGCATGAAAGGGAGTTTAAGTACATAGTACTCCTCTTCCAGATTGCTACTCCTGGTGAAAATGGTAGTACATTATCCTCTCTCTTCCCTCCTATCAAAAAGGAAAACTTCAAAGCCATACTGGCTCCTTCCTTGGTCTAAGAAGTCATTCTGCTTGTCTCCCCAGATGGGGAAAAGGGCTCCAAGACCTTGGAACCATGGCCTTGTATACACAAGTATGGAACATGAGTGAGGATAGTGCTGACAATTTCTCCTATATAGTCATACCTTGAGCAGACCTGTAGTAGTACTGTAGAAAGGGTGTTCTCTGACCAGCACTTCCTGAGAGGTGGGGTGGAACCTCTGCTCTGGTTGAATTGGCTATTGCATTCTCTTTGACATTTGAAAAACAGGTGAAAATAACATCCTGAGGGGGGGGGGGAGAAAAAGAGAAGTCTACTTGGTTCTTTTGACAAGCGGACCTATCTAGACAATATAGGAATCCCCCAAGAAGTCCCAGAGGAATTTAAAGCTAGAAACCAAGTAGCAGCTGGGTTTGAGTCATTCTTATTCTGGTGGTTCACCATTAATAAAAATGTAGATTAGATTAATTACATTTATTATTATCAACAGAGATTTATTACTTACACCAGGAATGCAGTTAAAAGAATTGCAGAACAATTAAATGCTACTAACAGAATGGCATGGGAAAATAAAATGGTCTTAAATATAATGCTAGCTGAGAAAGGGGCAGTCTGTGTTATGATTGGAAGTAGTTGCTGTACATTATAGTAGCTGGGAGAAGTTGGTGGTCATGGTACTGAAGATCAGAACATGAGAAATCTCTGAGAAGGAAGATTTATTAACAGCCTGCTGGGCCTGGTGGACTTCTGTCCTGAAAACCTGAGCCCGGAGCAATATTTCCAAATCCTTTTTATACAGAGGATTTAGGAGTGGGGGTCAAGTTGCACTTCAATGCAAAAAGGACTTTCTTTGTTATTTTCTGAGAGTGTAGGGGTTTATTTGGCTACCAGGTAAGCTTGGATTAGCATATTGTCCACATACCATGTAAGCTTGAATTAACAGATCACCCACATTCCACCTAGATATAAGTTTGAATGCACATTCCATCTACATCCTTCCTGAATATTCAAAGCCTCTAGAGTTTATATCACTTAACTGGCTTTCTAGAAATTAGGAAAACTGGGTACAGAATTAAATAAGTTTGAATTCATGCACAGGTCATATTATTTCCCCCCTTTGATGCATGCTTAAGGTTGTTAAGCTTCAGCATCACTACAGTCAGAGTCTCTCTGGACTGACTGGTATGTACATAGAACCATGAGATGAGTGGCTATTTGTGATTTCACTGTACTATTAGGGCACATATCCTGCTTATGATGAAGGGGAAGAGGCAAGGGAGTATGGTGCATCCTCCTATGAGAAAGGCACCAGAAGTTTGAAAGTTTCTGCTATTGACTGCCAATTTTCAAAGGGATAACTTAAATTTCCACCATTCCAGGTTGGCACTGGAACATCAGCAATTTTACCATTTTGTTTGTAATTTCACAGATAATCTTTTCAGTGCTGTCTAGTTCAAGGCAGCAATTAGAGGGATTGAACTCTCCACAAATTCCCCCTTCAGCTGCCAGGAGATAGTCTAGGGTGAGATGGCTTTGATAGATAGCACTTCTGAATTTGGTTTGCTATTGGGCTAGTAAGAATAGAGCATAGGCAGTTTCATTGGTTATTATTTCTACCATGGCCTGTAAGCAGATGATTCGGTTTAGCATATAGATAGGGGTTCCATAACCCCACATGCCATCCTCTGCCCAAGTTGCTGGCCTATAGTACTGGATTATATGCTCAGGGGGCCATTCATCATCTTCCCTTGTAGTGACAGCACTTTTTTCTCTAATGTTTTGATATATTGGTTGGCTCAGCTCTTTCCCTTCTGCTAAGGTAATGAGGAAGAAGGAGCATTTTACTATACCGTGCATACAAGTACCACACCAATTTTGGGGAAGTTCTCAGAATGCGACTTTCCCACAAATCCAGTACAGACCATTTGGGGTGGTAAAGGGGTCCTTTGTGGTGGAGTTTTACACTGCAGTTAATTTGGGGAAAGTACAATTTATGAGAACGAGGTTAGATTCATTCCATGTTCCCCAAGGTTCTGTTGTATTGGTAGTGTGATTGACTATGTGGACAGTTAGTTGGGGCTGTTCCTTTGGTGAGGATGGCTGTTTGTCTAGTTGTGTTTGTGGCCCAGGTGGCCCAGGTGACACAGGACCAGTAGGGGCAGTGTATGCACCTAGGTATTTGCACCAGTAGTCCCGCCTTGGGCTGCACTTTTCATTTCTGGAGTGCACAAATACTTATTGTTGTGAGTATATTCTTGCTCCCAGCTGAGCCCTCCACAGTTGGTGCCCCATGGTATCCCAGAGTCTATGACCTGACATGCATCAAATAGGAGGGACACTCGTTGGTTCCAGCTAGTGACTGGGGTGGAGTTAAGTAGCTCCCTGTCTTTTTTTTAAGATTAATTAATTAGTTTCTCTCCCCTTTCCCCCACCTCTTCCAACCTGATTGTCTGTTCTCTGTGTCTATTTGCTGCGTCTTCTTCTTTGTCCACTTCTGTTGTTGTCAGTGGCATGGGAATCTATTTCTTTTTGTTGCATCATCTTTTTGTGTCAGCTCTCGGTGTGGGCAGCACCATTCTTAGGCTGCACTTTCTTTCACACTGGGCGGCTCTCCTTACAGGGTGTACTCCTTGCACGTGGGGCTCCCCTATGCAGGGGACACTCCTGCGTGGCATGGCACTCCTTGTGTGCATCAGCACTGTGCATACGCCAGCTCCACATGGGTCAAGGAGGCCCGGGGTTTGAACCACGGACCTCCCATGTGGTAGACGGATGCCCTAACCACTGGGTCAAGTCCGCTTCCCTCCCCGTCTTGATTAGATGCTCTTATTTCCCATTGATGGGAGACTGCTGGAGGCTTGGGGTCAAAGCAGATTATTTGGCCAGATACATTACAGACACTATAGGAGATTCCCTGAAGCATGCAGGTGGTTATATGGCCCTTGCAGGTATAATGGCTATGATATATTAATGTAGTATTGACATGGGACCTTGTTCGTACTTGTTGGATACATGGCACATACTCTGTGATGTCCCCCCGAAACCAAGGGAGGGTCAGGGCTAGAATTAGGGAATATAACCAAAGGGACACTGTAACTATGATTAAACTGGATTCCTAATCTTCAGCTGTGCATAGACCAATCAGCTTCTGGGGCGTGATTGGAGCAGAGCTCAGTGTTCCATCCTCAATCTTTGGCCATGTGTGGACCAGTCAGCTTCTGGGGTGTGATTGGAGTGGGGCCTTGCATTTTGTTCTTTTGCAAGATGAGTTTGGTTGAGTTGTGGGTGTCTGGAATACAGGTCTGGGGCAGCTCATTTGACCTGGCTATGGTGTATTCACAGGGTGTTTTCAGCAACTTTAAATGAAGTGGGGGTGGATAAAGTGAAAAGATAGGGTCCCCACCATTGAGGGGTTAGTGGAGCTGATTTCCAGTCTTTGACCCAGACTGCATCTCCCAGTTGGTATAGGTATATGGAGCTGCTTAAGCTAATGGGGGCCCTTTCTTGGACCCAGTGATGTAGGTTTTAAGCTAATGGGGGCCCTTTCTTGGACCCAGTGATGTAGGTTTTGTAGGGTTTTTCATAAGCTGATCATTTGCTGAGCTATTGATAAGTTTCTTCTTTCTCTGAGGCCCCCTTCTATATTTCAGATTAAGGGAGGCCTCCCAAAAAGGATTTCATAAGGGGTTAGGCTTAGCTTTTGGCTTGGACTGGCTCAAACTTGGAGGAGGGCACTTGGGAGCACTTGCACCTATGTTAGCCCAGTTTCTTGGCAAATTTTGGCAACGTAAGTCTTTATTGTACAGTTCATTCACCCTACTTTTCCTGGGCTTTGAGGACCATAAGTGGTGTGCCGTTTCCATTGGATATACAGTGCTTTGGCAATCTTCTGAGTGGTTTCAGAAATGAAGGCGGGTCCGTTGCCAGAGCCACCTGAGAAGGACAGTCCATATCGAGGAACTTGCCGAAAGTTGTGAGAATTTCTTGGTGCGGCTGGATTCTGCCTCATTTGGATCCCCAATTTTGGAGTCCTCATGTGCCCTTTCTATGAAGCCACAAAGGGGGGAAATAGTGAACCCCTGCTCTGGGGTTCAGCCTTTTTTGGTCCAAGTGGGGAAGGCTTCCACCCAGCTGGAGAAGGTGCAAATGAGGACTAGGAGGTATTTGTAGCCTCTGCATTGTGTCATTTCAGTGAAATCAATTACTGCATCTTCAGGAGGAATGTTGCCAATTTGTTGGACTCCTGGGGCTCCTGTGGGTCCTTGGTGAGGGTTACTCTTTGCACATGTCACGCACCACTGGCATACGGCATGGGTGATAGCAACTAGACTTGGGATGTACATGAATTTTCCTAACACTTCTTTAAGATGGGTTTTTCCCAAGTGTGTGCTTTTGTGGTAGTCCTGAACTATGGTTGTGGCTAATATTTGAGGCATGACTATTCTGTGATCAGGCAATGTCCACCACCCATTGGTTCCTTGTGTCCTGCTCTCAGAGAGTAGCCACTTTCTCTTGGCTTGAGTATATTGTGGCTCCCAGTGATTCAGAGGCTGGGGACAAGAGCAGGCTGTGTATACTGGAGTTTGTGACAATTAAGAGGTTGGGGAATTAGGGCAGTGCCTAAGTCTTCAGATAGGGATCCTTCCCATGTGGCTCTTTTTACTTCAGCATCTGCCCTCTGATTTCCTTGAGTGACAGGGCTGTGGCTTGTCTGGTGTCACTTGTAGTGCATCATGGCCACTTTGTTGGGCTCCAAAACTGCTTCTAGTAGTTCCAGAATCCGTGTGCCATGTTGAATCTTTCCTCCCGAGTTAACGAGTCCCTTTTGTTTGTATAAAGCTCCATGAATGTGCAGGGTAAAGAAGGCATATTTGGAGTCTGTGTAGATGTTAACCTTGGCTCCAACTGCAAGTTGTAGGGCTCGGGTGAGGGCAATGAGTTCAGCTTTTTGTGCTGATGTATTATCTGGGAGACACTGGGCTTCTACTGTGGCTTTGGAGGTCACTACAACATATCCCACTCAATGGGCACTGCCCTGAACAAAGCTACTCCCATCCATGAAGAACTCCCTGTCAGGATTTGGTAGTGGCTGGTCTTGGAGGTCTGGCCCACTGGAATAGACCTCTTGCAATGTCTCGAGGCAGTTATGGGTTGGAACCCCCAGCTCCACAGGTAACATTGTAGCAGGATTCAGAGTTATTATGAGTTCCAGTTGGACGGATGGATTTTCACATAATAGGGTCTGATATTTAACCAGGCAGTTGTTAGTAAGCCAGAATGCTCCTTTGGGTTCTAAGATTGTGACCACCTCATGTGAAACCCAAACAATCATAGGTTGCCCAAGAGTTAATTTCATGGCTTCTAGTGTTAATATTGCTTCAGTGGCTACAGCTTGTAGGCACAAGGGCCATCCCTGGGCTACAGTGTCCAGTTGTTTGGATAGGTAGGCTGCAGTTCTTTTCCAGGAACCCAGGTATTGGGTAAGTACTCCTACTGAGATGCCCTGGCAATTATGAACATAGAGGTAGAATGATTTACTGAGATCTGGAAGCCCGAGGCTCAGTGCTTCCATCAGGGCCTGCTTGAGAGTGGTGGAACCGTCTTTCTGTGGCTTCTCCCAGAGCAGGGGTTCACTATTTCCCCCCTTTGTGGATTCATAGAAAGCGTACATGAGGACTCCAAAATTGGGGATCCAAATGAGGCAGAATCCAGCCGCACCAAGAAATTCTCACAACTTTCAGCAAGTGCTGGGTTCAGTGAGGCTACAGATTGCTTCTTTTCTTTCAGGTCTTAATTCATGGAGACCCTGTGCTATTTTATAACCTAAATACTTGACCCAAGGTAGGGAGATTTGGGCTTTCTTTTTAGATACCCAATAACCCTTTTGTTGCACATGTCTTAAGAGGACATGGGTTCTGCTAGCACAGTCTTGGTAGGTGGGACTTCCAAGGATGAGGTCATCTACATATTGGAGGAGGGAACAATTATGGCTTTCTGGTTTAAAGGACTTGGGATCACTGGCCAGGGCTTGTCCAAAAATAGTGGGAGCAGTTTTGGATCCCCGAGGGAGCCGTGTCCCAGGTTAGCTGTTGCGTTTCACTGGAACTTGAGTTGTCCCATGTAAAGGTGAAGATTGGTTGAATTGGGGGTGCTATTCAAATGCTGAAGAAGACATCTTTCAGATCCAGGCATGAAAAGTAGTCTGCTGATGAGGGTGTCAGGCTGAGGAGAATGTAAGTGTTGGGGACCTCTGGGTGTAAGGTTACTACCGCTGAGTTGACCACTTACAAGTCCTGGACTGGGAGATAATCCCCATTGGCCTTTTTAACTGGGAAGAGTGGGGTATTCCATGGAGACTGATATGGCTTTAGTATGCCTTCATTCAGCAACCTCTGAATATGTAACTGGATTTTTTCTTGCACTTCACGTGGAATGGGATATTGCTTTATGCTTACTGGGCTGGCTGTGGGTTTTATTTCAACAACAATTGGGGGAATGGTGTGTGCCGTCCCTGTTGGGTTGCCTTCTGCCCAAACTTCAGGTACATCTTTAAAGGGGAGCTGTGCGGCTGTAGATGGCTGGCTTCACTGAAGCAGAACAGTCTCCATTTTTCCTGCAGAGGGAGGGTGAACGCCACCGTTGGAAGCTTTGGTGGTCCAAGTGTTAGCGAGGATGGCTTTAAAGGTAATCTGAGCTTGTAGTTTAGACAGCAGGTCCCAACCCAGGAAGGGAACTGGGCATTCCAGGAGATACAGGAACTTGTAAGTGACTTCTTTACCCGCAATATTACAGGTCCTGGCTTGGAGGAAGAGGAAGGGCCACTGGCTGCTTTTACCAGTTGCCCCTATGATAGTGGCTTGTCTTTTTGACAATGGCTTGACTGGCCTGGTCATTACAGAGTGTTGAGCCCCAGTGTTGACCATCATGTGTATGGTGCAGCCCCCAATTTGGACTCCAACCATAGGTTCCACGGGCCCAAGAGAAGAGAAACCCAGTCTGTCCTAATAGTCCTCATCAGAACCCTCTATTCCTGCAAGTCTGAAGAGCTGATTTGCAAGTTTTCCTTCTGAATTTTTGTGAACAAAGGGTTTAGTTTGTGATGCCCCATTTGCCCTCCTGGCTAATGCTTTGGCTGCCTTTTTAGAGGCGATGGGGTTGAGCAGGCGGTTGGGGTACTCCTGCTTCCAGTGCCCTTCTTTCTTGCAGTATGCACAGTGATTTAGCTCTAGGGGTGGGCCCCCTCCTTGGGGCAGGGGTGTCCCAATTTACTTTCCTTGACACAGGGTTGCTTCTTTCGACTATTGCTGCTGTGAGAAGGTCTGCTTTCTTTTTCATTTTCCAGTTTTCCTCTGTCCTGGTTTCTACATTGCAGTTGATGTAATCCTTGATGGCTACCTCCATGAGGTGGGAAGTGTTCATACCAGTGAACCTGTCTAACTTCTGTAGCTTTCTTCAGATGTCAGCCTGTGATTGGGCAACAAATGCTGCATTGACCATTGTTTGGGTTTTGGGAGTGTCCGAGTTAAAGGGCGTGTATACATGAAATGCCTCACACACTTGCTCATAGAATTGAGCAGGGCTTTCATCGAGAGTCTGTAGGACTTGGGTGGTCTTCACCATTTTTACTGCCTTTCGGCTCCCAGCTTTGAACCCTTTAACTAAGGCCCTATGGGAAGTTTCTAGTTGGTTGAGCCCAGTAGTGTAATTGGGATTCCATTGGGGGTCCTCATCTGGGAACTGTGTGTGGACATATTTGTCACTGTCCAGGGTTCCCTCAGGTGGGTGCTCTTTGAGCCAAGTTAGAACCCCTTGCATGACTCGCGTTCTCTCCTCCAAGGTGAGTAAGGTCATGAGTATTTGTTTACAGTCAGCTCAGGGGGGGTTGTGGATTTGTATGATGGACTGGAAGAGGCCCACCATGGCCTGAGGCTTCTCCAAGTATGGCGGGGTGTGACTTTTCCAGTTAAATAGATTGGTGGTAGTGAAGGGTTGGTACATGAATGTTCAGTTTCCTCCTTGGATCTGGCCATCAGCATCACAACAAATTAAAGCTCAGGCTTCACAGACAGGTAGCTATAAGGTGGCCCTTCTCCCTGCTCCACCTATCCCTGGGGCTCCCTGTGGTCTGAGTTGTCATCTTTCAGGGTCTCCTTCCTGACTGATAGTTAGCACTTATTCCTAGAAGTACAGCAATATGCAGCCGGGAGCTACAATTGGTGGAGACAGCGGTTGCAGGGGTGAAGAGGTAGCATCCCTTGGAGAAAGTGGCTGTGGGAACAGTGGGGCCATGTTGCTTGGAGAAAGCAACTGCAGAAGCAGCTGCGGGAGTGGAAGGGCCATGTTGCTTGGAGAAAGCAGCTGCAGAAGTGGCTGCAGGAGTGGTGGGGCCATGTTGCTTGGACAAAGGACCCTCCAGGGCCTCTGGTTTCTTTCAGGAGGGCTCCAGCAGAGTCCACAAATTCTTTCTGGACTAAAAGGGTCCAGGGGCACCCTGGGCAGGGGTTCGCCTGGGCCCTCCTGGCCATTTTGGAGGCATCCGAGAGGGGCAACCAACTGTTGCCATCTCTGGCCTTTGCAGCAATCCCAGACGAGCCCCCAGAAGTGTAGTAGCAAAGAGACATCAGTGGTCACAGTATTGAAGGTGAGGATGTGAGAACTCTCTGAGAAGGAAGATTTATTAACAACTGGCAGGGCCCAGTGGACTTCTGTCCAAAAAAACTGAGCCCAGAGCAATATTTCCAGGTCCTTTTTATACAGAGGATTTAGGAGTGGGGGTCAAGTGGTGCTTTGATGGAAAAAGGACTTTCTTTGTTAGTTTGTTTGGATACCAGGTAAGCATGGATTAGCAAATCACCCACATTCTGTCTGGATGTAAGTTCGAATACACATTTGGTCTACATCCTTCCTGAATATTCACAGCCTAGAGAGTTTATACCACTTAATTGTCTTTCCGGAAATTAGGAAAACTTGGATACAGAATTAGATAAGTGTGAATTCATGCACAGGCCATATTACATTCATCCCCAATAACGCTGCCCCTGATGGAACTATCACTAAAACTTTATAAGGCCTAACAGCCCTATCTGAGAAATTAGCAGAGAATTCTGGCATTAGCAATTCACCCACAAGATAGCTAGAAAGTTGATTTTGAAAATGTAAAGGGTTTGTATTGGTCGTCTTAACTTCCCTTATTTTCTCAGCCAGGGTGCTTAGATGTTGTATCATTTCAAGTGCCTGAGGGCTGTTGTATCATTTCAAGTACCCGAGGGGTAGTTCAAACACTCATTGAAATCTTCCTAACCACACGAATGCTCATACAGTATGGATAAATCAGCCTGTACCCCCTTAAAGAAGGTGACCCCTATGATGAAGAGTGTGAGACAGCTCTTAGAAAATTTGAAGAATGGAAATGTGAAAACTAAAAAGAGTTTAAGGGAAACGGACTTGGCCCAGTAGTTAGGGCATCTGTCTACCACATGGGAGGTCCACGGTTCAAACCCCAGGCCTCCCTGACCCATGTGGAGCTGGCCCATGCGCAGTGCTGATGCATGCAAGGAGTGCCCTGTCATGCAGGGGTGCCCCCCGCGTAGGGGAGCCCCATGCGCAAGGAGTGCCTCCTGTAAGGAGAGCCGCCCAGCGCGAAAGAAAGTGCACCTGCCCAGGAATGGCGCCGCCCACACTTCCTGTGCTGCTGACAATAACAGAAGCGGACAAAAAAACAAGATGCAGCAAATAGACACAGAGAACAGACAACCGGGGGAAGGGGGGGAATTAAATAAATAAATAAATCTTTTAAAAAAAAGAGTTTAAAAGAAAGAGGGGCAATTGTAAGAGACGGGGATCAGTTTAGTTTTCACATAAAGGTAATATAAAGCAGGGAAGAATAAAAATATTAATTAATGTAACCTGGCAGCTTACTGCCTCAGTTTTCCACTCCTGGGTTGAACAGGAACAAAGGAAACCAGCTTAAGCCAGTCCTATAGCTGGAAAAAAGGATGCATAAGAAAGAGCTAAGTCTCCCTCTTGATATAGATGTGGAGTGAACACAACCATTCTAAGGTCCACAGGATGGAGGAATAAAGTATGGATTAGAGTGGATTTACTGATATTCTATTCATGAACTACTGTGATTAGTAATCGAAGAAAATGTGGCATTGGTGTGGAGAAAGTGGCCATGGTGGCTGCTGGGGGTAGGGAGTGCGAGGAAGAGATGTGATGTGGGGGTATTTTTGGGGGTTGGAGTTGTCCTGGGTGGTGCTGCAGGGACAGTTACCAGACATTGTATGTCCTCCCATGGCCCACTCGGTGGACTGTGGAAGAGTGTGGGCTACGGTGTGGACCACTGACCATGAGGTGCAGTGGTGCTCAGAGATGTATTCACCAAGTGTAATGAATGTCTCATGATGATGGAGGAGGTTGTTGTTATGGGGGGAGGAGTGGGGTGAGTAGGATGAGGGTATATGGGGACCTCATATTTTTTTAATGTAACATTAAAAAAATAAAGACAAAAAAAGAAGAAAGAACTAAGTCAATACCAATTCAGCACCAAATTCCATTTTTTATTTTGCAGAAGGAGCAGGTAAAAGCCAAAATGATTGGAATATGATGAGGGGAACTGGTAGTCTTAAACTGGGGGACTTGCACAGGAAAGTTAGACCTCTTGGGTAGGCTGTAACCTCTGAAGTATCCAATCTACCGAGAAACAGAAGGGCTTGCATGCCAGGTTTAGAGATATAAATTGTGTCATTTTCCTTTGTTTGGGGCACCAGTCACATGTTCTGGTTGCGCGCCCCTTCTTGCAAGATTGAGAATAAATTCTTTTCTTCTTTACAATCAGGTGAGCCTTATTTCCTTCCAGAAGATTTCTTTCTTATATACATGCTACAATGTGGATGAATCTTAAAAACTTTACACTAAGTGAAAGAAGCCAGTTACAACACGTTGTGTGATACCATTTATATGAAAGTTTCAAAACAGGCAAATCTAAAGAGACAAATTAGATTAGTGGTTTTCCAGAAGAGGGGGAGAGTGGAGGGAAATGGAGAGTGACTGCTCATGGGTAGGGGATTTCTTTTTGGGATGATGAAAGTGTTCTAAAATTGATTGTGTTTATGTTTGCTTGCACAACACTGAATATACTAAAACCACTGAATTGTGTACTTTAAGTAGGGGAATTATATGGTATATGAATTATAGCTCAATAAAGATGTTATTAAAATAAAAGTGTAAGTAGAACTCTTTTATGGAGTCATTCTTTTTTTAAAAAAAGATTTATTTATTTCTCTCCCCTTCCCACCCCCTGCCCCAGTTGTCTGTTCTGTGAGTCTATTTGCTGTGTGTTCTTCTTTGTCTGCTTCTGTTGTTGTCAGCGGCATGGGAATCTGTGTTTCTTTTTGTTGTGTCATCTTGCTGTGTCAGCTCTCCGTGTGTGTGGCACCATTCCTGGGCAGGCTGAAATTCTTTCACGCTGGGCGGCTCTCCTTACGGGAAGCACTCCTTGTGCGTGGGGCTCCCCTATGCCGGGACACACCTGAGTGTAAGGAGCCATTCTTAACTACTCCCATTCAGCTTGCGGTCACTACTGATTTCTTTTTGTATTTACATATGCAATTCTGCACAGCTATATTAGCCTCTGCAAGGGTCTTATTTGTATGTACTTTGTGATTGTCCATCCATTAGACATTCTAATCCTGAATTAATGCTACAATATGCCTTCTCTACCCCTATGTCTGCAATTTCCAGAGAACATTATACAAACATGTGAATTTGGATAACTACAAATTGATGGTCTTTAATGTTAGCTGGGACCTCAACCCTGTCAGTCCTTTTGTCCTTGTTAAACTTCCTCTCCCATTCCTCTTACTCCTCTATCCCAAACTTCACTACTCTCTTCAAGACCCCTATTTTAATCCTTGTCCTTTATTTTTTTCTGTTTTTTTCAATAATATTGAGGTCATAGGTATGTATGACCAGTCCCAATTTCTTGCCTTACTAAAACATATGTACAATCACTTTTTCTTCATTTTCAGAGGAGAAAGTGTCCTTCTTTCTATTCATGGACTCCTCCTCCACATATACTCTTGGTCAAATCCAAAACTTTAATCATTGATAATCTCCCTTCTCTATGTTCAGCATCTTCTTTCTTTTGCCTGCTTTTTCCACAGCCTACAAATATGCTTATATCTCTCCCCAAAATGAGAAAAAACAAGAAAAAACTACCTTGTCTCAAAGTACCTCTCTAAGTACCATATCTTCTACATCAAGAGTTGCCTGCATTCTGTCTCTACTTAGTTTCTTTCCTCATCTGCTATAATCTGATGATTTCATTGCAACTCTACTGAATCTACTCTCACATTAACGAATCGAATAGACACCATTGGTTCTTATTTTGTTAGCATATTAGTATCATTTGATGCTGCCTGTCTCTCCCTCCTTGAAACATTCTACTCTCTTGGCTTCTGTGACATATTACTTTCCTGGTTTTCTTCTTTCTTCTCTGACCAGTCTTTCTTAGAGTCCTTTCTTTTTTTTTTTTTTTTGAGAATTACTGAAAATATTATTTTTTTCCCAAATTCTACTCAATTTATTCATTTTTAAAAAAATATTACATTAAAAAATATGAGGTTCCCATTCTCCCCCACTGCCACCACCCCACCACTCCCCCCACAGTAACACTCTCCCCCATCATCATGACACATCCATTGCATCTGGTGATCTTAGAGTCCTTTCTGAGTGCTTTGTTCATTGCCAGCCCCTTAAATTTTGGTGTTCTTCCAGTCTGTCATGGACCTTGTTCTTTTCTCATCTCCCTGCTATATTTCTAGCCTTATCTATCATCACTTTTTCTTTATACTTTATGCTCCAGTAACACCAACCTCCTTGTACTTCCTTTGCATATATGTAGTGTTTCTTGCCTTTTGGTTTTTGTTTATGCTATTCTTTCTGCATGGAATGCTTTCCCCCTTTTGTGGTCTACCTATATTCCTCCTCATCCTTTAAGTTTCTGAGAAGCTATAACCTCTTGCAGGGACCTTTCACTGACTATGCCTCTGTGAGGCTTATGTCAGTAGTATTCCTAGGTTCTCCCACCTATCCTGTACATCTCCCTTGCTTTGTACTTACCACTCTGAATTATAGTTTTATGTTTATGGCTTGCTTGCCCTCTCCCAATAAACTCAGAGACCCTGAGAACAAAGGTCACCAAAATTCCAGTGCCGAGCACAGTTTACTTTGCACATAGTAGATGCTCAATACATCTTCGAATGAATGGATACTTGCATCTTTTATTCATTTTCTGTCGTCACATAGCATCTACTAAAATGCTTTGCATATACTGAGTGTTCAGAATATCCTGACCAGTTGTTCTCAACCAGGGACATTTGGCAATATCTGGAGGCATTTTTGGTTATTGTATCTTGGAGGGGGCTACTACAGGCATCTAGTGGGTAGGAGCCAGAGTTACTGCTGGACATCCTATAACGTACAGGAAAATCTCCTATAACAAAGAATTATCTGCTCCAAAATGTCAGTAGCTCTGAGGCTGAGAAGGTCTGATCTTGTCTGAGGCACTGAATATACCTTTTAAATCCTGTAGTCACTGTGGATCACTAGTGTACTAAGTTTTCTTTGTCAGGAATTCTGCTTTTCTTGATATTTACAAAAGCAAATTATTACCCAACAAGAGATAAATTTAAGACTTTGGCAATTAAAAAGTACTTGATCAATAGGAAAGCAAATACATATATTACAATATATTTATGTCCTGGGGTGCTCTACAGAAGTTCAAATGAATGAATTACATATTTCAACATAGATAAGTATCATGAGCATAATGTTGAGTGAGAAAGGAAAATTGTAGAACATATGGACAGTGTGATACTACTTATGTCAAGTGTTAAAGAATCCATCATACTACATGTTGTTGAGGGATAGACACATGTATTAAATGTGTAAAGATAAGAAGGGAAATGATCAAGACCAAATCTGGAATAGTGAAAACCTTGGGATGGAGGAGTACATAAGTGGCTTCAACTGTATTGGCAATGCTTTTTTTCTTAAGCTGGATGGTGGGCATATCCTCATTGCTCTATTATTCTTCATTCATTTATGTATTTTGAAATATTTAATGCTTTTTGGAAGTAATTTCTCAATATTGGGGCATCATATCACGTTGGGTTGAGGAAAATTTCCATCTTACTACTTTGCAGTAGTCAGAATTCCTTCAAAGTATCAAAATCGAACAACTCATTGAATCCAGTCACTCACAATGGAACAAGACCTTACATACTACACACAAGATAATACATAAGTTCCTGCTTACATTTTTGCACAGTGTAGTACCTGGTATAGGATCAAGGAGGATCAAACAGAAATGGACAGCAGTTTTCAAAGTACAAAATATGTGTAAACAAGCCACTGACTCACTTTGTTTTGATTAATTGTGTATGTTTGTCTCTCTGTGTAGTTACAGCTGGGTCAGTGAGACTCTTAGAGAAGACAGGTCAGATCCTCACACCTTTTTTAATGAGGCAGACCTTGGAGAGCAAGAAATTGAACATGTAGAAAGCATAAAATCTTAAAATAATATCTGGAAATTTTGGAAACTTGCTGATGGATAAGACAGTTGGACTCAAAGTTTTTTGAAGTTCCTTCTGGCTGATGGTATTACCATTTCTCCCTAAGTATCACTCACGAAGAAGAAGAAGCAGAGAAGTGCCTGGTCTGAATTCTCACAGGCCAGGGCAAAAGGAGGTTCCTGTGCCTCCCTTGCCTCATTTCTACCACCCACATTTGGGAGATGCCACACATTCAAAGCCCAGGGCTGAGCAGAGTAGCCTTGAGGCTAAATTGGCAAATCTAGATAGAAAAAACGGATTTCCTTTTTGAAATTATTTTTTCTTACTTCAGGCTGGGGGCAGGGCATTTAAAAATATATACTTAAGTATTTAATTTTTAAAAAGATACTTAGATTACATAAATATTACACAAAAAATTGGGGATTCCCATGTGCCCTGCTCCCTAGTCCTCCCACATGTTCCTAAATTAACAACATCTTTCATTAGTGTGGTACATTTGCTACAATTGATGAACACATTTTGGAGCCTTGACACTAAGGATGGATTATAGTTTACATGGTAGTTTGCACTCTCTCCCGCACATTTTTGTAAGTTATTACAAGATATTTAATGGCCTGTATCTGTCATTGCAATGTCATTCAGGAAAATTCCCAAGTCCCAAAAATGTGGGGGCAGGGTATTGAAGGACTAAAGTATGGAAAAGAAACTCCAGGGAGAGCCTGGGAGCTGTATTTTACTGTTTTGTCTGATAGAAAGAAAATGTTTTTTTTTCTCTACTTTTTAAAAGACTTTTAAAAATAGTTGTTATATTATCAAAGTCATACATATACTCATAAGAAAGTTGAAAAATTCAGAAAAGAGGAAGAAAACTAAAAATTCATTTAATTCAACCTTCCAGAGACAACGATTATTATATTTTGGCAAATTTTCTTCTAATCTTTTTCTATGCCTGAACTCCCCCAGCCCATTTCATTTTTAGTAAATTTTGTGTCCTACTTTTAAATAATACAGCATAAGCATCTCGCAGTCATTATAAACTATGTGTAAATAAGATTTATTGCCTATAATATTCCATTGCAAGACCATACTATAATTTACTTAACCTTTGAACCACTAGTTTTTCCCTAGTATTTTATTATTCTAAGGAATAGTGGGACAAGAAAGAAAAGGACTGAAGATGCTCCACTGGATTTATTGATACCGAGGTGATTGGCTGGATATCTTGTTGAGCGTAGTTTTAGTAGAGTGCTGAGGAAGGAAGCCAGATTGCTAAGCGTTGCGAACTGAATGAGAAGGGAATGGAAATAGCCGATGTATCTGTAAAGTACATTTTCAATAAATATGCTTGCAAAGAGGTGCTGGAATGGAACCTAGTGCGTAGAAATTTTTTTAAAGATGGAAGAGACTTGAGCATATTTAATTGCCGATGACAATTTCAGAGAGCCTTGAGCAGGTTTAATGGCTCATGAGAGGGAGGTAGAAAGAGAGAGGAAAATCTATGTTTTCTGGGTAGACATGAACATTTTAAAGTCAATTAAAATAAATTGCTCAGGTCCTTTGTAAAAGTGTTTCTACCAGTGCACTCGTATAGGCAAGTCTGAGAGAGCTTATTTGGTGGCCAGTTTGCTATTATCAAGTATTACGGTAATTAAAAAAATAAAAACTTTGCCAAAAAATCCCATCGTTCTAACCTGCTTTCTTTGACTACTAGTGAGTTGAATATTTTAACTGTGTTGTTGCATGTGTGTGCATTTAGTGTATGTCCTTTGCCCACAGCGCTTTTATTTGAGACAGACACTCTTATTTGCCATAAAAGGTCGAAAGCCAAAGAATCAGGATGATATCACACTTTAGCCTCCCAAACTCTGTAGTCCAGAGTCTTCATATTCTTAGAAGTACATGATAATTTGATAATTTTGGGCCCAGCTGAGCGTTAAGAGGTAGGTGATTTTACCATCTAAGAGAGTGACCACAGGTGGAAGTCAAAGAGGGGCTCCCTTCTAGTTTTAGACCCCTGTCTTCAGTCCTGAAGTTCCTAACCCAGGAGGACAGCCATATGGTGCCTTAAGGCTCGGGCTGCCAGAGCTGTCCCTCGGAGAGAGACCCCCTGCTAAGGAGCCCCGGAGTGCTGTGCGGCCCCTTTAAGAGCCCAGCTCCTCCCCGCTCCAGGGAAAGTTGCAGCTTTTTCCGCCTCCCGGGAGGGTGAGAAGGGCCGGAGCGGACTTACTGTCTTCCAGGAGCAGTTGACCCTCCCTCAAATCCGACATTGGGACGTCTCATCCGCTTGTTGCACCTATTACAGGTGACAGGTAGGTGTGCGGCCAGCGGCCGCCCCTTCGCCCTCGATCTGGTGCTGCTTCTGGGCCCCCAGACCCCTTTTCGTTGCCAAAGCGCCCCCTCCCACCCTGTGTCTCAGGGACCAAAGTCCCCCCACCCGCCCCCTTCCGTTTTCCCATCTTCCCTTCTTCTTAGCTGACCACTTGCCCCCTCTTCCCCTGTTTGCCTTTCTGGACGGAACCCCATCTCCCCGCCCATGCCTTGCCTCCCGCCTGCTTGGGGCGGTCCCTTCCCACAGGTTTTCTTCCTCCCAGACCTCTCGTGGCCCCTTCCCTGGCCCACCCGTCCTAACGCGGGCCGTGCACCTATGGGCTTTGCCACCTCCCTGTCTCCCTGCCCGCGAAGTGCATCGGCTTTTCCCGCCAGCCAGAGCTGGAGCCCCACCCAAGAGTGAGCCCTGGGGGCGCGGGTAGGGCGGAGCTCCTAGAGGGAACTGCGGCGCCCTCTGAGTCGTCGAGTCACCTTTCCATCGGTTCCTCTCGGAGCGCTCCGCTGTCGCGCGGGGTCTCTGCCGCGCACAGCCTGCGGACCTCGGACCTCGCGGCTTCGGCTTCCCTGGCCTTGGACTCTCTGCCACAAGTAAAGGCTGGAGGCCTGTTGCGCCAGAGTCCCGCCTTAGTGGGTACTCTAAGCACTTGGAGTTGTGGACCGGGTTGCGTGCTCTGGAGCTGAACTGCTTTATCTTACCATCCTTCAAGCAGGCTGGGGGTTTGCTCCTCGAGGAGAGTCCCCAGAGTTTTCAAAAGTAAGTACAGAATGCTTCTAGCTTCTGTGATGGTTTGTAACGAAGCAGAAAAGGTGTCACTAGAGCCCTTAACGTTGAATGAGATGGTTGGGTTTTTTTATGGTAAAATAATTTGGTTAGAACCCTAGTGGTTTGAAAAAGTGATTTGTTTCTCATTAACCAACCTTTTCTTCCCCCAGTGCCCTGCTTCTTTGGGACCAGAGGACCTAGTATTCCAGAATATTGCTTTTGGCAGTGTTGGTTCTAGACCTGTACGTTTGTGGCAGAAATTAGTCTTCATTACATCCTGGACTCCCGGTTTTTAATTGACTTCTTTTCTGCTTATTCAGCTCCCCACCTCCATCCCTCATAAATCCATTAATATTAAGGTGTCAGTGATATAATGTGTTTACCCTGCTGGTCTGCAGAGAGGACATGTTTAAAAGAGTTGTGATGAGGTGCTGGCTGATGAAGTTGTATTTTTTTTTTTTTAAAGCACCTGCTGGAAATAGTAGTAGAAAAAGACCACCAGCTTGGCTTTTCTTGGGCAGGGAAAGAACATTTCTGATAACACCATTTCAGGTGCCTCCCTCCAGGTCACAACAGTGAACGGAAGTCAGAGGCCTGTTCTGGGGTCATTAATCCATGAGCATATGTAACATTTTGGTCAATGACCTGTCTTTAAAGGTTGCTACTAATAATGTTTGTTAGACTCTATTGAGCCAGTCACTGTGATAAATTCATTGCATAGTTATCTCATATAATCCTCATAACTCTATGCGATAGGCACTACAACCATGACCATGTTATGATGAAAATGAGGCTCTGAGAGGTTAAGTACCTCTTTCCAATCATCCAATTAATGAAGGGAAGAGGTGGGCCATTTGACAGCAGAGTTTGTGTTCTTATCCTCTATCACACCATCTCTATTGTCTTGGACATTAAGAATGCTAATACCTCATGGCTGAAGACTAAATGATTAAAAATATCCCTTCAAGATGAACCATACATTTTGATCCTTGACTCCAATTTTGATGCACTGTGGAGACTTTGGATGACTTACTTCAATGATGTCTAACCCATTTCACTTCCAACATGGAATTGTCATGTTGCCATTATAAGCACATACCTCTGAATGTAGCCGGATGAATGCAGCCTCCCGGGCTCTTAGCTCAGAAGTGATTGTCCTGAAGTTAGGAGAGGGTAACTATGGATTCTAGGGATGTGCACCTGGCTCAACTTCTTCTGGGTAGGGGGAATGAAGGTGTAGGTGATAAGGATTTCCAAACAGCTGGGACAGAGAGCCTGAGGGTGATTATGTGCTTGTTTTGTCATGGGATCGATGGGGTACCTCAGACAGGGATAGTCTAGAATAAAATGTCCTCTTTGATCCCATCTCTGGTTCTCTGCTTACACTGCTCCTTTTTTTCTTTCCTGATAAGCTAACTTGCCACTTGTACTGCCACCCCCCCCCCAATAATTTCTATTCATCTTTCAAGATTTAGCTCTAAAGTCACCTTTTTTTGGGGGGGGGGGCAAAGTCACCAAATAACCATTTCCTTCCCCTCAGTTATCCTGTATCCTAAGGTACTTTGCTTACACCGCGGTAGAGCCCTTAACACCTTTCCTAGTTCTGCCACCTGTAAGGTTGTACCCTATTTAAAGAGCAAGTTCTGGATCTTGGAGTTCCCTTTGTCCTGAGCACAAGGGATTAATAAGTGTTTGTACTATTAACTAGGGATGTAGAGCCCTCAAAGTCCTGAGGCCTAATGATGATGTGAAGTACAAAAGACAACCTCCTGAGGTACTTGAACTCCTGCAGCTCAGTGTTTTTATTTAAATGCCACTTTGTGAATGAGGCCTTCCCTGACAACCCTATTTAAAATTGCAACCCCTTTTCTGAGCATTCTATATGTTCCTTGCTGCTTTATTACTCTAATATACATACTATATATTTCATTCATTGTTTTGCCTGCTGTATCTTTCCCCCCACTATAACATAAGCTCCATGTGGGGAGGGACTTTCTCTATTTTATTCACTGGTAGATCCCAGCACCCAGAACAGAGCTTGGCACAATGAAGGTGCTTAATGATATTTCTGAAATGAATTAATGAATGACAGTACCATTCTAGGAACTTGCACTCTTCTGTGTTCCTGGACCTGAAGCTAAGCCTATCCAGTTTGCCATCCTATAGCTATAAGGTTGCCCCAGGCTCAATTCTCCCACAGCTTTCTTTCTGTTGTTTTACTTTGAGATTGCATTCCTGATGATGACTTTGACCTAGGTAGAAATACTTCCTCCCTTATTTTAAAGCATCAGTCTCTGGATGGAAACTTCTAAAGTTTACAAGTGGAAATGTAAAGAGGCTGTGCTTCTTGGTGGTAGAAAGAGGGGATGCACTTGGAGGTGGGGGGTGTGGATTGTCAGAAGTCTCGAGGCCCTCGAGACATTTTTAAAATTATTTTTTTAATCAGAGAAATTGTGAGTTTATAAAACAATCGTGTGTAGAATTCCCATATATCACCCCTTCACCAACACCTTGCATTGTTGTGGAACATTTGTTACAGATTATGAAAGAACATGATCATACTATTACCACTGACTATGGTCTATAGCATATACTTGGTATATTTTTTTCCATACACCCCCTATTATTAACACCGTATATTAGTATTGCACATTTGTTGTAGTTCATGAGAGAACACTCTCATATTTTTCCTGTTAACCACAGTCCATCTTCCATCACATAGTTCACTGTGTTATACAGTCCCATGCCTTGAGGCATTTGGCAAGCTCAGATGGAGGTTGGAGAAAGTTACTGTGGGGCCTGGGACATGAACAGCTGAAATGAATAAAAGATGCCACAATTCAGGCTGCTAGTCTCCAAGTCAGGTCACCCTTCACCTTTTAGGCATGAGGTGGTTATTGGCTTATGAACTTTATGGAAAAGCCGTAGCTGAGTGCTACTTATGTAGTACTTGGCTAGCCTTCATACTAGGAGAATTATGCAGTGTGTAACATAAAAGAAAAAAGAGTACTGCTCTGTCTAAATGTATTTTTAATGTGTTCAGAAAGAAAAAATGCCAGAATCTCTTAAAAGACATACTTAGGATTTGGACCATTGATAAGATAGTAAATATGTGATTCTCCAGTATGTGATGTGTGCTTACTTCTTTGTAGCTCAAGTTTTAAAAGAAAAAAAACTGCAAAAAAAATCTACTTAGCCTCCTCTTCTACTAAATTTATCGCCCCAACCTCTAAACATTGGAGTGACTCAGGATTCGGTCTGTGGACTTTGCTCTCCCTAAAACTTTCCCAGAGATCTTAACCAGCCCCATGACTTTAAATATCATTTATCTAAACACTGATCCCTCCCAAATTTATGACTTTGACCCAGGCCTTTCTTCCAAGCTCCAGACTCATATATCCGATGGCTTATTTAAAATCTCTACTGGGATCTCAAATAGACATCTCAAACATAACATGGTCGAAACAGAACTCCTGATTCTCCTCACATCCCCAAACCCTTCCCTCAGTTTCTCCTTTCTCAGTTAAACAACACTATTGTCCATTCAGTTGCTCAAACCAAGAACCTAGGAGTCACTCTTGATTCCTCTTTCTCACTCCCAACATCCAGTTCATCAGGAAGTCCTGTTGACTTCATCTTCAAAATATATCATATATTCTGCCACATATCCACCCCTTTTGCCTACTACACTAGTCTAATCCACGACAAGGCTGCAATGAACATCTTTGTACAATGCTTGAAGATGTATATTTGTATGTGTGTGTGTAGATACATACACACATGCAATTATTTCTGTGCAGTAGCTCCTTGGAGAATTTCTGGGTGAAAGGATGTGGATATTTAAAAATTTGAATAGATATTGCCAATTTAGAAAGGTTTATTCTCTTACTCTTGAGAGTGCTTTTCCCTACTGGTGATGGACAGTATTTTAAATTTTGCCAATCTGATAGGTGAAAAATAATACCTAACTGATTTAATTTGCAGGTCTCTGGCCTTTAGTGAGGCCGAACATCTTTTTATATGCATTAGCTATTTGTATTTTTCCTGAGACTTGCCTTTTCATATCCTTTGCACATTTTTCTTTTGGGTTATATATTTAATCTTTAAGAACACTGTATTATTAGAGATATTTACCCATTGCCTGTTACATAGTGCAAGTTTTTTTCTTTCTAGTTTGTCATGTCATAACTTTGTTCATGATATATACCCCTCTTATAATCAGATAAAACACTATAAAACATTTGAAAACATGTTCATTAGATTTGGCGATTAGGAGATCAATGATGACATCAATGTGCCAGGAGAGAAGGCATCTTACAGAGGGTTGGGGAGTGGGGAGTGAGGAATGAGGAGGACTGATAAGAAATATGGTATGTACTTTGAAGAGGCTTGGCTATGTTGGGAAGGAGAGAGTGTGTCTTATAGACAGCAGGGCACAGGGTACAAAAGAATTTGTCTTGTTTTAAATAGTAGAGATGAGGCTATTTATGTTTAGATGTCATAGAACTTGATGCAAGGTCTCTGAGAAAGTAGGAGGAGCTCTGGGGTGAAAGGGGTGAAAAGACTGGCCTTGTAGGAAAGGGAGTTAGCTCTTCTACTGAGACTGGACAGAAGGAGGGCAGATTTGGTGAAGTTGTGGGGAAGGAAGGAGCTGTGGAGGGGTAGGATTTTGAGGGAGGGTCCACCTGATGAGAGTAGTAAAGAGATGGAATAGTATTTGAGAGGAAAAAATTAAAGGACCTCTTTAGGGACATACCAGACAGATTGTCATATCAGAGTGAGCCAAGAAAGGCTTGGATAATTTGAATTTTTCTTGATACCAAGTCACAGAACCCTGTATTCATTCTCTTCCCCAGCACTTATCAGCCCAGGTATAGAAACAGAGTGCAGATAGTCTAGTGTGGGGAATTTTTCTGCATGACTGTGACAGAAATATGAGCGGACAGGAGATTGCAGGGTGCTGTCAAAGAATAGGTGAAATGATGAACTAGGTGGCTCTCATATCTGACTCTTTGAATTTACCTTGAGCTTGAGTAATCTCAAGAGAAGGGGGTTTCATGGTATCTACACTCCTTCTTGTTCTTAGCTCTATCAATTCAGGCATCAGAATAGCTTTAGCATCAGTATCTTTAAACTATTACTTGCAACTTACCAGAAAGCATGTGTTGATTTACTGAGGACCCACAATGTGCCAGGCTCTGGGCTAGATGCTTGCGATATAACAGGATAAAGTAGACAATGGCCTTTTTTTTCATGGAATTTATTTCAGCAGAGTGGCATATGCTAAACAATGTATAACATTATCAGTGATTTAATTGTAATTGTGATAAGTTCTATGAAGTTCAGCTTTTTAGAAATCTAATTGTCACAATGATCTCAAACAGGTTTTACCAATTTACATTTGCCAAAAATGTGTATGAGAGTACCACTTACATCTCCCTTTTTAATTGAATATAATCTCTTTTGAATTTTGCTGACTTGATAGGCAGACATAAACAAAACTTTCATTACTATACCAGTAAGGGTGAAACTTTTTCTGTTTCACATCTTTTGGCCATTTGGATTTCCTCCTTCAAGAATTATCTGTTCAGGCTCTTTGAATGCTGCTCTCTTCTTGTTTTTAGTAGATCTCTTTTCTCACACATGAAGCCATTAACCACCTTTTTTCCCCTCCTCCCTGAGTTCTGGGGGCACTAAAATATTTTTTCCCAGTCTCTCTGAACATTCCTTTTTGATCTCCTTTAAACTTCTTTCTTTACCTACTTTGGGAATGTTGGTGAACCCAGGGCTCTGACTAGATTTTTATTACTTGACTCCCCCAGAAGTAAAACTTATGGCTTCTCTTCTCCTCATCCCATTCCCCAGAGGAACAATGTTAAGTTCATGTATTTTTCCAGACTTTTTTGATGCCTATTTAAGACATTTTCTTTCATCCATTATCCATCCATCTACCCAATCTGTCTACACATCTATGTAAAAAATATAAATGGAACCATAGTATATATGTTTTGCATGTGATTTTTAGCTTACATCATAGCAAGTTTTCAGTCACTATATATAGAGCTATCTCATTCTTTGTAACAGCTGTGTAGCATTCCAATATATGTATGTACCATGATTAATCTAACCATTTTCTTATTGACTGATATTTAAGTTCTCTTTTTTTTTCTGTTTCAAACATTGAGCCAGCTATGATAACTCTTTGTGTTCTACTTGAATATCAAGGATAAATGTTTAGAAATAGAATGACTCCATTGGTAAATGAAGGTCAGTGGTCCTAAAGATTGAGAGAGGTCTAGGAAGATAAAGATCTAGAATTGTCAATCAGATCGAGAAGGTTCTTGGTTACCTTAGTGAGAGCTATTTCAAAGGTGTGGGGGGTGAGAAGCTAGGGTATGGTGGGTTGAGAAATGATTGGGGAGCTGAGGAAGTAGAAGCGATGTATATGGACAATTCCTTAGAGATGAAAGTGGACAATTGCTTCAGTGTTAAAGAGCAAAGAGAGGGTCATAGCAGGGTAGTGAGATCCTGGGAGGTTTCTTTCTTTCTTTTTTTCTTTTAACTTAGGAGGGACTTTAATGTCTTTAAATACTGATGAGCATAAGGATATAATTGATAGAGCAAAGTTCTTCCAGGACAAAGTCCTTATGCCAGATGGGAGAGGATCCAGAACCAGGTGAACGGAGTATCCTTAAAACAAGAGGAAGGACATTACAGTAGAGAAGAATGAAAAGTGAATAGGTACAGATGAAAGAAGGTTTATAGATTTGATGGCAGGATCTTGTCTGATGGCATTTATATTTCTGGATGATGTATGAGGTAAGTTCATCCTCTTAGAGCAGGGATTTGAGGTAGGGAAAGGTTTGGGTTAGAGATTTGAAATGTTTCTGGAAGGTTTGAAACAGTTATTGTGGAGAACAGGAGGGCAAGCTAGGATCAGGGATGCCTAGTTGGAGTGTCAGGCAGTTTTGGGGTGAGCTTGGAAACCAAGAATTCATACTGAATAATCTATCAGATTGTGATACTTAATGCAGACATAAAATACAGCAGTTGGCTTCTTCTAGGGCTATGGTTTGTTTGTTTTTTCTTCAGGTATTTGCATTGAAAGTATGGGTTATTGAGGATACTGACAAGACTGTAGTTGAAACAATAGGTTCCAGTCTGTCTAAGAAAGGAAGTAAAGACAGGAAGGAGATGACAGGGCAAAACTTGAAGGTCTACGGAAGATGTCTGAAAATAAGTGTGGGGTTAGGGGAGAAGTTATCGAGTAAAGAGGCTAGAAGGATAGGGGGTTTAGTTAGAATGGAATGTTTGAATTAATGATATAAAAGGTAGAGAAGTTTTGAATGATAAGCCCTTGGGTATGGCTGTGTATGATGTGTGGTATTCTTGATGTCAGCTCTTTTATTCAATAAATATTTATCGTGTGACTATTATGTGCCAGGCAGCATTCTAGGTACTGAAGGTGCAGAGATGAACAAAACAGAGTCCCCTCTAGATAAAGTTTACAATTTAATGGGGGAGATAATTTTTTGTTTTGTTTTGTTTTAATAAAAATGTATCCTTGCTGATATGCTGATTCCTGCATGTGTAGTTCTATTTAGAACTAATATTAATTCTAGGGCCAAGTATTAACATGTATGAGCCTAGGAAAGTCCATCTGTATATTTTGAGTGCTTTGCTTTATTGTAAACTATATTACCTGAATTATGAAAATGCATACCTCCTCTGCCTTTAGAAATGTTTAAGGTTCTTTCATGTGTCATATCAGTATTGAAGAAAAAATGAATATATACAAATCTAATTTGAACATTTTTTAGCTGTTTTAATTTTTTATACTTTATTTTTTTAAAACTAGGATATTGCTTTTAGCTGTAGACCAGATGTTGATAATGCATGTACTAATCTTGCTCTAGGGATTTGATGTAATATGTAAAGTAATTATGGTTAAACAGTTTAGGAGGGAAAGAGAGCTTGCAGTAAGTTAATATTTTACTTTTATTTCATATTATTCTCCAATTTTTACCTGCTCTTGTGTACATATACTGATGTATATATTTATTAAGATTTTATTTGAAAGAAATTAGCATTGATTTTGTTTTATAAGCCTTAATTAAATAACACCTTAAAATTATCTGCCGCATATATGTCCCGGCTAGCGGGACGATCAACGGGAGCTCCGGATCCTAGGAGGGAAAGAATGGTATGGGACAAGAGAGACACAAGGAACGACAGCAAGACAGTATTCTGATCAAGCTGCAAAACTTTATTGAGGGGACTGAGCATATATACTCTAGGGAGGAGGGGGGTGGTGGGTAAGGATAGGTGGCGGTCTGGGATTGGCCGCTGCTATTGCTAGGGCAGGAGGCAGATTTGAGGTAAGAACTTTTGGCGGGAACTGGTTCTGTAAAGAAGGGGGGAGGGTGACCTAAGCTATTATTGTATCAGCTCCAATGTTACCAGCATTGCTGAAAGGTAGATTCTATGCATGCTGCCTTAATCGCCCACAACATCTCCTCCCTTTGTTTTTCAAAAGGATGGAGGAAGAATGCTCATCGAGCACTCTTTTGGCATTAACCTGCTGGGGGAAGTAGAGGCCTCATTCCCCATGTTGTTTGTGGCTCTGTTTTTCTGGGGAGGGGAATTTGGGGTAGGATTTGCGCAGAGCGAACCCCTATGCTAATGAGGCATGCTTCTCAAGGAGCTCGAAAATGGCCTTTAATTGTTTTGACCCTCCTTTGCAGTGCTTTGCCTCGCACCCAGCGGTACCAATCAAAGCATAGTTTTGAGTTATATGCTGTTCCCGTAGGAGGGGGCTCTTCACCCGTGAGGGTGGGCAGCAGTTAGTTAGTTTAGAGATATACCTTGATCAGTGAGGTGAAGCCGGTGATAGTGCACTTGAATAGGCCTGCTAAGAGCGGAATCAATTTGGTCTTTTACTAGTTGTATAATTCTTTTTATGGCCCAAGGTGCAAAGGATATTACAAGGAGTATGGTTATTAAGGGACCTAATATGGGGAGAATGTAAGGAAGGATTCCGTTGAATCCCCAGGAGGCACCTCCTTGAGCTTCTCGCTCACGTTTGCGGTTTGCAATTCCTTCCCTAAGTTTGGACATGGAATCTTTGACTAAGCCAGAATGGTCAGCGTAAAAGCAACATTCCTCGCATAGTGCGGCACAAAGCCCTCCTTGCTTAAGGAAAAGTAGATCTAGGCCTCTCCTGTTTTGGAGAACAACTTCTGATAAGGATGTAAGGGATTTTTCGAGATGGGTGATGGAGTTTTCAATGCGTGCTAAATCTTCATCTATAGCAGCTCTCAAGTGGGACAAACCTTGCTTTTGGAGAACGACAGCGGCGGTTCCAGTACCTAGGCCAGCAATACCTAAAAGAGAGGCAATAGTGACAGCCGTAACAAGTTCTCTTTTGTTCCTTGATATGGTTGGAGGTTGTGCATCCCAGTATTGATAAAGGTCTTCTCTTCTACGGAAGACGACGCGGGGCAGCACAGCTACTAAGAGGCACACTTCTTTAGTCTTGTTGAGGGCTTTTGCTGATACGCAAGGAGTAAGCCCTGTGGAAGAGCATAGCCATTTTACCCCTGTTGGGGGAATGTAGAATTTACCTGTTGGTGGAGAGGATGACTGTGCACAGACTTTATTAAAGGAGGAGGGGATAGTACCAATGCAATGTCCGGAGTGAATAACAGATTGCATGGTGAGGCCGATTTTTGTTGTATTCCAAGAGCATTGGGGAGGATTATCCTCGTTTGAAGTATTAAATGAGGTATTAAGGGCGACAGCGTCATAAAAAAGGGGGGTTGGCAGAAAAACATAACCAACAACTACGGGTAAAGTTGGGCTGGGAAGAGTTTAGGGAGAGAAAGGCAGCTTGGAGCACTGACCAGAATGGGTTATAAGTTGGTTTAGGCTCCATGGAAGTTTTTGAGGGCAACAGTGTTAGGCTGGTAGCAAAGGAAGAATGGGTTGAAATGATTTGATTGGTGGGTTTGTGAGGAGGGGTAGTTGCGATTTGAGGGGATGGGGGTGAAGTTTGGCGAGGAGGGGGAGCGAGCACTACATTTGGCCCAATGGCGATTGATGGTTGCCGTACTGCTTCCTTTTTTATCACGATAAGACTCCCTGGGTTAGTTCCTGATACATAGAGCCTGATACCCCACGTTCGACCGATTGTCCAAGCGAGGTTATTGGGGAGCTGTACAGTGATATTTAATCCTATGCAGGTCCCTGGGGTAGTGTGGCCGAGCCCATCAGTGGAAGAAGGTTTGCAGCAAGGGGGAGTTTGTGTTAGGGTAAGATATTGATCGGTGGTACTAGGTTTCCAATCAGTGGCTAATGTTTCACACCCCCAGTATGCACAATAGTATTGATTGGGGGCATTGCAATAGGTTTTTCCAGGATTTGAGGCTGGGCACATGTAGACCTGGCTGAGGTTAAGATTTTGGCGTATGCCAGCACGGCCTCCTCTACGGGAACTACTGGAGTCGCTATTGGCATTGGGGAAAGTGCCAGGGAGAAACAGGGTAGTGACATTAAAGATAAAGGAAGGTGCCCCCGCGGTAATGGTGGAATTTACAATTTTTGAATCTTCCCATCGTATTAGGGACCAATTCCAAGGCTGGTGGGGGTTAGTTTCGAGGGAAGTGGTGCTTAGGCTATTGAGCACACTTTGCAGGAAAAAATGTAGGGCGACAGCCTTAAACGGCAGTGGGCTTAATAAGGCCATGTTACCGAGGGCTGTAGGTGTTTAAGGAAGGCAAGCTAGCAGGGTGAAGCACCCTACAATGCACAAATACGTTATGGCAAGAAGGGTTTTTTCTAGTAGGTTCCAATCTTTTGGGGCAACGGTTGCTAATCCGGCTGCGAACAGCAATGCCAGAAAGCCAACTGGCAGGAGCCAATAGTTATTGTGGCAATAATTCATGTGGCTTTAGTGATGGAGCAAACCTGTACGCTGAGCTTCTTTAAGTTGCAGGCTGTATGTGGATTCTCTGCACGGAACTTGAAATCCAATGAGGTTTCTCCGCGCAGGTTACAGCAAGTTTGGCGGTTTTTTGTTGGCGATGTGCTGGAAGAGAAAAAAAAAATTTCTTTTCTCAGGGAGGGGTTTGTTCCCTGGAAAGGTTGTTGTTAAAGGGGAGAGGGTTTTTTTCCGATAGTGGAGGATTAACATGTCTTATTAATCTTTCTGGCAGCCAGTTGGGCCTTCTTTTTCTTGGTCGTATATGCAAGCAGAGCCTCGCCCCCAGATGATAACGGGGTCGGGCCCATTCCATTTCGATGCTGAGGGGTCGCGCCACATAATGGTGGCTTGTTGCGTTTGTATTTTGGGATGCCAGTGCCTATCGGCTGCAGAGTGCCCTTCTTGATCCAGAGTTAGGAAGTTGAGGACAAAGAGAGTATGATGTAAAAGATCTCGGGGGCGTTGTTTTGTGAGATCGAGAGTGCTATCAGCTAGACGGCACAAGGCATTTTTTAGGATGCGATGTGCTCATTCTACTATTCCTTGGCCCTGGGGGTTGTATGGTATTCCTGTATTATGTACGATTTGTAATTTTTGACAGAAGGTTTGAAAATTTTTTCCAGTGTATCCAGGTCCATTGTCTGTTTTAATGAGCTTAGGCTGGCCTAGAATAGTGAAACAATGCAGTAAATGAGAGATAACATGTTTTGAAGCTTCTCCTGATTGTAGGTTAGCTAAAATAAATCCGCTGTATGTGTCAACGCAAACATGAATATATTTGAGTTGCCCAAAACTGGCAAAATGGGTGATATCCATTTGCCAGATTTCGTTTGGGATAAGTCCTCTTGGGTTGACTCCTAGGTGAGGGACTGGCAATTGGGTTACACAATTTTTGAAGGTTTTAACAATTTCCCTTGCTTGTTCTCTAGTAATATTGAATTTTAGTCGGAGAGTGTTTGCATTTACGTGATGTTGTGCATGGGCTTGGGAAGCTAAGGTAAAAGAGTTGCAAAGATTGGGACATATTAGCTAAGTGGCAGTGTCTGCTAATGCATTGCCTTCTGCAAGAGGGCCTGGTATACTTTGGTGGGCACGGAGATGCCCTACGAAGAAGGGGTGTTGTCGTTTGAGAATTAGTTTTTGCAGCTGTGAGAATAAGGGGACTGCAGTGGAGGAGGGCTTGATAAATGGAGTGGTTTCTAATAGCGGTATAGACTGGGCTATATATGCACTATCAGTGTATAAATTAAAAGGTTGGTTTTGAAGGCGGGAAAAAACTTGCAGGACTGCGTAGAGCTCGACAAGTTGGGCTGAAGTATAGGGAGAACGCATGGAAAAGGCTTGACCCTGGATGACGTAAGCTGCAGTCCCATTAGCTGATCCATCAGTAAAGACTAAGGTGGCTGAGTCTATGGGTTTTGTTTTAGTGACTTTAGGGAAGGTGAATTGATGGATTTTGGCGAACTGAATTAATGGATCACCAGGGTAGTGGTTATCAATATTGCCTGGAAACGAAAAGTATGCAATAGCCCATTCATCGTTGGTTTGGGAGAGCCAATGGATTTGATCCTGAGTGTACGGAACGATAAGGGAATCGGGGTCTTTTCCAAACAATTGGCGACTAGTTTGCCGGCCTTTTATTATGAGGGCAGCTATAAGAGAAATGTATGATGAGAGCACCTTTGATGGAGTAGCGGAGAGGTGAACCCAGAGCAATGGGTGACCTTGTCCATTTTGCTGTTTTATGTTTGATTGCCAGAAAACTCCTGTAGGTGTATGAACTGTAGCTAGAATTATAAAGATTAAAGGTTGGTGGTAATTTATTTGATAACAGGTTTGACTTTGGATAGCTTGATTTATTAAGATAAGCGCTTGCATTGCCTCTGGAGTTATGCTTCGGGGAGAGGAGGGGTTTGCGTCAACTTTTAAGATATTATAGAGTGGCAGAAGGGTTTCAGTGGGTAGTTTTAGGTAGGGGCAGAGCCATTGAATGTCTCCTAGAAGTTTTTGGAAATCATTTAGAGTTAATAGATGGGAGGTTTGCAGCTGAACGTGGGGTGTTAAAACTTGTTGGTGCCAAAGCTCGAAACCCAAATAGGAAAAGGGGTTTGAAGTTTGCACCTTATCAGGGGCTATTTGAAGACCTCTTGCAGTTAAGTTTTTTAGAAGGTCTTGAAAACAAAGGTGTAGGTTGGATAAGTTTTGACCTGCTAACAGGATATCATCCATATAATGAAGGATATAGATTTGTGGCCATAGTTGCCGGATGGGGTTAATAGCATCGGCAACAAATTTTTGACATAAAGTTGGACTATTGGCCATGCCTTGTGGTAAGACTTTCCATTGAAATCGGGGCATAGGGCCTTGGAAGTTAATTTGAGGAACACTAAAGGCGAAATGTTGCCTGTCTTTCGGGTGAAGCGGTATGGAAAAAAACCAATCCTTTAAGTCTATAACTATTTTGTGAAAGTCAATAGGAATAGGAACTGGTGAAGGGAGACCGGGTTGCAGTGCCCCCATGGGCACCATTGCTTTGTTTACAGCTCGTAAGTCTTGTAATAGTCTCCATTTACCTGTTCTCTTTTTTTATGACAAAAATGGGAGTGTTCCAAGGGGACTGAGTGGGTTCAATATGTCCGGCGTTAAGTTGTTCCTGTACTAACTCTATAGCCGCTAGGGTTTTTTCCTGAGTTAGGGGCCATTGATCAACCCATACTGGCTCTATGGATTTCCAGGAGATTTTTTCAGCATGGGGTACAGGGATGTCAATGGCCATCAGGTTAAATTTTGAGAGAGCCCGAGTCCTGTTTTAGTTGTATTAGGTGTTATAGAGATGGGCTGCTTTATCCCTTGACTAGTTTTGCCCAGGCCTTTGCCAGGGAGAAAGTTCATTTTGAGCATTTGAGCAGTAACTACATCACTGGGGCTGCACATAAAAATTTTCATTTGAGTTAGAATATCTCTGCCCCAGAGATTAACGGGGAGATGGGGGATAATATACGGTATAACTGTACCAGTGTTTCCTTCCTCATCTTCCCATTTTAGGGTTTGTGAACTTTGTAGAGGATTTGTGGCTTCACCTATTCCTTTTAAGTGGGTGGCAGCGGCTGTGAGGGGCCAGGATTTTGGCCAGTGGTTTGAGGATATAACTGTGGAATCGGCTCCTGTGTCTAAGATTCCCTCAAATAGCTTGCCATTAAGTTTTAGTTTTAAGGTGGGCCGATTATGGGATATTGGTTGTGCCCAAAAAACATTGGAAGATCCAGGGCCTTCTGTGGGGTGCTGGAGCTTTTTGAAGTTTGAGTTGACATGTCGAATGGGGAATATTATAAGTTGTGCTATTCGAGTGCCAGAAGGAATATGAATAATATTGTTTGAGGTGGTTGCAATTACTTGTACTTCACCTCTAAAGTCATTATCTAGCACACCTGGGATAATTTGGATTCCGCACAGGGTGACACTAGCTCTTCCTAAAATGAGACCAAAGGTATTTGGGGGCAGAGGCCCATAGATCCCTGTAAGTATGAGGAGAGGGCTGGTTTCTGGGGTTAATATTGACTCGGAGGCGGTATAGAGGTCCATTCCTGTGCTCCCTGCTGTGGCTTCCCATAGGTCTGAGATGCAGCAGCATGGTTTATGGTTGGGAGCGCAGGGACTGCGACTGGGGAAGGTCGAACAAACCATACTGCCCCTGGGTTTGTTCTGGTAGGGCCTGGGGCTGGCCCCATTGCAAGTTTCCCTGGGGCTTAGGCCTAAGGGGTTGGCCATTAATATCTATGCGGGAGTGACACTCGGATGCCCAATGAAACTCTTTTTTACAACGGGGGCGAATAGAGGGTGGCAATGAGGGTTTCTTAGAGATGAATGAGGAGGAATTGACTCTTGGTACAGGGCAATTTTTTGAAAAATGGCCAGGTTGTTTACAGTTATAGCATGTAGGAGGCTTAGTTTGTGCTGCAAAGTTTTGGAGGGCGGCGCCAATGGCTATTCCCAGAGTTTAAGTGGGCCCGATGCCAGAACAAAGTTTTATGTAGTTATTAAGATCGGTATTGCGAAAAGGGCGAATTGCGGCTTGGCAGGCAGCGTTGGCATTTTCAAAAGCCAGATGTTTAATGAAATCACTATCACTCTCGCTGGCCCCAAATAAACGCTCAGCCATATTTTGTAGGCGGCTGAGGAAATCGGTATATGGTTCATCGGGTCCTTGCCTTAATTTAGTGAGAGAGGCAGTGGCAGCACCCTTGCACCCTTTTGTGGAAGTTTTTTCCATGCTCTAAGCGCTGCTGTTTGTATTTGTGCTATAAGGCCGGGGGGAAACTGGGCTTGTTTGTTATTTTGATGGTAGGGGCTTTGACCTAAAAATTCGTTTAATGTCCATTTTTTAGAGGCGGCTTTACGGGTGTTACGGGTGGCATACTTTTTGCAGTGTTCTTCATAATCGGATTTCCACAACAGGAAATCGCCGCAGGACAAGGCAGCTCTAGCTAATTGAAACCAATCGTTGGGAGTAAGTTCTTTCTCACTGATGCTTTCTAATAATGCAAGTGTGAAGGTGGCGGTGGCGCCATAAGCATTCACTGCCTTTTTTAATTTTTCTAAATATTTTAAACTAAGTTTCTTATATTTAGCTGTTGTTGTAGTACTAACTTCCTCTTTCTCTCTCCATGTAGTACTAACTTCCTCTTGTTCTCCCTCGTCAGAGCTGGGGGGGTCTTCCTCACTTTTGCTACTTGAAGCGCCATTTTGAGACCTGGCGGCGCCATCTTGGGAGCTGGCGGCAAGGTCTTTGCTCTGACTACGCGTGACTGGGAAAGCATAGGTATGGTGAGCACAATGGGGGCGGGGTGAGTGGACATTTTCTAGGAGTGCTAGGGCAGCAATGGTTTGAGTTGCCGACTGGAGTTCGGCGAGTAAATCAGCGGCCAGCTGCCGCTCTTGATTAAAGGTTTCTTTAAAGTTATTGGCGTGTAGCCGGAGATTTTTTGTTATCTTTTCTAAAGCGTGGAATTGAGGCAGAGACGTGGCTGAATAAAAAGGAGGATACGGATCGGGAAAATTAGGATTATAGGGGGGTGGCCGAAATGGGGGAAGGGAATTGGTCTCGAACATGGAAGGGATTTTAGCTTTTGGTTTCGTCTCTGGGTTTTCAAAAAGAGGGGAGGTTTTAGCCTCTGGTTCGATTTCAGCTTGATCAGGCGATAGACTAGCTTGACTGGTTGGGGTATTTGGCCTACTTTCGTTGGGGTTTTTGTTAAGGGGGCTTTCAGGCATATTAATTATTACTGAGCTGCATGCTGAAGCGGGACGAGAGTGCTCCTTCAAAGCTTCCTCTCCCTTTTTGCAAAGTTCTTGAATGTCTGGAGCAGAAAAATGGACTTTTAGGGTTTCAGAAATAAGACTCCAGTAAGAAAAGGCAGTAACTGGGACTTTTTCCAGCCCAAAAGTTTTGTAATAGTCTTGTAGGCAGTCTCTGACCCTTTTCCAACACTTATGATCTATAGTACCTTCTAGAGGGAACCAAGGGCAGGTTTTTAACAAAAATTCAAAAAAGTGTGTGAGATCCTTTTTCTTAACTCTAGTTCCTTGTGCCTTGAGTGCCTCTTCCAATTGTTTCATATATAAACTATGTTGGGAAGTTCCTTGTCCCATGATGGGGGAGGGGGGAGCCTACCTTTTTTCTTTTTTCTTTTTTCTTTTTATCTTTCTTTCTTCTTTTCGCTGACACTGGGTGATTTCTCAATGGATCTGTCTCACGAGTGAGTCCCTCGTGGTGATCTCGGGTGATGGATCTGTCTCACGAGTGAGTTCCCTCGTGGTGATCCCGGGTGCGGTGAGTGAGAGCGCTCTCTTCTTTAGTGCAGCGTTCTATCCCTCAGAGGTTTCGTGCCCCATGTTGGGCGCCAGTTTGTCCCGGCCAGCGGGATGATCAACGGGAGCTCCGGATCCTAGGAGGAAAAGAATGGTATGGGACAAGAGAGACACAAGGAACGACAGCAAGACAGTATTCTGATCAAGCTGCAAAACTTTATTGAGGGGACTGAGCATATATACTCTAGGGAGGAGGGGAGGTGGTGGGTAAGGATAGGTGGCGGTCTGGGATTGGCCGCTGCTGTTGCTAGGGCGGGAGGCAGATTTGATGTAAGAACTTTTGGCGGGAACTGGTTCTGTAAAGAAGGGGGAAGAGTGACCTAAGCTATTGTTGTATCAGCTCGGGCGGCCATGTTACCGGCATTGCTGAAAGGTAGATTCTATGCATGCTGCCTTAATCGCCCACAACACATATACAATTCAGTTTAAGTTCAACTACAGGCTATTTGATTGTGTTTAAGGTTCTATGACCATAGCTAGATCACAACATCCTTAAAATTAAAAGAGAGATCAAATACATGAAATCACTGTTATGTGTGAACATGGGCTGGATTAGTCATGAACCATTATGCTTTCTTGTTTAAGGGGACTATGTGGGTGATTTTTAGGTGATGTGGCCTGTGAGAAAGAATCACAGGGCAGCTAGAGTTCAGTTTTGAAATCCCCATCATCTGTGACTCTGGCAGGAGAAGAGGGTCTTCCTCTTGGCAGTGCTGGTTTATCAAAGTTTGTTGACTAAGGAGAGATAATGGTGTTGTTAAACATGGTGATGAGGCCTATTGAAAAATAACAATGTGTTGACCCCCACTAGACTTTGTAAAAATGTTTTATGCATACAAATGACTTGAATTTTAAAACATTCCAGTTTTTTAGTTGGGGTTTAGATGTTTTTAAACTTTGTGGCTGTTAAGGAAAGGGATTTTGGTAGAGAAGAGATTGAACTGGCCTCCTCCCTTTCAACCTTATGGGGCTCATGTGAGAGGAAGTTTTAAGGATGGATCTTGAAGGCTGGAAAGCTAAATGTGATTTGTCTTAATATATGCATTTCCCCTGCTGCCAAGTGGGGTGTTTCGATAAATGGTCTTGTTGTTTTGCGGTTACACTTACTTCCATATACCATATTTATGGACATATGCCCTCTAGGATTGGTGGTAGGTTTAAGGTGCCTGGAATTGCTGAGAAACAGGGAAAAAAAAGTGCGAAAGATCATGAAAATAAGACCATATTTCTATATATCCAAAAAACTACTTTTTGGGGAGAAATGTATATATTAAGATATCCAGCTCCCCTCTGTGACATATTTTAGAGAAGTATATATTATTTTAAGTGGGAAGATCTTCAGATCATTTGTGAACTGAATTTGATGGTATTGAAAGGTATAATGATTCATTATGAAGAAAATTTCATCCACATATTATTCTAAGAGTTAGCAAAATAGATTATACTTTAGTTATCTCCTCATATGCTTCTACAATCACTTAGAAAGGATGCCCTAGATAGGTCTGATAGGTCCTTTCCCTTGTGCAGAGTTCCTAAGTCTGTTACATATGATTGTCTGGGGAAGTGAGGGAACTGAGAAAAGTAAGCTGGACTAAGGGCCTTTCAAACATTAACCTTGTTATTAACGAAGGTTTTATTTTTTTATGCTTCAAATTTCTTGAGGGTAAGATATTTGCTCTTCAAAGTTTTACTATGTATGAAGAAATAGTATTGGAATATGAAGAGCCAGAACAGCATGGTGTTTAAGAACTCAGACTCTGGAACGAACCAGACTGCATTGATTCAAAACTAGTTTGTCCTTTATAGGGTGTGTGACCTTGGCCAAGTTATTTGCTTAATTTGTGCTTCACATAGTGTGGTTGTGAGGACTCAATGGCTCTGTGTATCTAATGTACTTAGAAAAGTGCTGTGGCACATGGTAAGCATTATAGAAGTGTTAGCTGCTATCATCATCTCTGTGAGTTGGTGGATATTTTATTTGATTTTAATTTTTAAAAAAATTTATTTATCCACCTTCCCTCCCCCCCCCCCCCTGCTGTTTTTGCTTGTCTGTATCCATTTGCTGTGTGATCTTCTGTATCTATTTCTCTTTCTCGTTTTCTCATTTTTTACCCTCTAGAATTCACCAGGATTCAATCCTGGGGACCTCTCATGTGGAGAGAGTTTCTCTGTTAGCTGTGCCACCTCCGTTCCTGGTTTCTGCTGTGCTTCACCTTGACTCTCCCCTTCGTCTCTTTTTTGTTGTGTCATCATCTTGCTGTGTGACTCACTTGTGTGGGCACTGGCTCACCTTGTGGACACTCAGGTTGCTGGCACAGGCGCTCAGCTTGCCATGCAGGCACTGGCTTGCTGTGCAGGCACTCAGTTCACCATGTGGGCACTGGCTTGCCGTGCAGGCATACTTTCTCTTCTTCTTTTTCACCAGGAGGCCCCAGGGATTGAACACAGGTCCTCCCATATGGTAGGTGGAAGCCCTATCACTTGAGCCATATCTGTTTCCCATTATTTTTTATTTTTTAAATTATTTTTTTTTATTTTTAAAGAAGATTTTAATCACATAAATGTTAAGGAATTTCCTTATGACCCACTCCCTCCCCGCACCCACTTTCCCACATCAATAATATGCCTCATTAGTGTGGTATACTTGTTACAATTGATGAACCCATATTGAAGCATTGCTACTAACCATGGATTACAGTTTACACTAAAGTTTACACTCTGTCCCACACAATTTTGTAGCTTATGACAAAATATACAATGGCCTATATCCATCACTGCAGTATCATGCAGGACAACTCCAATGTCCCCAAAATACCCCCATATTACACCTATTTTACCTGTCCCATCCCTTAGAACCTCTGGTAGCCACTGCCTTTATATCAATGATAAGATTTCTTTCATTGCTAGAATAGTAATAAGTCTATAGTAGAATAATAAGTCTATTTTAGTTCATTGTTCATTCCCCAGTCTTGAGAATTTTAAGATGGTGATTCTCACTCTGCTTCTAATTGAGAGGGAGCGTAGATCCCAGTTGGTGGACTTTTTTTTTTAAGATTTATTTTATTTACCACCCCCCTCATTGTTTGTGTGCTCTCTGCTCGTTGTGTGCTCTATGTATTTGCTCATCTTCTTTTTTTAGGAAGCACTGGGAATGAACCTGAGACCTCCCATGTGGAAGGGAGGCACCCAATCACTTGAGCCACTTCTGCTCCCTGCTTGTTCTGTCTCTCATTGTGTTTCCTCATTGTGTCTCCTCACTGTATCATCCTACCACGTCCACTTGCCTGCCTCTTATGTCAGCTTGGTGTCTTGCTCATCTTCTTTAGGAAGCACTGGAACTGAACTTAAACTCTCCTGTGGTAGGGGGCACCCAACCTTTTGAGCCACATCTACTTCCCAGTTGGTGGCTATTTTAGAAGGAGCTAAAACCAAAAAACATCTCAGTACATGCAAACCCCTATTTTGAAAAAGATTGTAGAAGGCCAAAAGGACCTTAATGCAAAACAAAAATCAGAACTTTGTAAAATTGAGAGCTGGTTGCAAATTTCTCATTGTGTAAGGTAAATAAAAAACCTTGCCTGTCATAAAACTTTTGAGAATGGACCCCGGTCTTAGCTGCCTGTGAAGGTAGGCTGTGGAGCAGAGTTATCTGAGGCATAGATGTGCTCCATGGGTGGGCTTGCAGAGACCCAGATTCTAGCCAACCACTGAAAAGTCTCATTTGTCCTTTTGATTTGGAGCCTTGATTCTGACTCCTCCACTTTGCCCTACTCTTGTTCTTTTTTAATCCTATTTTAATTTATGCTGTTTTGTTATGTTTCATGTATCTTTGTAAGCCACTTTAAATCCTGTCTGGAACAGCGTATAAATAAATATCTCTTAAAGTGATCATATCTAATTACTAACATTTGCTTAATATTTATGCTTATCAGCCTACTTCCATGCAGATAGGTACTTTCTATCTGGACAAGAATACTGATTAGATTTCTCAAATTTCATAGTAAGATGTCAAAACAGCCATGTGCTCATATATTTTCCAAAGGATATGGTTAATAATAATTAAAACTAAACAGCTACCAATATTGGGTGCTTATTCTAGGCTAAGCACTATGTTAGGCCCTTATTCAGGATGTATACTCGAATCCTCACAGCCCTAGCTCTTTTTATCAATCATAAGTTTTACAATTGGGGAAACTGAGACTCACAGAGGTTAGATAACTTGCCCAAGAGCACACAACTTAAAAGTGGTAAAGCTGCAGTTTGAACCCAGACAGTCTGGTTCCAGATCCAGGTACTATGCTACATTATTCCATACATCATAACTCTGAGTCCTAGTAGAAGAGACTGTTCTGTGTTATAGAACATTCACCGGTCTGGCAGATTTTACCTCAGTGTTATATTTTTATTATGCCATTTTCTCTCCATCTCCTACCTCTGCCCTCTACTTTTGGCTATCATCATCTTACCCCTGGATTTATGTCACAGCCTCCTAACTGGTGGTCTTCCCTCAAATCCTTATTCTGTGTAGCTGTCAGAGTGATCTTGTAAGTCCTTGCCTTATCTAAAGCCCTTCAGTCAAAGGCTAATTGTTCATGTTTCTGAGCATAGCATATGCTCCCCACTCACCTCTTCCACATCTTCCCTTACAATTTACCATCCAGTATCACTGCACTGCTTACACATACATGTTGCTTTGTACCTCCATGCTTTTGTAAATCCTATACACTATGCCTCGAAAGCCCTCTTTCCCCTGGTTAACCAACTAGTACATATTATTTACAGTTCTGTACTTGTGCTACTGCTGATATCCTCTTTCTAGGCTCATTTCCTCAAGCTGGGTTAGGTGCCCCAACTTGGTATTCTTATAGTACCCTGTGCATATATTTCTTTGCTTACCAGGTTCTTTTATGATTATCTATCTACATATCTCCTTCTCTAGACTGGGAGCTCCTTGTGGGCAAGAACTATATTTTATTCTTTTATCCTTAGACAGCCAGCACAGTGTTTAGTACATACTTGATGTTCCTCACTGGTGAACATTTTGCAAACAAACAGAGCAGAATACAGAACTATAGGCCAGGGAAAGAAGTCACATTTGGAGGCCTGAAACACCCAGACATTCAGAGATAACTGTGAGGACAGACAGAGGGAGACCTTACAGAAGAATTTTTGCAGACAGATAAATTTACATGATCTAATCTAGGAGCCAGAAGGGGCTTGGGTGGGGTGGAGGTGGCAGTCTGATCTAAGGGGAGCTTTGAAGGATCTGAGAAATCAGACTTAGCTTTGTTCACTTGAATCTACCCTGAGTTTATTTGAGCAACCTGGACTACTTGATACTAGATAGACACATTTTAAATAATAGGTTTATATTGTTTCTAAGAGGGACAGCATCCTAAAATTGAAAGGAGGGTTTATACAATAACCAACACTGTATCCCAAATTAAATATTTTATTGACTGTAAGCAATGCTGCATACTCATTCAGATGTTATCAGTTGGTATCTGTGGGCATAAGTGACTAGATCCAAACAAGAGATGAAGGCAAGACCTGCAACCCTGGATGCTTTCCTTTATACATGTAGTCCTTTTTCCTTTAAGTTCTTATAGACTCTTCACATACCGTGGATTTGGCCTCATTTTCCCAAGCTTTAAAATTCACCCTCTGTCACTTTTAGATGATCAAATAATGATTTTTTTTCCTAATCAGTGCTGGATTTTGCTAGCCTTTAGAGCTATGCTTTCCTCATGTTTTAGAAACACACATATAATAGATGTTAATTCTGACAGTGCTTTGTATTGGTCTGTTTCAGATATCATAATTGCCTTGGTCACAGTTAGCTAACAGAGTCCACTTTGGAATGCCCTATGGTAGCACAAATCCTTATTAATTATACTGTACTCCTTGCATCAGGGCACTTGTGTTACAGTCATAAGAATGATTTTTTCCTTAATTAACATACCTCATATTTATATGCGTGCAGAATCATAATAACATATGATGATCTGCAGGAGTGGTTTACTCTGATTCTTCTTTAAGCAAAGGTTTTCCCAACTTTTTTGATCACTCACCCTTACCACTAAAACATTTTGATAACCCCTAAAAATATATAATTATATAAAAATTATATATATTTATTACTGCAATAATCTATATTATAAAACAGTCAAAAATAGAAATAAAGGGTGAGAGATGAAATGAGCACTGCTTAAAATTAATTTCAATATTTATTAATGGTACAATGACCTTTGTTCTCATTTTGATGAGAGCAGTGACATTAAATATGTTTCTAAAATTTTTATTTTTTTAATTTATTTTTACCCTCCCCACATTGTTTTGTTCTCACTGTCTGCTCATCTTCTTTTTAGGAGGCACCAGGAACCAGGACCTCCCTTGTGGGAAGGAGGCATCCAATTACTTGAGCCACCTTGGCTCCCTGCTTGTTGTGTATCTCACTGTGTTTCCTCATGGTGTTTTCATCTTGTTGCATCAGCTCGCCACATCAGCCCATCTCGTCAGTTTGCTGTCTTGCCTGTCATCTTTAGGAGGCACTGGGAACCAAACCTGGGTCCTCCTGTGTGGTAGGTGGTTGCCTAAGAGCTTGTACCACATCCGCTTCCTTAAATATGTTTTATTAAAAAAAAAAGATATTGGGAAGTGCCTGCAGCTCAGTGGTTGAGTGCCTGCTTCCCATGTACAAGGTACTGTGTTCAATCCCCAGTTACCTCCTAAAAAAATAGATATTGGTTTATGCTACAGCTACTAGAAGGTCTGATTCTAAGCTCTGTTCTTTTCTATACTTGATTTTAATGACTGACATAGCTGAAAAATACACATCAGAAGACATATAAGTCTAAAAATAAAAGAAGTGCATTGTTTGCACTGACTAAATAGACTAAATAATGATACTCATATTACAGTTCTAGGCAGCACTTGTATAAATGTTTTGTTACTGTTCCACCTCCCCTGCTCTGAGGATGTGATCTTATGATATTTTTAACAAATTGTTCAAAAGTCACTTAAATTCTTCATTTGGAAAGAGAAAGTAAAATAAATCTTTTAGGCAGCAAAATTACATTATAATAGAAATATTTTCAAATCTACTCTGCAAAGTAGTATTTATTCTCTATTTTAGAAAACATCTTTGCTATAAAACAACATTTTAAAAAGTTTCAATTGATTGAAAACCTCTTAGTAGTACCTTACAGGTATTCCTGAATCACAAAATGATTATAAGAAGATTGTTTAGTTACATTTAATCTTAAAACATTTTAAAAACAATGTCATTGAGGTGTAATCAACATAGAATAAACTGTACATATTTCAATTATACTATTTGATAAAATTTGATGTATGTATGCACCCATGAAACCATCATCAGAATCAGGATAGTGAACATATCCATCACATCCAAAAGTTTTCTCATGCCTTTTTGTAATTCTTTTCTTCCTGACTCTCCCTGTACCAGGCTACCACCGATCTGTTTTCTGTCACTATAGGTAAGTTTGCATTTTCTATTTTTATGTAAATAAAACCATATGTATTTTTTTGTCTGACTTCTTTCAGTCAGCATAATTATTTTGAGATTCATTGGTGTTGTATTGTATTCCATTGTGTGGTTGTCCTAGTTTGTTTGTCCAGTCACCTTGATGGACGTTTAGGTTGTTTTCAATTTTTGGTTATTAGGAATAATGCTGCTATGAAATTTATGTGCTACTCTTTCTGTGGATAATATACACTTTCACTTTTCTTGGATAAATACTTCAAAGTAGAAAGGCTCAGTCATATGGGAAGTGTATGTTTAACTTTTTAAGAAACTACCAAGTTGTTTTCCCATGTCATCATACTATTTTACTTTCCTCTCAACAGTGTAGAATATTCCACTTGCTTCAAATCCTGGCCAACGCTTGGTACATTTAAAATTTTAGCCATTTTAATAAATGTGTAATGGTATCTCATTTTGTTTTAGTTTGCATTTTCTTAATGATTAATGGTGTTGAGCATCTTTTCATGAGCTTATTTGCTATTCATATATTTACTTCGGTGAAGTGTCTGTTCAAATCATTTGCCCTTTTTAAAATTGAATTATTTGTTTTTAAATTATAGAGATTTGAGATTTCTTTATATATATATATATATTCTGGATATAATTATCAGTTATATGATTTGCCAATATTTTCTCCCAGTATTATATGACTTGTCTTTTTTTTTTCTCATCTGTGTTTCAAAGAGCAGAAGTTTCAAATTTTGATGAAGCCTAATTTATCAAGTTCTTTTATGGATTATCTGTTAGGTGTCATATTTAACAAATCTCTACTTAACCCAACATCATAAATGTGTTTTCTCCTATGTTTACTTTTGTAAGTTTTAGGTTTTACAGCTCTCTTAGATACCCTATGCCATGTGCTCTAGCCACGAGGGTCTCCCTGGACTCTCCCTGCTTGTGCCTTTTCAACCCAAGGAATTCTCCAGGCCCTGTTTGGTTCTTCCTCCTCTCTGCACTATATTCTGACAAGACAAGACAGGATGCTGGGGAAAATCATAGAGTTCACCTCATTTGTCTCCCATCTCTTAGTGATCACAATCTTGCCTTGCCTGATATTCAGTGTTTCATCTATTTTGTCTGTTTATTTTGGTTGTTTCACGCAAAGTAGAAATTTGTTCTTTGTTACACCATATTGGTCGGAAGTGGAAGTCCACTAATATTTTATAAATTCCAAATTATGATCAATGATAATTTGCAACCCAGTTCCAATTCTGATCTTTCAAAAACATAGACACTATGTTTCATTTGACACAACTAAATCAGTTCTAAACAGTTTTGTTCGAAAGTACACAGAATCTGACACACAGCAGTGTAAATCTTCTCATATCACTAATCAATTTCTATGTAAAACATGATCATTTTCCTTAACAATAGCAATTTAATTCAGAGTTTCTGGGTTAAATTAATGTCTTTTGAAAGATTCTGGTCTACTGTTTCATGTTCAATGAGGCATAAATTTTACCATCTAGTGTTCTTGATTCAAACTGCAAAACGCTTTTATCATATCACTTTGGCGAGGTTTGACTAATAATCCAATAGAATCTATGTGTGAAACCCTCACATTATTAGTACTTTCAAGTTTAGAGGAATAACTTAATTTTGATTTCAAAGCTTTTTACCCTTGAACATGGGTCCATTTTTCTGAAATTCTCTGTCATCCCAAAGTTTGCCAGCCTAGTTCCTTACTTCAAAATAAAATGGGTGAAACTTTAAGTGGTGTCTAGAACAGTATAACTCTCAATCATCCGTGTTCTTTAAAAAGAAAATGAGGGAAACGGACTTGGCCCAGTGGTTAGGGCATCTGTCTGCCACATGGGAGGTCCGCGGTTCAAACCCGGGGCCTCCTTGACCCGTGTGGAGCTGGCCCATGCGCAGTGCTGATGCGTGCAAGGAGTGCTGCGCCATGCAGGGGTGTCCCCCGCGTAGGGGAGTCCCACGAGCAGGGAGTGCACCCGTAGGGAGAGCCGCCCAGCGAGAAAGAGGGTGCAGCCTGCCCAGGAATGGCACCGCCCACACTTCCCGTGCCGCTGACGATAACAGCAGCAGACAAAGAAACAAGACGCAGCGAATAGACACAGAGAACAGACAACGGGGCGGGGAATTAAATAAATAAATAAGTCTTTAAAAAAAGAAAAAAGAAAAAGAAAATGAGTGTCATTTCCCAAAACCCACTTAAGTCTTAATGCACAAAGGTACTTATACAAACAAAATAATAATGGCTAACACTTAACATTCTCTATGTTCACATTACCTTAAATACTTTATGTATTTTAACTCATTTAATCCTTATTAACAAGACCAAGAGAGAGGGTACAATTATTATCTGCATTTTACAAATGAGAAAATTAAAGAACTGAGAGGTTTAATATCTTGCCCAAGGTCACACATCTAGTCAATGGTAAGGTTAAGATTCAAATTTAGGCATTCTGGCTCCAGAGGCCATGCTCTTAACCACACCACCATACTGCCTCTGGAAAGCAAAAACACTTTTCTTTCAGCTCCATAACTACTCTTCAGTTTCTGTCACTTTAAATTTAAACATAAAAACAAATAGATTTCTGGGTGAGGATATTCAATAAACATTTATTGAACTCATGTGTCAGACACTATGCTAAGCTCCTGGGGGTATGAGGTTCAGATACAATGCCTGCCCTCAAGGAGGCCGTGTCTGGTAGAAGTTTCTAAATTGAACACAAGTATTACCATCTTCATGAACATATGTGGACTGCATGTTTCTGAGGGCTGTTATAACAAAGTACCACAAACTGGGTGGCTTGAAACAACAGAAATTCATTGTCTGGTAGTTCTGGAGGCTAGTGGTCTGAAATTAAGCTGTTGGTTGGGCCATGCTTCCTTTGAAGTCTGTAGGGAGAATCTGTTCCATGCCTCTCTCCTGGCTTCTGGCAGTAGCTGACTAGCAAACCTGGGTTTCCGTCTCTGCTCCAGCTGTCACATGGCATTTTTTCCCTGAACTCTGATTGTCTGTGTCCTTTTCTCCCATTTTTATAATGATACCAGTCATATTGGATTAGGGCCCACCCTAATTCAGTTTGTCCTTATTTTCCTAATAAAATCTTCAAAGACATTATTTACAAATAAGGTCACATTCATAGGACTGGGGTTTAGGACTTGAACTTGTCTTTTTGGGGTACAAAATTCAACTCATAACAAAGTGGGTACCAATGTTCCTAACAAATATAACACAGCAAAATTTGTTTTATTGATGGTCCAGTGCAGGAATTTTATCTGGTGCTTTTCTAATTCACACCAGTTACCATTGAGAACACTAACAATGATTTTTAGTATAAATTCTATTCTTATAAGGAATTCTCTATTTTTGATAATTGTTTTTTTTGTATGTGTGTGTGTGTACTGGTTTATTTTTTTAATTTTAAAAATTTAATTGCCATTTTTTTAAAGATACATAGATCACAAAATATATCACATTAAAAAATGTAAGCGGTTCCCATATGCCCCACACCCTGCCCCACACCTCCCACATCAACAACCTCTTTCATCATTGTGGCACATTCTTTGCATTTGGTGAATACATTTTGGAGCACTGCTGTACCACATGGATTATTGTATTCTAGGCCCTAAAATAGGTTAAACCTTCATTATTGAGCTCATTCATGAACTACAAATATAATCATACCAACAGATACATTCTCCACCCTCAAGGTCCTTTGATTCAGCAGTTCCTGTGTACTGAAAATTTGAGATATGAAAGGAAAAGGAATGTCATTATTGAGAACCTACTGTATGTCTTGCAATATGCTAGGTGACTTACTAGGTCACTCTGCTAGGTAACTTATTGTGCTAGGTAGTACTGTATTTAATTCTCTTAGTAACCTTTTGATCTTGGTATCACTATCTCTTTTTTACAGATGAGGAAACTGAGGCTCAGAGAGATTTATTAGCTTGTTCAAGATCATATAACTGATAAATGGAGAGCTACGATTTGAACTCAAGCCTGTTCATTATACAATGCTTCCTGCCAGTTTGGCCTAGTTGTTTTTGTTTTTGTTTTTTTCATTTAAAAAACTGGTCCTCAGAATTTAAAGGTAGTGGTGCTCCTGAGGGCTACAGAGACACCCAGGTCCTACAGTCATGACAGATGACTATGTAGTTCAGTGCCTTGCCAGTGGGACCTACTTTGGAATTTGTGTTCCTGAGTATGATGGAGTTGGACTCAGATGTGACCTCTCTATGCATGTCTCTTCTGTCACTTTTACTGAACCTGTGGTTGGTGCTGGGGTTAGTGTATGCTTAAGAGACTTGAATCTCTGGACTGTCTATGTACCAGCTGGGCCCTGAGCCTCAACAGAGTTGCATTACCTATTGTCTGGTTCATTGGACTTACCCAGGTCAGCTAACAGGGAGGTGAGGATGGTCAACCACCACACCGGGGAACTGAGAGTACCTACAACTCCAAGCAGGAGAATCGCATCCATCAGCCATGTGGGATCTAAGCCCCCTCTCGATTTAGAGATGGAGTGGACATCACATCCCAGGGTCCTCAGGATGGAAGAATAAAATATGGATTAGAATGGACTTAGTGGTATTCTGCTATAGAATTATTGTGACTCTAGCAATGGAAGAAATTGTATCATTGATGTGGAGACAGTGGGTGGCAGGAGTTGCTAAAGGCAGGGCGAGGGTAAAAGAGGTGATATTGGGGCATTTTGGGGACTTGGATTTATGCTCAATGATATTGCAGGGACAGATGCAGGACATTATATATCCTGCTATAACCCACTGAATGGGCTGGGGGAGAGAGTAAACTAAAATGTAAACTATAATCCTTGCTGTGTAGCAATGCTCTAAAATGTACTCATCAAATGCGATGAATGTACCACACTAATGAAAGAAGTCGTTGATGTGGGAGGAATGGGAGGTGTGGGAAGTGGCGTATATGGGAACCTCTTATATTTTTTTAATGTAACATTTTGTGTGATTTATGTACCTTTAAAAAAAAGATAAAAAAACACAACTGGTCCTCAGAGTTTAAAATAATTTGAGAGACTCCCTAGCCCTGCTCCTCCCTGAAAACTAAGTGGTATTAATGCTCATTTATTAATCTCTCCTAATTTATAATTGCTCAAATAATTTCCTCCTTGCTTTTACATGAATTTGCATTAAAATATTATCCTGAGGCTTGAGTAATAGTGTATATAACTTTCTAACTAAACAAGCCATCTTTTAAAAAATATTTTCCTGTGGACATGAGTTCCCCAAAGGAGCTATATTAAGATATTTCATCTGAATCTTGACACCTCAGGTCTTAACATGGACCAAATTGTCCATCAGAGCTCAGAGATAGTAATACCCAGATTTCTCCATCAAACCCTAATATCTGTCATTTGTGAGAATATTAAAGGTCACAGATTTTCTAACTTCAAATCTGGTTTTCTTATTGTAACTGTATTTGTGCCTCCATTATTTTTCTGAGTTCTGTTTTAAAAATGTGATGTGCCATTTATCACAAAAGGTATCACCTAGTTGACTGGATATGAAAGCATTATTTTCATTCTATATTTTCCTTTCTGAATTTCTGGCAAACTATCTTATGATAAGGATGGTAATGGTGATAGTGAAGCAGGTAGGAGGTATCTTCAAGATGTTAATTATAGAATTAATTCCAATTAGTTTCCTTCCTTGACCTATGGGCCCTTTAGAAGTGTCTTTTTAAATTTTTAAAAGTATTGGGATTAAAAACGATCTTTTAGAGTTTGTTGATATGGGAGGAGTGGGTGGCTGGGGTGTGGGGTATGTGGGAACCTCTTATATTTTTTAATGTAACATTTTTTTGTGATCTATGTATCTTTAAAAAAAGACAATTTAATAAAAAATAAAAAAATTAAAATCTTTCGTTATTGATTTCTTTAATTGCCTTGAGGTCAGAAAGCATGGTCTACTTGAGAATGATACTCTTTTAAATTTGCTGAGTCTTGCATTATTGCTTAGTACATGGTCAGTTTTTGGTTAAGTGTTCCATAGGTGTTTGAAAAGAATGTGATTCTCTAATTGGGTATAGAATTCTTCATTTGCCCATTAAATCAAGTTTATTATATTGTTCAACTTGTCTACATATTTACTAATTTTTATCTGCTTCTATCAATATGTGAGACAGCAGATTTTTCAATTTCTCTTTTGTTCTGTTTAATCTCCCATGATATATTTTGAAGGTATTTTATTAGTGCATACAGGTTTATTACCTCTCTGTAGTGATCTTCCCTATCATTCATAATGCTTTTATTGTATTGAAGTTTTATTTTTCAGATATTGATATAGCTACCTCAACTTTCTCTTTAACTTTTTATTTTGAAATACTTTCAGATTTACAGAATAGTTATAAGAAAAAATGCGAAGACTATACAGAGAACTCCAACATATCTCTAACCCTGCCCCCCAGCACCCAGATCCATCAATTTTAACATTTTGCCATATTTGCTTTATCATTCTATCTATCCATCTCTATCTTTCTGTCAATCCATTTTCTAAACACTTGAGTGTAGATTGTATACATCGTGCTCTTTGAACACTTGATACTGTCATGCATATTTCTTATGAACACAGATATTCACTTGTATAACTGTCCTAAGTGCAGTTACCAGGGTCAAACTTTAGCCTATAGTCTATATTCTAGTTCTCTCATATGTCCAGTAATGTCCCTTTGAGCCTTTTCCCCTCCCTTGCTAGATCCCATTCAAGATCATGTATTGCATTTAATTGTTATTGTCTTTAATTGCTCTTTATTTGTTTTAATCACGAGAACATATATACAGCATAACCTTTTCCATCTCAACCACTCCCAAACATACCATTCAATGAGATTAATCACATTCATAGTATTGCAGTTGGTATGCTAACTACCTCCCATTCCAAAAACTTTCGATCTCCACAAACAGAAACCCTACACTCATTATGCGTTAACTCCCCATTCTCCCCACTCCCTGCCCTTGGTTACTTGTACTCTAATTTCTGTCTCTATGAGCTTGCATATTCTCCAATATTTTCTTTGTACTTACCATTGGGCTTAAATTTAGCATCCTACATCTATAATAATCTCATTTGCTCTTATTAACTTCAGCAATATACATCAAAAATGTTCCTTTACCTCTCCATCCCCACCTTTATGTAGTTCATGTCACATATTACATGTTTATATATTGAGTCCAAAACTATTCATTTATCATTACATTTTATGCCCTTGCATTTTAGATACTGTAGGAAGTAAAAAGTAGAGTTACAAACCAAAAATACAGTAGTACTGGCATTTATATTTATCCCCGCCATTACCCTCACCAGATTCATACAACTTTGATTTATTATCTAGTATCCTTTCCTTTCAACCTGCATAACTCTCTTTAGCATCTCTCATAGAGCTAGTCTAGTGGTGACAATCTCCCTTACCTGTGAATGTCTTAATCACACCCTCATTTTTGAAAGAAAGTTTTGTCAGATATAGAATTCTTTGGTTTGTAATTTTTTGCTTTCAACTTTAAATATGTCATCCTACTACATTCTTGCATCCATGGTTTCCAATGAGAAATTGTCACTTAATCTTACTGTGGCATCATTGTACATGGCATGTTGCTTCTCTCTTGTGGCTTACAGATTTCTCTCCTTAATTTTGTTTTTTGACAGTTTGATTATAATATGTTATGGCATGGGTCTATTCGTGTTTATCCTGTTTGGAGTTTGTTGAGCATTTGGATGTGTATATTTGTGTCTTTCATTAAATTTGGGAAGTTTTCACCCATTATTTCTTTGAGTATTTGCTTTGCCCCTTTTCTTCAGCGTGTGTATTGGTTGCCTGATGGTGTACAACAGGTTCCTCAGGCTCTGTTAACTTTGCTTCATTCTTTCTTCTTTCTGCTTCTCAGACTGAAAGACTTCAATTGTCTTATATTCAGGTTCCTTGATTCTTTTTTCTGACAGCTCCAGTCTGCTGTTCAACACCTCAGGGGATTTTTAATTTCTGTTATTGTGTTTTTCAGCTCTCTTTGGTTCCTTTGCATAATTTCTGTCTTTCTGTTGATACTTGTTTTGTGTTTGCTATCATTTTCCTGATTTCTTTTTAGTTCTTTGCCCACCTTTTCCTTTATAGCTCTTTGAGCATATATAGGACTATTTTATTTTAAGTCTTGGTCTGGTCTGTCCCGGGTCTGCTCCTCCTGATTTGATGGTTCCTAATGCTTTAATCTTTTCCTTTGCCTTGGCCATAACTTCCTGTTTCTTTGTATATTTTGGGCCTTTTTTTGAAAAAACTGGACATTTTGATATTTTAATGTGTTATCATCAGATTTTAGACTCTGAGGTATCTGTTCCTTATGTTTCTATCCAGCTGGTGTGTGACAGGCTTCCTTGAATGCCAGGATCCAATGAAAAGTAAAGAAGGAAAAAAGACAATACCTCTCCCAGTCTTTGCAGATTGACCTATGCAAGTGCTCTCCTTCAGGGCTTTTTCATATAATGAGTTTAGAGAACAGCTCCAGGCCAATGCATAGGGGCCTCCTTGATCCTTTCTGCACATGTGTCTTGTCTTGACTATATATAGATGGCTCTGGGAATTCCCCCATTTACACAATTCCCAGTGTCCCCTCTTCCCTAAGAAATAGATTCCTCATGGTCCCGGGCACTACACTCTATATCCTACAGCTAGCAATCCCTTGCTCCAGGTAACATGAATTGACTGCTCTCTCTCAGCAGTCTCTAGAAGAGCACAGCAAACTGCCTTCTACATGTTGGGTTAATTCTGGAACAGCAAATTTCTTAGGCCACAACAAGACTGATTTGGGCCAGACATGCTCCCAGTATGTGCATGAGCATCACTCTGCTCCCTCTGGATCTGGAACCAGGAATCTGCACTGGGAACACAGGCCAGCTCTGTGCTATACATTGAGGTGGGGGATGGGCAAGATAGGGGACTAGGAGGGCCTATTTCTTTTAAGTAGCTTTTCCTTGATTTTACATTTGCCCTATTACTGCAGTCCTTTAACTGCTTTCTGGATTTTTGAGAAGGATTTTTCTGCCATTTCTTGCTGCTTGTTGAAAGTGTCCATGGGGGACAGCCCTGAAGCATTTTATTCTGCCATTTTGGCCTTTGTTTTTATTTATCTACTCAGCTTCCACTCCTCCTCCTGGTACAATCACCTTCATTTTCTCTTGTGGATGCTCACTCTTCATTGAGCCCATTCTTGGAGAGTCTTTTAACTGAGGTGCCTTGCTCTCTGGCCAAGCATCTAGTAGGTCAACCCAACTCTCCTTCATCCAAGCTTCAAAATATATACATATTCAGACCACTTATTACCACCTGCATTTTGACCAGACTCTCAACTTTCTTTTGGTTCGCATTTACCCGGTGTATCTTTTTTTTTTATTTGTTTCTCTCCCCCCACCCTGTTGTCTGCTCTCTGTATCCATTCACTGTGTGTTCTTCTGTGTTCTCTTGGATTCTTGTCAGTGGCACCGGGAATCTGTGTCTCTTTTTGTTGTGCCATCTTGCTGTGTCAGCTCTCCATGTGTGTGGTGTCACACCTGGGCAGGCTACACTTTCTTTCATGCTGGGTGGCTCTCCTTACTGGGTGCACTCCTTGTGCGTGGGGCTCCCCTACATGGGGGACACCCCTACATGTTAGGGCACTCCTTGTGTGCATCAGCACTGCAAGTGGGCCAGCTCACCATACAGGTCAGCTGACCTCGAACCCTGGACCTCCCATGTGGTAGGCGGATGCTCTATCCATTGAGCCAAATCTGCTTCCTGCCAGTATATCTTTTTTCATCTTCCTTTTGATCTTTTCTTGTCCTTATGTTATTTTTTTAATCCCTGCCCCCCTTACAACTTTTTTTGCATGCTGTCTGCTCTCTGTGTCCCTTTGCTGTGTTCTTCTGTGTCTGTATTTATTTTTTATTTATTTCCCCTCCCCCCTTGCAGCTTGCTTGCTGTCTGCTCTCTGTGTCTGTCACTGTACAATTCTGTATTTTTTTGTTTTTGTTTTTTGCTTGTCTCCCATTTTGTTGTATCACCTTGCTGAGTTGGCTCTCCATGGCGCTTGCAGGCCGGGCAGCACTCTGAGTCACTTGTGGGCTGGGCGGCTCTCCGCAGCGTGCAGGCACGCCTTCCTTCACAGAGAGGCCCTGGGATGCAAACCCCGGGCCTCCCATATGGTAGATGGGAGCCCAACTGATTGAGCCACAGCCACATCCCTGTTCTTATGTTTTTGATTTAGCTCTTGTAAATGGTACATAGCTGAACTTTTTATTTTATCCAATCTGTTAATCTGTATTTTAACTGATGACTTTTGCTCACATATGGGTTTTGTGTTTATTGGTACATTGTAGCTTGTTTTTGCCATCTTACATTTGGTCCACTTTTTCTATGCTTTTCTTTTACTTCTTCCCTTTTTTTCCTTTGCCTTTTATGTTTTTTGCTTATTCCATTTTCTTCTCCCCACTATTGATTCTCTAAGATCCATCTCATATGAGTTAGCTGGTAACAGGGTTAATGTGGGAAAAAGCAGCAACCCATGGCCAAAGTTGGGACTGGGTATGGGTGGGATATGGCTTTTCTGAATGGAGTCAGATTGGCAAGTGGTATGGAGGGAGGCTAGGACCTGATGGAGGTCATGGCTGATGGACTTTTTTTTTTCTGAAGTTGAGACAAGGATGTCTGATGGGACTAGAGAGAAGGGAAGTTGAGAGTGCGAGATAAATATAGGCTTAAAATAGAGTTTGAAAGGAATAGTAAGGGAACTGAACAAGTTTAAGTAAAAGGATGTATGGACAATAGTGAGGGCCCAGATGAGATTGGAAACCAGGAATTATGTAGGACTTGGATATAGGAGCACAGAGGATCGGCATTGATACAAGTTTGAGATTTTGAATGGCAGCTGTATCAGAGGGATAAAGGTACAAGGATAAAGTGTCTAGAGTGAGTGGTTCAAATATTGAGCCATTTGGAGTCCTGGCTGGGTAGGGAAGGACAACAGATAAGCAGGAGGCAAATGGGCCAAGAGAAAATGGAGGGCTCAAGAGACTGTGGTCTTGATGAAGTTGAAGAACAGGTATTGTGGGAGTGAGCTGTGGTGGGAAAGTGGGGATTCTTTGGATTTAAGATTTCAGAGGGGACTATTTCTGGCCAGTCAAATCCCATGAAAGAAAAATAAAGGGAAAATATACAGTATTAGCCATTCCATTTTCTTATGGTGCTATTTCCTTGGATTTGGATACTCATTCTCTGAGTTTTGATATTAATTGGTCCCTTTATTGTGCCAATGTGTCTTTTTCATCATAGAACTCTGTTGCCTGTCCATTGGCACCCATTTTCTAAGAAGTCTGGTTTTGTTCTTATTAACAGTGGACCTGTGCCATCCTTGATTTTTAGCTGCTAGAAAACTGATGGTACCTGTTTTACTCACAAGCTGCTGAATTTTTGGTCAGTGCCATAATCAAACACAGGAATTCATTTCAATGATGCTTTTGATTGTTCTGTTCAATATTACATAATTACTTTGGTCATGATCCTGCCTGGATGGAGCTTGTAGAACCCAGCTCTAGAATCATATTGAATCTTAGCAACCTCATTTACTTGATGGATTCTTGGGCAAGTTAACATAACCTCTCCTGAGTCATTATTTATAAAATAGGGATAATAATAGTATATCACTCTCAGAGTTGTTGTGAGGAACAAATTAGTTAATATTAAAGTACTTATTGCCTGGTATATAGTAAATTATCCATAAATGGAATTGTTGAGATGATGACAATGATGATGATCAACAATAATGGCAGCATATAAACCACTATGTGCCAACTATCGTGTTGGGTACTGGGCCAGATATTTAGAAGAGTATTGAAACCATCCTCTTCTCAAGGAGAATATGTACTGTACTTAGGGAGAAGAACTAAAAAATCTTCCTCAGGGCTGAAAAAAGGGCTTATGGAAGAAGCTTAGGTTCTTAAGAGTTCATTATCAAATAGGAAATAGCCAAGTCAAAAAATATTGAGGTTTTAGGAACTTGATTATCTTCACTGTGTTGTATATGCTTTCTATTGTCCTGTAGGTAATTAGTAAAACAATGTAAAGTGAAAAGGGCTAGTTATCTAGTTTCAGCAGAGAACCATGAAGATAGGTACCGTCTTCATTTCTTTTCTCATTCTATATATCTGCTCTATATTCAGATAGTTCCTTTCCTGAGCACACCCCTGTGTCTCTAACGACTTCCTGGGCTGAATTACCTAAATCTCCTATATGCAGCACAAACTCACTATGACTAAAATGACACTTTTTGCCTTGCTCCCAAATCTGTTTCTTCTGTTATAGGGCTACCACTAGCCTATCAGTTGTTTAGCCTAGACGTGTGACCTAGGCATTTTTAGACAATCTCATTTGACAACCATACATAATCAGTTGTGTCTGCAGAATGTTGTGATGAGAAAGAGCTGAAAATTGTCTGGGCAATTTCATTATCAGTTTCGTTATCAGTTACCAATATAATTTTGTACATTTACATTAAATATATAATATACACTTATGCATTATAAAAATGCATTATATACTTATATATTATACCAATGTATATGTGTATAAATACACTTTAAAATTCACTTTAAAAACAATCTATTGAAGTATATCATTCATACATGAACATACATAAGCAATACGTGTATAGTAAAAGTTGTAATCTTACAAAACAGACATGCATAACATCATATGAGCTCCCATACATCACCCCACCACAAATACCTTGCATTTTTGTGAAACATTTAAAATAAATTATGAAAGAGCATTTTCAAAAGTATTACTCCAAATTATATTCCATATCTTACATTTGGTATATTTGTCCCCCAACCCATGCTATTATTTTTTTGTTCATAAACCATACAGTTTTATCTAAAGTTTACAATCAGTGGCATTTGGTATAATCACCAAGTTGTGCATTCATCACTTCAATCAATATTAAAGAATTTTCATTACTCAAAAAAATCCAACAAAGACAAAGCAATATCATACCCATATGTTAGTGCTACTAATTACAAATCCTATGATGTGCTTTCACCATTGCTATTCATTTCCAAACATTTACAAACAAACCATTTCTTCACAGATTAAATATCAGCTTTCCATTTCCTAACCACTTTCTTTACTCTGGTGACTCTTACTCTGGTGACACTTTCTTTACTTCTTTATTCTAGCTATTAACTCCATAAGTTTTTTCAATATATTTAGTTCGTAATAGTTAAATCATACAATAATTGTCCTTATGTGCCTTGCTTGCTTCACTTGATATAATGTTCTCCAAGATCATCCATGTTATCATATGTTTCACAAGTTCATTTCTTCGTACAGCTGAATAATAATATATTGTGTGTATATATAACACAGTTTGTTTATCCATTTCTCACTTGATGGACACCTGGGTTGTTTCCATCTTTTGTCAATTGTGAATAGTATCACTATGAACATTGGTGTGCAGATATATGTTCCTGTCACAGTTCTCAGTTCTTCTGGGTATATACCTAGTAGTGGTATTGCTGGGTCACATGTTAGATCTATATCTAACTTTCTCAGGAACCACCAAACAGACTTTCACAGTGACTATACCATTCTACTTTCCACCAGCAGTGAATAAGTGTTCTTATCTCTCCACAGCCTCTCCAACACTAGTAGTTTTCTGTTTTGTTAATAGTGGCCATTCTAGTAGATGTGAAATAATATCTCATTGTAGTTTTGATTTCCATTTCCCTAATAACCAGTGATGCTGAGCATTTTTCATGTGTTTTTTTCATCATTTGTATTTCTTTATTATTTTTTTAAAGATTTATTTATTTATTTCTCTCCCCTCCCCCCCACCCCAGTTGTCTGTTCTCTGTGTCAGTTTGCTGTCTCCTCTTTCTCCGCTTCTGTTGTTGTCAGCGGCATGGGAATTGTGTTTCTTTTTGTTGCATCATCTTATGTGTCAGTTCTCTGTGTGTGCACCACCATTCCTAGACAGGCTGCACTTTCTTTCGAGCCGGCCGGCTCTCCTTTTGCACGTGGGCCTCCCCTATGCAGGGGACAACCCTGCATGGCAGGGCATTCCTTGCGCACATCAGCACTGCACATGGGCCAGCTCCACACGGGTCAAGGAGGCCCGGGGTTTGAATTGCAGACCTCCCATGTGGTAGACGGACGCCCTAACCACTGGGCCAAGTCCGCTGCCTGTATTTCTTCTTTAGAAAAAATACCTATTCAGATCTTTTGCCCACTTTAATTGGTTTGTCTTTTTATTGTTGAGTTGTAAGATCTCTTTATATATCATGGCTATATTAGACTCTTGTTGGATATATGATTTCCAAATATTTTCTCCCATTGAGTGCGCTGCCTTTTTACTCTCTTCACAAAGTCCTTTGAAATGCAGAAGTGTCTAATTTTGAGGAGGTCCCATTTATCTTTTTTTTTTCCTTTTGTTGCTTGTGCTTTGGGTGTAAAGTTTAAGAGACCCTCACCTACTACAAGGTCTTGCAGATGTTTCCCTACATTATCTTCTAAGAGTTTCATGGCCCTTGCTTTTATGTTTAGGTCTTTGATCCATTTTGAATTGATTCTTGTATAGGAAGTGAGATAGGGGTCCTTTTTCATTCTTTTGGTTATGGATATCCAGTTCTCCCAGCACCATTTATTGAAAAGACAAGCAGCAAATATTCTTATACATATACCCTTGCATGCATATTTGTGTGACTGTTTCTATTAGGTAGATACTTAGATGTGGTGTTGCTCAATTAAAGAGTATGCATATTTTTTTTTTCCAGTGAAAAGAGAATTTATTTTTGTTTGTATTTCAATAAAGTTCATAGAAAAACATTTCCCATCTGACACCTTAAAATTGACCATAAATGAGGAATATAAAAATTGATGACAAAGTCTTCTCACACCACATAAACAGATCGAAGGGAAAAAAATCACTTATTGATCATATCTATAGATGCCATATTTTAAAATTTGTTTGCTGCCACCAAATTGTCCTTCAATTTGTCCATCCATACTATAGCTAGAGTGCTATTTGCAAGATAATTTTGATATTGTGATTCCCAATATTACAAACAAAGGAATACCAAAGATGTTTGATGGATTTCTATTGTATATAGAATAAATTGAGAAATTCTCAATTTTATAAAAGAGTATTCGAGAGTTATATAATCTGGTCCAACATATCTTTCTTACCATTCTCTTCCACCAGGTACATACTCTGTTTTATAAGACAAAATTTAAATGCCCACTCTTCTGTAAAACCTTCCATGTGTACAACTAACTCTTTTCCCTCTATGTAAGATAGAATTATTTACTTCCTTCTCTAAGTTCCCATAGCACTTAATTTCTAATCCCTCTGATAGAATTTAGTACACTCTACTACATTTGTATGTTTGTCTCACCCCTGCTACTCTGTGAACTACATAAGGGCATAAACTGTGTCTTACTTAGCTCTGTATCCCCAGCACTTTACACAAAATGCCTGTCAGAGTGGGTGTACAACACATCTGTGAAATGGGCAAAGGTATTCTTGAGATAGTGTTAGCAGTAAGAACTCTGTGAGAGAGAGTAGGCGGTGGAAATTTTTAAGTGTGGCAAAAAGCAGACTGAATCCTGGGAGCATGGAAGTTGGTCAGGAATGGAGAAATGGGCTTACACTGGCAAGCATCCCCATGTGGTTTTCTCCACCACAGAGACCGGCAGCTTGATTATTTGGGTTAATAGCCTTGGGGCTTGAAAACATCTAAGAATTAAAAATTGGATGATTGAGGACTCTCTTGGTGGAGGGGTAATTTGAGTCAGCTGTTCTGTGTTTTCTCCAGACTACGATGGTTATGCTGAAAGAGCAGCCCTTTCCCAGAGTTATGAAAAACTTTTTCTTGAAAAATTAAAGCCTCTTTATTTTCAGGGCAGGATTCAGGTGAGAGTAGAAATGATAAACAGATCAGATATTTCTGCTTTGTCTCTTTAGCCAACCTTAAGGGGAAAGTAACTTACTGAAAGGTTCTAGGTCTATGGGCCTATTCTGGAGAAAATTATCTGTGTGACACTAGGTCTTATCTTATTTCAGGCAACTCTGGGCTCTCTTCTTGGCTGGCTGCTTTGAAGAAAGAGAAGAAAAGGTAGAATAAGCCATGTCGGAGACCCTTGATCTCTCTTTTCTATCTGAGATGGAAAGGGATTTGATTATCAATGTTCTACAGCGAGATGAAGAGCTCCGGAAAACAGATGAGAAAAGGATTAGGTAAGATTCCCACAGAAAACATGGGTTCCTAGGGCCTAGACCAGTGATATCTGGACTTTTCCTTATATGTCTCATCTGAGTTTCAGAAGAACTTGTGTATACAAGGTTTACAGCTCCTCAATGGATCAGACTGGGCTCTGAGTTTGTTGCTTTCACAGAATCAAATGGTCTTACTATATCTACCCCTCAATCCCTTTCCATCCAACCTATTCAGATCCCAAATGCCCTTGTGCTTCTCTCTTGGGTCTTGGCAGGCGACTGAAGAATGAATTGCTGGAGATAAAAAGGAAAGGGGCCAAGAGAGGCAGCCAACACTACAGTGATCGGACCTGTGCCCGGTGCCAGGAGAGCCTGGGCCGTTTGACGCCAAAAGCCAACACTTGTCGTGGCTGTAATCACCTGGTATGCCTGGACTGCTGCATCCAGGAAAGCAATGGTATCTGGAGGTGCAAGGTGTGCATGAAGGAAATGTGAGTGTCATCTGTGGGTAAGCAGAGAGAGGAAATGAGGCTCCAGCTGTGGTGAGGATTTCTCCCCTCTGCCTTTGTTGATTGAGTGATAAGAGCCATTCTTAATCCATCTGTCATTTTCTTTTATTCTTCCCAGAGAGCTGAAGAAGGCAACTGGAGACTGGTTTTATGACCAGAAAGTGAATCGCTTTGCTTACCGCACAGGCAGTGAGATAATCAGAATGTCCCTGCGCCGCAAACCTGCAGGTACTGGGCACAGCCTAGATATGTTCCCTGAGGTATTTAACCTCAGTGGTAGAGCCTCTGGTGTGGAATCTTAGAGTCTTCTTACTGGTGGTATCTTTGACTCCATGGGCTCAGCCAGTTTGTGGGGTATGTAAGAGGTTGTATTGCCATCCGTTCTGCAAGCATGGTATGTTTCAGGGGAGACTATTTGGGGTTCTTCCCTTTTTATCACCTTATCACACCCACACACCCTGCCCCACCATGCTTTATGTTTTTCTTGAAGTGAATAAAAGAGAGACAGTAGGACAGTCCCTCCTTCATCAGTCACAGATTGGTGATATCTGGCCAGGAAGAAAGATCCTTCAGGAGCAACATAAGGAGTCCAGGTAAGAACAAAGTAGTCATTTAAAGAAATGCTTCACATCCCTGTATTTCTTTTTTATTTTTTTCTGTTTATAAAATAATAAATGATCATGACTGGAAAATTTGGAAAGCATAGGAAAGAGTAAAGAGGGAGGTAAAATATTGTTCCTTACCCTACTACCCCCAGGCAATCATTGTTAACATTTTGGCCCATTTACTGTGTCTTCTATAAGAACAATTTGAAGAAAAATAAAAATAACACATACTTTTTACTAATAGTGATTTTTATTAAAATTTATTGTATTTTATTTTATTGATTATTAAAAATTTATTTAAAAGCAACAAATCACCCAACTTACTACTACCCCAATGTTCACATTATGAGAAAATTATTTCAGATATCTTCTCTGTACATATTCAGATAGAGGAGTGGGTAGATGGAGAGACTGTAAAACTTTATAATATTGGATTATGCTATATTAAATTAGATGCATTCTGTTTAATTTTTACTTAAATTCACTAGAATAAAACCCTAAAATAAAATTGAAGAATTGTTAATCTTCAGACAAATGTGTCTCCACCACAAAAGATATTAGTAATCCCTCTAAGCTTATGAAAATATACTATAAAAACCATTGAGCAGTTAGGTTTTTTCCCCTAGTGGTTTTATTTTTCTTTCAGATTTATTTATTTATTTTTTCCAAATTCTACTCAATTTATTCATTTTTAAAAAAAATATTACATTCAAAAAATATGAGGTCCCCATTCACCCCCACCGCCCCCACCCCACCACTCCCCCCACAGTAACACTCTCCCCCATCATCATGATACATCCATTGCATCTCGTGAGTACATCTCTGGGCATCGCTGCACCTCATGGCCTGTGGTCCACACCATAGCCCATACTCTCCCACGTTCCATCCAGTGGGCCATGGGAGGACATACAATGTCTGGCAGTTGTCCCTAGAGCACCACCCAGGACAACTCCAAGTCCCGAAAATGCCTCCACATCTCATCTCTTCCTCCCATTCCCCGCACCCAGCAGCCACCATGGCCACTTTTCCACACCAATGCCACCTTTTCTCGATTACTAACCACAATAGTTCATGAATAGAATATCATTAGGTCCACTCTAATCCTTCCTGTATTCCTCCTTCCTGTGGACCTTGGCTTGGTTTTGTCCATTCCACAACTATGTCAAGAGGGAGCTTAGATTCCACATGGATACTGGATGCAATCCTCCTGCTTTCAGTTGTAGGCCCTCTAGGCTCCATGGTGTGGTGTTTGACATTCTTCAACTCCATGTTAGCTGAGTGGGGTAAGTCCAATAAATCAGAGTGTAGGAGCTGAAGTCTGTTGAGGCTCAGGGCCTGGCTATCATATTGTCAGTCCAGAGATTCAAATCCCCTAGATATATCTTAAACCCCAGCACCAACTACAATGTATCAGATTTATTGAGATATAATTCACATCCCATACAATTCACCTATTTATACTGTGTTTTAGAATATTTTCATCATCTCAAAAAGAAACACTGCAACCTTTAACCATTATTCCACAATTCCCCATCTTCTCCAGCCATAAGTAACCATGAATCTACTTTCTGTCTCTATATATTTGCCTATTCTGAACATTTCAAATAAATGGAATTATATATAATGCGGCCTTTTATGACCCTGACTGACTTCTTTCACTTAGTGTAATGTTTTCAAGGTTCATTCATGTTGTAGCATGTATAAATACTTCATTCCTTTGTATGGCTGAATAATATTTGGTTGTGTGGATATACCACATTTTGTTTATACACTCATCATTTGGTGGACATTTGGGATTTCCCCTCCTTTTAACTATTATGAATGAGGCTGGCATGAACATTCTGTACAATTTTTATGTGAACTTATGTTTTCATCTGTAACATTTGGATATATACCTAGGAGTGGAACTGCTGAGTTAAATGGTCAGACATTTTTGAAATCTACCTGTTTTGATATTCAACATTATTTGTGAACTTTCTGCTATGAAAGATGAGGACATTAGCTGTCTTATACTTCCTCCCAACTCATTTCCCCTACTCCAAACTTCTGTATTTAAATTATTTTTACTTTGTCAGAGTTTATAACATTTACATTTTGTTCTGGAACCATAAATAATCTGCTTGTTTTACCTGTTAATTTTCATTTTTGTATTGAAAAGGATTGTATGCTTACAATCAGACATTGTGCCATGGCTTCTCCAGTCCTGAATTCTGTTTACTTTGATTTATTTCTTGGTTATCTGGATTTCTTCATTGAGAGGTTCCTTCAAGAAGGGCTTACGGGTGCTCTATGTATTGTATTATTTCATGTTAAGAATGTCTACCTAGTGCCTTCATACTTGAATGGTATCTTGGCTGGATATTATATTATGTTAATTATATTCTTGGGTCACATTTTTATTCCCTCAGAATGTTGTAGACATTGCACCATTGTCTTGTAACTGTGAAGAAGTTTGAGATTAGGTTGACTCTTGTTTTTCTCCCTGTGGGTAACTTACTTTGTATGTGCTTGCAGGTGCATATGTGGTTTGATTGGATATGCCTGAAAAATTCCATCTCTTTTCTTGAAGCTTAGTAACTTAACACGGATGTATCTCAATGGTGATCATTCGATATCAATTTTTCCTTCTATATGGTGTGCCCTTAATGAGTTCTTTCTTCATTGCTGGGAAATTTTTCTGTATCATATCTCTGAACTCTTTTTCTGTTTCACTAGTTAAGATCTTTTTACCTCAGGAACACTGAATTGTCTTTATCTTCCATTTCTGTCCTTTTCTTTTACTAGCGAATGCAAGAGAAAAAGAAAGATGAAAACAATTAACCATGATTAGACCAACCCTTTCCTCTGTGCTGTTAGTTTCGTTTTCAGCTATGCTTTTCTTTCTTTCTTCCCTTCCTTCTTTCCTCCCTTCCTCCCTTCTTCCCTTCCTTCTGTTCTTCCTACTGTTTGTAATTTATTTATTCAAGTGAATTATTTAAGTTTTCATTTGCTTTCTTTGCTCTCAATCTTCTTTTTTCTCTTATATTGTCATTTTATGATCTTTTATTTGAGCTCTTGTGCTTTATTGGACCCCTATTCCCATTAACATCCCCTGTAGTATAAGGCACTCAAAATGAAGCCCCTTCTTTTCCTAGGGTTATATATTTTTCCATGCTGGGTTCTTCATCCAGTTTTCAAGTTATTCCTATCTCACCCAACCATATGGCATATTTATGTAACTGCAATCTATTTCATTTTACTCATGTTTAACCTGGGCAGTTCTATCTATATATTCTACTTGCTCTCATATAGTGTGTGTGACTTCTTCTTAACATGCTTCTTACCTCAACTTGAAACAATTTATCTCTTTCCTCTACCCAGCTATATTTTAGTTAAGGACAGAGTATTTCATTCTCAGTGCTTCTTTTTTTGTAACCTGAGAGGAAATGCGGAAGGCAAACTTGGGGTCATGGGTTTTGGTTTCCTGAAATTCTCTTAAATGACCTGCTCCAGGGTTCACTTGTCCCAACTCTGGGTGAATCCTCTAGCTTATATCAGTGCTCTGAAAAATGACATACCCCAGTAAGAGCTAAAAATCTTGAGGGCTTTTGTTTTCTTTATCCTGTGGCTACCTACTTACTAACTTAGTCTCCCCATCTCCAAGTCAGAGCATGTTAAAAAAAGCTCCATGTTAAGGAGCTTTGCTGAGAAAATGTTCTGTTTTCTTAGCCGTGACTTTTAGAACTTTGTGGTTTCAGGCTTTAATCTTTGCCTCATATGGTTGCTGTTGGTGAAGTTTCGGCTTTTTTTTTTTTTTCATTTTTTCTAACTTCCCCCCTCCCCCAATCAGAGGGAAATGTTTTATCATCTTTTAAATGTTTATAGCCTCTTCTGTAGTAAACGATACAGAAATACATAAAATAAGTCCCCAGTAATCTCACTGCCTCTGCCCCAGAGAGTTAACTGTCATTAATAGCTTTGGTGTTTTGACTACTGGATTGCCTTAATTGTACAAATATGGGTTGGAGTCATACAATTTTATGTAAAAATAGTATCATACAATAGGAAAGAGAAAAAATAAAAAAGGAAAATAACTTCTAAGTCTCAAAAATACGGAAAATCCAATAAAAAATGCTCAAGAGGTTTGAACAGACATTTCACTAAAGACACTATACAAATGGCAAATAAGCACATGAGATGCTCAACTTCGTTAGTCATTAGGAAACTACAAATTAAAACCAAAATATGATAGTATTTACCCACTAAAATGGCTAAAATGAAAAAGAGTGACCATACTAGTTGTTGGCAAGAATGGAGAGCAACTTGAACCCTTATATACTGCTGGTGGGAATGTAAAATATTGCCACTACTTTGGAAAATTTCCTAAAAAGTTAAATGTGCACCTAATATACAATCAAGCCATTCCACTTCTAGGCATTTAACCAAGAGAAACAAAAGCATATGTCCATACAAAGACTTCATTTTCTTTTTTCAGCATTTATTTTTGTTGTATTTTTTGAAGATACATAGATTGCAAAAAATGTTACGTTAAAAAATATTAGAGGTTCCCACATACCATACACCCATCCCCCAACTCCTCCCACGTCAACAACCTCCTTCATCATTGCAGCACATCCATTGCATTTGGTAAATTCATCTTGGAGCACTGTTGCACCGCATGGATTGTAGTTCACATGCAGATTATGCTCTCCTGCAGACCATTCAGTGGTTTATGTCAAGTTATATAATGTCTGGCATCTGTCCATGCAATATCGTTTAGGACAAATCCAAGTCCCGAAAATGCCTCCACACCAAGTCTCACATTCCCTCTCCCTGCCCTCAGCAACTACCATGGCCACTTCACAGTAATGCTATAGTTTCTTCCATTACTAGTCACAAAAGTTCTATAGTAGAATACCAATAAGTTCACTCTATTCCATATTTTATTCCTCCATCCTGTGGATCCTGGGATGGTGATGACCACTCCACCTCTAAATTGAGAGGGGGTTTAGATCCCACATGGTTGATGGATGCGATTTTCCTGATTGGAGTTGTAGGCACTCTCGGTTCTCTGATGTGATGGTTGGTCAACTTCACCTTCCTGTTAGCTGACCTGGGTAAGTTCAATGAACCAGAGAGTAGGAGTTAGAATTCTGCTGAGACTCAGGGCCCAGCTGGCACATGGCCAATTCAGAGATTCAAGTCTCCTAGGTATGAACCAATGCCAGTACCAACCACAGGTTCAGTAAAACTGACAGAAGTGGCATGTGTAGAAAGGTCACATCTGAGTCCAACTCCATCACACTCAGGAACACAAATTCCAAAGTGGAGCCAACTGACAAGGCAATGAACTCCAGAGCCAACTGCCATGACTGTAGAACCTGTGTGTCTCTGTAGTCCTCAGGAGCACTGGTACCTGGGGTTGTATCTACTTTGGCTGTCTCTGGGATCCTGTTGAGGTGTGCATAAGTGTGACCCCTCTGATGGCCTCCCATCTTTTTTGAAATCCCTTAGCCATATAAACTCATTTATCTTTACCATTTCCACCTTTTATTCAAGATCTTTTTCTAGTTGCATCACCCCTAAGGGATTGCTAGTAATCCCTCAGCGCCAGGGACGTTCATCCCTGGGAGTCATGTCCCACGCTGGGGAGAAGGTAATGCATTTACATACTAAGATTGGCTTAGAGACTTGCCACATTTGAGCAACATGGAGGCTCTCAGGAGGTAACTCTTAGGCACCTGCAGTTCTAGGCCTAGTTCAAATTTGAGGCACACAGGCTCATAAGCATAGTCATCAATATCAAGGGCTCATCATTAGACTATCTTTCTTCACTGGCCTTTGCCCTTGCACTTGGGGTATTGTTGCTGTTCCATTGGGGAATGTGACAGAGCTCCCCTGGCTAGGAACTCAGCACTCGATCATTTTGTAACCATAAGTACTATTAAAATACCCAATACCCAAAAAATATCTGAACATTTTTATATACCCTATATACATGCCCTGGAGAACTCCCTCCCAACTGTGTCCCCAATCAATAACACTCCACACCAGCATTCCTCCCCTGCCATAGTTGAATCCCTCTGTGGTCCAAAACTTCTTCAAAAATGAAGCCTAATATATTGCCAAATTAAACTAATAGGAAAATGAAATAGTAATGATAGGTTTAAAGATTAGAAATAGAATACATACTAATTTAGAAAAACTAAAATAAAGTAAAAATAAATTGGGGTATCAAAAAATGAAAAAATGGAAAATCTTTATTTTTAATGTTTTGCCTTCATCACTGTAATAGGTGTTGCCCTGTATGTACAGTGGCAAGAAAATTTCTTTCATTTTTTCCTCAGTGTCTACATCCTTTTTTTTCTAATTTTTAATTTTATCTTCATAAACTTTTAGATCACAGTAAAGTCACATATACAATATAGGAGACTCCCATATATCCAACATCAAACCCTTTTCCCCCTTCCAGCAATGATCTTTTTATATATTCATGTTATACTTGCTGCAGCTGATGTATAGATATTAAAATATAGCTATTAAATATGGTTCCATTTTGGTTTACTATGGTTTATATTCTAGACTGTACAATTTTCTAAAGTTTTAGTTACATTATGGTTTACATTTTAGCTTATAGACTTTTATACATTTTTGGTGAAATTTAACATTTCCTGTATACATCATTGCACAATTTGTGAAACACTTTCCATGTCCCTCAGTTACCTTACTTCCTTTTATTCTATTCCTCCCTCCCCCTCCCCTCATGGCCCACAGTGACAACCATGCTTCACTGCTTGAATGACCAGATTCACAGATACTTGCAACAACAGTCTAGATATACTAGATGTCCTCCCCTATTGGGAGCCACCAATTCTCTCGAGAGACACAATTCTCTCTCATTGAAAACATCAGGCCTCCTCAGGATAGGGGTACACCTTCACACTCATTGTATGGGTCTCCACCCAATGATATAACACACTATGACAAGATGAGCACACGCACAATCCCTAGAAACCTGCCCCTGTGCCAGATGCCCCCCCTTAAGCACTTTAAACAGGTAATCCATCCTTATTATTTTCTGTAAAGTTTTCTCAACATTATAGTTTCAGCCACATACCCGCCAATCTCCCATGTTCAACTGTTGCCCCCAACCCTCCCCCCAATTCTTTGGTCCATGTGACCTATTCTCCTTACCCTAGCCGCCCTCAAGCCTGCAAAGTCCCATCCAATAGTATTTCTATGCCCCCGTCTTATCCCTTCCCTGTACAAATACTTCCCTCCATTTTACCATAGATTTCACCTATGTAGGCATCAGCTCATATCCTTCCTCTACCCCCAATTTCCTGTAAGCCTATCATGCAGTCTCTAGCTCTCTGAGACAGCTTGGTTTGCTTATTCATATCAGAGAGGTCATGTACTATTTGTCCTTCAATGCCCGGCTTGCTTTACTCATCTTAAGGTCCTCAAGATTCATTCATGTTAACCCATGTGTTTGTACTGTATTCCTTCTTAAAGCTGAGTAGTATTCCATTGTATGTATATACCACATTTTATTTTTTCATTCATCTGTTGATGGGCATTTGGATTGATTCTAACTTTTAACAATAGTGAATAGTGCTGCTATGAACATTGGTGTGCATATATCGGTTTGTGTGCTTGTTTTCAATTCTTTTGGGTATATACCCAGCAGTGGATTTGCTGGGTCATATGGCAAATCTGTAGCTAGTTTTTTGAGAAACTGCCAAACTGTCCTCCAGAATGAATGGATCCTTCTGCATTCCCACCGGCAGTGGATGAGTGTTCCAATTTCTCCACATTCTCTCTAACACTTGTAGTCTTCTGAGTTTTTTTTTTGATACCACCAGTCTTATGGGAGTAAGGTTATCTCATTGTAGTTTTGATTTGCATTTCCCTGATAGCTAGTGATATCGAGCATCTTTTCATGTGCTTTTTAGCCATTTGTATTTCTTCTTTGGAGAAGCATCTGTTCAAATCTCTTGCCCATTTTTTTAAATGGGTTTTTGTGTTTTTATTTTCGAGATAGGGGAGTTCTTTATATATGCACGATATTAGTCTCCTATCAGATATATGGTTACCAAATATTTATTCTCATTGGGTAGGCTTTCCTTTCACTTCGTTGACATACTCCTTTGAGGTGCAAAAGGCTTTAATTTTGAGGAGGTCCAATTTATCTATTTGTTCTTCTGCTTTTTGTGCATTGGGTGTGAAGTACATGAAGCCATTTCCTATTACAAGGTCCTGTAGATGCTTCTCTACATTGTTTTCCAAGGTCTTTATGGTCTTGGCTCTTATACTTAGGTCTTTGATCCGTCTTGAGTTGATTTTTATATCAGTCATGAGATGGTAATTCTCTTTCATTCATTTGCATATGGATATCCAGTTCTCCAAGTACCATTGCTTGAAGAGGCCATTCTCTCCCAGTTAAGTGGGTTTGGTAGCCTTGCTGAATATCAGATAACTTATATTTGAGGATCTATATCAAAACTCTCAATTCATTTCCATTGGTCAACGTGTCCATCCTTGTGCCAATACCATGCCATTTTCACTACTGTAGCTTTGTAGTATATTTTGAAGTCAGGTAGTGTGATTCCTCTAATTTTGTTGTTCTTTTTCAACATGTCTTTGGCTAGTCAGGGCTTCTTTCCTTCCAAATAAATTTAATAGTTAGTTTTTCTAGTTCATTAAAAAAATGCTGTGTTGATTTTTATAGGGATTGTATTGAATCTGTAGATCAGTTGGTGTTGGATAGATATCTTAATGATATTTATTCCTGCTATCCATGAACAGGGCATATTCTTCCATTTATTTAAGTCTTTTTTGATTTCCTAGAACAGTGTTGTGCAGTTTTCTGTGTATGTCTTTTACATCTTTAGTTAAATTTATGCCTAGGTTTTTAATTTTTTTATTTACTATTGTAAATGATATTTGTTTCCTGGTTTCCTCCTCAGATTGCTCATTGTTGGTGTACAGAAATGCTACTGATTTTTGTGCATTGATCTTATAACCTTCAACTTTACTGAACACATAAATTCTAGAAGCTTTTGGGTAGACTTTTCAGGGCTTTCTGTGTATAGCATCATGTCCTCTGCAACTAGTGAAATTTTGACTTCTTCCTTTCCAATTTGGATGCCTTTTATATCTGGTTCTTGCCTCAGTGCTTTAGCAAGTACTTCTAACACAATGTTCAATAGGAGGGGTGATAGAGGGTATCCTTGTCTTGTTCCTGATCTTAGAGGGAAAGATTTTAGGATTTCACCATTGTAAATGATGTTAGCTGTGAGTTTTCATATATAACCTTTATTATGTTCAGAATATTTCCTTCTACTCCTATCTTTTGCAGAGTTTTTATCAAGAAAGTGTGCTGTGTTTTGTCAAATGCTTTTTCTGTATCAATAGATATGATCATGTGGTTTTATTCCTTCTAACTGTTTATGTGGCGTATGACATTAAATAATTTTCTTATGTTGAACCATCCTTGCATACCAGGAATGAAACCCACTTGGTCATGGTGTATAATATGTTTAATGTGTTGTTGAATATTATTAGAAAGTATTTTGTTGAGGATTTTCACATCTAGGTTCATTAGAGAGATTGCTGTGTAATTTTCCTTTCTTTTGGTGTCTTTGTTTGGCTTTGGTATTAGGGTGATGTTGGCATTATAGAATGAGTTAAACAATGGTCCTTCTATTCCAATATTTTGGAAGAGTTTAAGCAAGATTGATGCTAGTTCTTCCTGGAATATTTGGTAGAATTCACCTGTGAAGCCATCTGGCCTAGGGCTCTTCTTAGTTGGGAGGTTTTTAATGACTGATTCTATCTCTTTACTTGTGATTGGTTTGTTGAGATCATCAATTTCTTCTTTTGTCAGTGTAGGCTGCTTATGTGTTTCTAGGAATTTGTCCATTTCCTGTAAATTGTCCTTCTTGTTGGAATACAGTTTTTCAAAGTATCCTCTTATGATAGTCTTTATTTCAGTGGGGTCAGTGGTTATATCCTGTTTCTCATTTCTTATTCTGTGTATTTGCGTCTTCTCTCTTTTTTTTTTTTAGTCTAGCTAAGGATTTATCAAATTTGTTGATCTTCTTAAAGAACCAGCTCTTTGTTTTGTTTATTTTTTCTAGCACTTTCTTATTTCTATTTCATTTTGGTTTGCTCTGGTCTTTTTATTTTTTTATCTCTTCTTCTTTTGGGGTGAGTTTTTTGTTTTTTTACTAATTCCTTCAAGTGCACAGTTCATTCTTCAATTTTAGCTCTTCTTTTTTCATTTATGAATTTATCACTATGAATTTCCCTCTCAGTAAAGCTTTTGCTGCATCCCATACATTTTGATATGTTGTGTTATCACTTTCGTTAATTTCAAGGTAGTTACTGATTCTTTTGACCCACTGTTAGTCTAAGAGTGTGTTTTTTAACTTCCATATTTTGGTGCCAAATCTGGACCTCTGGCCCTTGCAGATTTCCAGCATCATTCCACTGTGGTCAGAGGAATTATTTTGTATGATTTCAATCTTTCTGAATTCACGAAGACTTTCTTTGTGGCCTAGCATATGGTATATCTTGAACAATGATCCATGTGCACTTGACAAGAATGGATATCCTGCTGTTTTTGGGTGTAAGCTCTATAAATGTCTATTAGGTCCAGCTCCTCTAATATATTATTCAAAGTCTTTATTTCTTTATTAATTCTCTGTTGAGATGTTCTGTCCAATGGTGATAGTGGTGTATTAAAGTCCCCCACTATAATTGTAGAGGCATTTATTCCTTCACTTAGTTTTTCTAGTGTTTTCCTCATGTATTTTGAGATGCCCTGGGCAGGAGCATAAATGTTTATGACTGTTCTTTCTTCTTGAAAAATTATCACTTTCACTAATATGTAGTGCCCATCTTTGTCTCTCAGAATAGTTTTGCATTTGAAGTCTATTTTGTCTGATATTAATATAGCTAGCTCCTCCTCCCTTTTTTGGTTACTGTTTGCCTATAAGATTGTTTTCCAGCCCTTCACTTTCATCCTCTTTGAATCCCTGGGTCTAAGATGTGTTTTTTGTAGGCAGCATATAGATTGGTCCTATTTCCTTAGCTATTCTTCCCATCTGTGTCTCTTGATAGGTGAGTTTAATCCATTATCTTTCAGTGTTATTACTCCCAAGGAATTACTTATATTAGCCATATTTTCTTTGGATTTGTGTTTATCATATATTGTTTTTTTTCCCTCTCTTTTTGTCTTTCTGGTTGCTCTTACACTCTCCTCCAACCCTGTCTCTCTTGTTTTTTTCTTTCTTCCTGCAGAACTCCCTTTAGTATTTCTTGAAGGGCATGATTCTTGTTGGCATACTCTCTTAGTTTCTGTTTATCTGTGAATATTTTGAACTCTCCATCATTTTTGAATGCTAACTTTGCTGGATAGAGTATTCTCGGTTAGAAATTTTTTTCTTTTAGTACCTTGACTATGTCATACCACTGCCTTCTTTCCCCCATGGTTTCAGATGAGAAATCAGCACTTAATCTTATGGAGCCTCCTTTGCATGTAAGCGTTCTCTTTTCTTTTGCTGCTTTTAGTACTTTCTTTTTGTCTTGAGCATTAGATAATTTGACAAGTATATGTCTTTGGGTAGACCTGTTGGAATTTTTGCTGTTTGGGGTGCCTTGTGCTTCCTGGACATGTATATCCATCTCCCTCAATATTTTTGGGAAGTTTTCAGCCATTATTTTCTCCAGCACCCTTTCTGTCCCCTTTCCCTTCTCTTTTCCTTCTGGGATGCTTATAATGTATATGTTTGTGCTTTTTGAGTTATCATTCAGGTCCCTAAGTCTCTGCTGGATTTTTTCTATCTTTTTATCAATCAATTCTATTATCCATTTGATTTCAGTTGTGCTTTCTTCCACATCACTAATTCTTTCCTCTGCCTCTTCAAATCTGCTGTTATTTGCTAAGAGTGTATTTTTTATTTCTTTAATTGTGCTGTTCATTCCCATCATATCTGTTATCTTTTTGTGTATGTTTACAATTTCTTCTGAATGCTCTGCACATGTTTTCTAAATATTGTTAATCTCTTCCTTCACTTCATTAAATTGGTCCATGATATATGTTTTGAGAGCTTTGATTAATTGTTTGAAGTTCCGCTCCTCTTCCTGGTTTTTAGTTTGTTCATTAGATTGGGCCATGTTTTCCTGATTACTGGTATAGTTTGTAATTTTTTGTTGCTCTTTGGTCATAATTTTATCTTGATGGGTTTATTTAGTTGATTAGATTCTTCATCTTGTCTTGTGGTTTATTTAGGTGTTGTTTTTGTGTGAGTGTTAAGTCTTCTCTTTGACACTTTGTTCTTCTCATTTTATTACCTTCTTGTTGTCTAAGTTCCCTTGAAGGAAAGTATTAGGACCAGAGAATGCAAAAGGGGTAAGAAAATAAAAAAGTATAATAGTAGTATTGATAGTAAATGTTAGCAGAAAGATCATGTGAGATCTAGGAGAATGGCTATTAAACTCATGTAAGCTGTGTAGAGTTATATCAGTAAAAAAGTAGAGTCCCTACATTGAGATGATAAAGTGAATGTGGGGAAGAATATAGTATGAATTAAAAGGCCAGTGTGGTCAGGAGAGATGGAAAGAGAAAAGAAAGGACAATAAGAGTGAATAAAAGATAGAAAACAGAATAGAGGTGTTAGAAATCAAAAGTCAGAAAAATCCGTGCCTAAACATAGAGGTGGAATGTAAGGTAAACATAGACAATGGAAGATATAAAGATGTAAAGGAAAGGGGATAGCATTGATAGCCAAAATCAGTACACACAGAAAAGAGGAAATCAAGGATAAGGAAGCACAGCAAACAAGAAACACTGCCTGTAGCACCTAATAGAAAGAAAAAAAAAAGAAAAAGAAAGACAAAACAAAAACAAAAGCAAGCAAGGAGGAAAAAAGGGCCGTGGGGGGATAACAGGAAGGAAAGACAAGAATACAAACCAACAAAAAAGATCAGACAAGGCTCCAAGCAAGGAATCCTCTTTCAAATGAATAAACTGCTTAGGAGTCCATCCTTCCGCCTTTCTCCCTTCCTCACTTTCCTCTCTCCCAGGGCAGCAGGAAGGCTGTGTGAGGGCTCCCCTTGGAGATTCAAGTGGGTCCCTGGTGAACCAGTGCATCACAGAAAATAATGACTCTAAGTTTCTTTGAGAGAAACACCCAAACCTTGCCAGGAACCCTAAATATGGTATTGAAAGCCTACAAAGCGTGTCCTACTGGCCCCTCCCTTAGGTGTGCTACAGAGGACTAGTTAATTTTTTGACTCCACCTTCTCCCAGACCAAGTTTCCCTGTCCCAGGGTATTAAGTAAATCAGGCTCTCTCAGCAGATTCACCTTTCCTGTCTTCCTAGCTTCTCCACAAGCCAGCTGGTATGCTACTCTAAGCTTGAAAAAAGTGGGGCTCAGAAAATTGAACCTGCACTCCTCGGGCCCCTCTGTACCTCTTACCAAAATCCTCCCACTCTCAAGAGTTTTTCCTAGACCAGACGGCTAGGGGAATGCCTGAGTTCAGGGAGTGCTGGGTTTGGAGAATGTGGGCTCGAGGTATGTGGGTTTGGGGAATGTGGGTTATAGGGAATGTGGTGTTCAGGGAACGTGAGGTTCAGGGAACACAGGTTCGGGGATTGCATGTTTTGGGAACACGGGGCTTGGGGATGCGGCTATGTGACCAGTGGTGTTCAGGGAATGCTGCAGCTATCAGCCCTAGGGGAAGGGTACTGCCTTCCCATACCTTAAGGCTCCAGTGTCAGAAACCCATGGTTTTACCTTGAGCAAGCAATCCTTTTTTCACAGTCTCTCCAGATCATTGTCCAGATACATCCTACTTTGTATGTTCCTAAAACTGCTCACTCTGGCAGGATTCTGTCCCCACTCAGCTGGTTTTTTGCAGAAGAGATGAGGGTATACTCACTCGGATGCCATCTTCTCCAGAGTCTCCAAAGACTTCTATGTGAATGTTCTTTTTAGCTTTATTTGTAATAGCTAAAAACTGGAAATAACCCAGTGTTCATCAGCCAGTGAGCAGGTAAGCTGTGGTTTATTTATATATTTGGTTACTACTCAACAGTAGAAAGTGATGGACTACTGATAGGAGCAACAACATAGATGAATCTCAAAATAATCATGCTGAGTGAAAGAAGCCAAACCAAAAAGAGTGCATACTGCATGATTCCATTTATATAAAATCCTCAAAAATGCATACCAATTTCTAGTGACAGAAAGCACATTAGCACTTGCTTGTGTATAGGGGCAGAGAGGGAGGGATTGATTACAAGGGGGCACGAGGAAACTTTTGGGAGTGATAAATGTGTTCATTATCTTAATTGTGATGGTTTCACAAGTGTATACGTATGTCAGAACTCATCAAACTGCATAAGTAAACGTGCGGTTTATATACGTGAACTATAACTCAATAAAGCTGTAAAAGAAAATATTGTAATTGAAAATATTGTAAAAAATATTACATGGATAACTTTTCATGTTAGCACCAAGCATTCCATTTGCTATTTGTATGGTGTTTCATTGTATAGATGTACTATGATTTTATCCACACAGCTTTGGGTAGGTAACTCATCTGTCCCAGGTAATGAAGCCCCCTTTTTCTTTTTTGGGTAGTGATAAGTATGGCTTTTATTTTCGGAAACTGATTAACACATCTGACATCATTGGTCAGAATGTAATTTCTGAAATCTACTGCTTCTGGCTGTCTATGACCTCTTGTCTCATTGGAACCAGAAGACTGTTATTTAGCTTAAACATGGAAGCAGATTAAGTGGCCATAAATGATCTTTTCCATAAAATTGTGGAGCCTCTGAGATAATCTAATTCAATTCCCTTATTTTTACAGAAAAGAAAGCAGGATAAGTGATTAACTGAGATCATACAGATAGTTAGAGCCTAGGACTCCTGCCTCTTAGTCTATTTTTGCTGCACAGATGTCAGATAATTGCTTTTTTGCCTTAGGGTTGTTTGTGTCAGCTCTGGGTCAGTACATATTAATCTTTGGGGAGAAAACAATAACAAGCAAAAACACTCTCCATGGGCAATTGTGGTTAGACAACCTCTCTAGAGGAATGGTTCTTCTTTCGGTTCTTTTATCTTTAGAGCAAAGGGAGAAAAATAATAATTCTAAAATTAAAATAGAATCAAGTCCCCTGCTTACTGTAGTTTGTACTATAAAGCTAATACATCTCTCAGGGAATGACTGCTGTTTTACTTCTTGCATACCCTAGGATTTCAACCCCTGCTATCTATTCTCATAGAACTATCTCAAACACCAAGTTCATTTTTTGCTAGTTAGGACATTATAGATTTTAAATACTTCATTCCTTGTTTGTTTGTTTATTCTTTCAACAAATATCCGTGGATACCTACTATGTGCCAGGCACCGTTTTGAGCACTGGGGATTCACCAGTGAATACAACAAAGTCCCTTACTTGTGGAGCTTAGATTTGGGGGGTGAGGAATGCAGACAATAAATAACCAAATTTATAGTATGTGTATGTGTGAATAGTATATCAAATATTGCCAAGTGCTATGGAGAAAATTAGGGAGTCTGAAGGGATATGGATTGCCAGGAAAGCATATGTGTATATATGCTGTTTTACTTAGGAAAATCAGGGAAAGTCTTAATAATTAGAGGACATTTGAGCAAAGACATGAAATAAATGAGGGAGTAAACCCTGAGAATCTCTGGGAAAAGAGAAAACAGCAGGTTTAAAGACCCTAAGATGAGAATTGTTTTTGGCATGTTTAAGGAAGTTGGAAGAGAGGTGGGAGATGAGGAAAGAGATGGCGTGAGAAGCAGATCATATAGGACTTTGTTGTCACTTGTAAAGACTCAGTCTTTTACTCTGAATGAGAAAGAGTGCTCTGCACAGATATATATATATCTTTTCTTTATTGAAATAAAATTCACATCACATAAATTCATCATTTTAACCATACTTAAAGTGTGCATTTCAGTGACTTTTAATACATTGATAATATTAAAATGGGGAGAGAAATAAATAAATAGATCTTAAAAAAAACAACAACCATGACCACTATGTAATTACAGAACATTTTCATCACTCACAAAATAAACTCCATATTCATTAAGCAGTATCTTCCTATTCCTCTTTTCCCCAGTCCCTGGTAACCACCAACTTGCATTCTTTCTCTATGGATTTGCCTATTCTAGATATTTCATATAAATGGAGTCATACAATATTTGACCTTTTGTATCTGGCTTCTTTCACTTAGTATAATTTTTTCGGATTTATTTATTTTTCTTTATTCTCCCTCCCAGGTGGTTCTCTCATCTTTTTGCTCATTGTTTGTTCGCCTTCTCCAGAAGGCACCGGAAACCAAACCCAGGATCTCCCACATGGGAGGCGAGTGCCCAATGGCCTGGGCCACATCCTCTCCCTGCTGGCTGCAGCGTAAGCTGGCTTATGGCATCTGTTTGCAGCAGGGGCAGCATCTAGCTCATTACAGTGGGGGCAGCATCTGCTCGTCTTCTTTTAGGAGGCACCAGGACCCGAACCCAGAACACCCCCCCCCATGTGGTGGTGGGCACCCAACTGGTTGAGCCACATCTGCTTCCCAGTATATTTTTGAGGTTCATCCATGTTGTAGCATATATCAGAATCTCATTCCTTTTTACAGATGAATAATATTCCATTGTATAGATATACCACATTTTGTTTATGCATTCATTGGTTGATGAATATTTGGGTTGTTTCTACTTTTTGGTTATTAGGAATAATGCTGCTATGAACATTGGTAAACAAGTTTTTGTTAGTCACCTGTTTTCAGTTTACTTAGGTATATACTTAGGAGTGGAATTGGAGGGTTATATGGTAATTCCATGTCCTAATTATATATTAAATTAAGAAACAATTTAAATAAAATTTAAATTGTATACCATTCATACATGAACATATATAAACAATAAGTGTATAGCAAAAAATTTGTTGACTTACAAAACAAACATGCATATCATCCTACAGGGTTCCCAGATATCACCCCACCATTAACACCTTGTATTGTTGTGAAATCTTTGTTACAAACTATGAAATACCATTGTCAAAATGTTACTACTAACTACAACCCATATCTCTTTTTTTTTCAGAACAAAACAGATATATTTCTATTGGACTACTTGATACAGAGAATAGTGTGATATGGATGGATAGTATGACAAATAATACAAATATATTTTCTTTGAAATAAAAATACTTATTCAGCTCAACAGGTCACTTGGGAACACTCTTGATTCACTATTACTGAGCAAAAACAAAGCTGAAGCACAATCACCCTTCTTTTTTGACATGTACTTGGAAATAGGTAGGAAGACACTACTTGGGTTTTAAAAACCTGACCTTGCCTTAAGGCCTGGTCATAGAAGTATAAACAATGTAAATGAATCCATCATTACCAGTTGTCATATCATATTTATGCCACCTGTGTACTCTGAGACCAAACACACATACCTGCCAATATACCTGGGAAGAGTTGCTATATCACAGTTGGATTTGTGATTTTTTCACCTGTATCTTACATTTAGGGAATTTCCCCAAACCCACGATTAATTGACATACTGTATTAGTATTATACATTTGTTAGAGTTGATGAGAGAACATTCTCATATTTGTCCTGTTAACCACAGTCCATCTTCCACTACTGGATTCCCTATGTTATACAGCCCCATGTTTTGTATAGTCTATTCAAAGTGTACACTCAGTGCCTCTCATTTTCATCACAGTTGTGCTGTCATCGCTTCGGTCAATTTTAGAACATTTTCACTACTCCAAAAGGAAAAATCCCATACCCCCTTATACCTCCCTATAGTTGTCTCTTGAATTGATGTAACATCTACTTTACCATTGCTGTCAAAATATTACAATGTTACTGTTAACTATGATCCATAAGTTATATTAGTTTTAATTTCCCAGGTATCACCATATTCTTAGCACTTTGTAAAAGACTAGTCTTCTCATATTTATACTTTTAACCACAATCTTCATTGACTACTAAGATCATTATGTTATACATATCCTAGATAATTCTCTAGTTTCCTTTCAATTGACACTTATGTCTACCCATTTCACCATAATCTCATTATTAATCAACAGTGTTAGTTATACTCACTATAATGTGTAACCATCAACTCTATTTATTTCAACACTTTTACAGTAAACCTCATTAAAAATTCTACATACATTGAGCATCAGCTTCCATTCTCAACCCACATTCTGTTTCTTGGTAACCTATACTCTAGTGTCTACCTCTGTGAGTTTATTCATTGTATTTAGTTCATGTTAGTGAGACAATACAATATTTGTCCTTTTGTGTCTGGCTTATTTCATTAAACTTAATATCCTCAAGGTTCATCCATGTTGTCATGTGCATCCCAATTTCATTTCTTCTTACAGCTGATTAGTATTCCATTGTAGGTGTATACCACATTTTGTTTATCCATTTGTCTGTTGATGAACACTTGGGCTGGTTCAGTATTTTGGCATTCATGAATAATGCTGCTATGAACATGGGTGTGCAACTGTCATTTTGCATCCTTAATTTCAGTTCTTCTGAATATATTCCTAGTAATGGGATTGCTGGATCATACAGCAGTTCTATATTCAGCTTCTTTAAGGTACTGCCAAATTGTCTTCCACAGAGGTTGCCCCATTCTCCATTCCCACCAACAGGGAAGGAGTGTTCCTATTTCTTCACATCCTCTCTAGCAATTGTAGTTTTCTGTTTTATTTACGTTAACAGTGGCCATTCTATAAGGTGTGAAATGGTATCTCATTGTAATTTTGATCTGTATTTTCCAAATAGCTAGTGATGTTGAACATTTTTTCAGTACATTTTTGGCCATTTGTATTTCTTTTTTAGAGAAATGTCTATTCAAGTCTTTGGCCCATTTTTAATTGGGTTATCAGTGAGTTGTTGATCTCTTTATATAACATGGATAGCAAACCCTTGTTGGATATGTGGTTTCTAAATATTTTCTCCCATTGAGTAGGCTGCCTTTTTACATTCTTGACAAAGTCTTTTTTTTTACAAATCAATTTTATTGATACATATTAATAAAGCAAAAATCTGTCCAAAGTGTACAATGATGGGATTTAGAATAGTCACACAGTTGTACATTCATCACTTCAATCACTTTTAGAACATTTTCATTATTCCAGTAATAATAATAACAAAAATGAAACAAACAAAACTCATCACCTCTCAATCTCTCTATGCTTGCCCTACCATACATAGCTGCTATTCTGTTTCCTTCTCACTAGTATATTTGTATTTATATTTTGTAAAGACAATCTTATATATATACAATATCACCCATATTCGTATTTCACATGAGGTTTCACTATGTTGTACAGTCCCATGTTATTTTTTTTTAACTTTCTTTCTAGTAATATAAATGTCCTTAAGCTTTCCCTTTCAACCACTGTCATACCCATATAATAGGTCTGCTAGTCACAAAGACCATGATTTGTTCTCACCATTTCCATTCATTTCCAAAGATTTACAAACAACCTTTTAACTAATCTGCATAAATTAACCATCAGCTTTCTATTCTCTATCCTCATTCTATTTTCTGGTAACCTATATTCTAATTATTAATTAATTCCATGAGTTTACATAATATATTTAGTTCATAATAGCACAATCATAAAGTATTTATCATTTTGTGTCTGGCTTGCTTCAATCAACATAACGTCCTCCAGGTTCATCCATGTTGTCATATGCTTCATGACTTCATTTCTTCTTACAGTGACACAATAATCCATCATGTATATACATCACAATTTGTTTATCCATTCATCAGTTGATAGGTTTCGGGGTTGTTTCCAGGTTTTGGCAATTGTGAATAACTCTGCTATAAACATCAGTGTGCAGATGTCTATTCATATCATAGCTCTCAGTTCTTCTGGGTATATACCTAGCAATGGTACTGCTGGGTTCCATGGCAAGTCTATTCCACTTCCTTAGGAATTGTCAAATAGTCCTTCACAGTGGCTATACCATTTTACATTTCCGCCAACACTGAATAAGTGTTCCTATCTCTCCACATCCTTTCCAACATTTAGTTTTCCAACTTTTTACTAATAGCCATTCTAATAGGTGTGAAAAGTTATCTCATTGTAGTTTTGGTTTGCATTTCCTCAATCTCTAGTGATGGTGAACATTTTTTCAAGTGTTTCTTTGCCATTTGTATTTCTTCTATGGACAATTGTCTTTTACCATTTTTTTAATTGGGTAGTTTGTCTTTTTATTGTTGCGTTGTATGATCTTTTGATATATCATGGATATTCAACCCTTATCAGATATGTGCTTTCCAAATATTTTCTCCCATTGAGTAAACTGCCTTTTCACCCTTTTGACAATGTCCTTTGAGGTACAAAAGTGTTTAATTTTGTATTTATCTATTTTTTCTTTTGTTGCTCGTGCTTTAGGTGTAAGGTGGTTTTTGTTAAGATTTATTTCTCCCCACCCCCTCATTGTTTCACTTGCTGTGTCTGTTCATTGTGTGCTCATCTTCCTTTTAGGAGGCACTGGGAACTGAACCCTGGGCCTCCTCATGGGAGAGAGGTACCCAGTTGCCTGAGTCACCTTCATTCCCCACTTTTCTTGTGTCTTTCATTATGTTTTCCTCCTTGTGTCTCCTGTTGCATCATCTTGCTGTGCCAGCTTGCCATGCCAGTCCATTGTGTCAGCTCCCTGTCTTGCTCATCTTCTCCAGGAGTCACTGGGAACTGAAACTGGGACCTCCCATGTGATAGGCAGGAACCCAATTGCTTGAGCCACATCTGCTTCCCTGCATGTAAGGTTTAAGAAACTACTGCCTACCACATGATCTTGAAGTTGTTTTCCTACATTATCTGCTAGGAGTTTTATGGTTGTTGCATTTATATTTAGGTCCTTGATCCATTTTGAGTAAATTTTTGTATTAGGTGTGAGATAGGGATCCTCTTTTTTTCTTTTGGATATGGCTATCCATTTCTCCCAGCACCATTTGTTGATAGACTGTTCTGGCCCACTTGGGTGGGCTTGACAACCTTTCACAAAGTTTTTTGAAGAGCAAAAGTGTTTAATTTTGAGGAGATCCCATTTTTATCTATTTTTCCTTCTGCTGTTCGTGCTTTGGGTGTAAGGTTTAAGGCAGTACCACCTACCATAAGTTCTTGAAAATGTTTTCCTATATTTTCTTCTCTAAGTTTTGTGGTTGTAGCTTTTATATTTAGTTCCTTGATACATTTTGAGTCAATTTTTGTATAAGGTATAAGATAAGGGTCCTCTTTCTTTTTTCTCAATATGGTTATCTGGTTCTCCCAGCACCATTTATTGAATGGACTGTTCTGGCTTCCTTCTAGTCCTATCTTTTGGAGTGGTTTTTTTTTTTTTTATCAAGAAAGGATGGATTTTGTCAAGTGCCTTTTCTGCATCAATCGATAGGATCATGTGATATTTCTTCTTCAATTTATTGGTATGGTTTATCACACTAAATGATTTTCTTGTATTGAACTACCCTTACATTCCTGGAATAAAACCCACTTGATTGTGATGTAGAAATGTGCTTTTGGATTCAGTTTTTAAGAATTTTTGGACGATTTTTTGCATCTATATTCATTAGAGAAATTGGCCTGTAATTTTTTTTCTTTCTTTTTTTTTGTAATATCTTTATCTGGTTTTGATATTAGGGTGATGTTGGCTCCATAGAATGAGTTTGATAGCATTCCTTCTTGTTGACTATTTTCGAAGAGCTTAGCAAGATTGGTATTAGATCATCTTTGAATGATTGGTAGAATTCAATTCTGTAGCCACTGGTCTTAGGCTTTTCACCTTTGGTGGGTTTTTGATGATCCTTGTAATCTCTTTACTTATGATTGGTTTGTTGAGGGATTCTATTTCTTCTAGGGTCTGTGTAGGTGGTTCAAATGTCTCTAGGAAATTGTCCATTTTGTCTATGTTGTCTAGTTTGTTGGTGTACAGTTTACAGTATCCTCTTATTATCTCTCTTATTTCTGTGGGGTCAGTGGTAATATCCCCCCTCTCATTTCTGATTTTATTTATTTGCATCATCTCTGTTTTGTTTTTGTTTTTTGTTGTTGTAACTAAGGATTTGTCAATTTTGTTGATTTTGTCGAAGAACCAACTTTTGATTTTGTTCATTCTCTCTATGTTGTTTTGTTCTCAACTTCATTTATTTCTGCTCTGTTCTTTATTATTTCTTTCCTTCAGCATAGTTTGGGATTAGTTTGCTCTTCTTTTTCTATTTCCTCCCGGTGTGCAGTTAGATCTTCAATTTTAGCTCTTATTTTTTGATGTAAGATTGAAGTCTGTAAATTTCCCTCTCAGCACTGACTTTGCTGTATGCCATACGTTTTCATATGTTGTGTTCTTGTTTTCATTTGTCTTGATATTTACTGATTACTCTTCTAATTTCCTTTTTGACCCACTGACTGTTTAAGAGTGTGTTTTTTAAGATCCATATATTTGTGAGTTTTCCCTTTGTCCACCTGTTGTTGACTCCCATCTTCATTCTGTTATGATCAGAGATAGTGCTTTGTAAAATTTCAATCTTTTTATTTTTATTTTGTGATTCAACACATGGTTTACCCTGGAGAAAGATCCATGAGCACTTGAGAAGAATGTATATCCTACTGTCTTGGGGTAAAATCTTCTATTTATGTCTGTGAGGTCTAGTTCATTTATCATATTATTCGAGCTCTCTATTTCCTTATTTATCCTCTGTCCATTTGTTCTATCCAATGCTGAGAGTAGTATACTGAAGTCTTCAACTATTATTGTATAGACATCTATTTCTCCCTTCAGTTTTGCCAGCATGTGCCTGATGTATCTTGGGGCACCCAGTTAGGTGCATAAATATATATTATAGTTATTTCTTCTTGGTGAATCATCTCTCATTAATATATAATGACGTTCTTTGCCCCTTATAATGGTTTTTTATTTAAAATCTATTTTGTCCAATATAGACAATATAGCTCCAGATCTTTTTTGATTACTATTTGCATGGAATATCTTTTTCCAACCTTTCAATTTTAACCTGGTTGTGTCCTTATGTCTGAGGTGACTCTCTTGTAGACAGCATATGGTTGCCTTATAGTTTTTTTTTCTTCCTTTTCTTCTTCTTCCTCATAGTTTTTTTTTAATCCATTTTGTCTGTCTAAGTATTTTGGTGGAGATGTCAATCCTTTTAATGTTCAATGTTATCCTTTTGCTTTCCATATCTTTCTTTTGTCTGTCTTTTTGCCCTTTAAGTTACCCTTACTTATAGTCTTCAATTCTATACTCTTCTCCATGTCTCTTGCCCTTGCTTTTTCCTTTCATGCCATAACACTCCCTTTAGTATCTCCCATAAATCTTGTCTTTTTGTAACGTACTCTGTCAGTTTTTGTTTGTCTTTGAAGACTGAACTCACCTTCATTTTTGAAGGACAGTTTTGCCAGATAAAGAATTCTTGGTTGGCCATTTTTCTCTTTCATTATCTTAAATGCATCATACCACTTTCTTCTCACCTCTATGGTTACTGATGAGAGATCAGCATTTAGCCTTATTGAATTTCCTTGTATATGATAAATTGCTTTTCTCTTGCTGCTTTCAGAATCCTCTTTATCTCTGGTATTTGTCATTGTGTATAGTAGGTATCTCAGGATAGGTCTAGTTGGGCTTATTCTGTTTGGGATACATTGTCCTTCTTGGATATTGATATTTATGTCTTTCATAAGGGTTGGGAAATTTTCAGTCATAATTTCATCAGACATTTTTCTGCCCCTTTTCCATTCTCTTCCCCTTCTGGGACACCAGTAACTCATATGTTTGTGCATTTTGCATTGTCATTCAATTCCCTGAGACCCTATTCCATTTTTTCCATTCTTTTCTCTTTCTGTTCTATCTTTACAGTTTCAGATGTTCTGTCCTTGATTTCCCTAATTTTTCCTCCATCAATTCAAATCTGCTGTTATATGCATCTGATATATTTTTAATCTCATCCATTGTGACTTTCATTCCCATAAGCTCTCTTACTTTTCTTTGCAGGCTTTCAAATTGTTTTTGATGTTCACCCAGTGTTGTCTTAATGTTCTTTATCTCTTTAGTCATATTTTCTTTTAACACCTTGAATTGATTTAGGAGATTTGTATGAGTATTAATAATTAATTGTCTTAAATCCTATACCTCTTTAGGATTTTTGGTTTACCTTTGGCTGGGCCATCTATTCCTGTTTCTTAGTATGGCTTTTAATTTTTTGCTGATGTCTAGGCATCTGAATATGTTAGTGAATTTACTCTGATGGTCAATTTTCTCTTGCCTAGAGTTTTTTTTTCCACAGCTCTTCTTTGATTTTTGTTTCAACTTATTTTAAGTCTTTAAAATTGCGCAGCTTTAGTAATCAAAATAGGGCCAGGGAATCACTAATAGGGCACAGATCCATCCCCATGGGCTTGGGACAAGAGACACCCAAAAGCAGTTTTTCTCCTTGTAGTTTCCCAGCTGACCAGCAGATGGCCGTCTTTGGCAAATCTTTCCATGGAGGTGTCTCTGAACCTCCAGTTGCCTGAGATTCTGGTCTGGCCAGAGCCAAGATTCCAAGTGGGCTCTGCTGCCCAAATTAAAGAAGAGAAAGCACTCTCTCCTCCACTGCACCATCCCTCTTCCCCTTTCAGTTGGCTGCAGGGAGCCACAGGTTTTATCCAGGCTGTTTGCCTTGAGGGTGGAGAATGGGTGCCCTTCCCAGCTTTGGGTGTTAGCAACTCACAGTTTTAGTTTTGTCCTCTTTGTCTCTCTGTCCTTACCCTCCTGGGGGGTGCACAATACTCTCCTGTTTTGTGGATCCCCAAAGCAGCTCCCTTGGATAGTTTTTTGCCCCTTCCTCCATTATTTTTGTGAGAGAATTGAGCCCTGCCTACCTATTCCAATGCCATCTTCCTGGAAGTCCCTTATTTATATTTTAAAAGCTCATTTTGGCTGCTGTGAGGATAGACTGTGTGGAGGGCAAGGGTAGAAATGGGGAGATAGTTCCTGCAATAATCCAGAACTCTCAGTGTTGGTGATTTATACCAGAGTGATGACAGTGACAGTCATGTGAACTGATAGATTACAGATATACATTGAAGATAGTGTCAAGAGGATTTGCTGACAGATTGGATTTGGTTTCTGAGAGACAGAGGAGTCAAAGATGACCCTTAAGATTTTTTACCTGAGAATTGAAAGGAGGGTGTTGCCATTAAATGAGATGGAGAAAATTGAGGGAAGGCCCATTTGAGGATTAGGGGCTTGATTTAGGACTTCCTATGTTTGAGATGTATTAGACATCTAATTGGAGATACCTAATAGGCCACTGGAAATATCACTCTGGAGTTTGAGGAAGAGATAAATATAGGAGTCATTAGTTTATACAGTATATTTAAAATCATAAGACTAGATCAGATCATTTAAGGGTAAGTCTAGATACCTAGATAGAGAAGAGAAGTGGCCAAAGCAATAAGTCTAGGCACAATCCAAAGGTTAAAGGTCTGAGAGACGAGGAGGGACCAGCAAACTTGACTGAAAAGGAGCATCCAGTGAGATTAGAGGAGAAAGCCATGAGTGTGTAGTATTCTGGAAGCCACGTGAAATTACTTGAGATACTTGAGGAAGAATGACTTTATTTCCTTGTTGCTCCCACAATTCCTTGAGGTAAAGGGGCCTAGGAATGGTGTCCTTCCTTTTCAAGATGTGTACGGCTGTTTTATATGTCTGGTCATCTTTCAATAAAGTGATTAAGCTGAAAATGAATTCTGATCTTCTGAATCCTTTCATCAAAACATACTGCTTATTTTTGTGTGTTCCTTAATCTCCACTTAGGGTATTTATTCAAGAATTCAGTTAACAAATATAGCATGCCTACTCTCTATGCCAGTTCCTCTGCGAGGCAGTGAGGACACTGCAGTGAACAAGATATGTGGTCCCTGAGCTCATGGAACTTAGTCTAATCGAGGAGAAAGAGATTAAACAAATAATTACATATATGACAATCACTACCAATCAATCAGGGTGCTTTAAGAGCACATAGGAATGTTACTAATCCAGACTTGAGGTTAGGGCATGATTAGAGAAATCTGGAGGAATTGACATACAAGGAATATGTATGTCATATATTCCTGAAGAAGGAATAGATTTAGCTAAGTGAAGAAAAGTGACAGTTGTGAGGAAAACATCCCAGGCAGAGAAATTCTGGGATATTCAGGGAACCGAAAGAACTTAATCTTTCTGGAATGTAAAGTGTGAGCAGGGGTGAAGGGTGAAAGATGAAGATGGAGAGGTGTGAAAGGGCCAAATCATAAGGATTTTCTTGCCATGTGAAGAGGTTTGAAAACAATCCCAAAAGCAGTGGGGAACCACTGAAGAGTTTTAAAAGCATATTCAGATATTATTTTAGAAAGATCAATCATGCTACAATTGTGAATGAGTTGGAAGGAGTACCTACTAGATGCAGGCAAGCCCACTTTTAAAATATTTGGCTGTTGGTTTTTAGTGTACCATTCGAAGTGCCAAAACTGAAAAGTGGAAAGGGTGCTCTGGAGGCTGAGAGTGAGAGCCTGGATAGCTACATGGCAGACTCGGATAGCACCTCCAGGTGAGATTCCCTTCATTCCCCACACTCTATTCAACCCCAGAGTTCCCATTTTGTTCTCTAGCATCCAGATGTCAAGCTCTCAAACTTTCAGGGTTCCTGGTTTCTGTCCTCAGGAAGTTAGTTGAACAAAATTACTTCAACTTTGTCAAAAGTTCTTTCAGTAGCTTTTCTACAAATTTGGTTCTAAGCACAGCTGCCTTGAGCATGTTAACTTTTACCGGCTACTGAACCCTGGAGGGTTGTTCCTAGCCGAGCAGGAACTTCTGTTGGAATGGAATAATACACCCTTAAAAATTCCAACAGAATTAGGAATGGGGGTGTATTCGTGTTTGTGGAAAGATGGTTATCTGACCTTCTGGATTCCTTAGAGGTAAATCAAGTGTGAACTTTACATTTGGTAAACAATGACCCCAAGCCGGAGGCTTTCCTTCCCTAAAGCTTTTGCTGCAAAAGGAAGGGGGCGGGGAGTAGGTGATATAGTTGTAATTTCTGTATCTGCCTCCAGGAGAGACTCTCTGGATAAATCTAGCCTCTTTCCAGAATGGAAGAAGATGTCTGCCCCCAAAACTCAAGTGGGAAAGGTAAGCTTAAGTTTGTATTTTTTTCTTTTCTTTTCCTTCCTTTCCTCCCATTCCCTTCCCTCCCCTTCCTTCCCTTCCTTCCCTTCCCTTTCTTCCCTTCTTTCCTTCTAGAATTTCATTTGAGATTTCAACCAAACAAATTTCAGTTCAGAATCACTTGGGAGCATTTTCTAAAGTTTTGGCTGAAACATGTAAGAAAATAGATTTTGTTCAACTTGTAAGGCATTTAATCTTTCCTTTACGTTTGATTCATAGTGTAGTGAAAACCTGAGCCTTATTCTTCTTAAGACTGCCTTTGTTTACTCAGTGCCACCCCCTCATCTACCCCAACATCCTTTTCTTTTTCCTTCCTAGGAAGCTCAACCTGTGAGTCAAAATGTGGTATCTGTTGATGAGGGTGAAATGATATTCAAGAAGAACACCAGAAAAATCCTGAGGCCTTCAGGTAGCTGGTTTCAGTTTATAGACATTTGGGATTGAAGTTCTGAGTACCATCGATGGGCTCTTCGTATGGGGAACAGGTCTTTTTTGATCTGTGTTTTTCATTTCCCACTCAGAACACACTAAATCTGTGATAGATCTTCATCCAGAAGATGTAGGGCATGGAAGTGGCTCTTTGGGAGACAGAAGCAAATCTGTCCCAGGCCTCAGTGTGGAAATTGTAAGTGCTCTTGTATTTCACTTGATTGCTAAATGTGTATTAGGGTTCTCCAGAGAAACAGAACAAACAGGATATATATTTACAAACTCCATAGGGCAGGCTGCAACCTGGAAACTCTGATAAAGGTGATGCTGAAATCCTTAGTCCAGATTCCTCAGGGAAATCTGACTAGAAATTTCAGGAAGAGACAATACTGAAGTTAAGGCATAAATTCTTCTGACCTCTTACAAAGTTCTGGCTTTTAAGACCTCCAACTAATTAGATGAAGAAAATACCCATATTGCTGAGGGCAGTCTCCTTTGTTGATTATAAATGCAATTGTAGATGTAATCAATGGATTACAGATATAAATCCCATCCAAGAAATACCCTTACAGTAACAAACAGACCAGTTCTTGACTAAAGAAATGAACACCATAACCTAGCTAAGTCAACACATGAAATTAACCATGCATTAATATGATAAATATAATATGACATTTTATTTATCTAGAGTTGACTTTAGTACCTGATGTTCTCAATCAATCTGTTTAATTCTCTAAGAAAAGGCAACGTGAATCTTGATTTCCCCAAATTTCTAAAGTAAATCTACTTCCCGATTTGCTTAAAGAAAAGGACCGTCTTCTCTATCTCTTTTATCTTCTATTATATTTCTGGGTATAGTGCTAGATAAGAACTTATTTTGATTAAAATGTAAAGGGATGCCTGGACTTAGGCAGTCAAATGGGATAGAATTACAGGAAAAACCTTGAATGTTCTTATCCTATTCTTTTGAGATTTGAGAAAGATGGTTGGGATATAATTTGGAATCCTGAAATGGGAAGACATAAGAATAAGGGTATGGGCATACATGTACATGTGACAGCTCAGAGCTTTGCAACAATTATGGTTCCCACTAAAGGAAATAATATTTGTCTTTGACACTCTTCTCATTTTTGAAACTTTGAGTCTTATATTTTGGTCCAGGAAGAGGAAGAAGAAGAAGAAGACATTGACCACCTTGTGAAGTTGCATCGTCAGAAGCTAGCCAGAAGCAGCATGGGAAGTGGCTCCTCCATGGTAATTTCTGTTGGTTCTGTGTTTATAGATATATTGGGGTGCCAGGAAGGAAGGGTCTCCCTAGAGCAGAATCAGGATCTGTTTGGGTCAAAGTCTACAAGGAGAAATGTAGTTGGAAAACGGAGAAGTATGTTATCAGCATTCTCAGACATTTGTGGATATTCTTCTCTGATAATAACAAAAAACTCATGCTTGCTTCAGCGGCACATATACTAAAATTGGAATACTACAGAGAAGATTGGCATGGCCCCTGAGCAAGGGTGACATGCAAATTTGTGAAGTGTTCTTTATTTTTATTGGAATTGTTCTGCATGATATTTCAGTGATGGATACAGACCATTATACATTTTGTCAAAACCACATTCACACAAAGGAAGAGAATGTAGGAGTCACAGAACCAGTTACTATTAGACAGGAAGCCACCTTTTCATTTATGGTGTTTTTTTCCCCCCAAATTCTGGCCTAATCTCTTTTCTGTAATAGGTCTTGATAGGAATAAGGTAAATAAAAGAAATCCACAGATAATTAAGGCCACTTGTTTTTATTAGTAGCTAATCTCTTCTAGCCAACTTTTTAGCATAGATATCATATATAAAAAAATGTATGTAGTTTTAACTTCTACTCCTTGCCCGCATCATAGGGCAGGTGAAAATTAATGATAATATATAGAAGATGGAAAGAAGAGAAGCTAAGAAACTAGGCAAGACATGAGTTGGTTTATTAACCAGTAATGCTGACTATGCTACATAGCACTAGTTGTCTCTTATACTTGGGGTAAAGGGCTGTTGGTAGCACTGGCTTGTTGCAGGGGCTTCCGAAACTTTTGTTTTGTTCAGTGACTGTGGCTTTATCATGAGGGACAATGTGAGTACTTTGGAAGATGGAGAATTTGCCTTTTGCAGTTGATTATTGATGCTTAATCTTCAGAGTACAATTGGCAGCATGATGAGCATTTATAGTGAAGCTGGTGATTTCGGGAACATCTTTGTGACTGGCAAGATTGCCTTTTCCTTGAAGTATGAGCAACAATCACAGACTCTGGTTATCCATGTGAAGGAGTGCCATGAACTGGCCTATGCTGATGAAGCCAGGAAGCGCTCTAACCCGTGAGTGCTTCTGGAACCTGATTGATGCTTTGAGATGAGAAATCAGACCCTGGCATCTGTCTGGGAACTCTTGAACTGTTGTTTTCACTTCCGGGGGTGGGCGTGGGGGCAAGGAGGTGTGACTGAGAGTGGATAGGAGGGATGAAGGAAAGGGACAAGAGTTGGGGAAAAGCAAGACCCGTATATTTAAAAGAGCTTGAAGTGACATTCATTTTTTTTCATGGTATATGTGTATGGAGAGCAAGAAAGTGAAGAATGGTTTTGAGAAAAGACAGAGAATGAGTCAGTATTCTCTCTGGTTTCCAGATATGTGAAGACTTATCTACTGCCTGACAAGTCCCGTGAAGGAAAAAGAAAAACAAGCATCAAGCGGGACACCATCAATCCTCTGTATGATGACATCCTCAGAGTAAGTATCTAGAAACGTGAGGGTAGGAGAATTTTTTCTCATTCCCTAGGTTGTAGCTATCTCTGAAACATGGCTGGTTGACACAGGTTTCAGTGGGCGATGTCTGTGTCTGGGGATACACTGAGGGCATTTGTTCACATCCTGACTTCCCAGAGAAGAGAACAAAGGCAATCTGGCTTTCTTGGATTGTTGTGAAGTTGGAGTTTCATGTGGTCACAAATAATTTTAAGAAGTTATTTGTGATAGGGAGTCTCCTGGTAGTTATTTTTGGATGTTACAATGTTCTTTCACCCATTCAAGGAAAACTGAATTAATTTTAGGAACTTTCCCCTAAAACTTGGAATATTTTAGGTTTTTGTGAAATGGGGTAAGTTGAAGCTTTGAGAAAGGAAACTCAAAGTGCTTAGGTACAAATGTAATTTGATATTCATGACTGTAGGCTTTGGGCACGGTTGCTCAGGTTTGGACTAATCTTTTTTTTTTTCCTGAGGAATGACCAGTACCTAATCATCTTGAACTGCTACTTTCCCTTCACAGTATGAAATCCCAGAATCTCTCCTGGCCCAGAGGACCTTACAGTTCTCAGTTTGGCATCATGGTCGTTTTGGCAGAAATATTTTCCTTGGAGAGGCAGAGGTCCAGATGGATTCCTGGAAGCTTGATAAGAAACTGGATCATTGCCTCCCTTTACGTGGAAAGGTAGTCTGTGTTAACTTCTTATATAGTTTAGATGTGAGATAGAATTGTCTGCAGTGGCCTCTACTGGTATAGGTTGGTAGTGTCTTTGGAATGTAGTCTTCTGTAGCGTTCTACCACACCCTGCTGGGGTTTGACAGTAATTTCAGATGCACTTGTATGTCAAGTTTAAGTAATCTCTTCTGCGTAGGCCAGGCAAAGTATGAAGCCATGGTTTTGCTTTGAAAAAGTCTTTCATATGTATGACAAGCTTTGCCTCCTAACCTTCAAGAGTGTGGGCATATCCTAACATCCTAACTTGCTAACCTTTTGGGTGTATATTAATTTGTACCCCCTTTCCAAGCTAACCTTCTCACTAATAAAGTGGGAAGTAAGGCAATTCATGGTGCTCCAATTGCTGTTTTCTGTGCTCTTGGTCACACAAGCCAGAGATAATTTTACTTTGGAGATCAACTCAGGTGAGAGTTTGACAGTGTGGTATAATAGTGATGGGATTTGAATGCAGACCTGGATATGAATCTGGTTCTGTTACTTATCAGCTAGGTAAATCACTTATAAAATAACTTAGGCAAGGCATTTAACCTCTGTGAGCCTAAATTTCTTTGTCTATAAAGGGGAGGTAATAATAATAATATACCTTTTTTGCAGGATTGTATACAAGATACCAATCAGTGCCTGGTACATAATGGATATTCAATATATTACTGTCATTCTGCTTAAGATAAAATTGCTAAAACAGAGTTAGGACTTGGTCAGTAGCTTCCTGATTATAAGAATCTTACAATGACGAGGTCCTTCTTTTAAAATTTTTACACCAGCATTTAAATGGTAAAAATAGTATGTGGCACATAGAATATCTTTGGCAGGATACACATATTACCACTAGTAATAGTGGTTGTTTCTAGGAAGGAGGTCTGAGGGGGAAGAGAGATTTAGTTTCCTCTATATGCCCTTTTGTTCTGTTGGAACTTTTCACCATGTCTGTTTATGTTGCTTATTAAGAAAATTAAGAAAAAAAGGATTATATGCATATGGTTTAAAATGAAAACCACATAAAATGCATAAAAAGAAAAATAACCACTGTTAATAATAAAAATAACAAAAAATAACCACTGTTAATAACAATTTGAATATCCTTTAGAGATTTTGTATTGAACAGCATGGAAATACATCTATATATTTATAATTTTCCTCCTTTTTACACAAATGTGCTCATGAATCACATTGTCCATATATCTTGATTTTTTTCATTTAATAATCATTTGTTATAGGCATCCTTCTGTGTCATCACTTACAGATCATCTCACTGTTTTTATTGCTGCATAGTATTTCTTCGTATGCCTGTATATAATTTATTTACCATTCCCTCACTCATGGGCATTTAGATTGCTTACTTTTTTGCTGTTAAAACTATGCTGTAATAAATTTTGACCTTCTTTAATGAATTTAACTGTAGGCGAAATCCCTGGTGGTAGAACCGCTGAATCAAAGGAAATGTACATTCAATGTTTTGATAGCTACTGCTCTGCAAAAAAAAATAGTGATAACATTAAGTGTGTCCCTTTAAATATTAAGGAAAACAGGAAAGCAATTATTACCAAAAATATGTGTTAGAAATTAAGAATTTCTTAAGCACTTGGTATGCAAGACATTCTCTCAGGGGCCTAGGATTGGAAATAATGATATTAGAAATGTCACTGTTAAACCATCTACTGCCAATAAAAACATCTTTAAAGAGAAAAAAAGCTGCATTAAAATGGAAGTCTCTAAAGGGAAAAACTACATTAAAATGGAAGTATTTGCTCTTTGCAAATATTTTGAGCCAGAATGAATATATGATAAACAAATACGCCAGTTTATAGCTGATGCTAAACTTCAATTTTTAAGAGTATTCAACCAAAGTTTACACTCAAAATTGTGTAAACATTTTATAAAAAAGAACAGTCTATCCCAGTATCATGTACCAACATTAGCTGAAAAAAAATCTGCATTTGCAGTTTCTGATCTTTCATTTTTGTCTTAGTAATCCAATCACTCCCATTCCATTTTCTCTTCCTAGCATCCACCTCCCTATTCTTTTTTGTAAGGTTTATTTTATTTTATTTATCCTACTCCCTTGCCACCTCTGCTTGCTGTCTGCTCTCTCTGTCCATTTGCTGTGCGTTCTTCTTTGTCTGCTTGTCTTCTTTTCTCTTCTTTTTAGGAAGCACTGGGAACCTATCCTGGGACATCTGATGTGGGAGAGAGGCACTCAATCATTTAAGCCACCTCAGCTCCCTGGTCTGCTGCGTCTCTCATTGTCTCTCCTCTGTGTCTTCCTTTGTTGCGTCATCTTGCTGTGCCAGCTGTCTGCAACATAGGCCATCAGCACTCTGCAGCACGGACCAGCTTACCTTCGCTGGGAGGCCCCGGGAATTGAACCCAGGGCCTCCCATATGGTAGACAGGAGCCCAGGTGCTTGAGCCACATCCATTTCACCTATTCTTTTGTATCTCTCCCTCTTGTAAACTATATGCATTCTGGGTATGTGGCGCATTTCTTCAAACCTATGGGGATTGTGTCTTCCTAGCATCTGTATGCTTTGTAATGAGGACCTACATTAGAGCCCCCAGAATGCAGGCCAGTGAAAGGGCACGTCTGGTCTGCATGAGCTCATGCTCCAGATGCAAGAGCCATGAAGATAAGAGTCATGCAGAGACCGTCAGTGCAGTGAAGCAATTCTACCACCTAAAGCCAAAGATAATAGGACCCTTGCTGCCCATCCCAGACACTCATTCACTCATGCATTTGTTCAGGAAATATTTATAGATCACCTACTGTGTTACAGGGACTTTGATAAGTGCTGGACATACTAGGATGAACAAAACTAGGCTTGATCTCTGACTTCATGACACTTATAGTCTAGTAGTAGAGACAGGTATTAATGAAAAAATAACATAAATATAAATTTTACAATTGTGGAATATTTAAATCCTTATAACAGAGTTCCATCTATCAAATCTTTTCAAGCCCCCCTTTTTAAATTACTTTTTATCTCAAAAAATCATACAAGTAATACATGTTATTCTCATTTTATCAGGACTATAGATATATATAGAGTAAACAGCAAAAGCCCTCTTTCCTTTCCCCATTCTGTTCCCCTCCCAAGAAGAAACAAGTGTTAAGTTTGTCTGTATCCTGTATTTTTTCCTAGGCAGTGTAGTATAATGGTTAAGAGCATAGACTCTAGAACCAGTCTGCCTGAATTTTAATCCTGACTGCCAATTACTAACTGTGTGACCATGGGCAAGTTACTTGATTTCTCTGTTCCTTTGTTCCATAATCTGTAAAATGGAGATAATAGTAGTTTTTTCACAGGGACTATCTTGAGGATTAAATAAATGTTCTGTCTAAAGTTCTTATAACAATGTCTAGCACATAAGGGCTATATAAGTGATATGAAAATCATTCCTCACATATTCACATGTACAGATATGAGAATATCTTAATATAAATGAGATACATTTTCTGCATCTTGCTTTGTTGACTTAACAGTACATCTTGTATATCTTTTCATGTCAGCATATACTGATTCACTGCATTCTTTCTGAGGACTGCATGCCATATGCCATATGAAGGCATTACAATCACTCATTTAAATCTTCCTATGTTGATAGACATATAGGTTGTTTTCACTTTTTGGCTATTACTAACAATGCTGGCAGCAAGATTCTTCACCATGGTTTCAGTCCTTTGTGAGTTTCTGTGGCAACCTTGCTTGAAGACCTTAGAGAGTATTTGGAATCTAGTAACCATATCCACAAAGTAGCACAGACAATGGGTATTGCAGAACACTCTTTGTTGGTTTTTCTGCATTTCCTTCTTAAGAAACTGCCTTAGAAATCTGTGGCTGCCATGGCTTAGGGTTCCTGGTTTATATTCATTACACTAAAGGATCTTCTTAGACTGTGAAGCTCTTCTTAGGGATAACTTGAGAATCTCTTCAGGGAGAGGTCCCAAAAATTCCTGAAAAACCCAGCTTGACCTGTTGGGTGTCCCTGTGTTTCAGATCAGTGCTGAGTCCCTGACTGGCTTGCCATCACACAAAGGCGAGTTGGTGGTTTCATTGAAATACATCCCAGCCTCCAAACTCCCTGTTGGAGGTGACCGGAAAAAGAGTGAGTTTTTTGGGGGGCCCTGAATTTAGTGCTTAGTCTCCTGCACAGAATCTTTTTAAGATTATGCTGGCTAGTGTTGGAGAAACCTGATTGAAATGCACCCTGGATCTTCTTCTAGAGAAGATTCCTTTACTAAGTAAGCCTTTTCTCTTTTCTGCATTTTTCAACCATGAGGCTTGGCCTTTTTTATTTTATTATTATAATATTTTTTGCTATTTAACTGATTTGGTCTTGGTCCAGCTGTGGCAGGTTTTTAGGAGGGCAGAAGAAGACAGAAATATGTGGCTGAGAAAGGGTGGTTAGAAGGGATGGTAAAGTAAGAGGGATGAAAAGTCAAAGGATGGGAAGAGTCAATCAACATATCAGGCTCTGTGCTAGTGGCTATGGATATGTGGATGAATAAGACATATTTGCCTTCCCTTGAGAGCTTAGTTTAGCAAAAAGGATAGTCCTATACAAGAGTAATGAATTCCATCTGGTAGCATTTGGGAGAACTTTACAGAGAAAGTAATGTTAAAACCAGACCTTGATTACGAATTTACTAGAAGAAAAAGAGGAGGATGTGGTACAGAAGGGCATTTCTGGAACAGGGGCTAGCACAAGGAAAGATTTTCAAAAGGCATGGTAAATGTGGGGTTGTATGTGAGTGTGGGGGAGTGAATCCCTTATTTCAGTGGGACTGAAGTTATATAAGTTATGATATATGGAATTGTAGATAAGGCTGAAGCCTGACTGAAAAGGGCCTTGAACATACTGATAAGGAGTTTAACTTGAACTGTTGGCAATGGGAAGCCAAAGAGTTTCTTAAAAATGTATCTCCAGCAGGGTCTAATATAGAGGATTTGGGGAGTCAATGAGATACCCAAGGAGAGTATGTAGAATGACTAGAGAAGGGAGGCAAGGAATAACCATAGGGAACAGCCATATTTAAAGCCTGAAGAAAGGCAGAAAAGCCAGTGAGGTAGAGGGTTATCAGGAGAGAAATGGCAGAAGAGAGCTTCAAGAAGAAGGGGACAGGGACTGTCAACAGTATTGAAATACTACAGAGAGGTCAGTCCGGATGAGGGTTGAGAAGACATGACTCATTGGCATTGCATTTTCAGTGGATTAGTGTAAGCAGAAACCAGATTACTCTAGGGATTAAGCTGAGTAAATGAGGCAAAACAGAAGAGATGGTGAGAATGGACTTTTGTTTTTTAAGATGCTTGATAGTGAAAGATGGGAGAGAGATGGAGAATAGCTTGAAGTGGAGTTAAGGTTGAAGGGAGACTTTCTTTTAAAAAGAGATGTAAAAAAAGAAAAGGTGAGGTTTGAGCATATATTTAGACTGAGGGGCAGGGAGAAGTAGAAAAAGTGATAGTAAAAATGGGATTGGGGATTGAAAATGATGAAGCCTAGTCCTGTGAAGTGAGGATGAAATCAAGAATGATTCTTTTTGAATCATTCAGTGAATATTTAGGCAATTTTATTTCTCTAACTTTCAATTTGCTCATCTATAAAATGAGGACAATAATAGTATCAGTCGCATAGGGTTGTTTTTAGAATTAAATACTTAGACAGTACCTGGCACATAGTTAGTGTACAGCAAGCATTTATTGTTATTGCTGTTATGAATTGGGCCCCTATTACTTCTGTCAGACACTGTGCTAGGTATTGAAAATACAAGTCAGATATGGTTTCAAATGTCATGGAGCTTGCCGCCTTCAGAAGGAAAGGAAGGGCTGTACAGATAAAGCTAATGATAAGTCTGGAGGTGCAGGGCTCACTTGCTATGGCTGACATCCCTTACAGGTAAAGGTGGGGAAGGTGGAGAACTCCAGGTGTGGATCAAAGAAGCCAAGAACCTGATAGCTGCCAAATCAGGAGGGACTTCAGACAGCTTTGTCAAGGGGTGAGTCTTTGGACTGGAACCAAACTAACCAGCTTCAAGATCAAAGAGCTGAGAGAGAAACCCAATTTAACATTTATCTGTGGGTATTGTCCTTGTGTGTCCTACCACCCCCAGCAAACAACATTGTTAATGAAATTGGGTAAGGGCAAAACTTCTACCACCACCTTATATTGGACTAAGCTCAATTTTGACTGGGCTGTTGTGTTGATTTCCAATGAGGAGGGTGGTAGGCAGATAGGTTCTGAGTTTTCCTTTGCAATAGACTTATGCTTTTCCTTAATCCTGGGTAAAAATCTATGTCCACTGATTGCCTAGGATTGGGAACTAAGGGCTTTGTTTCCCACAATTTTAAAGTAGTGCCATCTTTCTCCAAATTATAGATCACCCTGCTGACTTAAGTTCTCTAGCAAAGCATATTTGGCTAAGCCTAGTTATTACTACTAGTTTTATGTAAAGAGGACCTTTCCCATTAGAAATGGAACCAAAAATTAAAACTAATTCTTAGTGGAGCATAGAAAATAGCTCAGTAATAACATTATATTGATTTTCTTTCCAGGTTAAAGGAATTGCATCAGGTGAATTATCTAGTGGAGGTGGTAGGAACTCTGTTTCAGCAGATTCAAAGGAGGGTTGTGTGTCCTAGGATCTGTGTTAACTCACCTTCCTGGCTTGGCCTGTGGTCTGGGAAAGGGGAACTGAGATAGATATTGCCAGCTTTGAGTGGGTTGTTGATTACTCCCCACTCTCTAACAGATACCTGCTTCCCATGAGGAACAAGGCCAGTAAGCGTAAAACTCCTGTGATGAAGAAGACCCTGAATCCACACTACAACCATACATTTGTCTACAATGGTGTGAAGCTGCAAGATCTACAACACATGTGCCTGGAATTGACCGTGTGGGACAGGGAGCCCCTGGCCAGCAATGACTTCCTGGGAGGGGTCAGGCTGGGTGTCGGCACTGGTGAGAGCCTCTCTCCCATCCTCACTTGTCTTAAAGCCCTCTTGTATATTTCCCTTCCAAATACACACACCCACCCAAACTCTCTGTGACTAGAGTTTTCATCTTTCCTTTGAGTTAACATTTAGTATATATTTATTTAGTGCCTACTATGTGCCAGGCATAGGGGAAGGCTGAGCTCATACTCTGTTTAAGGTACAGATAAATCTGATCCTCATTGCCAGGAACTCTGTCATCTTCCCACCAAAAAAATTTCTACAAACCTTCCTATATCTATACCTGTAATTTCCCTTTTCCATCTGGTTATAATGCAAGATGTCTTCTTGCTATCTAAGGTCAAGCTCTCTCTGAGTCTTCTGTATATAATCCACCTTCTCAGTGACCTGACTTCTCTAATGATCTCCTATCCTCTATTGTCTGTTTCTTCCTCTCTACCAGAAGAGAACACAGATATGCTCTGGTATTTCCAGTCTTAACAAACAAAAATAAACCTCTCCTTGACTCCATATTCCACCCTCTAATGTCTGAGAAAGAATTGTCTCTACTTCCTCACCTCTCCTTTAGTCCTCAGTTCACTGTGGCTTCCATCCCACCATTCCACTGAGCTCGTGGCAAAGTTATCAATAAACAATTTAATGTAGCTGTTTACCCTTTTTTCTTTTTTTTAAAGATTTATTTATGTATTTATTCATTTTCCCCCTTTCCCTCCCTCCTCCCCCCTCTCCTGCTGTTTTTGCTGTCTGTGTCCATTTGCTGTGTGATCTTCTGTATCTGTTTCTCATTTTGTCTTCTCTTCTCATTTTTTCTCCTCTAGGATTGCCAGGATTCGATCATGGGGGCTTCTGATGTGGAGAGAGGTTCCCTGTCAGCTGTGCCACCTCACTTCCTGGTTTCTGCTGTGCTTCACCTTGACTCTCCTCTTCGTCTCTCTTTTGTTGCATCATCATCTTGCTGTGTGACTCACTTGCATGGGCACTGGCTCACTGCGTGGACACTCGGCTTACCACATGGGCACTCACATGGGTACTCAACTCGCTGTGCGGGCACTCGGCTCACCGCACAGGCACTTGGCTCACCACGTGGGCATTGGCTTGCTGTGCAGGCATGCGTTCTCTTCTTTTTCACCAGGAGACCCCAGGGATGAAACTTGGGTCCTCACATATGGTAGGCAGAAGCCCTATCACTTGAGCCACATCAGCTTCCTCCTTTTTTCTTGAAATACTTAGCTTCTACATTCTTTTGATTCCTTGTTATCTCATTGCTTATCCCCTTTGTTTTTTCTGTGTGTGGGGCTTCTTCGTTCTATACCTGCCCTCTAAATGTTGGTATTTCTCAGGACTTAGCCTTGGATCCTCTTCTTTCTCCACTTCACACTATCTGCATTCCCATGGCCTTAAATATTACTTGCATGTTAATAATTCCAACATTTAGAACTCTAATCCTATTTTCCCTGCTGCACTCTGGAATTATGTGTCCAAATGCTTACTGATGTTTCAACACAATGTCTAAAGGTATCTCTGACCTCTCATGTCTCTAACTAAACTCCTGGTTCCTCTCCTAATTGTGTTTACGTTCCTTGCTACCCCTCCATCGAACAATATCTCTCACCTTTCTAATCTAAGTAAATGATACCACCATTCACATCCAGTCCATCAGCATATCTTGTCAATTCTATCTTCAAACCTATTTCAAATACTTTTACTTCTTTCTCTCTTCTCTACTACTGTGCTAATCCAAGCAACCATTACCTCTCACCTGGGCTATTGCAATAACCTCCCAACTGGTCCCCCATCTTCTCCTCTTGCGCCATTATAAAGCATTTAATACAAAGCATCTAGCATGATGTTTTCACAAATGTAAGCCAGTTGATGTCAGTTCCCTGCTTAAAACCCTTCATGGTTTTCTAACTAAAACCATGTAGTTAGAGAACAATTGAAAGTCCTTACATGCCTACAGGTCCCTATATAATCAGTACCCTCTGTTCCTTTATGACTAATCCTTTCTCACCCTCCTGCCTTCTTACTATGCTCCAACCATAATCACTTTCTTTCTGCTCCCCAAATATAGCAAACTCAGTCCCACTTCAGTAGCTTTGCAATTAATGTTCCCTCTGCCTGAAAAGACTGGTTCCTTCCCAAACTTCAGGTCTTGACTCAAATGTCTCCGTCTCAGAGAGGTCATCATTCTACTCCATCCAAAGCAGGTCTTGATCAAGGCACTTCAAATCACCCTGTTTGTTTTCTTCATGGTGTTTATCATGATCTGAAATATCTTGTTGGTTTACTTGCATATTTTCTGTTTTTCCGTATTCAAATGTAAGCTGCATGAGGCAAGAACCTTTTCTGCTTTGTTCATCACTTTATCTCCAGATCCTAGAATAGTACCTGGCACACAGTAGGCATTCAATACATGTTTATTGAATAAATGAATGAATGCATGAATGAATAGGAATGAGGCTGCATACAATTCTAACTTCTGGCTTAGAGGCTACAGCTAGAGAAAAGGTGCTCACCTTTAAGATTATTATTTTAAGTTGGAATAGCAGTAAGAGAAGGGCAGTAGTCTCTGGCACAAGGTAACAGACACTCGAGCTCTGTAACAGCCTTAGAATAAGAGGACTCTAGCTACCATGAACCATTTGAAGTTCCAGTTCTTCAACCAAATTCTCTGGATATAGTCTCAGAAGCACTGAAATATCTGTGCAGGATCAACAGGGAGCATCTCCTAGATTGCTGTCACCGTCAACCCATCTTTGTAGCACACTGTCTTTTGTAGGGCTGCTACCCTTGCTGTATAACCCATTTTTTTCTAGTGGGCTGAGGAGTAGGGCCCCTGTTCAGCCTCCTCTGGTATTTCTCCTCAGGGATCAGTAATGGGGAAGTGGTGGACTGGATGGACTCGACTGGGGAAGAAGTGAGCCTGTGGCAGAAGATGCGACAGTACCCAGGGTCTTGGGCGGAAGGGACTCTGCAGCTCCGTTCCTCGATGGCCAAGCAGAAGCTGGGCTTCTGAGTCCCCATCCTTCTCTGCAGGTCCAGCCTTGGCCAGGGCAAGTCAGAGGACATGAAGAAACCAAGACCAAAGATTTATAATTTAATGTGTGTGTGTTGTATATGTGTGTGTACCAACATGTATTTCTATAAAACTTTTATGCTAGAGTGAGGCAGACTTGTTTCCTCTTTTAAAGTAGGCTCAAGAATAAGGGTCTCTTAAAAATGTTTTTATTTGTGCATAATGTAGTATATTTTCATTGTCCATTCTTATATCTTTGTGAGTTTTAACTTTTAACAAAACCTTTAAAAACAACTTTTTATCTTCTCTTTTGCTGTCCTTGTACTCACTTCCCCAGGAAGCCCTGGCTACCTTTGGCATTAGTAGTAGTCTGTGTTTCAAGGTGTACCTGATTGAGGCCAGGACTCTGGGATGTAGGGTTAGGCTCCTAAAGACAGGAGGATATGAGAGAAAGACAAGAGTGTTGTCCTCTAGCTCTCTGATATAGGCTTTTTTTTTTTTTTTTGATTTAGGCTTTTAACTAGTTTTCTACATTGATAAATTTCTCGAACTTGGTTTTTACCTTTTCTTGTTTTTAAGTGGTTTCTACTTTGCCTGGGTCTAATGATTTTCTTTCAAATTACTCAGAAAAGCTCTCCACTCTCCCCAGTTCTAGATACCTTTATTAGACCTTTGGGAGATCCTTATAATAAAGCCACTTTAGAAAAGCACTTTAATTAAGTAGTAGTCTTTTGACCGAGTCATGAACATGCTCAGCAAGATCTTCTAGCTGGTTCCACAGTGCTTTGGTAGAAGGTGAAATGTCTCACAGCTCATGCTAAATTTTCTGCATTTTACATGGATTCAGCAGTTGCCAGAGAGCTCCTCATTTCTCTAATGAAAGATGAGACATCTTCACTCACGTACTTAGTGTTTCTGTCTGGAATATGTCATCATATAGAATATGGTCTATATACCAGAAGAGCTAAGTATTGTCTAAACTGGTCCAGTGTTTTTCCAGGTTAGGGATTGTTAATGCTCCAAGATAATGTGTAATGAAAATCTCCCAGTTACTCTGACTTTCTTTTTGAAGTGGTTTCAGTTCCTCTTGTTTCCTAAACTTGATATAGATAAAACATGGGTGTGTTGTGTTGAAGCTTTTCAAAGAAGGGTCTGGTGATCTAATGTTCATTTTCTGATACTCAGTGTTCCAAATTCACCTTTTATTCTTACAAGTCTATCTATACAAAGTTGTTTGTGGAAGACATCTATACCAAGGAGGAAATCCCTTTCACTGTGGCTAGCTGCTAACAGCCTTTCCTATAAGGCCTCTAGAGTGAGGGTGAGCTATGGTGATATCAATTGTATGTGTGAATTGAATGGAGGACTTTTTTTTAAAGGATTATTTGGCATGGCATGATATTGTAATAGAAGTCATAACTTGGGATCCTGGGCTGTAACCTGCTCTTTTGTTTTCTACCCCCTGAAATGTATGCATACTTTAATAAAGCTTTCTCACTTGTCAAGCATTTGCATTTGTTAGTTCTATAGATGCTTTTGTCTCTGATGTTCTGACCTACTGTTGTTGCTTTCCACATGGCTTGACAGATAAGAACCAAAGTGACAAACGCCCTTCCCTAACCATCCTATGCTGATTCAAAGAAATGTTGCCTTACCCCACACTCCTGCCTGATACTTTCCCTGAGCTCTGATCCCTTGCCCTTTGTGTTTTCTTCCTAATGAGAGAACTGAGAACTCTCTTAAAAGTGGCATGATTTTTCTCTCTCTGTAGTATCAAGGGAACTCCTCCTTTAACTTTGTAGACCCTCCTGTGCTGGCAGAAGAAGAGAGATGTCCACATGGGTGGCGAAGGAAGACATTCCCTGCTATTATCCCTTATTTTTGGATCCCTTAATTTCCCTAGGAGATGGGGACTTTTTCCTTCATTTCTACTACAATTATTTAGCTTTCAGATATAAATAATACAAATGGTAAATAACCAATATCAGAAATAAGGCTCTGGGTTTCTTGGAAGAACCGGAGTGGTTCTTCACCTCTAGTGCAAAAGGGCATTAACATATATTGAATGACTTTCTTTGTATAGGTTTTATGTGAGACCCTTTATATGTTCTCTCTCTAATTTCTCTCACCACCATATGAAGTAGGAAATATTCCCTTTTCCCACATAGGAAACTCAAGCCCACAGTGACAGAACAGGGTTAGGATCTGAATCAGTCTGACTGTTGCACCATGCTGCCTCCTGTGAGAAAGAAGGGTGTGTTAAGGGCAAAGATTCAAAGGAAAGGATGACTCATCTCTTAAAATGTCTCAATGATTAAATTTTAGTTTACAAAGTAGGACAATCAGAATATTGTGAATATTATCTAGCCAGTTTGTGACTAATCTTTGGGAGCAGGCCCACATAGAGTGATAGAGATATATGTATGGGGTCCGGCTAGCCCCTTTGGGTCTCGCTGTGGACCTGATTCTGCAGCTATTTCCCTTACTTTAGGATTTGAAATTTCTTTAATCATAATCTAAAAAGGACTACAAAGGAAGTTACAGTAAAACTTTACCTAAAGAAAGCAAGATTGACACTTTCTTGACTTCTTAAAATGAGAGAGAGAGACAGAGAATCTTATTTTTTAAAGCTAGAGGAGCATTTATATGCAAGAGTCAGTCAGACCTAGGTGAGAACTCTGTTGTCATTTGCACCTTTGACCCTTTGACTGCTGGCATGCACTGGCTACCACATCAAGTGTAAGTGATAAAGACAAAGAAGGGTGTTCACCTTGCCCAGTGTGCAATCTTTGCTCTGGAAGCACATTTAAAAAATGAGATTTTCTGCTAAAGCCCAAGTGGAAAGAGCTTCTCTCTGACTCACCATGTTTTGGGCTCATGACTTAATGTCCTATCACTCTGCTTTGGAGAGTGAATTTTCTTGAATTGAGAGCCTTTCACTTCCCTCTTTCCTCCTGGGATCAACTTGAGTCATGTGTCTGAAAAGGATTATAGAAGATGAAACCTTTCTCCATGTTTGAAGCTTTTTGCAGTCTTTAAAAGAAAAGTAGAAAGAAAAAGAAATAGAGGCAGAATAACATAACCTGGAGCTGGGCTGCTGGTGCCACTTACTAGTCGTATGATCTTTGGGCAGGTTGCTTAAACTCACTGAGCTTCAATTCTCTCATCTGTAAAATGGGACTAATAATCATACCCACCTTATAGGGTTCTTGTGAGGATTTCAGAGACAATCTAATCAAAATGTATAGAATGGCACCTGGCACAGGGTAAGTGTTGGAGCATTAGCTCTGCTTCCCCATCCAGTCTGCTCCCTTCTCTCCTCTAGCTTTCCACTGATGACCTCCCAGGTAAAACTGAAGGAGAAAGACTGCTGAATCTTAACTATGACACTGGATTCTGTGAATGTTCGAACAAAGGCTCTCGTGAGTGAGGGGAAGTGTTTCTTTCAAACACTGAAGCACCATGGAAAGGGGCTGCAGTCCAAGCAGAGATCTGTGTGTGGCTTCATTTTACAGCAGCCCAGCCTCAAATTTGCTTTCAAGCCTGGCTCATAAGGCTCGGCTTTGTGCTACTGTGGCTCCCACATACTCTGTCGTCATCTCTTAAAAGTGTATATCTAAATGAGTTAATATGTGAGGCTGAGCCTGTTTTCCACTATTTCGTTTTATAGAGGTCTGCAGTGCTGGTTTTGAGGTTTCCTAGATCATGGGCAGGGGGGCTTCTCTGAGGAAGGGACAACATTGTCTACCTTTCACTGTAAGAACTGGAGGCCTCAGCAGGAAGAGGTCCTTGCCCATGTATGAGATAGCTAGAGGGGACAGGAGAGAGCATTCTGCTCTGGCCTAATTTTTCTTCCCAAGCTCCACCCACTGCAGTATTTCCTAACTCTTAGATGAAGCAATGGTTAATACATTTGTAGCCCAACACCCTAGAAGGGGACATGATAAACAAGTCCAAGAATAAGTTTTGTAACTGTCCTCCATCGTCAGTGTTATAGTTTTAAGGAAAATCGAGCTATAATTGTTTAATGTGTCCTGGCTGTCTCATGGTTGTGCTGCCCTCTGCTGTTACCTCAGGGTAGAGGAACCATTTAAAACGCAGCCAGTTAGGGAATGAATTTAGGATTTACTTCATCTGAAAGATTTTGGAGAACTGGGCAGAGGCCCAGGTTAGTAAAGGAAGAGCTACCCTCCAACCTGCTGTCCTTGGTCTTTACTTAGCTTCTCATGCTCCTCCTGTGCTACCTGAAGCAGAAACTTGCTTCAGGGGAACTATTACATAGTCTTAAAAAGGAGCTTGAAAATGGCTGAGGGTTGGTGAACTTTACCCACCTCAGAGTCCTGTCCCTATAACTATGGGAAACCATTTCCTCCCTTATATTAGGCCCGAGTTTCAGCTAACTAGGGAAACTTTTCCCTTGTCCTTTCCATGCCCTGGCTCAAGATCACTCGCATATGTTGCTTTGCACCCGGCGCTGGTTCAGCTCCTGGTTGCTCAGTAGGTAGTCGTCAATGAACGTGAATATTTCCTCGGGGGTGATGGGTTCCACGTAGCGCTCTCGGTCTATACCCTGCTTGTCAATCAGTACCATGTTGAAGTAGGAGCGGGAGAGGCGCTGAAATTGCCTAGAGAAAGCATTCCAGGGAGCTGTGAGTCCTTGCCTGTGCATCCATCCCACCAGACTCTATTACTCTCTGACCCTTCAAAGCTCCATTGGACTAGTTCCTTGCCCACCCTATCCACTGTCCCTACCACCCCCATTACCAATCACAAGCCCCTTTGTTTTTCTTTGCTTGGACTCCCTACTTTTGCTGCATCTAGTTCTCTTTCCTCACCCCAGCTGGAGCAGCTTTGTTATTTACCAGGCTGCACCTTCTGTTGTAGGTTCCCTTAAGCAGAGCTATCACATATGGCTATGCAGTCGGCACAGAATAACTCCAAGGGGCACCAGTCACACAGACTATGAGGTAGCTGGTGTTTTCTCGAGTTGGGCTGGGCATAACTTGCACAGTCGTACATGGCTGCCCTGAGGTTGGTCTTCTCTTCCCTCAGGAAACAATTGAAGGGTATGATTCAGATTTCAGTGCCTCAAGATGCCTTTTGTTCTTTTGGAGACTGAAGGCAGAGGGTTGGGGCCAAGAGGCAACAGGATCAGGGGTTCATTTGAGTCATGTTTTTGTCTAACTGTGTCTCAGCCCTGGTTGTACTTCAGAGTCACCTGAATTGCCTTTGTAAAAGCATATTCCTGATGTGGTTTAGGGCGGGGCATGGTAATCGGTATTTTAACCTCTCATTTGATTCTGGTGTCCTGCCGGAGTTAAGAACTACTTCCTGGAATTACCTAATGCATGCATAATGGTTCAAAAACTAGGAGAATAGTGTCTGCTGGTCCTCCCACAACAACCCCCCTGTCACCAGTGCCCTGCCTAGGGTTTCTGCCAATCCCTTCCCTGCCACCTCCCAGCCTGGACCTGAGCTCCTCGATGATGGTGGCTGACAGCTGTTGCTCTCTGATGCGCCCCACCTCCTGAGGTGGCTGCCCCACCAGCTCGATGATGGTCACATGATGCAGGTCCAGCCCACAGGTGGATTGCTGGGAGCAGAGAGAACATTTTATGAAGTAGGCACTAACACTCAAATCTAAGAATACTCGACTGGTTCCTCCTGGGACCATGTGAGGCAGTGTGGGCAGGGAGGGGCTTCGCCGGCAAAGAATACACCGTGGGGTCTACAAACATAACCCTCTTTCATTCCTGAAATACTTGCCCCAACAGTATTTTCTTCATTCTACTGAAGTATATGGAATGGTTACACCATGTGATATAGAAAAGAGAAATGTAATTGATAAATGGCAAGAATATAATCTCTCATTGCTTCGTTTGCATAGGCCTTAATGAAAAAGCTATTCTGATGTGATAATAAGGGCTACTATTTACTGGATATACCTATCTAATGCTTTGTAGACATAAACTAATATAGTCCTTACAACACCCCTAACAAGGAAGGTGGTATCATTCTTATTCTGTAGAGGAGGAAGTAACTTGCCCAAGTTTGCATGACAATAACATACTGAGCCAAGATTCAAACTGAGGTCCAAAGCTTCCTGCCCAGGTGTGTGCTCCTTACACTAGATAACATTGTCAGGCCCTTCTCTTGGTCTCCAGGATTTTTCCAACATAGTGCCTAGGGCTCTTTTCATTATGCTTTGTTGCCTTCCTGGCACTGGACAGAATACCCTGAAACCCATTTATGGCTCTTTGTCCTGCCTTGTCTTGCAGGATTGCCTATTAGCCTTTTACCTTGGGCAAGGTTTAAAGAAGCATTGAATAATCCCTGGTGCCCCACCTCTGAGTAGTCTTTGGGTTCTGGCTCTAGTCCAGACCCTCAGAGTCATTGGTGTTACTGGCTGGTTCATAGTCTTGTTCTTGTTCCCTGCTCAAGCTGACTTACTGCTTCTCTTTGCCTTTTTGGAATCCCTGACAGAACCAGGTCCCTTTTGGTCCAGACCCCACAGTTTACCCTTTTGATGAAAACGCTTCCATCTTGGGACCCTGAATCTTGACTTAGAAACTTTTAAGATTCAGCCTTTATAAATCCCCTAAATAGCTTCTTCTCTTATATGGGCATCTAGCCCCTTCCAGTTCCCCAGACTTTAGCTTTGTCAGCATATTCTGTGTTCTCTTCAGCAAACTAGTCTGTTCTTTTTATAAGTTCCAGTAGTCATATTTATACTGTTCTATCTACCTCTCCCCCTCCAGTGGCTTTGGCTATGTTAAAAATCATCATGCAACTCCTTCATTTTTTCTTGAGATATTATGACACTTTTCCTTCTCCTTTGCCACTGGTAGTGGTTAACACGGATCCTGGAACCAGACTGCCTGGATAAAACCCTAGCTCTGCCACTTACTAGTTGGTGATGTTGGGCAAATCACTTAATCTCTATCTCAGTTTCCTTACCCATAAAATGGGGATAATAAGAATACCTACCTCATAAAGGTCATTGTGAGAATTAAATGAATTAATATGTGTAAAACACATAGATCAGTACCTGGTACTTATATAGAACTTACAAGTGTGTGTTAGTAGCATCATTCATTGAAAACAAACATAGTTAATTCCCAACATTTATATTTTCTCATACCAGTCTTACAAGTCAATCCAGAGTGCTTTGCACACTCCCTTCCCATTCTGGCCCCCTGCAAATCACATCCACTATGCCTCATTGCCTTTTCAATAAAAACATAGTTTTTAAAATGTGTTAATTTTTTTTCTGCAGTAAAACAGATCAAATGCTATCCACAAAAAGTTTAAGGAAGTAGAATTTGTGCTGCAGAGAAGAATGCTCTAATTTGGAAAAGGTAAAGGGGTAATGTGTTAGGGTTGAGGAGTATGTAGAATTAAGCCTTGATAGGGGAATGGGACTCACCTGTAGCATAGAGATCTGCATTTTATAATATTGGTTGGAGGGATCGGGAGCTGAGATGATGAGGAGTCGCTGTTTCTCATAAAACTGATCCAGAAGGCCAGCAGCCGAGTTGACATTGACATTAATCTTCATAGCTGGAGCAGAAGCAGACAGCCAGTCAAGAATGACCTTCTCCTTCATCCCATCATGGGTAATTTAACATCTTGGTGGGCTCCATTCTTTCAGGTTAACCCTTTCTGGTACTTTCTCCCTTCTCAAGGGGGAAATCCTGAAAGAACACTTGGAGACTTTAAACCCTTCTTGGGGTAGGAGTTTTCTATGGGGGAACATTGGCTCTTAAAATATACATATCTCAGAACCACACCCCTCCCATTCCCACATCAGACACATTGGATCCCTGTGCCATGAGGAGATCCTTCAAAGTACCCCTTGATCACTGTGTCCCTTCTCTGCATCCCATGCTTTTACTCACGAGCACAGATGGGTGGTGATCCTGACCACTGGCGACTGGACTGACAGACCCGGGAGGAGGTCCCTTGGCGGTCATAACCACCATCACAGTGGTATTCACAGGTGGCACCATAATTGTCCCCTGCTGAGGTGCAGGTGAGGTAACCATGCTGTGGTGGTTTCAGAGTTGGGCAGCGTCTCACTGTCAGGGAAGAGCTCAAGTTGGGGGCTTTGGTATTTCTCTTAGGAAAAAAAAGGTAAGGAGGGTACCCATGCAGGGATTTCTAGACCAGAAGACCTAGGATGATCAGATTGAATGGCTTCTTTCTCTGTTTCCAATGGCCAGGGATGGAACTAGAGTTTTCCTTCCTTAAGGAGTTAAATCTGAAATATAGACAAAGGTGTCCATGAAGTCTAGAAACACAGGTGAGTAAATCAAAAGACCTTATTAATCTGGAAAAAATATTATCCAGACTTTATGGACATTCTCTATAAAGAAGACTACCTTACAGAATTACTTGTAGTAGCAAAAATAAATAGGAAGCAACTTCAATGCCCATCAGTGGGAGAAGAGTTAAGCACATTGCCAAGTATCCTTAGAGCAGAATATTACGTTGTCATTAAAAATATTTCTGGAAAATTTTAAAAGAAGATGGAAAGCTACTTGCAATGAAAAGCAAAAAATAGTGAGCTAAGACTGAATACACAGTATAATCTCAATTTTATATATTTTTTAAAAGGTCTGCATAGAAAAAAGACTGGAAGAAAAATACCAAACGGTTAATAGCAATTGCCTCTGGATGATGGGATGATAGATTTTTTTCCTGTATATATTTCTTTATTTTCCAAATGTTCTACAATGAGCATGAATTATTTTTACAATGAGAAAATCAAAATAATACAACACAAAGATGAAGTATCAGACAACCAACATCACCAATTTCAGCATAGGTGAAACAGTGAGAAGGAAGACGAATTAGATTTGAGAATTAGAAGGTGAAGAAAAGAAATGAATACAGAGGAGTTTTGTCATTTTTATATATATTTAGGAGACTAAGAAAGTCTTATTGGGGAGTCAAGGTTTCTGAAACATGCAGTGTATGTACAATGCAGGCTTCCTGGAAATCCTGTTTGGTGAACTTGTTTTGTCTTCTCCCCATATAAGCAAGACATATCTGTTTCAAGCATAAAGAGGAGAGGGTTGTGGTGGCCTCTAGAAGGCCATGGTAGAGCAGCAATAATGAATAATATTAACTGAAGAATTCTTTCTGACCTTGTACTTTCACAATAAACTTGCAACTGGCCCGGTTGTAGGCTCGGTCATAAGCAGAGTAACGAATCACATGTTCTCCTTCGGGAAAGTGAGAGCCAGGCTCAGGGCCCCGAAGTGTCACCCTGCATGAGACAGGGTGAAAGAGCTACTGATGAGAGACCCTTAGGAGCAGGGTCAGAGCACACCATCACTCTGGCCTCAGCCTGTGAAGCTCAGTGTGAGCAGCCTGAGGGACTGGGAGAAGCCGCTGGGAGGAATAAGGGGCATTTATTACTAGGGCTCACCTGGTGATGGTACCATCAGCAGAATCTTTCACCAAGGGTGGATCCCAGTATACTCGAACAGTCAGTTTCTCTGGCTCTGCTATCTTCTCACGTGAGTGGGGACAACGGATCTTGGGTGGATCTATATCTGCCAAGGTCAGAAATCAAATGCTGAATCCTGGGTCCCCTGTCTTCCCTGGAGAGGACCCATGGAAACAATTCCACATCACCAGATAGGTAAAAGATGCATTCGCCATTCAAGATGCTCAGAGAAACTGGGGAAGGAAGCCCCACTTCAGGGGAAATGATCACTTTGTTAAGCATGTACCAACAGTGCCACCCTCATAGCAAACAAGAATTCCCTCTATGGTGAGAATTCCACATCTTCTGTGGATACAGTACCCAGTGGTTCCTGCAGCAGGATAGCTGGGAGAGACTAGCATTTACCTACACATACAGGCTCGCCTCCACTCCATCGCTCGTCTTCCATGCAGATTCGGCTGCGGTCACCTTCCAGGTGGTAGCCACTGGAGCAGCTGTAGTCACAGCGGGAATCAAGAAGCACCCCATTTGTGCAGGTGTAGGTGCCACTAGTGATAAATGGCAGTGCACGGCATCTTACCTCTAAGAAAAAACCAAGTGGCAAGCTCAGTGGCCTGTGGCATATCTGGAGGTGATGCCTGAGCTTCTAGCACAGAGAGAACCATCTCAGAGACAGCAGAAAGTACAGAAACCCTACCCAAACGGCCCTTATATTTTTATGCCTAATTACCTTTTTTTTCTTTTTTCTTTTTGTTGATTTTAAACTTATTTCTGAGTTGCAAAGATTATTTCCTCTTCCCCATGCTTTTAGAATTTCCTGTATTCTCCCATGGAATCTTGGCTGCCACAGTCAGACAGACAGAAATCTCGTGAACCTTCTTTTTCTTTCATCTATAGTGGAAACCTTAGCAGTCTAATTACCTTTTAATTTTCGTATTATACAGTACAGCAGCACTCATGTTAGTCTTAAGGAAGTAAATTACTTACCCAAGTACATAGACTTTGGAATCAGACCTCCTCTTACTAGTTCTGTGACTTGAGCAAGTTAGCTCATTTCTCTCAGTCTCAGTGTTTTCATCTGTAAAATGTGGTACCTCATAGGACTGTTTAGACTAAATGAGACAACACATATAAACCTCTGGGCTCATTTAGGGTCTCAGCAACTATTAGTTTTTCTTCCAATGCTCGTTCCCCTGAAGTAAATTCAAAGCACATTTTGAGTATAATTTTGGCACTAACATAGACACTCCTCAGCCAAAGCTCCCTCACATGCGGAAGTACATCCGGGTGAAACTACAAGTCAGGTCAGGTTTGGTTGTGGTTGTGTTTGATTAAAGAACAAGACATGTGCTTTAGACACCACATGTGCCAGAAGCAGAGCCTGCCACCATGAGCCTGTGCTTGCCAATGTCTTGTTTGAGAGATCAGATACTTGAGAGGAGGAGATGAGCCATAACATTCGTCTAGGTGGTCTAAATTCTATAGCCTTGCATAAGTTTAATTGTTGGAGCTTTGAAGAAAGAGTAGACATAAGCTATGTTCCTATTGTTTGTAGCCCAACCAGATGACGATTATTGCCTATTATGTTTTCCAGTACCCCTTGGGTATAGACCCATGCAAAAATGATCCCCTTGAAATCTGGGCCAAGAAAAAAGATTTGACTCTTCAAATGAATTTGTTTACTTAGGATTAGATAACTGTGAAAGGGATAGATCTAAAGGGTTTGCCCTTTTGTCTCTTACTAGAAAAGTCAAAGCTAGAATCAGTGCTCAAATGCAGTCATTAACTAATTCTAGGCACCTGAAAGTACCTAGTCTGCCCTTCTTTAAACTGGTTTTATTTTTAAATAAAAATTTATTTTGGCAATGAAGGCTTTAAATCAAATTAATTACAGTTACTCAGAGGGGTATGGTGACTTTCTTCTCTCCTCCACATCTTCTCTGACCAACCCCATTTCTCTCAAGTGCCCAGCATTTGTTTGTCCAGTTATACTACATTCGTATGCACATATTCATGTTTGAGCCCCATTAGTTTCAAGCAACCTGGGGCAACCGAGGAAGTGAGTAAGCTCCCAAAGTGACCAATACGGCATCCTGCACACAAGGGTGCCCTAAAAATGGTATTCAGTGATGGACAGATGGACAAACAAAACTCAGCCACTAAAAGGGACTAAGTTATAGAGCTTGAGTAAGAGGTAGGGATTTGGGAGTCGAAGGGGGGCATGAATTGGAATATGTGTTTATTAGCATTCCCACATTCTAGTCTTTGGAATTCTTCTTCATTTTCAGAAGAAAATAAAGAGTAGCAGATGTCTCAGTTTTACTGCCATGCTTTCTAAGAAAGTATTGCAGTTTACTCCAAGTGGGAAAAATCCTGAGACTATGGACCGGGAAGACCCTGGTCCACAGCTGGCCTAGGCCCAAGTCTTAGTTCCTTCTTCCTACATGCACTCCTGGTCTCTCAGGTTCAGCAGGACTGGCTGCTTTTTAAATGCTCATTTTGTTTGGGCAGTGACCCCATGGAGAGAAAATGAGCTATAATGTTAGGATGGGGAAAGACACTGTTAAGGGACTCTGGGAAAATTCCCATTTCACACAGGAGAAAAGGGCATGGCAACGCCTCTAGGCATATACTCTCAGTAGTAACTGGTTGTCTTTTCTCGTATATATGCATGTCAACAAATGCACACAACTTACGCCTGCAGTAGGCAGTTCCAGACCAACGGCGGCTTGGCAGGCATTGCACCGACCTCCGTCCTATCAGTCGGAAGCCCTGATCACAGGAGAGCTCACAACGAGTGCCCAGGCTGCTGTGATAATTTCCTCCCCTTGGTGAGTAGCATGTGGCTTCTCCATCCTGGATATTTAATGTATAACACCATCGGGGGGCTGTAGTAATAGAAGAGAAGTAAGCTAGATGTACAGTTATCTTGACAGTGTGGTATTGGCAAAAGGATAGAAACACCGATCAATGGTACAGAATAGAAAGCCCAGAAATACAATCACACAAGTTTGCCCAACTGTTTTTTTTTTCTTTATTAGAGAAGTTGTGGGTTTACGGAACAATCATTTCTAAAATATAGGATTCCCGTACACCACCCTGCCACCAACAGCTTGCATTGGTGTGGAACATTTATTACAATCAATGATAGCATGTTTTTAGAATTGTACAATTACCAAAAGTCCATGGTTTAACTTAGGGCTCACTGTGTAGTGTCTCAACTGGTTTTTGACAAAGCTTCAAAAGAAATTCAATGGAGGAAAGATAGCCTTTTGAACAAATGGTGCTGGAACAATTACACATCTGCAGGCAAACAAATGAACCTCCACTTAAGTCACACCTTTTACAAAAATTAACTCAAAATGTATCCCAAACTTAAATGTAAAACTGTAAAACATTTAGAAAAAGAAACAGGAGAAAATCTTTGAGATCTAGGGCTAGGCAAAGAACTCTTAGATATGACACCAAAAGCACAATCCATAAAAGAAAATAAAAATCAATACACTGGATCCAATCAAAATTTAAAAACTTTTGTTCTGTGAAATTCACAGATAAGAGATGAAAAGACAAGCCATAAATGGGGAGAAAATATTTGAAAACCACATATCCAACAAAGGACCGTTATCTAGAATATATAAAGACTCTGAAAACTCAACAGTAAAAAAGCCAGCAATCTAGTTAGAACATAGGCAAAAGACATGAACAGGCATTTCACTGAGGAAGATATACCAATGGCAAATAAGCAAATGAAAAGATATTCAGCCTCATTAGAGAAATGCAAATTAAAACAAAAATGAGATACCATTATTCTCTTATGAGGTTGTTAAAATCAAACAAACACTGGCAACACCAAGTGCTGGTGTGATACAAAGAAACTGGAACTCTCACATATTGCTGTTGGGAGTATAAAATGATACAGCCACTTTGGAAAATATTTTGGTATTTTTTAAATAAAAGTAAATTTACACTTACCATAAGACTCTGCACTCCCACTTCTAAGTATTTGCCCAAGTGAAATGAAAACCTGTACTCACACAAAGCCTGCTCACAAATGTTCCAAGTAGCTCTATTCATAATTGCCAAAAGCAGGATATAACTTAGATGTCCTTCTATGGGTGAATGGTTAAACAAACTGAGGTTCATTCATACAATGGAATGAATTACTGATACACTCAACAACATGGATAAATCTCAAATGCATTTTGCAAAGTGAAAGAAGCCAGACTCAAATGGCTACATAGTGTAAGATGCCATTTGTGTGACATGCTGCACGTTGTGTGTCCTGTCGTGGCCCACTGGATGGACTGAGGGAGAGTGTGGACTAACAATGTAGACCACTGTCCATGTGCTGCAGCGGTTCTCCAGAATGTATTCACCAGGTGCAGTGGATGTGCCACAATGATGGAAGAGTTTGTTGATGGAGGAGGGCGTGGGTGAGGTGGGGGGGGGTATATGAGGACCTCATATTTTTTGAACATAACATTTAAAAGAAAATAAAGAAAAAAAATTAAAAACAAAATGAAACAGTGAAAAAAAAATAGGGATAGAGTATAAATCAGTAGCTGGCAGAGATCAGGGGAACATGTAGGGAATAACCTCAAAGGGGCAGTACCAGGCACGGTTTTGAAGTAATGGAATGTCTATTGGGAACTATGGTGGTAGTTACATGACTCCATGCATTTGTCAAAACTCATAGGACTGCCACTCAGCCAATATGGAGGGGAAGAAGGTCAACCACCATACCAGGGAGCAAGGGGGGCCTACAACTGAAAGTAGGAGAATTGCATCCAGCATCCATGTGGAATCTAAGCCCCCTCTTGATATAGATGTGGAGTGGTCACAACCATTCCAAGGTCCACAGGATGGAGGAATAGAGTATGGATGAGAGTGGACTTACTGATATTCTATTCATGAACTATTGTGATTTGATTAGTAATCGAAGAAAATGTGGCATTGCTGTGAAGAAAGTGGCCATGGTGGCTGCTGGAGGTAGGGAATTGGAAGAAGAGATGAGATGTGGGCGTTTTTGGGACTTGGAGTTGTCCTGGGTGGTGCTGCAGGGACAGTTATCGGACATTGTATGTCCTCCCATGGCCCACTGGGTGGACTCTGGGAGAGTGTGGGCTATGATGTGGACCATTGACCATGAGGTGCAGTGGTGCTCAGAGATGTATTCACCAAATGCAATGAATGTCTCATGATGATGGCGGAGATTGTTGTTATGGAGGGAGGAGTGGGGTGAGGGGGGCAGGGGGTATATGGGGACCTCATTTTTTTTAATGTAATATTAAAAAAATAAAGACAAAAAATAACCAAAAAAACCCTCATAGAACTGGACATCAAAAATAGTGAATTTCACTGTATGTAAATTCAAAATAAATTTTAAAAAATAACATGAAGATAAAAGTTAGAGGAAGTGCATGTGACATCAGAGAAGGATTCTTAGATTGGATCCCAGCTTAGACCTGAGCACAAAAGGTTATAGGGTCATTAAATCATAAAGACACAATAAAAATGCCTCCTTGGCTATACAAAATAACTGAAGAGTGGTTTGGATTTTAAAGGGATATATAAACAAGAGAAGGGTCATCTGTCCAAGATGCATAGATAAGAATGGCACAGATATGTTAGCCTAGGGATGTAAAGGGTAAACCCCAAATGAGCTGATGCAGTTCACACACAAAAGGGGGGGTTGAGAAAAGCACATCAGGACCAAAAAGAACAATAAGGGCTAGAGTCTCTGCTTGAGGACAATTAGAGAATGATGGCAGATGACAGTGAGAAAACTATTCTTCAAGCAGCAACATGCTTGTGGCTTCCAGCGCTTGCTTTGAGCTTGTGGCAGTGATACCTGGCTGCCTTCTGGAGACACCATCACCAAATTACAAAAAGTCTCTGAAGCACTAGAGTTGCAGAGCTGTTGATTATACAGTCACAACACACATCTCAAAGACTTTACAAGGGATGCTGGGATCTCAACAATTACTCCCATCCTCTTTGGCTCCCATATTCTGTCAGGGCAAATAAACATCAGATTAGAATGAAGTAGAACAAATAATCATGGCAAGGAGAACTACACTTGGGAGAAATGCTGAGACAATAAGAGAGTGCACAGCTATTGAAAATAAGTTCAAATTTGCTGGCCTAGAGGAATCCTGGCACAAAGAAAACATGTTGGAAGGCTGGAGATGGACAAACACTAACCCAATTTTCAAATAAGGAAACTGTAGCCTGATGAGATTGACAGCACTGATAGCATAGTGTTCTAGAATTTTTAAACCTAAGATTTATAAGCAGTTAGAAAAAGAAGTAATCTCTAGGAGCCCTCAAGAACAAGTAATTCCAGACTGAACTCATTTCTTGTTTGGGTTAGGTCACCATACTGGTAGAGCAGGGGAAATGGTGGATAAAGTATGTGGGAAGTGAGACATGTGGCAAAACAGAGGTGACAGTACAGTTGAGGAGATTCATGACTGGCTGAACAACTGTACCCAAAGAGTGCTGAAACTGAACCTAAGAATATGGCTAAATACTACATGGTGAAAATGTTTGGAAGGGAAAGTATAAGTCTTCATTGTGTAACTACTATGTGCTAGGTACCATGCTGTATATTTTCACTTTCATATACATCACCTCATTTAGTTCTACAAACAACCCTGTGGGGTAGACAGATGTTTATCCCTATTTTGAAGATGAGGAAGTAACTTGCCCAGGGTCCCTCAGCAAATAAGTGGCAGAGCTGAAATTTGAACACAAGCTTTGTCTAGCCCTAAAGCCCATGTTCTTTCTAACTACAATATTTGCTACTGAAGCATATTAGGCTGTTGTTTTGAAGTACATACTTAAATTTAAAAAGAGGAAACATACCACATAGTTCAAAACCCAAAAAGTAAGATGCACAATAAAAAGTCTCTCTCCCACCCCTGCTCCTACCCCAGTGAGCTTCCCTCAAAGAACCACTATTAATTTCTTTCTGCATATAAAGAAAATATTGGTATAGATTCTTACATTTCCCTCTCTTTTTTAAACATATAGAACCCACTGTTCTCTCTATTTCTTTTTTTTAAACATAACAATGTATTTTATTTTTATTTATTTATTTTTAAAGATTTATTTATTTATTTATTTCTCTCCCCTTCCCCGCCCCCACCCCAGTTGTCTGTTCTCTGTGTCTATTTGCTGCGTTGTCTTCTTTGTCCGCTTCTGTTGTTGTCAGCGGCACGGGACTCTGTGTTTCTTTTTGTTGCATCATCTTGTTGTGTCAGCTCTCTGTGCGTGCGGCACCATTCCTGGGCAGGCTGCACTTTCTTTCGTGCTGGGCGGCTCTCCTTACGGGGCGCACTTCTTGCGTGGGGGACACCCCTGCATGGCACGGCACTCCTTGCACACATCAGCACTGCACATGGGCCAGCTCCACATGGGTCAAGGAGGCCCGGGGTTTGAACTGCGGACCTCCCATGTGGTAGACGGATGCCCTAACCACTGGGCCAAGTCCACCGGCATAACAACGTATTTTAGAGATCTTGCCATATCACTACATAATAAGCATGCAATGTATTTAAGTGAAATAACTTATATAATACATGGCATGGTGCCTGGCACATAAAGATGTTTGTCCAGGGTCAAAGAACTGGAAAGTGGAAGAACTGGAATTTGAACTCTGGCCCATGGTCTCTGCTCTCAGTAGCTATTCACAGGTCTCTTTTCAGGGCTAGTAAAGAAAAGGAAATGCTGAAAAGTGTTGAAAGGGTCTTTTTTCCCCTCCTTCTTTGTGTTCCTATCATTTTTTCCTCTATTTTTTTAAAAAAATGTTACATTCAAAAAATATAAGAGGTCCCCCTATACCCCCCAACCCCCCACCCCACTCCTCCCACATCAACAACCTCTTTCATCCTCGTGGGACATTCATTGCATTTGGGGGATACATTTTGGAGCACTGCTGCACCACATGGATAATGGTTTACATTGTAGTTTACACTCTCCCCCAGTCCACCCAGTGGGCCATGGCCGGACATACAGTGTCCAGCATCTGTCCCTGCAGTACCAAGGTACTGTCCCTGCAGTACTCAGGTAGAGTGACTACCTTGCCTGGGGCTAAGGCAAGCTGCCAGGAAAGCAGAGGCCCAGAGGGCTGAGGGCACACCTCAGAGAAGGTGTTTGTTGTTGTTGTTGTTGTTTTTCCAGAAGATAAGAATCAGGATATGGAAATGAAAGAAGATTCCAAGTTAGTGAAAATGGTACCAAACTCTACATGGGTTGGGCGGTTTGCTCTAAAATAGTAATCTGGGTTTTTGTTTGTTTGTTTTTTAACCAGTTAACTATTATTCTTCTTCTTGATCCTTGTTGAAACAATAAGTTACATTTTTGATGAAAGAGGTGGAATGAATTTGGCTTTGCGGTCAGATGGACCTGGGTTTAAATTCCTGCACTACCACCTCCAAGCTCTGTGACTCTCCAAATTTATCTTCCCTGAGTGTCAGTTTCCTGATATGTAAAATGGGGATAATAAACCTTTTTCATAGTGCTGTTGTGAGAATCACATGAAATTGCATGTATAAAATATCTAACCCTGGGGATAATATTCCTTAAATCAGTGTCTAGGTTTGAGCCACCATCTCATCCCTTTCAAACAACAAGTTGTGGCTTCCAGCAACAGTTTCGAGCCTGTGGCAGTGACACACAACTGCCATCTAGAAGAGACACCAGTTTCCAATCACAGAAAGTCTCTTAAGCACTACAGTTGCAGGGCTACTGATTATGAAATCACAAAGACCTTACAAGGAAGCCTGAGACATCAGACTGTACTTTTCTCTGCCACTGCTCCCCACTAATCTTTGTTAATCTTACTCAATTCATTTTATGCACTGAGACTAAGTCACACACAGAGCAGTGAAACACTAGATCTCAAGGTCAATGGCTACCATGTGGCTTATACATTTCTAAAAGCCTTTGTGCTAATTTAAAAATAAACAATGAAGCAGGTTGATATCAATCATAGGGCTGCCAGACCCCTTGAAAGTACCTTCTGCATCTGTTGCTTGTCCCTATCTACTTCTCCAATTTACATTCTCCTACATTCTGGCTTCTGTTCTTAGGATGCCAACCAGTCAGTAAACATTTCTTGAACACCTACTTTTTACATAGTTTTGTGAGAGTGTCATGCATGGCCCCTTCGTTTAAACAGATAACAATTACTTTGAGAGTAATAAAAAGTAAACCAAAGAGGCAGTACATTTCAGAAGAGGTTCATAGTAGGCACTCAATAAATGTTTATTGAATAAATGAATGAAAAAATGAATGGATGAAGGCAAGGTCATTGTGAGCTGAAGCACAGACTTATTTTTGGGGGGAAGGAGAAATAAATTATCATGTTAGGAAACTAAGCCAAGGCCAGATTCTGATAAAAAAAAAAGTCATAGTGGGCAACCAGATTTGGGAAAGGTAGAAACCTGAATCAGAGAATCCAATTAGGCAGCAATTACCATTATCCAGTCATGAGGTAATAAAAGTATTAATTCCATGAATTAATAAGGAAACCACATGTTTTGGTGAATGACTGGTGAGACGGTGATGAGAAAAAGGTTAGAGGTGACAAGAGCTATTAATGGTGACATAATGTATTTGCAAATCCAACTAACTAAAACAATGATGGTACCATGATCAGAAACAGGAAGGTCAGCTGATAAAAGCCTTTTTCAGGGAAGATGAAAGAATTTAGTTTTAAACATCTCCAAATGGAAGTGTCCAGCAGCAGTTGGAGATGTAGCCCAGGAGCTCAGGAGACAGGTCAAGGTTGCCCAAATTTCAGATTCCAGTCTCATGCTCTATATTTTCACCACCATCAGAGAGTGCATCATCATTATTGGCTACAACTATGAACAGAATAGTGAAATGTCATGGGACCCAAGGAAGAAAAAGGAAAGGTGTTACTGAGAGACTGAGCTCTCAAGAAAGGGCCATGCGATTTGGTCTTTGGGAGGGAGTTTTGATCTTAAAGAGCTGTCAGTTCAGCATGGAGATTTGTGAGTGGATAACAGACCTGTAGGGAGTTTAGAAGTTAATGGGTGCTAAGGCAGGGAGGCAATGGGTGTGGACCATTTGGCAATGGAAAGAAGGCAAGTAAAAGGTAGCTATAGAGAAGTATAGAAGAGTCCAAAGCTCTGATCATTCCTCTATTGAAATTGTTTCCTCAAATGTCACCATTTACCTCCTTGACAAATATAATATTTGCTCTACCCTCAATTTCATCTTTTTGCTATATTTGACATAGATGATCTCTTACCCCTTCCCCTTCCTTAAAACTCTCTTCTCCTGTGGCTTCTATAATATGATAGATAACACTATGATCTTATTCTGCCTGACTGACCACTCCACTTCTGGCTCCTCTTCTCTGACTCATATATGTACATGTCTTCTAAAGCTCTGACCTTGGCCCTCTGCTCCTTTTGACAGCTCATTCATCTAAACTGATGACTCAGAAAACTCCATCTTTCTATTTCCAACTGCCTATAGGAAATCTTTCCAAACCAATTTTCTTTTCTAACCTAGTCTTTCTAGAGGGGTCTTACAATTATCCCAGGCCTCCAGACTGATGCTTTCTGATATCATTTTTTCCCCTTAGCCTCTTGGTATATCAAATCTGTGCCAAGTCTTATCATCTTTTTCTTTGATACGTCACTATGGTTCATCCTTACCCTGCATTTCTTTGCCTCTACCCTCAATTGTCTTTAGCTAATCTTCTGTGACAGATTTCTGGAGTCTCCCTGACCCTCTATACTTCTTCAAATCTTCCTTTCACTACACAACTAGGTTAATGTTCTGAAATTACCATTTACCATGCCACTCCTCTGTGCAAGAACATATAATGACTTTTGTAGCAGTTTAATATTATTGATGAATTCCAAAAAGAAATATTGGGTTATACTTGTAATCTGATCTGTACCTGGGCATGACTGAGTTATGATTAGGGTGTGGAGTCTCCACCCCTTGGTGGGTGGGGACTCACAGATAAAAGGCATGGCAAAGAACAGAGTTAAGGGTTTTCTGATGTTGGAGTTTTGATGTTGGCATTTAATGCCGAAGACTTAAGCTGGAACCCTGGGAAGTGAGCTCACGGAGGAAAGAGAAGCCAGCCCCAGGAAGAAAGGAACCTTGAACTCAGAGAAAAGTAAGCTCCAGGAATGTAGGAACTCAGGAATCCTGAACCCTTGCAGATGTTATCAACCATCTTGCTCCAAATAGACTTTCGTGAGGGAAGTAACTTATGCTTTATGGCCTGGTATCTGTAGGTCCCTATCCCAAATAAATACCCTTTATAACACCCAGCAGATTTCTGATATTTTGCATCAGCACCTCTTTGGTTGACTAATACCACTCTTTATAGCTTCTAGCTCAACGGCTAAACACTTCTGCGTGGCTTGCAAAACAAAGAAACAGAGAATCTTAGAATTGGAAAGGATACTAGATTTCACCTAGTCTAATCTCCCTTCCAGTGCAGGAATCGCTATCCAGCATTCTTCACAGATAGTCCTCTTGTCTTTCTTGAAGGGTCCATAGATCAGTGACCTTTCTTAATTTGGTCTCACTCTTTATATTCAATTTTATTTTCTATACTCCTTCCTCATTCTAATTCCTCCAGGGAGTCTGGTCTTTCTAACTCCCTTCTCTACCAGGTTTGCTCTTGCCTTTATGTATTTCGCCATTGTGCTTTGCAGGAATACCTCCCCCTCCCCAATCCTCTTTCCAGTTCTCTCAGTCATGTCCATCACTTTAGGTCTAGTCTAAATGTCATCTTTCATGACCCCTTTCCTTCTTTTCTTTTCTTAATTCCTATTGTGTTTACTGCTACCATATTGTTTACACACTTAATTCCTCTGCAAGAGCTAGTTTATCACCCCCTTGCTCCAAGAGAATGTAAATTGCTTGAGGGGGGCAACCATATCTTAGACTTCATATCACTCACAAGATTACTTAGCACAAAATTATAATTACTGATTAAAAATAGATGGGCAAACTTAGGGCTAGAGAGTCGAAGTCACACAGCAAGTCAGAAACCAATCTGATCAGAAATTACATCCTCGGATATCTTGAGCTACAGTTTTGGCACATATAAGCCAAGCTTGGGTGATGGATACTTTAGGGAAGGGTATAAGTCTTAGGCCAGGAAAAACCCTTCCAGATTCTGATGAGCAGTGAGGATTAATTACCTTGGTAGTCTAGGGCAGGGGCCTGTGGAACCTCTTCGGCATATACTTCATTGTAACTTTCATCTGGATAGAAGCCTGAACCTAAAATGAAGAAGACACACAGGATGGTGTGGTGACCTCTCATTCAAGTTTCTCCCAACCTTCTTCCCTACCCAACTTTGTCCCTGCTTGGGGAGATGACACTCCATGGATGAGGAGTCAAGTGGCTAATTAGTGAGAGAAATTCTGTATCGTAAAGCAACAGAACTATTGTGGGCAAACTTTAGCCTCTGACATGCACTGAGTGTGAGCTCACGGTTGGGAGCTCACTGGTAACACTAGGATCCTCCATTAAAGGTAAAAATATCAAACTTCTTGACCCTCCATATCAAGTTCTGAGGATAGACTGCTACGCGATGAAGGAGGGAAAAGTAGAGCCTGAGTGAGGCTCTTCCCACTAGTGACAGGCCTGCTCACAGTCCTCAGAACGTAACAATTCCTCAAGCTCCCTTTAGTCCACAGGGCCCAGGTTGAGCTTTTTACTCCCTGGTTGCTGTTGCTGGGGTTGGAATGCCAAGGTAGAGAGGGATGTCTTAAAAGCAAGGGGGAAAGGAAATAGTTTTGAGAGCAGTTTTTTTTCAGGCTCGGAGAAGAGAGAAGGCAGTTCTTTGGAAAAACTTGCCATTTCTCTAATCACCAGGAGAGTTAGCAGGGAGCTGCTGAGCTAGAGAACATTCCCAATCTACCCCCATCCCTTTCTGTGACCCAGCTCCTGGTGGAGGCAGGTCTGCCACCACCAGGAAGACTAAACAGTGTGTTCAACCAGACTGCAGGAAATCAGTCATGAGTAAGAACTAACTGGAAAACAACTTTGTCCTTTCCAGAGTTCAGTTACCGGAAACCCTCCTTCCAGCTTCCTTGAGCCCTAACTCACGCACAGGAAAAGGGCAGCCAGCCATGCTTGAGTCAGAAGACAATTCCCCATTTCCAGGACAGAGCTGGGCTTTAGTGCCGAAGCCCTTTGGCCTGTAAATGCTCAGACCACACACTCACCTTCCTCTTCTCTGGGAAGAGGCACAGGGCCTCCTGCACTGAAGGGTGGAGCAGAGGGCTAGATGATGAAATTTCTCCATTCTGCACAAGCCCAGACTGGGGCGGGGGTGGGGGGGAAAACCAGTCTAACTTGGTGAACAAGGGAATGAATCAAATTGAAAGTTTGAATTATGAAATCATGTCCTTTTTGGTTTGCCCTAATTCCAGAGGAAAGAGTTCATTTTTTTTCTGTTTTTCCATTCCAGTTTTTCTCTGACTCCCCCTTATTTCTCCCCGCACCTCATCTCCCTTGCTCTCTCTTTTCCCACAAGGGAGGTTTCTTTTGGGGTGGGGTGGTAAAGAATTCCTTTCAGTTGTTTCAGTTTAGTATTAGCCTCTAAGACAGCTCCTGTAAACAAGAGGCCAGATGTGTATGATTCCCTAAAGCATTAGGTCTCCCTACTCCTGTTACAGAGCTACTTGTGAAGAATTGCTCAGTAGGGAGCAAGCCTCTGTTTACTAAAAGAGAAAACGAGAATGTTAGAGGCCTATGGTTGAATAACAACTATAACAACAACAATGACTGTTAACGTTACTCAGGACATACTTCATGAACATTGCATATATTACCTTTTAATGACATCTACTTCATTCTGGTGAGGTAAATTCTATTATTATTCTCCATTGTACAGAGGAGGAAATGGGCTTGGCAGGGTTTAAAGGAGTAGCCCAAGGTCTCTGGGCTAGTAAGTAGAACAGACATTTCAGTCCAGTTCTGTGTGACCCCTAGGTACCAAACTCAGGCACTCCACTGAAGATGGTAGTAGGGGAGAGAACCTTTGACAATATCCAGCAGGGATAAAAATCCAAAATCTTTCTTGCAATCCAGCCTTTTCTCTCTCGGTATATGTGGGTTTGTGTGTCATCAAAGCCCACCAAGCTTTTTATATCATTCCAGAATTACAGGGATGTGGAAAAGCAGAGGGGAAGACACAATTTCAGAAAATTACAGTCTCCACCAGGTTGTGGAGTGCCAAGTTTGCTTTGTGACAGGACTGGGCTCTTGTCACCTTACCACTTTAAGCCTTTCCATTTCCCCTCTTTGTCTGTCCTTGGTATTTGCAAAAGTTGGGATAATTTGGAGTCTAAGAATGAAACTAAATGGGCATCCTCCCAACGTTATTCTGCTTGTCCCTCTTCAGCCCTTGGGGGAATGGTTTGGGTGGCATTCCTCTGTTCCCTTTAGATCAGCAAGTGGTTACTCTGTGGTCTGTTCCTGGGCTCCTTCAGCTTCCATAATCAGATCCTCTAGCACTGCCCTTCACAAAGATATGGTTATAAATAGTTGAAGACTATTTTAAGATCCATACTAATGCTTGACTTATGATGACAAATACAGTTTAACTTCCTGAACTGTACAAATATACAAATACATACCTTTAACCCCACTTCTTGCTTTATTTATATTATTAACCCTTGACAACCCTGCTGCTTATCCTGGATACTTTTTCAGATTATCTCTGAATCCACACTTGGCAGCCTGCCTTGTGCCATTCCCATTTAAGAGGAAGGCTATAGAAGTGAACAAAGCAGTGCTGGATGAATATGGGAGAGTACTCAATAAATATTGTTGAGTGAATGAATAAATAAATGAATGAACAGACAGCTGAGTTAGCAATATGAGGGAGCAGAAGTGGGGGAGGATTATTGGAACTCCAAATTTCTCTCCTCAAATAGCTTCCTAAGAATAAAGAGGTAGAACGAGTGGGTTGGCCAGGGCTCCTCAGAAGAAATAATAACCCTGCAGATCCATGTGAAAGTGAGGTGTACCATCTCTGAAAACAGCCGTTTGAGAACTTCAAAAGAATCTAGGTTTTAAAAAACTGCCCTATTCTCCAGATCCCAGCAGCTCAGACTTCCATCCTGGAAAGGTAAAGGCCTTTGCACTCCATCAAGTTTCATGCAGGTATTCAAAATTGGGCTTTGAGCTATCTAATCTCCAATCCTTAGCCCTATGGTCTTTAACTGATTTTTGTCTAATATACTTGGATTTTTGTCTTATTTATTTGGGGAGAAGGGGAAAGACAGCTGCACCTATTATCTCATGAAGACATGGGCTCCTTTAACCCAAAACATTGTGTACTCTGCCAAGGGCTTAACTTGAATTTCTTCACCTCAAAATCAGTCCTTGTGCTTCTCCCCCTACCAAGCCAGGTTAAACCAGAAAGGGGAAGAAGTTTGCATATTTTTTGAAAGCTTTATGCAGTTGTTCCAGACAAACAGAGCTACTGCCAAAGTTCTCCACCAGGAGCTTAAGGCAAGTGGAAAATTTTAGCTGCAATGACTGCAGCTGTAATGAGAGCAGTTTGTTATTTACTCATTGCTGGATATTTTTCTAACCCTAATGGTTGCGCCCATCTCCTTCCTCTACTCTCCCCAGCCCCCATGAAGGCAGACACTGCAGGCCACAAAATATTCTTAGCACTTGGAATGCCAGCTGGGCCCCATCAAAAACCTCTGTCTGCTACCTCATTATTCTTCTCTCATTCCTCCCCTTCTCTTTTTCCCTCTCTTCACTGAGTCTGTTTTCTTCAGCTCCATATGTTTCCAGGAGCAGAGGTGGAATGTTCAGGAATCCAGAAATCTCTATTCCTTCTGAACTGAGGAACAAACTGGAATAAACAGGGGAATTCCTGTTTAAGAGAATGTGATATGTGTTTCCATTAACGTCTTTGGCAGAAAGAGCTATAAAAATCTCATCCTATAAATAAGGAAGATCTTGGAGTGAGAGAGGAAGGAAAGGAATGATTTTCTCCCTTATTTTTTTCCAAATGAGGTAAGCGGCCCAAGGCCTAATTTTGTGGTCTTGACAAGAGTATTAAGATGGGATCCACAAAGGAATTAATATTGGGAAACGATTTGGGAGAAGCTAAGTACAGAAACAGGTGAGACAATGACCTCAAAGGCCCTCTTTTCCAATCGTCTCATTTTTATGCTGGTCTAGCCTATTTTCAAATACTTCATCAGGATGCCTCAAAAGCCTCCCTTGGTAGCTAGTTGCAAATGTTTAACCATATTTATTGTCAAGAATAGTTATTATCTGTATATAGTGTGTCCCTTATTGCAGACTAACTCTTTCTTCCTCCACGTCTTGATCTAGGGCCTATGCTCCCTGGAAATAATAAACAAGTAACTGCTCCAAGAACTTACCTACATACCATGTTGGTGTCACTATTGGAGATAGGAAGAGCAGCAGAGAGAGAGCTCCTCTTTGAGTTAATGGACGGGCCATCCTTGAAAGGGGAAGTTAGGGAGGCAGGAATAGAGGTATGTGACCAGAAATACCAGGGCAAAGGAAGGACTTTCAGAAATCAGCCATCAGTGAGCTTCCAAAAGTGAGGGGAAGAAGAAATGTGGGACCTGCAAGAAAGAAGAGAGATTTTTACATTCAGGAAATTGTATATTATCTACCCTATCAGGATCTTCCACCTTGTACAAAAAGACTGTTATTTATGATCACTTTTTTCCCAGAAGGAGGACATTAGACAATTGATTCCCACCTGACCCTTGTGATATAGGATGCAAATGTTCCAAGGAACATTTTATAGAAAGGGACATAGAGGTACTGAGAATAGGAAAGACCAACATAATATCATATAGAACCAGTAGGGAGATCAGCTATCTCAAGGCTCCTAGTTGATGACTTCATCTATTCAACTATTATTTTCTAACTACTCATCTAGGAAAGCATTAACACATATGGACTAAGTTCTTGAAATCTGGAATTATACAGATCTTGATTTGAATACAACTGTGTCACCTGTTTGCTCTGGGGTCTTGGACAAATTCCTTTATCTGAGGCTCAGTTTCCTTATCTATTCAATAGGTATAATAATAGTAACTTTCTTATAAAATAGATTATTGCCTCACATATAGGGAAAAGTCATATCTTAGATATTATTATATTATATTATTATCAATTTCAAATTGGAAAGCGTTGGATATTTCATTTCCTTAGTCACCCAGACAGTAATTATACCCTAGCTCTTTTCTTAGCTTTCTATTTTAATCTTGGTGTTTTGGTAGTGTTTTCTGGCCTTCAAGTCCAGCCTAACCTTCCAGTTTTTCTCTGCTGAGCCAGTAGGAAGTCATCAAGGTTAGGGAGCACCTACTGTGGTACATGAGAAGAGGATGAGCAAGCATCAATTTTCTTCTCACTTCCTGTCCTGTCCTTGCTCTAATGGGATGAAAGCTTTGTGGTTCTCAGTGAGTAAATACTTAGTAAATGGCAGTATTAAAACTTGCTGCCATTGGGATAAACTGGCCACCAGGCCCATCGGGCAAATACCCATTCACCCACATGCTTTCAATGAAATGCCACACTCAGGGGAGAAGTAAGTCCTAGATTTGGAGAAACAAGAATATGGCACATTCTGACCAGAGTCCCAAAGAGATGTAAGAAGTCCAAGTATGACAAAAATTCATTTTCCATTTCATTGGTACCTGGTTTCAGATTTTGTCTAGAAAGTGGAAAGGAAATAGACTAGAAAAACAATAAGAGGGAGAGAAGAAGACAAGGAAAGTGGAAAGAGGTGGGAAAGAAACTAGAAGGAAAAGAAAATCTAACAGAGCTGAAGGAAAGAGAGATAAAAAGCAGAAAGGGAATACAGTGAGGAGAAAGAGGGAATTAAAGGGAGATACAGGACAATGAACAGCTAGATAACTAATCACTGACCCTTCTCCCACATCCAGTCTTAGCCCTTTGTTCTAGAGCAGGGACTTACCTTTTCCAGACCCAGTACTAATTTTGTGGTCCATTCCCTTCCCATCTCTTCTCCAATCTCAGAGTGAAATTTGACTTGGGTGAGGGGACTCATCCATCCCTCTATTTTAGTCTGAGGAGGTAGTGAGAGCATATGTCTGCAGCCAAGTCACGGTACAAATGAAAAGCAGTTTTTGATCTGGTTTCATAAAAGAACTTGTTCCAAACCTCTGCCATGCCCCCAGTGATTTTGCCCAAGTCCTGGCTCTCCTTTGCCACCCACTCCCCATAGTAGTGAGATGGGGTAATGTAGTATAGAGGGGTGAAGTAGCAGTTCTTACCTGTTTTAGGATTTTTTGGGTGCTCTTTTTCTTTCTCCTTTTTCTCTTTCTCCTTCTTTTCTGCTCTTCTCGTCAATCAGAAGAAACGTCTACTTTAACGTTCCTAGAACGAGTAGCTCCTGGTTTGTCGGGGCCTCTGGGATTCTGCTAACACTGCCCAGATGTTAGCATGTGTGCATCTGCCAAAAGTTTCCTTAAAGCTATACTATCCCCAAACTATAGCTGTTCCTCCCTCAGAGAAGGTTTTAGAGAGATGGGGAAGGAAAACAGGGATTAGAGGAACTCAGTCCTGTCTGCTGCAGAACAGGGGAAAGCATGAATGGCACTGGCCCTAAGCCTGTGAGTATAGTGATGACTAACAGAGGCTGGCTAAAGGGCTTCCAAAGATGTGATGCCCTGAAGAACACTAATTTTTATGACTCAGCATGGTATCAGGATTGAATGAAAAGGAATTTTGCAAACTTCAAGCAGAAGGGAAGAGAGTAGCTGACTTTGACATTCCTTAGTACTCCCTAACTCCAATTTGTCTTGCCAGTTATATGGTACAGGGTTAGACACACTTTGAACCCTTCTCACTAATGATCTAATTTCTCTGGATCTCAGTTTCTGATAAAACTCTGTTGTTTACAAAAAAAATTACCATGGGCCTCTTGCCTAAAGAATCAAGACTAGTTTCCTGTAGTAACAGTAGAGAGAAAACATACCTAGAGAGGGTTAAGTGGGAGGCTGTTTGAGTGAATCTAAATGATATGTGCATGGTAAGGTTATAGCCATCACTAAGCTGTTGCCCAGTGGCTTCTAATGCAGGGGTATGTTTCTGTTCACTAAGCAGCTTTCTTCGTTTTAGTATCTGGTAATGAAACTGCTCTACCATAGTGCAGACCAGCTCCTTACATTCTCTCTCCTCTCAGAGTTGACATTTATATCCCTTGAAAATTCAGTGGTTTTAGAATAATTTTTTTAGCTGCTGTAGAAAGAATTTCTCCCTTGTGAGTAAAGCAAATTGGTAACCCTTTATTATGAAGGGAAGGATTGTACTTATGATAATAAAAAGTTTACAGTAAGTCTGAGTCTGCTTCATTTTTAATCCACCAACCACAAATATGTATTTAGTGTCAACTATGTATTCAATAGTATGCTAGATATATTTTTTATATCATGGAGACATGGTCTCAGCCTCATTCACTCAATAAATTTATCAAGCATCTTCTATGTCAAGGATGGTGGGCATAATGGTGAACAAGACAGACAAAATTCCTGACATCCTAATCCTTAATTAATTCACCAAATATTTCTTGAGCACCTATGCTGTGCCATGCACTGTTGTAGGTACTTCAGAGGCATGAGTGAGACAAAAACCTCTGCCCTCATGAAAGGGAGGAGACAGATATTCAACAAAAGTATTTCTAATTGCCATTGTGTGTTTAGGGTACTACTTAACAACTATAGTAGATAGTAGGACATCTACTATAAGCTAAACACTGGGGATACAGTGATGAGCAAGACATACGGGATCCTTGATCTCCTAGAGCTTACTCTCCAGCCTGCAGAGAGGTTATATTTAGTAGAAGAGAGAAGGGTAACACAAATAATTAGAAAACGATGAAAGATCACACAATAATAAAGTGTCAAAAGTTATGGTAAAGACTATGAGGACTGTAGAGAGAGGTCAGAGGAGGGTGGCATCCACAAAGAGGGGGCTTTAGTCTGCCCTCAGGGAAGAGAAATGACATAAACAAGAGCTCAATGTTAAGTCAGAGTGGCATGGGCTAACTATTAATAGAGTTCAAGGAAGTGGTAGGAAATAAAGCTGAATAAATTGGGTAGGGCCAGATTGTGGGGCCCTTGAAAATAATGAGATATAGGAGTTTAGAGTACATGTGTTAGTAAATCATGCATCCATTAAATGGGTGTTGTGTGTGTATGTGTGCATATGCATATGTGTTTATATTTGTATTCATGAGTGTGTGTGAGAGAGAGAGAGACAGAGAGAGCAAGGATATAGGGAAGGAGGGAGAGAGAAAGTGTTGTAACTATGGAAAACATTAGGTTAGATACTGTGGGAATTTAAAGTTAAATAAGACACCTCTCCACATAGTTTGCTTGGGAAGATAACAAAGACACACAAAGAGACTGACAAGATCCATACCTACTAAATGTCATAAAGTTCCTAGAGCTCATTACCATTTTCAACTTTAAGACTTTTAATATGAAACCTCTAGGCAGTCATTAAGATATTGTCTGAAGAAATAGTAGATATGGTACCTGACTTGCCTAGCTGATATCTTGGCAAAGTTTAAGAAGGCTAGACTAGAAAGAACCTTCTTAGAAACTAGACTAAGGCAAATTGATATCGAATTGTGAATTTCAATGCCATTAAAAAATATTTCTCATTTTTAAAAAAGATTTATTTATTTATTTACTTCTTCCCTCTACCCCGGTTGTCTGTTCTCTTGTCTATTTGCTGTGTCTTGTTTCTTTGTCTGCTTCTGTTGTTGTCGGCGGCATGGAAATCTGTGTCTCTTTTTGTTGTGTCATCTTGTTGTGTCAGCTCTCCGTGTGGGTGGCGCCATTCTTAGGCAGACTGCACTTTCTTTCGCATTGGGCGGCTCTCCTTAAGGGGTTCACTCCTTGCGCGTGGGGCTCCCCTGCGCATGGGCCAGCTCCACACGGGTCAAGGAGCCCAGGGGTTTGAACCGCGGACCTTCCATGTGGTAGACGGACGCCCTAACCACTGGGCCAAGTCCATTTCCCCCTCAATATTTCTCATTTATATGTGTTCCAACTTGTATGTTATGATCTTTTTGAAGGAGGAGAAATCAGGGCTGGAGAGGGAGGAAAGGACTCATTGGAGGATCTGAAAAGAGTGGATGGACAAAAAGGGAATGGGAGTGGATATAGCTCAAGTGAATGAGTACCTGCTTCCCATGTATGAGGTCCTTGGTTCAATCCCTGATACCTCCTAAAAATCAAACAAACAAATGAAGAAACCAACTTGGGGGAGCCAGTGTAGTTCAGCAGTTGAGTGCTGGCTTCCCACATATGAGGTCCCAGGTTCAATCCCTGGTGCTGGAACCTAAAAAAGAAAGAAAAGAAAAAAGAAAAAAAAAGAATGAAAATTGATACAGAAGAGAATTTCAGAGAAAGAATAATGAAGATAATGGAAATACCCAAGATACAATAGGAATAAAAAGATATTCTTATTCAGGAAACTAATTTTTGAAACTAGTATATATAAATATTATGTTCAAATGATGAGGGGGCTATCTGATGGCTGTAATGTAAAATATGAGATATTAATAAGAGGTGATTTCAAATTTCATGATAGGGAGTTAGCCAAAGATAATTGCAGGGATCTAGAAAGGGGTTAGAAAATGAAAATGGTAGGTTATAATGTGAATAAGAGATACGTTGTAGTATGAGTACAATGGTAGATATTTTTCACTCATTCCTAAGGCAGAGAGTAGTAATGTCCCAAGCCATGTTCCAGGAACTCACCTTAATTTCTTTGTTTTATGACACTATGATATTGGGTGACCTAGACAGTTATTTTTTTAATTAGTTTAAATAATCAAATCTTGAGTAACTGCTATGTAGTTGGTCTCAAAGACCAACTCTGACCCATGTGCTCAACAGTGATTGGTCGATCATCTGTGAGCTCATCAATTGAGCATGATGCCCTAGAGTGTTGAGAAGAGTATAAAAGAGAGCACAGGAACCCTGCCACACTGGCTCTTGAACATCTAGGTGGCAGGATGTGAAACAGGCAAGTCGAAATGCAAAGCAGTTACTGTAGTAATTGACTAAGGGTCTGAGTTAATGTGAATGTGTGTGTGGTCAGATTATGAGTGCTAATGTCAGAGAAAGAGGTGTCTGGGGAGTTGTTCTCACTGAGTTGGGGTTGAGCTGGACCTTGAGAGGGCAGGAATTTTGAGTGAGTTTGGAGGGTGGGCAGGGCGTAAAGAACAGGTCTTGCTTATTGGGGAGGCAACCATACTGGCCTGGTGTGGAGCAGAAAATTCATGTTGGAGAAACAGTAGGAAATAAGTTGAGATTGTATTTATTGTTTTACTTTTGCCTTCTCTTCAATAGCCCAATTACCTGGGAAGTAATTCTGCCAGTCCCAGACTGGCAAGGTAGAGTTCAATACTTTGTTTTTGGTTCAGCCTCTTAATTTCTATCTTTCTGATCACAAAAATACACATTTGATGCAGAAAGCTTGGGGAAAAGAAGGAAAACACTTTCCTTAAGTATTGTTGCTGCTTGCTTGTTTTACATTCAGCAGTTGTAGGGAATCGTGTCCCTTCTCTATTATCTTCCTGTCACCTTCAAAATTAAGTTCAAATGTCTTTCTTTGATATATGTTGAATGTAAAAGAGGAAGAAATTAAAAGGTTGAACCAGAAACAAAGTATTGAAGTCTTTGCCTCACCAGTCTGGGCACAGCAGGATAACTACCTAGGTGATTGGCTATTGGACAGAAGGCAAAAGTAAAGCTCAACAACAACAAAACTCCAAGTGTAAGACACAAATGGGGAAATCATAGAGGTCCTTGAGCTTTAGGGGCTCCGAAGAGCCCTTGCCCATAGCTAAATGCCTGAGTGCAGCAGTCTTTGCCTTGGTTATTGTTCTGAGCCTAAGCAGCTGTTTGTATAACAGCTGCCATGGCTCATCACAAAGCCGGCCCTATTTCTGATGAGGGAAAAAGAAAAGTTGGCAGGGCTTAGTTCTAGGAAACTACTTAGCCTCTCTAAACCTGTTTCTTCAGCTATAAAATGAAGACAACAGTAGTCACGGCCTCATTATAGGGCTTTTGTGATGTAAGCATGAGGTAACATATGTCAAGCAGTAAGCAACAGTTCTGGGTATTTAAACAATGCTCAATATTATAGTTATTATTAATATATTAAGAATAATTTTATCTCATGTCCTAAAGAAACACTTCTAACCTTGCCTAAAGTGGGATTTGATAATCCTTTGGTCTGGGTTTGGCCTCATATCTAGGCCTACGTTTGAACTAGACAGAACTTCTGGGTTTGGTGGCCTGGTAAAGGATATGTGAGTGTAGCAGGGTGGAAGGCAGTGGTGTAAGGTGCTGTGGTCATAAGAATATTACTTTCCATGTCAATCTTTGGTTTAATTTGGCACCAACTGTTGTTCAGACAGAGCAGCATTTAGAGCAGTAGAGGAAGGGAGCAGAGGAAAATCAACACATTCTTGAAAATAAGATGTGGCTTTTGCTTTAACTATTTTTCTTTAGTCAGAAACATTTTTTTTGCTCTCAGGCTCACAGCAAAAATCCCTTTCAGGGCATAGTACAAACCTAAGCTTCAGAGGAAACTTTCATTAAGATGACAAAAAGCAAGACTGCTCTTGATACTTTGTTTTATTACTAGGTAAGATCATTTAGGCTAGGGAGAAAGCTTTACATACACTTAAGAGTCTCCTTCAACTTCAACTTCACACCCTGTAGTTATGGCCTATGTAGTATTTTAGAAGTCAAAATATCTGTATTATTTCCTTATGACTTTGCCTCAAAGTATTTATAGGTGTAACATTTATCCATTTACTCTACTTGTGTATTAAGCCTTTCTGGTCTGAGGATAAAATTTTAGTATAAAGCCTAGCAGTGCAATAATTTATTCTCTAATAGTTGTTTCTGTAGACCTCAGATGTCTGGCATGATGTTACAGGAACTGGTCCTAGGTCAATATTCAAAGCAAAGGGAAACTATGTGTGGCCAAGTCAATGGAACTTTCCTATTTTCTGGTATATGCTTAAAGGGAGGTTTCAAGCAAAAACTTTTGGGTATACAGGTCTTCTCCATCAATGCAGTACTGTTTTCAATAGCAATACAATAAATGCCCACTTGTGACATTAAGCCTGTATCAATGATAATGGGATGGGTTGGAAAGGGAACCAATATTGCTTTCTAACCAGTTTATTCTAGAAATAAACACTCATTCACCTGACACTCAGTCCCAGCCCTCATAGAGCTTCCAATTTAATTGAAAAACCTGGCCTTAATACACATTCGATGCTTTAACAAGATAGGCCAATATGTTCATGACACACATATACTTGAAAAATGAAGCTTCCTAAATACATGATTTAATTAGGAAAAAAAAACCATATTTCACTTCTATACTTAAAATGTCATCTATAATTTACCAGAGATGTCCCTTTTGGGTAAAGAAACATACAAATGATATAGTATTATTGGTGTTGGGTTTCAATTCAGATTTCCTAGAGGCAATTTATTTATTTTTCCATATAAAGATATACAGAAGGAGCAAGAAGAAGGCTCAGAGAAACTTTCACGAAGTATTTTTTATTAAACTGAAAATTGAGTCTTGACACCCAACAGTAGTCTTTCTTCTCCTTGGTTACACCTCTCCTGCATTTCTAGAAATAATGAATGCTAGGGATTGAACTAATGTCCCCCAGTAAAGGATGACTATACCTCTTTGTTAATTCATTTGTATGTAATTCGTTTTGTAAATGTGTTTTGAGCATGACTAGATGAAAAAGACACCCCTACCCTAAGATACCCATGAGAAGTAAAAAAAAAACCTATTTAAATTGAGGGCAATTTGAATGGATCGATCATTTGGTTACTCTTGAACCCAGAAAGCTGCTAGAAAGCAGCAAACAGTGAGCATCTATAATGTCTAGGCTCATTTCTTTTTTTCCCTGAATTAACCCATCTATAGCTCAATAAATAAGTACACTCATACCTGTGTGCTCAACAAAGCACTTGCATATACATTTCTTATGAAATAAAACACCCATATCTTACAGTGTCAATTTTACCTGATAAGGTTCTCCTGATTTGCATAATCCAAGTTTTCTAGGCTTTCAGTTTTGGAGGCTTGCTTTGTTACGTTTAACCTTTCTTAAAGTGAAGTTGAAACCAGAGAGAACCTTAGCTTTTACAAATTTTATCACTGGTGTTTAGGGGAACCTGAAGCGGGCTGATATTTTATTCTACTTCACCCTCAAGGTTGACTGTAGGTATCCTAGGGACATCTGGGCTAATAGTTGAACTTGCATTTTAGTTTTAATTACTTTTAAAACAGTTTTCCTCGACTTCCCAATTACTCCCCCCCCCCCAAATGTTCAAAATTTAAAATTCCACCACTTTTCCTTTCATGTTTTGTCTAAACATATTTGACGATACTTAATTGTCCTGTAATCTGCTTTTCTCTCTTTGGAAATATATTTCTTGTGGTTATATTCCCATGTAATAAAATTGTCTTAGGTCACTTTTAACAAACTCATCTCATTTCATTTTTTTTCCTTCTCTCTAGGGCGCCAGGGGCCGGAAAGGCCGAATCTCTGAGCGCTGCTGGCGCTGCTGGTGGTAGAAACATTATGATGAAGTTATAAGGGAGGGGGAGGGGTGGGGGCGGGAAAGATTCTTTGAAAGAGAAAAAAATGAAGAACGCTCCACTTGAAGATGTATGAAAATTCCGACACTAGAACTTTTGTATACAGTTTTCTGTACCCTTCGGCAGGGGTCGCTCGGAAATTTTCGCCATTTTCCGGGTAGCCTCCCGGACTTTACCCTCTAGAAGAATTGTACAGTGTTTCCGGCTCTTCTCAGTTTGAGACGCTCATAAGTTTTCGGCAGTTTCCGGAGAGACTCGGCGACTCCACGTCTTGCTCTCCCGCTCTGTTCTGATCCCCCGGTGCGGAGGTGCAGGGTCTTGGGCTAGTCATGGCGTCCCCGTCTCGGAGACTGCAGACTAAGCCAGTCATTACTTGTTTCAAGAGCGTCCTCTTGATCTACACTTTCGTCTTTTGGGTGAGAGACGGAGGATCCTGGGGACGGGAGAGGGATCACGGGCTTAGGAAGGAGGTGTGTGACCTCGAACGGAGTGAGCTAAGGCTCAGGTCGAAGGTGGGGAGGGAGGCGCGGGTGGGGCTTGGGCGGGCGCGGCTCCAGGGACCTCTGGCGCCTGTGATGAGTTGCTGGGGTCTGAACTCGGGAATCTCGCCGGATTCTGGGGTACTGGCAGACAGCAGGCGACAGGCTGAACTGAGATAGAGACGCGTGTAGCATTCGAGTTCGATCCAAGGAGCAAGGAAGGGAGTTAACCCCCCAGAGCACGGAAAGGGTGTCCCGGACCACTGGAGCTAAGGTTTGTCGGTCCCCTCTAAGGGTTCGCTCGCATAAGTCTCTTTCTTTTCATTGCATCATAAGAGGGGGGTATTTCGCTTTAAGTATGGTATCACTCTACTCCCGCCAGTCTAACCTCTGGCTTCCTTTGTGTGTCATCCTTTGTACCCTAAAGCCTAGCATTAAACATAGAGGGGAAGTTTCTGGAACTCATAGAAGCACTTTTGCCTTTGGGGGAATAAAACAGTTTAGGAAGTTTTGATCCCTAGGACAAATATGTCAGGATCTTGTTTTTACATAAAGACATGAAGTTTAAGAATTTCAATAAGATGCTTGCCTAGCTGCTTCCTGACTTTACCCTGGCTAACTGGGCTGCCTAGTGGGTTTATCAAGGTCTGCCTTTGTGTGCTGATCACCTCTCTACCCTCTCCACCCCTGTTGGCCACATCCCTGCCACAATTCCTTGGCCACCAGAAAATCAATTTTTCACACCTATTGTATCTTAAATACCTAGTGGTCTGTGGCTTGAAGATCCTGATGTATAATGTTCCTGTTTCTATTCTGATTTCTCGCATAGATCACTGGTGTTATTCTTCTTGCCGTTGGCATTTGGGGCAAAGTGAGCTTAGAGAATTATTTTTCCCTTTTAAATGAGAAGGCCACAAATGTCCCGTTCGTGCTCATTGGCACTGGCACTGTCATTATTCTTTTGGGCACCTTTGGCTGTTTTGCTACCTGCCGAGCTTCTGCATGGATGCTAAAACTGGTGAGTCCTTGTTTTCTTTAAAATTGATTCTTGGTTTTAGACAAGTCTTATGTGTTGTAGGCTTTGTTTTCTTGCAGCTGGTCATGGCTCTTTACAGTTTTTCTTGTTTCTTATGAGAACTTATATCGACTAACAATTTAGCTGCTAATTTCCATTTTGAAAATAGACTTTATTTTTGTGTTTACCCTGCCCTTTTTAATAATAATATACTGAACTGGTTGAGCAGAAGCTGCTTTTTTTTTCTTTCTTTGACTCCCTTTGCAGCTTGATATAAATTATTTATGCTGATTTGGATTTTCTTTTCCAGTATGCAATGTTTCTGACTCTCATTTTTTTGGTTGAATTGGTCGCTGCCATCATAGGATTTGTTTTCAGACATGAGGTAAGCCTGAATTTCAGAACCTTAATATATTAAAATTTATCTTCTAAGTTAAAGGCAACTTTTAATAGTTTAAAAATCACTTATAGATGTATTTAAAGCTTACTTTTCAACTACAGCTGACAATAATGACTTTCTTGTAAAAAAGTCTAGTTAACTTTTAAAATAAAAGAAAATTTAGAGAGTTGTAAAGGATAACCCAGAATAAAATTAAATGCACCCATAATTACATGTATTTTCAGTCATTTTTCTGTGTATAAGTACTTACTGAAGTGGCGATTGTATAACTTTACTGATAGAAAAAGAATTGATAACACAAACATTGAGACCTATGCATTTTGAATAGTTTTAAAACCTGAATATTGAATTAGAAATCAGAGTTGCACTGTGGATTAAACCTGGGTTTGTTAGAAAAACATTCAATGAGTAGTGAAGGCTCATGAATGAGAGTGTTTTTACAAAGTTGTGATGGAGTAGCCCTAAAGTAAAGTTGTGAGAAAGATCGGGTGAGGGGGATACACGCATGGATACATCCGCCTACTTGTAGTACTTATCAATTTATATTCTAATGTTTTGTTTAGTAAGTCCCCTCAGCTAAACTGTATCCCTTAGGGGGCAGGATTGGACCATGGATTTTAATTACCATAACTGTTGCTGCTGCAGAAGATATAACCATTGGTCAGATGCAGACCTAGAAACCAAACTTTCTAGAACCTTTGTTTACTGGTATGTTTCTTTGTTGTAGATTAAAAGCAGCTTTAAGAATAATTATGAGAAGGCTTTGAAGCAATATAATGCTACAAGAGATTATAGAAGTGATGCAGTAGACAACATCCAAAGTACAGTAAGTAGTTATACTTGGTGGCTTAAGAGGGGAGCACATTACCTATCCCCTCAGAGAGGAGGACATTCTTGTGTAAATACTAGTGATCAAGAGCCTAATCAGAGTGCAGGAAGTGTAGAGTGTACAATCAGCTCTCACCAATTTAGGTTGGTAGGAATATAATTCCTAGAAGAGTTTTACACATGGCTCACAATAACATTAACTGAATAGCTTGCAAAATTCATATGTAAGCTCAAAATGTTAGTAGCCCACTTAGTATCATTCTCCTGTTCTAACTCCCAAATTATATTATAGACCAAATACTGTTACTACACACTATAGCAGTAAGTAAGGCCAGTCCAAAAATGTCACACTTTTGTCTTAGAATCAAGTGCTAATCTCTTCCACTTTAGAATAGTAGAGTAATATTGAGAATAATAAGTGTTTTGATATTAGATTAAATATTTGACTACAAACTTGTAATATGTACTACAAAGGCTTTTGTTGAATTTTTTAGTTGCATTGTTGTGGTGTCACCACTTATAAGGATTGGGAAGATACTAATTATTATTCAGAAAAAGGATTTCCAAAGAGCTGCTGTAAACTTGAGGATTGTTCTCCGTGGACAGATGTAAACAAAGTAAACAACGAAGTAAGGAGCCTTTTAAAACTAACTATTCAAAAATATTGGAGAGCTTAAACAATTGACTCAAATTTTAATTTACTCACATTTTAATATAATACCCATAACAATTGAAGTAGGTGGGGCAGGTATTGTTTACATTGAATAAATTATGGAAATATGACTCAGAAATTTGTAACTTGAGTCACAGATTATATATTTTTAAAATACATAACCCAAAAGGTGGAAATAGTTGGGAATAACAAACTGTGCCTTTTAAAAAAAAACTTCTGTTCAAAGCACTGTGCTTGAAAGGAGAAAGGATTTTTGTAATAATCAAAGACTTCGACTCACTTTTCTGGGGAGGCATATGATCAAAGTATGTACCAAGAAGAAAAGACTTAATGGTTTTTTTTCCCCTCCCTGTAGGGTTGTTTTGTAAGAGTAATGACCATTATACAGTCAGAAATGGGAGTTGTTGCAGGAATTTCCTTTGGAGTTGCTTGCTTCCAGGTAAGTGCTTGTAGTTACTTTTGGCATAAAAAGTTTTGCTTCAGGGGCTTCACATTTCTCTTGGTATACAAGTTGACCAAACCAAAAAAGTCTCCATTACTGGTTATGCTTTTTTTTAAATGATGGATTGTAGGTTGGACTTAATCTGTACATCAAATGTGTATGCAATCAGTCTTTGGTGACTGAGTTGTTCTTTATTTAGGTTTGTTTGCTAGGTGTGAGGAGGTAGAAAATGTCTTGCCTGGATCTTTTGCTTTCCCACATTTTTTTCTACAACTATGGAGTTTTCTAGTTTCATTCCCATTTGCCAATCATGCCTTGAAACCACAAAGTGCAAGAATTTTTAAAAAGTTAACTATGCAAAGAGCTGGTGCCCTCTTAGTTATGGCAGATTTCCAGCATCATAGTTCATTAACTAAAAACTTGAGGTCAAGACTGCATATAAGCCATAGCCTCTTTTTTTCCCCCTGATAACTGAGAGTAAGAGTAAGAAAAGGTTCTCTCAAACTTATAACTTCTGAATTTTCCTTGAGTGATTCTTGTCAGTAATAGTTGTGAAATTCTGGATTACTGTAGTATTAAAATGTCACTTATATTCTTTGAATAAAGAGTATGAAACATAACTTTCTAGAAAAACTCAAGGAAGGAAATTAAAAGTAAACTAGAAGTGAAAGGAGAATATACCTGTATCCTGGGCCCTTTAAGTTTTCTTGGTTGTATTTAATTTTTCTCATCTTGTTTCCAGCTGATTGGAATCATTCTAGCCTACTGCCTCTCTCATGCCATAACAAATAACCAGTATGAAATAGTGTAACCAGTGTGTGTCTGCAGGCTTACACCTCTCTGACTTTACGGTATGTTCATTTTGGTGCTTCCTTTAGCCCATACAGATGATGGACTGAGTTTTCCAAGGAGGTCTTGTTTAGTAGTGTCTTCAGATCTTGGTGCTATGTTATCCTTACCAGGGTAGATTGTCTCAAAGCATGACAAAAACCAGTGACCTCTTACCTACAGCTTGTCTATGCATGATTTCTCCATCTAAGTGACAGAAGAGCCCCTCGGAGTATATACATACATGTCAGCTAAAGATCATAGATGGTCCCCTTTCTAAAAAATTAGGGCCTAGACTGAAGAAAAATGAAAAATTTTATAGTGACCTTATTCATGATGTTTCCTGGCAAGCACATGCTGCTCCCATAGTATTGGCATTTTTCCTAGTTTTGTTTTCTTGATAAAAAGATGTTTTGGTGGACTTTTAGAGATTTTGCGGTAAATGTATATTTAAGTAACTTCAGTATTTGTATGGTAAAATATTGTGGGAACTAATGCTGGCTAAATTAATCCCTAAGGGCAGCCCTCACATTTTAATTGAGCCACTGATTAGGAACACATGAAAGTCTTCCTTAGGAATAAATTAGACTGTGTTCAAGGGATATATATATATATAAATTGAGGTGGTAAGTAAATTAATTTTTTTCCCTTAATTTTAGGACATGTGAGTACTCTCTTGTGAAACGCAAGATTACCTGGATGGAAGACTGCTGAAACTCCTTTAACAATAGACCAAAAAAAACTGCTGAGACTACTTACCAATAGACTGAATCAATCAAAATATTTGTTTAATGTGTTCTACATTCACCTGCTGTCCCACTCATGTTAGATCATTGAGACTCTGTATCACTCTGAAACACTGGAAGAGCTAGTAAATTGTAATTGAAGTAAAACTGTGTTTCTCTTGACTTTTATTTTTCTCTTCATGTAGTGCTATAAGATGGAAAATTGACCCCTCAGAATTTGCTATTTAGTGTGATAGAAGATTGAACCCTATGAACTGGCAGTTCCTTATCTGATTTCATTGTAATTTACATCAGAAGTTGAACTGCTTTCATTCTGTTTTCTGCTGATAGGCAGAGAATCACCGTGTGTAATTTAATTCCAGATGGTGGTGATGATCTTTGACCTAATGCACCCAAGACTAAAAGACACAATTAGTGTTCTCTGATACACCAGATTTCAGCACATTGACACTTTACATTTATTTGACCCCAAATTAAGGTGTTTTTTCTGATGTTTATATTTTCCCTTTTGTTCACAAGCTTCTAATTATTACTTAATGGTGTCAGAATTACTGTATCATTGTTATTAGCCTTAGTTGGTATTTCCTTACCAGGTTGTTATGACATAATTGTCATTGTTATGGTCAACTTTAATAGTCTTTGTTTTGGTTTGTGCTTTCAACTAATAAATATAAATCTATTATAATAAATATTATTTTCCTCTAAAATAATTGTGTTTACCGTAGAAAATCTGCTGGAATGGTTGTTTTCCACTGAAAAAGCTGTCACACATTTCTCTTTGGAGTACAGTTTTTAGATATGAAAACTGAGGTCTTGACTCTTTGTGTCACTAAAAAAAATTTATGTCCTTGTTTACAGCAAATATTCTCTGTGAAAATACATTGCATGTTATGAAATAGCATATGTTTAGCATTCTATCAATCTTTTTTATGTATAGTTTGTTTTAAGAGGTTGGATAGATAGATGTGACCTGTATTATCTTTAGGTTAATAAGGAAATTATTAATTATTAAATTATTATTTATTAGTTTTGGGTTTCTTTATACATACATTAGTAGAGCCTATCTCATCTCTCATTGCCACACAGTCCCCACAGCCCTCAATAACAGTATAAAGTGTACAAAAACTACTGGTTAAACCACAGTAATTCATATATACAATATGCAGTACTCCCACACATCCACCGTAAAACCTTTTCCCTTCCACAGCGATATTCTTATACCTTATTCATATCATACTTACTTACAGTGATGTAGAGACTCTGTGACAATAGCTTTCAAACAAGATGACATCTGTGCTTACATTGTGGACCATACTTTAGGATATACAGTTTTCTAAATTTTTAGTTATCCTATGTTTTACCTTATGGTTTACATTATTAGTCTGTCGTCCCCTATATGTTTATGGTGTAATAGTACATGTTTTATATCCATCCTTGTGTACTCTCGTGAAAGTCCTCTCTTATCCCACATTTACTTTGGTTCCACACATTTAACATCCATTTTCCCATCCCCTTGGTGCCCACAGTGACAGCCAACCTCCGTTTCCTGAGGAGCCACGTCCAGAGATACTTGCAACAGTGTTCAGGGCCTAACTTGCTCAACTGCCCCAATGCCACGGACATAACCAATCCAAGGTCCACAGAGAAAAGGTGGCATTGGAGTGGAGTGGGAAAAGTGGACATGGTGGCTAATATGGGTATGGGGAATGGCAGGAAGAGATGAGATGTGGAGGCGCCTTTGGGACTTAGAGTTGCCCTGGATGGTGCTGCAGGGGCAATCACTGGACATTGTAAATCCTCCCAGGGCCCACTGGATGGAATGTGGGAGAGTATGGGCCATGATGTGGACCATTGACCAAGAGGTGCAGAGATGCCCAGAGATGTACTTACCAAATGCAATGGATGTATCATGATGATGGGAGTGAGTGTTACTGGGGGGGGGAGTGGTGGGGTGGGGGTGTGGTAGGGTTGAATGTGACCTCATTGTTTTTTTAATGTAATATTTTTACAAAATCAATTAAAAAAAAGAGGATGATGGGTGACTCTAACATGATATTTGGTTACTGTACCAGTTTGATATTTATGAATTAAAAAAGAGATACTGAAAAAGAAAACTACTGGTTAAGATTAATAATGATTAATGGGTATAAGTTTTTAAATGTTTGTATTTAATGCAAAAAAGGATATTCTTAGGATATTTGACGGGTAACTTTTGACATGAACATAAAATGATAAAACCAAATTGAAAAATAGTAGTTCTTCAAATGCAGTAATCAGACATTTTTTGGCTATTGGAATTAGTGATTCTAGAGAAGCAGTGATTTAAAGGATAATCAGCAATTTTCAAATTGATCATTTTTAATAGGATGGTCTTGAAGAGCTTATGAAGATTTTAAGTGGGACGTTTTTAAATAATGTTAAGTTTCCCCTCATTAAGAAAAGCCTATAGAAAAGTTAAAATATGGAAAATAGAGCAGAGAAAGAAACACTACACATCATCCTTAAGGTGGGTTTCTTTTTTTTTTTGTGGATTTTTAAAACTTTTAAAATTGAAGTTCATGCATGAACATACCTAAACAATAAATATATAGTATAAGTTGTGAACTTACAAAACACATGCATATACATCATACAGGTCTCCCATATATTACCCCACCACTAATACCTTGCATTGTTGTGAAACAATTTTTACAAACTATGAAAGAGTAGTGTTAAAACATTACTACTGGGTAGTGGATATAGCTCAAGTGGTTGAGTGCCCACTTCCCATGTACAAAGTTCTGGGTTCAATCCCCAGTAACTCCTAAAAAAAAACCCCAAAACATTACTACTAACTATAGCCAATATCTTACATTTAGTGTATTTTCCCCCGAACCTACCCGGTTAATGACACCCTGTAATAGTATTATATACTTGTTATATTTCATGAGCGAATGTTGTCATATTTGTTCCCTCTTCCACCACGGTATTCCCTATGTTATATATAGTCCCAAGCTTTGTACAGTCCATTCAAAGTGTACATGCAGTGGCTCTCATATTCATCACAGAATTGTGCTGTCATCACATCAGTCAATTTTGGAACATTTTCATTACTCCAAAAGGAAAAATTCCATACCCCCTTATACCCCCCATTGTTGTCCCTCAGAATTGATATAATAACGTTGCCATTGATGCAAAAATATTACAATATTACTGTTAAGTATAATCTGTAAGTTTCACTAATTGTAATTTTCCCATGTATCACCATACGTAGCACTTTGTAAAGAGGGAACATTTTCATACTATTAACCACAATCTTCATCCACCACCAGAATCACCGTTATATGTCCCTAGATTATTCTCTAGCTTTGTTTCAATTGAAATATTAACATCCATAAACTACCCCATTCAGTCACAATTACATTTATGAATCAGCTGTGTTATACTCACTATAATGTATTATCATCAAGTCTGTTCATTTCGGCACATTTACAATAAACCTTATTAAAATTTCTACATTAAGCGTAAGCTCCCATTTTCAACCTGCTACTGGATGGCTCTGCTTTCTGGGCTTCTAGGTTCTTGGCTTCTGTCACATAAAAGAATTTAAGGACATACCATAGGGTAGGCAAGGGAGTAAGGAGTTTATTAAGAAACAAGAAAACAAGAAAAGTACATGGTCCTTGCATGGGAACACTGCAGGGTAAATTGCATGCATGGGACCTTAGGTCAGGGCTTTTTAAAGTCTGTTTGCCGTTCTCATTGGTTGCCCCACCTGTCATTTCTCAGGAGACCAATGGTGAGGTCTTTTCAGGATATCTGGGGCTTTCTTCTGATCCCAAACGGGATTCTTATTCCAAATGAGATTCTTGTTCCAAATGAGATTCTTATTCCAGGGTCTCTTGGGATCCTTAAGAAAGTTTCCAGATGGGGTCTCACGGCTAAGTGATTTGTCAGCCATGTTGTCTGTCGGTCATGTATTCTGTAGGTCTTGTTTTCTGTAGGTCATGTTGTCTGCTGGCCATGTTGTCTGCCAGGCCAGCCATCTTCCCCGGTTCACTATACTAACCTGCCTCAAACCCACGTTCACTTTCCTAGTAATCTTTACTCTAGAGTTTACCTCCAAAGGTTTACTCATCATTTTAGTTAAAATTAGTGAGACCATGCAGTATCTGTCCTTTTGTGTCTGACTCACTTCACTGAACATAATGTCTGTTCTTAAGGTTCATCTATGTTGTCATATGCATCCTGATTTTATATCTTCTTACAGCAAATAGTATTCTATTTTATGTACATACCATATTTTGTTTATCCACTCATCAGATGATGGCCACTTGGGTTGTTTCCATATTTTAGCAATCATCCTTGCCTTCAGTTCTTCTGAATATATTCCTATTAGTGGCATTGCTGCATCATATGGCAGTTCTATATTTAATTTCTTGAGGCACCATCAAACTGTCATCCACAAAGGCTGCACTAGTCTACATTTATACCAACAGTGAAGGAGTGTTCCTATTTCACCACATCCTCTCCAGTACTTACAGTTTTCTGTTTTTGTAATAATGGCCATTCTAAAGGGTGGGAAATGATCTCAGTGTAGTTTTTATCTGCAGTTCCCTAATAACTAATGATGTTGAATATTTTTTTCATGTACTTTTGGGCCATTTGTATTTACTTTTTGGGGAAATTTCTACTCAAGTCTTGGTTCCATTTTTAAAATTGGTTGCATGTCTTCTCATTGTTGGGTTGTATGATCGCTTTATATAACATGGATATCAAACCCTAGTCAGATATGTGGTTTCCAAATATTTTCTCCCATTGAGTAGGCCAATTTTTCACTTTCTTGACAACATGCTTTGAAGTGCAAAAGTGTTTAATTTTAAGGAGATCTCATTTATCTTTTTTTTCTCTTTTTGATTATGTTTTACATAAGAAACCACTGCCTATCACAAGATCTTGAAGATGTTTCCCTGCATTTTCTTCTAGGAGCTTTATGGTTGTAGTTTTTATATTTATCTTTGATCCATTTTGAGTTAATTTTAGTATAAAGTGTGAAATAAGGATCCTCCTTCTGTCTTTTGGATATGTATATCCAATTCTCCCAGCACCATTTGTCGAATAGACTATGGTGGCCCTGCTGGATGGCCAGAATAAAATCCACTTTGCTATAAATTTGAGGATCTATTTCTGAACACTAAATTCTATTCCATTGGTCAACATATCTATCTTTTTATCAGTACCATGCTGCTTTTGCCACTGCAGCTAAGTAATATGCTTTAAAGTCAGAAAGAGAGTCCTACAACTTCATTCTTTTTTAAAGATATTTTTGGCTACTTGGGGCCTCTTACCCTTCCAAGTAAATTTGAAAATTGGACTTTCCAATTCTGTAAAAAGGCTGTCGGAAGGTTTATTGGAACTGTGTTGAATCTGTAGACAAATTTGGGCAGAATTGACATCTTTTTTTTTCAAAGATTTATTTATTTATTTCTCTCCCCTTCTCCACCCCCCGCCCCAGTTGTCTGTTCTCTGTGTCTATTTTGCTGCCTGTTCTTCGTCCGCTTCTGTTGTCAGCGGCATGGGAATCTGTCTTTCTTTTTGTTGCATCATCTTGTTGTGTCAGCTCTCCTTGTGTGCAGTGCCATTCCTGGGCAGCCTGAACTTTCTTTCATGCTGGGCGGCTCTCCTTATGGGGTGCACTCCTTGTGCGTGGGGCTCCCCTGCGTGGCACGGCACTCCTTGTGCGCATCAGTGCTGTGCGTGGGCCAGCTCCACATGGGTCAAGGAGGCCCAGGGTTTGAACCACGGACCTCCCATATGGTAGATTGATGCCCTAACCACTGGGCCAAGTCCGCTTCCCATAATTGACATCTTAATGATATTTAGTCTTCCATTCCATGAACATGGAATGTTCTTCCATTTATTTAGGTCTTATTTGGTTTCTTTCAGCAATGTTTTGAGTTTTCTGAATACAAGTCCTTTATGTCCTTGGTTAAGTTTAATCCTAAATATTTGATTCTTTTAGTATCTATTGTAAATGGGATTTTCCCCTGACTTCCTCCTCAAACTGCTCATTAGTAGTATATAGACACACTGCTGATTTTTGCATATTGAACTCATCTATGAATTCTAGCAGTTTTCTTGTGGATTTTTCTTGATTTTCTAGATATAGGATCATGTAATCAGCAAATAGCAAAAGTTGTACTTCTCCCTTCACTATTTGGATACATTTTATTTCTCTTTCTTGCCTAATTCCTCTAGCTAGAACTTCTAGCACAATATTGAATAACAGTGGTGATAGTGGGCATCCTTGTCTTGTTCCCAATCTCAGCAGGCAAGCTTGCAGTCTTTCTCAACTCAGTACAATGTTAGCTGTGGGTTTTTCATATTTGCACTTTATCATGTTGAGAACAATTCCTTCTGTTCCTATCTTTTGGAGAGTTTTCATTGAGAAAGGATTTTGCATTTTGTCAAATGCCTTTTCTGCATCAATTGAGATGATCAAGTGATTTTTCTTCCTCAATTTAGTAATATGATATATTTCTTCAATTGATTTTCTTGTATTGGATCATGCTTGCATACCTGGGATAAAGCCCACTTGATCAAAATTTATAATCCTTTTAATGTAATGTTGGATTCAGTTAGTAAGTATTTTGTTGAGGATTTTTGCATCTATATTCATTAAAGGAATTGGTCTATACTTTTCTTTTTTCATGTTATCTTTATTTGGCTTTGGTATTAGGGTCATGTTCACTTCATATAATGAGTTTGATAGCATATCCACCTGTTCTATATTTTCAAAGAGTTTGATCAAGATTGGTAGTAATTCTTCTTTGAATGATTGGGAGAATTCACCTGTGAAGCCATCTGGTTCTGGACTTTTCATCTTCGGGAGGTTTTTAATGACTGTTTCAACCACTTTTCTTGGGATTGCTTTGTTGAGGTCTTCTATTTCTTCTAGGGTCAGTGTAGTATGTGCGTTTCTAGGAATTTGTCCATTTCATATACATTGTCTAGTTTGTTGGTATCAGTTGTTCAATTATCCTCTTACAATCTCTTTTATTTCTGTGGGGTCAGTAGTAGTATGCACCTTCCTTTTTCTGATTTTATTTAATTGCATTTTCTCTCCTTTTTTCTTTGTCAGTCTAACTAAGTGTTGTTGATTTTGTTGATCTTTTCAAATAACCAACACTTGGTTTTGTTGATTCTCTCTATTGTTTTTTTTCTCATTTTCATTTATTTATGCTCTAATCTCGGTTATTTCTTTTTTTTCTACTTTCTTTCAGAAGCTTGTTGATCCTTTTTTCTAGTTCCTAAGGTGTTCAGTTAGGTTTTTCATTTTAGCTCTTTCTTCTTTTTTAATGAAAACACTAAGGGCTATAAATTTCCCTCTCAGCACTGCCTTTGCTTCATCCTATATGTTATGTTTAGATATGTTTTATTATCATTTTCATTCATCTCGAGATATTTATTGTTTTCTCTTGAGATTTTTTCCTTGACCCACTGATTTTTTTAATTAAAATTATTTATTTATTTTTAAAAATTACATTAAAAAAATATGAGGTCCCAATCAACCCCACCGCCCCCATCCCCCACTCCCCCCACAGCAACACTCTCTCCCATCATCGTGACACATCCATTGCACCAGGTAAGTACATCTCTGAACATCACTGCACCCCATAGTCAATGGTCCACATCATAGCCCACACTCTCCCACGTTCCATCCAGTGGGCCCTGGGGGGATCTACAATGTCCCGTAATTGTCCGTGAAGCACCACCCAGGACAACTCCACGTCCCGAAAACGCCTCCACATCTCATCTCTTCCTCCCATTCCCCAAACCCAGCAGCCACCATGGCTACCCTTCCCACACCCATTCCACATTTTCTTTGTGGACATTGGATTGGTTGTGTCCATTGGACATCTATGTCAAGTGGGGGCTTAGATTCCACATGGATACTGGATGCACTCCTCCTGCTTCACTGATTTTTTAATAGTGTGTTATTTTATCTCCATATACTTGGAAGCTTTCCTTTGTCCACCTGTTGTTGATTTCCATTCATTCCATTAAGATCAGAGAAAGTGCTGGATGTCATTTCAGTCTTTTAAAATTTATTGACAGTTGTTTTGTGATCCAACATATGGTTGATCCTGGAGAAAGATTCATAAGCACTTGAGAAGAATGTATATCCTGCTGATTGGGGTTTAATGTTCTATATATGTCTGGAACGTCTAGTTCATTTAACATATTATTCAAGTTTTCTATTTCCTTTTTGATCCTTTATCCAATTGTTTTATCCAAAGATGAGTGTGTTGCATTGACGTCTTCAACTATTATGGTAGAGACATCTATTTCTCTCTTCAGTTTTGCAAGTGTGTGCCTCATGTATTTTTGAGCACCTGGATAGGTGCATAAATATTTATTATTGTTACTTCTTCTTGGTGAATTGCTCCTTTTATTAATATATAATGTCTTTCTTCATCTCTTATAGCAGTTGTGTATTTAAAGTCTATTTTGTCCAATATTAGTATCACTACTCTAGCTTTTTTTTGATTACTGTTTGCATTGAATATGTTTTTCCACCTTTTACTTTTAGTCTATTTTTGTCCTTGCATGTAAGATGAGCCTCTTGGAGACAGCATATAAATGGATGATATTTTTTATACATTCTGCCAGTCTGTGTCTTTTGATTGAGGAGTTCAATCCATTAAAATTTAACATTATTACTGTAAAAGCATTACTTACTTCATCCATTATATCTATTGACTTTTCTTACTTTTTTTAAAAGACTTTTTTTATTTATTTCCTCCCCCTCCCCTCCTCCTGCCCTGCTGTTTTTGTTGTCTGTGTTGTCTTCTCCTCTCATTTTCTCTCCTTAGGATTCACCAGGATTAGATTGTGGAGACCTCTGCTGGGGAGAGTGGTTCCCTGTCAATTGTGCCACCTAAGCTCCTGGTTTCTGCAGCACTTCACCTTGACTCTCCCCTTGTTTCTCTTTTGATGCATCATCATCTTGCTGCATGGCTCACTTGACAGGGCAGTGGCTCACCATGTGGAGATTTGCATGGGCACTTGTACAGGCACTGGGTCACAATGCAGGCACTCGGATGGGCACTGGCTTGTCACACAAGCAGGCTTTCTCTTTCTTTTTCACCAGGAGGCCCCAGGCATTGAACCCAGGTCCTCCCATATGGTAGGTGGACTCTATCACTTGGGCCACATCCACTTTCCAACCTTTCTTACTATTATCTGTCTTTTTACCCATCTTGTTACCTTTCCTAATAATCTTCATTTCTACACTCTTCTCCAAGCCTCTCTCTCCTGTCATTTTCTTTCAGGTGCAGCATTACCTTTTTATAAATTAAAAAAAAAATTTTTATTATCTATTTATTTTTTATTTTTATTTTTTGTCTTTTTTCATTTTTTACTATTACATTCAAGAAATATGAGGTCCCCATATAACCCCCACCATCCTCACCCCACTCCTTCCCCCATAGCAACATTCTCCTCCATCATCATGAGACATTCATTGCATTTGGTGAATACATCTCTGAGCATTGCTGCACCTCATGGTCAATGGTCCACATCATAGCACACATTCTACCACAGTCCACCCAGTGGGCCATGGGAGGAAATACAATGTCCGGTAATAGTCCCTGCAGCACCACCCAGGACAACTCCAAGTCCCGAAACTGCCCCCACATCACATCTTTTCCTCCCACTCCCTCCCCAGCAGCCACCATGGCCACTTTCTCCACACCAATGTCACATTTTCTTTGATTACTAATCACAATAGTTCATGAATAGAATATCAGTAGGTCCACTCTAATCCATATTCTATTCCTTCATCCTGTGGAACTTGGACTGGTTGTGTCCGCTCCACATCTATATCAAGAGGGGGCTTAGATTCCACATGGATGCTGGATGCAATCCTCCTGCTTTCAGTTGTAGGCACTCTTGGCTCCATGGAATGGTGGTTAACCTTCTTCAACTCCATGTTAGCTGAGTGGGGTAACTCCAATAAACCAGAGTGTAGGAGTTGCAAGTCTGTTGAGGCTCAGGGCCTGGCTATCATATGGTCAGTCCAGAGATTCAGATCCCCTGGGTATATATTAAAGACCAGTACCAACTACAATTCTGGTAAAGTAACAGGAAAGGCTTGTGAATAAAGATCACATCTGAGTCCAACTCCATCACACAGAAACACAAACTCCAAAGAAGGGCCAACTGAAAAGGCACTGATCTCCATCTGCCATGACCATAGGACCTGTAGGACTCTGTATCCCTCAGAAGAACCAATACCCAGGGTTGTATCTACTTTATCTGTCTCTGGGACTCTGCTGAGGTGTGCATAAGGCGACCCCTCTGATAACCTCCCAGTTATTCTTTGGAGACTCATAGCCATATAAACTCATTTGTCCGTTCCATTTCCCCCTTTGATTCAGGACAAAAAGCATTTTTAACTCCTGGTATTATATGTAGACTGAGATATTCTGCAGGTCTGAGTTGAACCTTTTATTCAAGGTCCTTTTCTAGTCACATCATCAGCTGGTACTTGGTAGTAATCCCTCGGTGCCAGAGAGGCTCATGCCCAAGAGTCATGTCCCACGCTGGGGCAAAGGCAATGCATTTACATGCTGAGTTTGGCTTCGAGATTGGCCACATTTGAGCAACACAGAGGCTCTCAGGAGGTAACTCTTAGGCACCCTGCAGCTCTAGGTCTTGTTCTTATTTCAGGTGCTCAGGCTCGCAAGCATAGTCATTAGTATCAAGGGCTCATTGTTGGGCCTTCATTCTTTTTTGGTCTTTGCTGTTGCACTTGGGGGATAGTTGCTGTTCCTTTAGGGACTGTGATAGAGCTCCCCTGGCTAGAAACTCAGCACTCCCTCCATTGTGGTTTTTAATTGTTTCCACTATGAAAATATCCAAACATTTTTATGTATCCTGGATATATGCCCTGTAGAACTCCCTGCCAACCATGTGTCCCCTGTCAATAACATCCCACACCAGTATTCCTCTGCTGCCATTGTTGAACCTCTCTGTTATCCAAAACTTCCTGAAAAGTGAAGCCCAATATATTGCCAGGTTCCCTTAGTAGCAAAATGGAATATAGCGATGAGTTTAAAGGTTAGATATAGAATACGTATTCATTTGGAAAAATTCTACATCCTATCTATTTCCTTTCTTTTTTCTAATTATTAAGCTTATCTTCACAAGAATTTTAGTTCACAGTACTTCATATATACAATATACAGTACTCCCACATATCCAACATAACCCTTTTCCCTTCCACAGCAATAATCTTTTTACATATTCATACTAAATTTACTGAACCTGATGTACCGATATTGAGACAATAGCTTTCAAACAAGGTAACATTTGTGTTTACATTGTGGTTTATATTTTAGACTATACAATTTTCTAAATATTTATTTATCTTATGTTTTACATTATGATTTACATTTTATCCTATCAGCCCCTATATATTTTTGGTGTAATTTTACATGTCTTATATCCATCCTTGCGTACTCTTGCCAAACACTTCTATTGCCCACACAGTTATATTGGTTCTATCTATTTGATACCTCTTTCCACCCTCCCTTAGGGCTCACAGTGACAGTCAATCTTCATTGCTTGAAGGACCATGTTCAGAGATACTTCCAACAGGTGTGAGAGCTTGACATTCTCAACTGCCCGAATGCCCTGGAAGCCACTATTTCTCTTGAGAGATACAGTTCCCTCTATTTGATGGCATCAGTCCTCCCCAGGATGTGGGTATAGCTTAACTCTCATTATATGGGTCTCTCTCCAATGATATAACCGACTATGGCAAAATGAGCATTCACATATTCCCTAGGAGCCTGTCCTGCATCAGATTATCCCCTTTAAGCATCTTAAAGAGGTAATTTTCCTTATTATATTTTTGGAAAGGTTTTCTCAGCATTACAATCTCAACCAAATACCTGACAATCTCCTATGTTGATATGTTGCCCCACCCTCCCCCCAAATTCTTGAGCAATATTACCCATCCTCCCATCCCTAGCCCCCCTCAAGCCCGCAAAGCCCCACCCAAAGGTAACCCTATGCCCCAATTTTATCCCTTCCTTGTACATATCCATGCCTCCACCTTATCATAGATTTCACCCATGTAGGTGTCAGCTTATATCCTTCCTCTACCCCCCGATTTCCGGTAAGCCAATCATCCAGTCTCTAGCTCTCTGAGGCAGCTTTGTTTACTTATTTCATATCATTGAGGTCAAGTATTATTTGTCCTTCAGTGCCTGAGTTGCTTCACTCAACATAATGCTCTCAAGATTCATCCATGCTATCACGTGTGCTTATAGTGTATTTGTTCTTAAAGCTGAGTGGTATTCCATTGTATGTATATACCACATTTTATTTATCCATTCATCTGTTGATGGGCCTTTGGGTTGATTCCAACTTTTGGCAATAGTGAACAATGCTGCTATGAACATTGGTGTGCATATATCAGTTTGCGTCCTTGTTTTCAGTTTTACTGGGTATATGCCCAGTAGTGGAATTGCTGGGTCATATGGCAAATCTATGGTAGGTTTTTTGAGAAACCGCCAAACTGTCCTCCAGAATGACTGGATCCTTTTGCATTCCCACCAGCAATGGATGAGTGTTCCCATTCCTCCACATCCTCTTCAGCATTTGTAGTCTTCTGTTTTTTTCATAGCTGTCAATCTTATGGGAGTAAGATTGTATCTCATTTTCGTTTTGATTTGCATTTCCCTGATAGCACTTGGAGCATTTTTTCATGTGCTTTTTAGCCATTTGTATTTCTTCTTTGGAGAAGTGTCTGTTTAAATCTTTTTCTCATTTTTAAAATGGGTTGTTTATCTTTTTATTTTCAAGATATAGGAGTTCTTTATATATGCAGGTTATAAGTCTCCTATCAGATGTATGGTTACCAAATATTTTCTCCCATTGTGTAGGCTCTCTTTTCACTTTCTTGACAAAGTCTTTTGAGGTGCATAATGCTTTAATTTTGAAGAGATCCCATTTATCTATTTGTTCTTTTTCTGCTCGTGCTTTTGGTGTGAAATTCATGAAGCCATTTCCTATTACAATGTCCTATATATGCTTCCCTACACTGTTTTCCAAAATCTTTATGGTCTTGGCTCTTATATTAGGTTTTTGATCCATCTTGAGTTTATTTTTGTATAAGGTGTAAGATGGTAATCCTCTTTCATTCTTTTACATATGGATATCCAGTTCTCCAGGCACCATTTGTTGAATAGGCCATTCTCTCCCAATTGAGAGGGTTTGGTGGCTTTATCGAATATTATATGCTATATAAATGAGGATCTATATCAGAACTTTCAATTTTATTCCATTGATCTGTGTGTCTCTCCTTATGCCAATACCATGCTTTTTTCACTACTGTAGCTTTGTAGTATGTTTTGACGTCAGGTAGTGTGATTCCTCCAATTTCATTTTTCTTTTTCAATATGACTTTGGCTATTCGGGGCCTCTTTCCTTTCCAAATAAATTTCATAGTTAGTTTTTCTAGTTCCTTAAAGAATTCTGTGTTGAATTTTATTGGGATTGCATTGACTGTGTAGATCAGTTTTGGTAGGATAGACATCTTAATAATATTTAGTCTTTCTATCCATGAACAGGGAATATTCTTCCATTTTTTTTGGTCTTCTTTGATTTCCTTGAACAGTCTTGTGTAGTTCTCTGTGTATAAGTATTTTACATCTTTAGTTAAATTAATCCTAGGTATTTGATATTTTTATTTACTATTGTAAATGGTATTTGTTTCTTGATTTCCTCCTGATCTTGCTCATTATTGGTGTACAGAAATGCTACTGATTTTTGTGCATTGATCTTATAACCTGTGACTTTACTGAACTCATTTATGAGTTCTAGAAGCTTTGTTGTAGACCTCTCAGGGTTTTCTATGTATAGGATCGTTTCATCTGCAAATAATGAAATTTTGACTTCTTCCTTTCCAATTTGAATGCCTTTTATTTCTGGTTCTTGCCTCAGTGCTTGAGCAAGTACTTCTAAGACAATGTTAAATAGAAGGGGAGAGAGTGGGCATCCTTGTCTTGTTCCTGATCTTGGGGGGAAGGATTTTAGGATTTCACCATTGTAAAGGATGTTGGCTGTGGGTTTTTCATATATACTCTTTATCATGTTCAGAAAATTTCCTTGTATTCCAATCTTTTGCAGTGTTTTTATCAAGAAAGGGTGCTGTATTTCGTCAAATGCTTTTTCTGCATCTGTAGATATAATCATGTGATTTTTTTTCCTTCAATTTGTTTATATGGTGTATTACATTGTTTGATTTTCTTATGTTGAACATTACTTGCATACCCCGAATGAATCCAATTTGGTCATGGTTTATAATTTGTTTAATGTATTGTTGAATACAGTTAGCAAGTAATTTGTTGAGGATTTTTGTGTCTTGGTTATTAGAGAAATTGGGCTGTAATTTTCCTTTCTTGTGGTGTCTTTGTTAGGCTTTGGTACTAGGGTAACTTTGGCACCATGGAATGAGTTAGATAATGCTCCTTCTGTTTCGATTTTTGGAAGATTTTCAGCAGGATTGGTGTTACTTCTTTCTTGAATGTTTTGTGGAATTCACTTGTGAAGCTGTCTGACCCTGGGCTCTGCTTAGTTGGGAGGTTTTTAATGACTGATTCTATCTCTTTACTTGTGATTGGTTTGTTGATATCGTCAATTTCTTTTGTCAATATAGGCTGCTTATGTGTTTCTAACAATTTGTCCATTTCCTCTGAATTGTCATTTTTGTTAGAATATTGTTTTTCAAAGTATCCTCTTATGATTGTCTTTATTTCTTTGGGGTCAGTGGTGGTATCCCCTTTCTCATTTCTTATTTTCTGTACTTTCTTCTCTCTTTTTTTCTTTGTTAGTCTCACTAAGGGTTTGTCAATTTTATTGATCTTCTCAAAGAACCAGCTCTTGGTTTTGTTTATCTTTTCAAGTGCTTTCTTATTTTCTATTTCATTTAGTTCTGCTCTTATCTTTGTTCTTTCTTTCTTCCTTCTTCCTGTGGGCTTACTTTGTTGTTTTTTTACTAATTCCTCTCAATGTGCAGTAAGTTCTTCAATTTTTGCTCTTTCTTCTTTTTGGATGTATGAATTTATGGCTATAAATTTCCCTCTCAGTACTGCTTTTGGTGCATCCCATACACTTTTTTATGTTGTATTATCATTTTCATTAGTTTCAAGGTAGTTATTAATTTCTTTTGAGATTTCCACTTTGACCCAATGTTTTTCTAAGAGTGCGCTGTTTAATTTCCATATATGGTGTGAAATGTGGCCCTCTGACCCTTACAGATTTCCAGCTCCACTCCACTTTGTTCAGAGATATTATTTTGTATGATTTTGATCTTTCTGAATTAATTGAACCTTTCTATGTGGCTTAGCATGTGGTCTATCTTGATGAATGATCCAATGTGCCCTTGAGAAAAATGTATATCCTGCTGTATTCCAGTGTAATGATTTGTATGTCTATTAGATCCAGCTCCTCTAATATACTGTTCAAAGTTTTTGTTTCTTTAGTGATTCTCTTTTGAGATGTTCTGTCCAAAGTTTATAGTATGTGTATTAAAATCTCCCACTGTAATTGTAGAGGCATCTATTTTTTTCACTTAGTTTTTCCAGTGTTTGCCTCATGTATTTGGAGGCGCCCTTGTTAGGAGCATAAATATTCATGATTGTTCGTCCTTCTTGAGAGATTGTCCCTTTCACTAATATTTAGTACCTTTCTTTGGCTCTCACAATTGTTTTGCATTTAAAGTTTATTTTGTCTGATATTAATATAGCTACCCCTGCCTTTTTTTGGTCATTGTTTGCTTGTAAGAATGTTTTCCAACCATTCACTTTCAACCTCCATGAATCCCTGGGTCTAAGATGTGTTTCTTGTAGACAGCATATAGATGGGTCATATTTCCTTATCCAATCTCTCAGTCTGAATCTTTTGATAGGTGAGTTTAATCCATTGACATTCAGTGGTATTACTTTCAAGGAATTATTTATAATAGCCATATTTTGATTGGACTTGTGTTTGTCATATTTTGTTTTTTTCCTTCTCTTTTTGTCTTTTTTGTTGCTCTTACACTCTCCTCCAACTCTGTCTCTCCTGTTTTTTCCTTTCTTCCTGCAGAACCCCCTTTAGTATTTCTTGAAGCACAGGGTTCTTGTTGGCATACTCTTTCAATTTCTGTTTATCTGTGAATATGCTGAACTCTCCATCATTTTTGGATGCTAGCTTAACTGGGTAGAGTATTCTTGGTTGGAAATTTGTTTCTTTTAATACCTTGACAATTTCATACCACTGCATTCTTGCCCCCATGGTTTCATTTGAGAATCAGCACTTAATCTTATGGAGTCTCCTTTGTATGTAATGGTTCTCTTTTCTCTTGCTGCTTTTGGTATTTTCTCTTTGTCTTGAGCATTGGATAATTTGGCAAGTATATGTCTTGGGGTGGACCTGTTGGGATTTATGGTGTTTGGGTTACGTTGTGCTTCCTGGACATGTACATCCATCTCTCTCTGTATTTGGGAAGTTTTCAGCCATTATTTCCTGCAACATCACTTCTGTCCCCTTTCCCTTCTCTTCTCCCTCTGGGATGTCTAGAATATTTATGTTTGTGAGTTTTGCATTGTCATTCAGGTCCCTAAATCCTACCTCAATTTTTTCTTTTTATCGTTTAGTTCTACTATCTGCTTGATTTGAGATGCACTGTCTTCTACGTTGCTAATTTTCTCCTCTGCATCTTCTAATCTGCTGCTATTTGCTGAGAGTGTATTTTTGATTTCTTGAATTGTGGTGTTCATCCCCATTATATCTATTATCTTTTTGCATATGTCTGCAATTTCCTCTCCAAGTGTTTTCTTCATATTGTTAATCTCTTCCTTTACTTCATTAAGTTGGTGTCTAATATATGTTTTGAGATCTTTAATTACTTGTCCGATGTTCTGCTCCCCTTCCTGGTTTTTAGTTTGTTCTTCGGATTCAGTCATGTTTTCCTGATTATTGGTTTGGTTTGTAGTTTTTTATTCCTGTCTGGTCATCATTTTATCTTGACGGGTTTAGTCAGTTCCTTAACTTCTTTGTCTAGTTTTGGGGTTTAATTAGTTTTTGTTCGTGGATAAGTGTTATGTCTTCTCTTTGTCACTTTGTTCTTCTCACTCTATTTTCTTGTTGCTGGGTAAGTTCACTTTGAAGGAAAATATTAGGGCCAGGGAAAGCAAAATGAGTAAGAAAAACAAATGTGTAAAGTAGTATCGGTACTATATGTTAACAGAGCAACAATATGAGATCTGGGAGAGTGGATATTAGACTCATGTAAGTTGTGTAGAGTTATAGCAGTAAGTAGAGTACCTATAATAAGATAGTCAACTGAATATGAGGAGGAATATAGTATGAATTAAAAAGCCAGTGTTTTCATGAGAGAGGAAAAGAAAGTCAATAATATCAAGCGTGGATAAAAGAAAACAGAACAAAGGTATTAGAAATTAAAAGTTAGAGAATTTGGAGGCCAAAGAAAGGGAGGTCAAAAGTAAGAGAGATAGTAGATGATGGAGGATAGCAAGATGTGGGGGAAAAGGGATAGTGTAGGTGGCCAAAATCAATTCACACAGAAAAGAGGAGATGGAGTTGAGGAAACACAGTAAATGTGAAGCGCTCCCTCCATCACCTATTATATAAATAAAATAAAATAAAATAAAATAAGAAGAGAGAAAAGAAAAAACGAGAAGAAATAAAGGGGGTGGGCAGAAAAAAGGGAGGGAAACAAGCAAGAAAAAGAAAGGAGGAAAAAAACCCTAAATAAACGAAAAAGGACCTTCAGGAATAAAATGGGAGAAAGTCCAGGAGATAATGCAATATGAGCAACCAAGACAAAAAAAAATCATAAAGGCTGAGGGCTAGGATAATCAAGCAGATGGACCTCAGGACACGGTGGATTCAGGGATGGGAAGTCTGTGATATTGCAGAATCAAGGGGTGTGAGTCTCTGGAGCATGGTCCACCAGGGTTTAGGGGACACAGACCTGGGAACCACGCATCTGGTTAACAGGGGACCTGGGAGCACTGCAGCACAACACAGCCTTCAGGGATCCCTGCAGCTGGGCACCAGCCCTAGAGGGATGGGTCCTGCCCGCAGACTCTTAGCTCCATGTCAGAAACCCAAAATTCCACCTCTCACAAGAATCTCTTCTGTCACTGTCTCACCAAATTGACATGCAGTCCCCTGAAACAGCCTACTGGGGGCGCCACTACCCTACAAAGAGTTCAGGGACTGCCGCGGATGGGCCGCAAGCCCTAGGTGGAAGGATTCATCTTAGAACTTCTGACCTCCGTGTCAGAAACTGAAAGTTCCACCTCTTGCAAGAATCTCCTCCATCACTGTCTCACCAAATCGACTTCCAGTCACCTCCCACCCTGAAAGGCCCCGAAACTGCCCACTTAGGGTTTGGGAACTCCCCAGCAAAGCAAAGCCTCCAGGAATTGCTGCCACCGGGCCACCTGTCCCAGAGGGAAGTGTCCCACACACAGCCCCAACCTCCGTGAAAGAGACCCAAATTTCTACCTCTTAAAAGAATCTCCTCTGTCACCGTCTCACTAAATCAATGTCCAGACACCACTTGCCCTGCAAACACCTGAAACAGCCTGGTCCAGCAGGACTCCAACTCTACTCAGCCACTTCTTTGCAGGAGTGATTATAAGGTTTACTCACTAAGACGCCAGCACTAACTTTAGTATCTCTTATAAATCTGGTCTATTTGTGACATACTCTTATATTGTTTTTGTGTTTTTTTTTTAACCTGTGCACACTTTAAGCTCACCCTCAGTTTTGAAAGACAGTTTTGCCAGATAATACATTTTTGGCTGCAGTTTTTTCTCTTTCAGAACCTAATATATCATACCTCTGCCTTCTTGCCACCATACTTTCTGATGAGAAATCTGTACATAGTCTTATTGAGCATATCTTGTATGTGATAACTTTTTTTCTCTTGCTGATTTCAGAATTCTCTGTTTATCTCAGATATTTGACATTCTGAATAGTAGTTGTCTTGGAATAGGTCTATTCGTACTTATTCTGTTTGGGGTGCTTTGTCCTTCTTGGATATTCATATTTATATCTTTCATAAGTCTTGAGAAATTTTTGGTTATTATTTCCTCAAATATTTTTCTGCATTTTTTCTATTCTCTTTTCCTTCTGGGACACCTATAACTTGTATGTTTCTGCATATTGCATTGCTATTCAATCCCCTGAGATCCTGTCCACTTTTTTGCCCATTTTTTTCTCTTTATGTTTTTCCTGTCTTTTCAAATTTAAATGCTCTGTCCTCCAATTCACTTTTTCTGTCCTCAACCAAATCAAATCTGCTATTATATGCCTCCAATGTATTTTTAATCTCTTCCATTGTGTCTTTAATTCCCATAAGATCTGTTAATTTTCTTTGCAAACTTTCACAGTTTTCTTTGTGTTCAACCAGTGTCTTCCTAATATCTTTAATCTCTTTAGCCATCTCATTGAATTTATTAAGGAGATTTGTTTGGGTATCTGATCAGTTGTCTCAAATCCTGTGTTTCATCTGAAAATTTAATTTGTTCCTTTGGCTGGGCCATATTTTCTTGTTTCTTAGCATGGCTTGTAATTTTTTTTGCTCGTATCTTGGCATCTGATTTTGTGTGTGTGTTTATTCTGTGCTCTGCATCCTCTGTTTCTCCTCCATGAATGTTAGCCTGTTCTGTTTGTTTTCTATTGGCCTCTGTATATTTTAATACTCTTTTTTTCTTCTCTTGCAGCTAATTTCCTATAGGGCTAATTTTGGTAGAAGTGTCTCCCTGGAGACAACCTTCCCAGCTTTGGTTTCCCAGTCAAAATGGGCTCAGGGGACTTATGAAGGGAACTTAGATGGATTTCAATGTGCTCTGGAGAAGAGACCCTAAAGGCCTTCAGTCTTTTCTTTGATGTCTCCCCCAATCTAGGCTTTCCTAAAGTACCCAGCATGTAGCATTCTTTATCCAGTTGTTCTCTCCTTCCCTAAGGAGGGTGAGGTGACTTTGCCTGCACTGTCTTGAGAAAGAGTGATCAGGCAGCTCTTGGTTCCTTTTCTTCCTGGGGCACTTTGGGGATGAAAGCGTAGCAGCCGTTCAAGTGGATGGGGTGAATCTGCCCACGCTGCCTGCAGAGAGAGTGCATGCTTCCCCTCTTTCCAAGGGGCATTGGAGATGAGTGTGAGGTCACCCTTTTAAGGTGGATGGGGTAAATCTGATCACCCTGTCCATGCAAGAGTTCACACCTCCTCTCTGTCCAGGGGCAAGCTGGGGCTGAGTATGCAGAAGCCCTTCAAGGTGGTCTGGGTGAATGTGCCCACACTGCCTGTGAGAAAATGTGTGCTTCCCTTCCTTCCAGGGGGCATTGGGGCCCAGTGTTGGGGCCCAGTGTGAATCTACCTGCTCTGTTTAAACTGCACCCAATTTCCATTCCTGCTTAGTGTGGGGGCCTAATCAGTGACTTTCCAATCTGGGTGCACTGCTTCTGATCCTTACCATCTCAGGGTATTTTTCAATCAACCCTGCTTTCACTCCTTTCTGGGGTGGAGATAGCATAAATGCTGCTGACTTTTTGGTGACTTGGGCAAGTTTAAACCTCAGTTGTGCTCAAGATTGGAATCCAGGTAGCCAAATTTCCCCAACAACTGCTGTAGTTGATGCCAGGCCAATTCATCTCCCCACTTTTGGGAAAGAGAGCTTCTGCTTTCAGCAGGGGAGAGGGTCTGGAGGCTGATCTTCTCACCAGTGGGATTGGGCAACTGCCTATGCAACATCGAGGAATCTACTCAAAAATCTTCACTGCAGATGACCAGTCTCCTCTTCCTGTTCTTCCTTGAATGATGCAATGTGTTCTTCTGGTATCTGGAGCCCCCCAAACAGTTGATCCAGACAGATCCTTGCTGATTATTACTTGCCCTGGGGGACAAGCTGATTGTTAGAGCTTCCTACTCTGTCACCATCTTGGGTCTTCCTCAGGTTTGTTTGATTTTCAAGTGGATTTATTTTGGATGGCCAGGTATAAAATTCCCTTTATGTATACACAGATAGGTAATGTGTACATACACATATTGAATTGTAAGCCTTAATTCAGAAAGTAATGAGTATCCTGGGTTCACTTGACTATAAATGGTGGGGGAAAAAAGCTCACATGTCTTTAATAGATTGCTAATGAGAATAGCTTGTTACAGAGGAGATACAATAACATAAATAAAGTATAACCATTTTTCCTCTGGATAAAGTTGTGCATTTCCATGGAGACACTCTAATGGCAGAGGGCATAAAGGCACTCTTAGTGGCATGTGGCCTTAATTTTGTTCTACATAAAATTCATTTGAAGGTTTGTTTTATCATAAAAATTAGGTGATTTTTATATGTAACTACACAATATAGTCATGTTTAAGTTTAATATAATTCTCCATCTTTGATATGCCAAATGTATTCTGTGGATTTTCTTACCTCCAGGCACCACTCTGTTGACTTCAAGGCTGCTCTGAGTGCCAATTTGAGAAGTGGAGGTATGTAGGCATATTTTGTGAAAATATGGAAAACTTGGTAGCTTTGATCTATTCTGTGTGGGATTTTTGCAATAAAGTTTTGTGGAAATATATACATAATACAAGGTAGAAATATCACTTCTGAGTTTCCTCAGAGCTTACACAAGTTTCATTGAGTCTTGCAATTTTAACCTCCTGTCAAAATGAACATTGCTACTTTGCCAGTGATGTCTTCAAACAAACCTCTTAAATTATTAGATGCAAAGTAATATATACTTTTTGTTTGTGTAACTTTGGCTTTTCTGGACTATACTGTGTGGGCTTTTGTTTGTGTTTGCAGGAAAAAAAATCTAACACAATGCAAAAATATCATTTCTACTTTCCCTCACAGCACACATAACATACTTTGAGCCTTGATTTTTTAAATTTATTTTTATTTTTAATGTATTTTTTATTTTTTAAAAGATACTTAGTTTACATTAAATATTATGTAAAAATATAAGAAATTTTCATATGCCCCACTATCCACAACTCCCACTTTTCCCCACATTAACAAATTCTCTTTATTTTAAAGATTTATTTATTTATTTATTCCACCCCTCCCCCCCCGGCCCTGGTTGTCTGTTCTCTGTGTCTATTTGCTGCATTTTCTTTGTCCGCTTCTGTTGTCAGCAGCATGGGAATCTGTGTTTCTTCTTGTTGCGTCATCTTGTTGTGTCAGCTCTCTGTGTGTGTGGGGCCATTCCTTGGCAGGTTGCACCCTCCTTCGTGCTGGGTGGCTCTCCTTACCGGGCGCACTCCTTGCCCATGGAGCTCCCCTACGGGGGGGAAAGCCCTGCATGGCACAGCACTCTTTGTGCACATCAGCACTGCTGCATGTGGGCCAGTTTCACACGGGTCAAGGAGGCCCGGGGTTTGAACCTCAGACCTCCCATGTGGTAGATGGACGCCCTAACCATTGGGCCAAGTCTGCTTCCCAACAAATTCTTTCTTTAGTGTGGTACTTACATTGCAGTTGATGAACACATTTTGGAGCATTGCCACTAAGCATGGATTATAGTTTACATTGTAGTTTACACTCTTTCACACTCAATTCTGTAGGTTATGGTAGGATATATAATGCCCTGTATCAGTCCTTGCAATGTTATTCAGGACAATTCCAAGTCCTGAAAATGCCCCCATATTACATGTCTTTTTCCCACTCCCTGCCTTCAGCACCTCTAGTAGCCACTGTCTTCATGTCAATGACATAATTTCTCCCATTGCTATCATCACAATAAGTCTATAGTAGAATACCAGTTGGTCCACTCTAGTTCATATTTTATTCCCCGATCCTGAGGATTCTGGGATGGTGATGCCACTCCAGTTCTAATTAAGAGGGGCTATGATCTCATATAGCTGATGGATGGGACTCTCTTGCTTGCAATTATAGACTCATTTCCTTGGTGTGGGTGTTGTCCATCCTTGCTCTTGTTTGTTGTCCTGGTCATTCCAATGAACCGGAGAGTAGGTGTTGCAACTCTACTGAGGCTCAGGGCCCAGCTGGCATATTGACAGCCCAGAGATTCAAGTCTCTTGGGTGTACACCTACCAACTTCAGCACGAACTATAGGTTCAAATAAAAGGGACAGAAGAAGCATGTGTAGAGAAATCACATCTGCATCCAACTCTGTCACACTCAGGAGCACAAACTTCAATATAGGGCCCACTGGCAAGGCACCAAACTCTGTAGCTATCTGCCATCACTGTAGGATCTGGGTGTCTCTGGAGCCCACAGGAGCCCCACTATTTGGGTTAGTTTCTACTTTGTCTATGAGATCCTGTTGTGATGTGCATAAATGTTACTTTTCTTTTTTTATTTTTATTTTTTATTTTATTTGCTGTGTCTTCTTCTTTGTCCACTTCTGTTGTCAGCGGCATGGGAATCTGTGTTTCTTTTTTTTTTTGTTGCATCATCTTGTGTCAGCTCTCCATGTGTGCGGCACCATTCTTAGGCAGGCTGCAATTTCTTTCGGGCTGGGTGGCTCTCCTTACAGTGTGCACTGCTTGCGTGTGGGGCTCCCCTACACGGGGACACCCCTGCGTGGCATGGCACTCCTTGTGCACATCAGCACTGCACATGGGCCAGCTCCACATGGGTCAAGGAGGCCCAGGGTTTGAACCACAGACCTCCCATGTGGTAGACGGACACCCTTACCACTGGGACAAGTCCACTTCCCTAAATGTTATTTTTCTGATGACCTCGCAATTCACTTTGAAGTCTCTTAGCCATGTAAACTCATTTGTCTTTACTATTTTACCCTTTTATTCAAGGTCTTTTTCCAGTTGCATCACCAGAGAGTGCTTGGTAATAATCTCTTGGACCCAGGGATGCTTATCCCCAGGAGACATGTCCCTTGCTGGTGAGAAGGTAAGGCATTTATATGCTGAGTTTGGCTTAGAGAGAGGTCACATTTGAGCAACATGGAGGTTCTCAGGGGGTAACTCTTTGGCACCCTACAACACTAGACTATGTTGCAATCTCAAGAGCAAAAGTCTCATAAGCACAGTCATCAATATCAAGTGTCCACCAATGAACCATCTTTCACTAGCCAATGTCCTTGTACTTGGAAGATTGTTGCTGTTCCACTAGAGAATGTGGCAGAGCTCCCTAGGATGGGAATTCAGTATTCTTTTGGTTATTGTGTAAATCTTTACCCATTGTGGCAATGCCCCCTGAATATTTGAACACATTTATATAACAAATATGTGTGCCTGGGTAAACTTCCTCCCATGTATCCCCTATAACTTTCTCCACACACCAATGACCCTCTCCTGCCACAGCTGTAACCCTTCCGTGAACTAAAACTTTTTCAATCATGAAGCCAAGAATATCACCAAATACAATTAATAGGAAAATGTAATAATAATGATAGGTTTATACATAAGAAAAAAGGTATAATTTAGAAAAAATAAAAATAAAATGAAATAAGAAAATTGGAATATAAAAAATAATGAAAAGTATTTAAAAATTTTTTGGATGTTTTGCCTTTCATCACTGTTATATCTCTTGTCCCGTATGTACAGTAACATTTTATTCCATTTCTTCCCCAGTCTCTTACTTTTTTCTATTTTTTTTCCAAAGATGTTTTAGGTCACAGTGAAGCCACATACAGAATATAGGGGACTCCCATATACCCAACATCCTCCCCCTTTTACATCTTCCCATATTAGTAAACTTTTTGTAAGTGGATGGTACATTTGTTACAACTCATGTACAAATACTGAAACATAGCTACCAACCAGGGTCAATGGTTTACATTTAGACCATACACTTTATAAATTTTTCATGAAATTTAATATGGCCTGTATCCATCATTGCAAGATCATTAAGAGCACTTGCATTGCCCTCTAAACACCCTCTTTTCCATTTATTCTATTCCTCCATCCCTCTCCCCTTGGGGTACACAGTGAATATCAGGCTTTACTCTTTGAAGGACAATATTCATACTTACTTGCTACCACACTGAGGGCTTGACACACTGGTCTGTCCTCCCCTATTAAGAGTGTCACCCCTATTTTTGAAAACATGCGGGTCCTCCCCAGGATGGGACTCCAACTGCTTCCTGCTCATTATGTGGTGTAGGTACCCACTGATTCAGCACACTATGACAAAATGGTCACTCACACATCCTCTAGAAGACTACCCCAGGTGTGCCTTTTCCTGACTTCCCCCCATCCAACACCCTAAACCAGTAACCCTTCCTTGTCATATTGCCAGAAGAGCTTTCCCTTCATAGTAGTTTCAACCACATACTTGCCAATCCCCAGTGTTCACCTTCTTCCTCCCCCAACCTTCCCACAGTTACATGGACTGTCCAATGCACCCTCCCTAACTTAGACATCTGTGAAATTTGCACCCCCCAACCCAATACTATCACTGCACCCGTCATATCCCTTCACTGCAACACTATTCACTTCCACCTTATAGATTTCATCTGTATCTATGAACCTTCTTCTCCCTTTCTATTTCCTGTAAACCTATCTCCTGGACTGGACTCTCTGAGTCTGCTCAATTTGCTTAATTAATATCAGTGTGGTCATGTAATATTTGTCCTTCAATACCTAGCTTGCTTCACTTAACGTAGGTTCCTCAAGAGTCATCCATGTTATCCCGTGTGTTAGTTAGTACTGTATTCCTTCTTACACCTGAATAATATTCCATTGTATGTATACACAACATTTTGTTTATCCACTCATCTGTTGATGGGCATTTGGGTTGATTCCAACTTTTGGCAAAGAGAATAATGCTGCTATGAACATTGGTGTGCAATATCTGTTCATGTCCTTGCTTTCAATTCTTCTGGGCATATACCCAGGAGTGGAATGCTGGATCATTTGACAGATCTATATTTAGTTTTTAAAAATATGTATTTATTTATTTCTAAAAGATATTAGCTTACATAAAATATATAAGGGATTTCCATATGCCCCAATACCCACACCTCCCACTTTTCCCCACATTAACAACTTCTTTCATTAGTGTGGAACATTCATTGCAATTGATGCACACATTTTGGAGCATTACTGCTAAGCATAGATTATAGTTTATACTGTAGTTTACACTCTGTCCCACTCAATTCTGTACATTATAGCAGGATATATATTGGCCCATATCTGTCATTACAATGTTATTCAGGACAATTCCAAGTCCTGAAAATGCCCCCATATTACATGTCTTTTTCCCACTCCCTGCCTTCAGCACCTCTAGTGGACACTGTCTCCACGTCAATGATATAATTTCTTCCATTGCTGGAATCACAATAAGTCTATAGTAGAATACCAGTAGGTCCACACTAGTTCATATTTTATTCCCCAATCCTGAGGATTCTGGGACAGTGATGCCACTTCACTTCTAATTGAGTGGGGGCTATAATCCCATATGGCTGAATGATGGGACTCTCTTGCTTGCAATTGTAGACTCTCTCCATTCCTTGGGGTGGTGGTTGTCCATCCTCACCTTTGTTTGTTGTCCTTGGTGAGTCCAATGAACTGGAGAATAGGTTTTGCAACTCTACTGGGGCTCAGGGCCCAATAGCACATTGACAGCCCAGAGATTCGAGTCTCTTGGATGTACACCTACAAACTTCAGCACCAACTATAGGTCCAAATAAAAGGGACAGAAGAAGAACATGTAGAGAAACACATCTGCATCCAACCCTGTCACACGCGGGAGCACAAACTCCATTATAGGGCCCACTGGCAAGACACCAAACTCTGGAGCGCTCTGCCTTCACTGTAGGACCTGCGTGTCTATGGAGTCCTCAGAAGCCCCACTATTTGGGTTAATATCTACTTTGTCTGTCTATGAGATCTTGTTGAGTATGCTTAAGTGTTACCTCTCTGATGACCTCCCAATTCACTTTGAACTCTCTTAGCTATATAAACTCATTTGTCTTTACTATTTCTTTCACTCAAGGTCTTTTACCAGTTACATCACCAGCCAGTGCTTGGTAAATAATCTCTCAGTGCCACTGAGGCTTATCCCCAGGAAACATGTCCCATGCTGGCGAAAAGGTAAGGCATTTATATGCTGAGTTTGGCTTAGAGAGAGGCCACATTTGAGCAACATGGAGGCACTCAGGAGGTAACTCTTAGGCACCCTACAACACTAGGCTAAGTTGCAATCTCAAGAGCAAAAAGCCCATAAGCACAGTCATCAATCTCAAGAGTCCACCAATGGACAAACCTTCTTCACTAGCCAATGTCCCTGTACTTGGAGGATTGTTGCTGTTCCATTAGAGAATGTGGTTGAGGTACCCAGGATGAGAATTCAGCATTCTTTTGGTTATTGTATGAATCTCTACCCACTGTGGCATGACCCATGAGCATCTGATCATATTTAGAAACCTTATATGTATTCCCAGGTGAACTTCTTCCCATGTATCCCCATCACTGACACCCCACACCAATAATCCTTCCCTGCCATAGCTGTAACTTTCTGTGAACCAAAACTTCTCCAAAATGAAGTAGAAAATATCGCCAATTACAATTAATAGTAAAATGAAATAATTATGATAGGTTTAACTTAAGAAATAAAATACATAATTAGTTAGAAAAAATAAAACTAAAATAAAGTTAAGAAATGATAATTAATGGGAAAATGAAATAACGATAGGTTTAAACATAAAAAATAAAATACATAATTAGTTAAAAAAACTAAAACTAAAATAAAGTTAAGGAAATTAGGATACTAAAAATTATGAAAAATTAAAAATTTTTTGACAGTTTGCCTTTCATCACTGTAATATTTGTTTTTCATGTACGTACAGGGGCATTTTCTTCAATTTTTTCTGCAGTGTCTTACTTTTTTTCATTTTGTCTTCAAAGAATTTTTAGGACACAGTAAAGTCACATACAGAATATAGGGGTCTCCCATGTACCCAACATCCTCCCCCTTTTCCCCCTTCCCATATTAATAACCTTTTTACATGTGGGTGGTTCATTTGTTACAACAGATGTACAAATATTGAAACATGGTTTACATTTTAGACCATACAATTTTATAAATTTTTGGTGAAATTTAACATGGCCTGTATCCATCTTTGCAAGATCGTGCAGAACACTTCCTTTGTCACCTAAATACACTCTCTTCCATCTATTCTATTCCTCCACCTTCCACCCCTCAGGATCTTAAGCAACCATTTGGCTTCACTCCTTGAAGGACAAGATTCATAATACTTGCAACAATGCTGAGGGCTTGACACATTAGTCTGTCCTCCCCTATTAGGAACCACCCATGCCCTCAAGAGACACCCTCCCCTTTGTTTGAGAACAAATCGGGCCTCCCAAGGATGGGAGTCCAACTCCTTGCAATCATTATGTGGGTCTCTTCCCAATGATAACAACACTCTATTACAAAATGATTACCCACATATTCTCTAGACTACCCCAGGAGCACCTTGTCCCACATGCCCACCCATCCAAGTCCCTAAACCAGCAACCCTTCCTTGTCGTATTGCCTAATTTGCTTTCCCAGCATTGTAGTTTCAACCACGTACCCGCCAATCCCCAGTGTTCACCTGCTTCCTCTCCCAACCTTACCCTCAGTTCCATGGACCATCCAATCCATCCTCCTCACCTTACTCCCCTGTCAAGCTTGCATCACCCAACCCAATAGTATCTCTACACCCATATCATATTCCTTCACTGCCCAGCTACTCAATTCCACCTTGTCATAATTTTCACCCATATGGGTGATGGCTCACAACCTTCTTCTCCATTTTTATTTCCTGTAATCCTGTCTTCCAGACTCTAGCTCTACGAGTCTGCTTGATTTGCTTAATTCATATCAGAGGGGTCATGTAATATTTGTCCTTCAATGCCTGGCTTGCTTCACTCAACATAAGGTCCTCAAAAATCATCCATGTTATCCCATACGTTAGTACTGTATTCCTTCTTACAGCTGAGGAATATTCAATTGTATGTATGTGCCAAATTCTGCTTATTCATTCATCTGTTGATGGGCATTTGGGTTGACTCCAACTTTTGGTAATAGTGAAAAATGCCACTCTGAACATCGGTGTGCATATATCCGTTCATATCCTTGCTTTCAGTTCTTCTGGGCATATTCCAAGCAGTGAAATTGCTGGATCATATTGCAGATGTGTTGTTAGCTTTTTGAGGAACCACCAAACTGTCCTCTAGGATGGCTGAAACATTCTACATTCCCACCAGCAGTGGATGAGTGTTCCCATTACTCCACACTCTCTCCAACACTTGTTGCCCTCTGTTTTTTTTAATGGCTGCCAGTGTAATAGGAGTAAGATGGTATCTCATTGTAGTTTTTATTTGAATTTCACTAATAACTAGTGATTTTGAGCATCTTTTCATGGCTTTTTAGCCATTTGTATTTCTTCTTTGGAGAAGCGTCTGTTCAAATCTCTTGCCCATTTTTCAAATGGATTGTCATTTTATTCTCAAGATATAGGATTTTTAAAATATCTGCTGGATATTAAGCTCCTATCAGATATATGGTTACCAAATATTTTCTCTCATTCAGTAGGCTGTTTTTCACTTCCCTAACAAACTCATTTGAGGTGCAAGAGGTTTTAATTTTGAGGCCATCCCATTTATCTATTTTTTCTTTTGCTGCTTATGCTTTGGGTGTGAAGTTCTTGAAGCCATTTCCTATTACAAGTTTCTGTATATGCTTTCCTATGTTATCTTCCAAGGTCTTTATGGTCTTGACTGATATATTTAGATCTTTGTTCCATCTTGCATTGATTTTTGTATAAGGTGTGAAATGGTGTTCTTCTCTCATTCTTTTGGATATGGATATCAAATTCTCCAAGCACCATTTGTTGAAGAGGACATTCTCTCCCAGTTGAGTAGGGTGGTGGCCTTGTCAAATATCAGGTGTCTGTATATGTGAGGATGAATATCAGAACTCTCAATTCAGTTGCATTTGTCAGTATGCCTATCCTTGTGCCAATACCATGCATTTTTAATCACAGAAGTTTTGTAGAATATTTTAAAGTAAGGTAGTGTGATTCCTCCATTTTCTTTTTTTTCTTTTTCCATGTATCTTTGGCTATTCAGGGCCTCTTGCCCTTCCAAATAAATTTCATAGATAGTTTTTCCAACTCAGTAAAAATGGCTGAGATAATTTTTATTGGGATTGCATTAAATCTGTAGATCAGTTGAGGTAGGACAGAAAACTTAATAATGTTTAGTCTTCCCATCCATGAACAGGGAATATTATTCCAGTTATTTAAGTATTCTTTGATTTCCTTTAAAAATGTTATGTAGTATTCTGTGTATGAGTTATTTATATCTTAATTTAAAATTATTTCTAGGTATTTCTTTTACTTACTATTGTAAATGGGAGTTTTTTTCTTTATTTATTTTTTTAATATTACAGTGAAAAATATGAGGTCCCCATATACTCCCCACCCCCCTTCCCCCGCTCCTCCCTCCATAACAACAATCTCGTCCATCATCATAAGACATTCATTGCATTTGGTGAATACATCTCAGAGCAAAGCTGCACCTCATGGTCAATGGTACACATCATAGCACACACTCTCCCACATTCCTCCCAGTGGGCCATGGGAGAATATACAATGTCCAGTAACTGTCCCTGCATCACCACCCAGAACAACTCCAAGTCCCAAAAACGCCCCCACATCTCATCTCTTCCTCCTACTCCCGGCCACGAGCAGCCACCATGGCCACTTTCTCCACACCAATGTCTCATTTGCTTCGATTACTAAACACAATAGTTCATGAGTAGAATATCAGTAAGTCCACTCGAATCCATACTCTATTCCTCCATCCTGTGGACCTTGGAAAGAATGTGTCCACTCCACATCTATATAAAGAGAGGGCTTAGATTCCACATGGATGTTGGATGCAATCCTCCTGCTTTCAGTTGTAGGCACTCTTGGCACCCTGGTGTGGTGGTTGACCTTCTTCAATTCCGTGTTAGCTGAGTGGGGTAACTCCAATAAACCAGAGTGTAGGAGTTGCAAGTTTGTTGAGGCTCAGGGCCTGGCTATCACATGGTCAGTCCAGAAATTCAGGTCCCCTGGGTATACGTTAAACCCCACCACCAACGACAGTTTCGGTAAAATTAACAGAAAAGTCTTGTGAACAAAGATCACATCTGAATCCAGCTCCATCAAACAGAAACACAAACTCCAAAGTAGGGCCAACTGACAAGGCACTGAACTCCATCTGCCATGACCATAGAACCTGTGGGTCTCTGTAGCCCTCAGAAGAATGAATACCCAGGGTTGTATCTACTTTAACTGTATCTGGGACTCTACTCAGGTGTGCACAAGGGCAACCCCTCTGATAACCTCCCGGCTCTTTTTGGAGACTCTTAGCCATAGAAACTCATTTGTCCTTTCCATTCCCCCCTTTGATTCAGGTCAGAAAGCATTTTTAACTCCTGGTATTATATGCAGATTGAGATATTCTGCTGGTCTGAGTTGACCCTTTTATTCAAGGTCATTTTCTAGTTACATCATCAGTTAGTACTTGGTAGTAATCCCTCGGCACCAGGAAGGCTCATCCCTGGGAGTCATGTCCTATGCTGGGGGGAAGGCAACACATTTACATGCTGAGTTTGTCTTTGAGACTGGCCACATGTGAGCAACATGGAGGCTCTCAAGAGGTAACTCTTAGGAACCCTGCAGCTCTAGGCCTTGTTCTTATTTCAGGGCACAGGCTCACAAGCATAGTCATTAGTATCAAGGGCTCATTGTTGGACCTTCATTCTTTTTTGGTCTTAGTTGTTGCACTTGGGGGATTGTTGCTGTTCCTTTAGGGACTGTGATAGAGCTCCCCTGGCTAGGAACTCAGCAATCCCTCAATTGTTTTCAATTTTATTCACAGTGAAAATATCCAAACATTTTTATGTACCCTGGGTATATGACCTGGAGAACTCCCTGCCAACCATGTGTCCCCTGTCAATAACATCCCACACCAGTATTCCTCCCCTGCCATTGTTGAAACTCTCTGTAATCCAAAACTTCCTGAAAAGTGAAGGCCAATATATTTACAGGTTCCCTTAATAGTAAAATGGAATACAGTGATGAGTTTAAAGGTTAGATATATAATATATATTAATTTAGAAAAATTAAGGTAAAAATAAATTGGGCTATCAAAAAATTTAAAAATGCAATATCTTTGTTTTCAATGCTTTGACTTCCATCACTGCAATAAGTGTTGCCGTGTATGCAAATTGGCAAGGCAAATACTTCCGTCTTTTCCTCAGTGTCTAAATCCTATCTTTTTCTAATTATTAAGCTTATCCTCACTAGAGTTTTAGATTACAGTAATTCATATATACAATATACAGTATTCCCACATATCCAACATAAAACCTTTTCCCTTCCACAGAAATAATCTTTTTACATATTCGTACTGTATTTACTGAAACTGATGTACAGATATTGAGACAATAAGTTTCAAACAAGATAACATTTGTGTTTACATTGTGGTTTGTACTTTAGACTATACAATTTTCTAAATTTTTAGTTATCTTATGTTTTACATTATGATTTACTTTTTAGCCTATCGGCCCCTATATATTTTTTGTATAATTTTGCATGTCTTATATCCATCCTTGCACACTCTTGTGGAACACTTCTACTGCCCACACAGTTACATTGGTTCCATCTATTCAATACTTCTTTCCCTCTCCCCTCAGGGCCCACAGTGACAGTCAATCTTCATTGCTTGAAGGGTCATGTTCAGCGATACTTGCACCAGTGATGAGGGCTTGACATGCTCAACTGCCCTAATGCACTGGGAGCCACAATTTCTCTTGAGTGATACAGTTCCTTTTATTTGAGGGCATGAGTCCTTCCCAGGATGTGGGTATAGCTTCACTCTCATTATATGGGTCTCTATCCAGTGATATAACCCACTATTGTAAAATGAGCATTCACATATTCCCTAGGAGCCTGTCCTGCATCACATTATCCCCTTTAAGCATCTTAAACAGGTAACCTTCCTTGTTATATTTTTGAAAAGGTTTTCTCAGCTTTATACTCTCAACCAAATACCTGACAATCTCCTATGTTCATATGTTGCCCCACCCTCCCCCCAAATTCTTGGGCAATATTACCCATCCTCCCATCCCTAACCCCCCTCAAGCCCGCAAAGCCCCACCCAAAGGTAACCCTATGCCTCCATTTTATCCCTTCCATATACAAATACTTACCTCCAGCTTATCATAGATTTCATCCATGTAGGTGTCAGCTTACATCCTTCCTCTACCCCCCACTTTCCTTTAAACCTATCGTCCAGTCCCTTGCTCTCTGAGGCAACTTGGTTTACTTATTTCATATCATTGAGGTCAAGTATTATTTGTCCTTCAGTGCCTGGGTTGCTTCACTCAACAATGCTCTCAAGATTCATCCATGTTATCACGTGTGCTTGTAGTGTATTCATTCTTAAAGCTGAGTAGTATTCCATTGTATGTATATACCACACTTTATTTATCCATTCATCTGTTGATGGGCATTTGGGTTGATTCCAACTTTTGACAATAGTGAACAATGCTGCTATGAACATTGGTGTGCATTTATTGGTTTGTGTCCTTGTATTCAGTTTTACTGGGTGTATGTCCAGCAGTAGAATTACTGGGTCATATGGCAACTCTATGGCTAGTTTTTTGAGAAACCACCAAACAGTCCTCCAGAATGGCTGGATCCTTCTGCATTCCCACCAGCAGTGGATGAGTGTTCCAATTCCTGCACATCCTCTCCAGCATTTGTAGTCTTCTGTTTTTTTCATAGCTGCCAATCTTATGGGAATAAGATGATGTCACATTTGATTTGCATTTCCCTAATTGCTAGAGATTTGGAGCATTTTTTTCATGTGCTTTTTAGCCATTTCTATTTCTTCTTAGGAGAAGTGTCTGTTTGAATCTTTTTCCCATTTTTTAAATGGGTTGTTTGTCTTTTTATTTTCAGGACATAGGCATTCTTTATATATGCAGGAAATAAGTCTCCTATCAGAAACAGGGTTACCAAATATTTTCTCCCATTGTGTAGGCTCTCTTTTCACTTTCTTGACAAACTCCTTTGAGGTGCAGAAGGATTTAATTTTGAGGAAGTCCCATTTATCTATTTGTTCTTTTGCTGCTCATGCTTTTGGTGTGAAGTTCATGAAGTCATTTATTATTACAACGTCCTGTAGTTGGTTCCCTACATTGCTTTCTAAAGTCTTTATGGTCTTGGCTCTTATATTTAGGTCTCTGATCCATCTTAAGTTGATTTTTGTATAAGGTGTGAGATGGTAATCCTCTTTCATTCTTTTATATATGAATATCCAGTTCTCCAGGCACCACTTGTTGAATAGGCCATTCTCTCCCAGTTGAGAGGGTTTGGTGGCTTTATCGAATATTATATGACTATATGTATGAGGATCTATATCAAAACTCTCAAGTCGGTTCCATTGGTCTGTGTGCCTCTCCTTGTGCCAATACCATGCTGTTTTCACTACTGTAGCTTTGTAGTATGTTTTGACGTCAGGTAGTGTGATTCCTCCAATTTCGTTTTTCTTTTTCAATATGTCTTTGGCTATTCGGGCCTCTTTCCTTTCCAAATAAATTTCATTGCTAGTTTTTCTAGTTCCTTAAAGAATGCTGTGTTGATTTTTATTGAGATTGCATTGACTGTGTAGATCAGTTTTGGTAGGTTAGATATCTTAATAATATTTGATCTACCTATCAATGAACAGGGAATATTCTTCCATTTATTTAGGTCTTCTGTGATTTCTTTGAATAGTATTTTGTAGTTCTGTGTGTATAAGATTTTACATCTTTAGTTAAATTTATTCCTAGATATTTGATTTTTTTATTGACTATTGTAAATGGTATTTATTTCTTGATTTACTCCTGAGCTTGTTCATTACTGTTGTACAGAAATGCTATCGATTTTTGTGCATTGATCTTAGAACCTGTGACTTTACTGAACTCATTTATGAGTTCTAGAAGCTTTGTTGTAGACCTCTCAGGGTTTTCTACGTATAGGATCATTTCATCTGCAAATAATGAAATTTGACTTCTTCCTTTCCAGTTTGAATGCCTTTTATATCTGATTCTTGCCTCAGTGCTCGAGCAAGTTCTTCTAAGACAATGTTAAATAGAAGAGGTGATAGTGGGCATCCTTGTCTTGTTCCTGATCTTGGGGGGAAGGATTTTAGGATTTCACCAGTGTAAACGATGTTGGCTGTGGGTTTTTCATATATACTCTATATCATGTTCAGAAAATTTCCTTGTATTCCAGTCTTTTGCAGTGTTCTTATCAAGAAAGGATGCTGTATTTGTCAAACGCTTTTTCTCATCCATAGATTTAATCATGTGATTTTTTTCCTTTAATCTTTTTATATGGTGTATTACATTGATTGATTTTCTTATGTTGAACCATCCTTAGATACCCAGAATGAATCCCACTTGGTCATGGTGTATAATTTGTTTAATGTGTTGTTGAATATGATTAGCAAGTATTTTGTTGAGGATTTTTGCGTCTAATTTCATTAGGGAAATTGTTCTGTAATTTTCCTTTCTTGTGGCGTCTTTGTTTGGCTTTGGTACTAGTGTAATGTTGGCATCATAGAATGAGTTATGTAATGTTCCTTCTGTTTCGAAGTTTTGGGAGAGGTTCAGCAGGATTGGTGTTACTTCTTTCAGGAATGTTTTGTAGAATTCACCTGTGAAGCCATGTGGCCCTGGGCTCTTCTTAGTTGGGAGGTTTTTAATGATTGATTCCATCTCTTTACTTGTGATTGGTTTGTCGAGATCATCAATTTCTTCTTTCATCAGTATAGGCTCTTTATGTGTTTCTAGGATTTTGTCCATTTCTTCTGAATTGTCATTTTTATTGGAATATGGTTTTTCAAAGTATCCTCTTATGATAGTCTTTGTGGGGTCAGAGGTGATATCTCCTTTCTCATTTCTTATTTTCTGTGTTTGCTTCTTCTCTCTTTTTTCCTTTGTTAGTCTCACTAAGGGTTTGTCAATTTTATTGATCTTCTCAAAGAACCAGCTCTTGGTTTTGTTTATCTTTTCAAGTGCTTTCTTATTTTCTATTTCATTTAGTTCTGTTCTTATCTTTGTTATTTCTTTCTTTCTTCTTCCTGTGGAGTACTTTGTTGTTTTTTTACTAATTCCTCCAAATGCGCGGTTAGTTTTTCAATTTTTGCTCTTTCTTCTTTTTGGATGTATGAATTTATGGCTATAAATTTCCCTCTTAGTACTGCTTTTGCTGCATTCCATACATTTTTGTATGTTGTGTCATCATTTTCATTTGTTTCAAGGTAGTTTTTTTTTTTTGAGATTTCCTCTTTGACCCACTGTTTTTCTAAGAGTGTGATGTTTAATTTCCATATGTTGGTGTGAAATCTGTGCCTCTGGCCCTTGCAGATTTCCAGTTTCACTCCACTGTGGTCACACATGTTATTTTGTATGATTTCAATCTTTCTGAATTTATTGAGCCTTTCTTTGTGGCCCAGCATTTGATCTATCTTGGAGAATGATCCATATGCACTTGAGAGAAATGTATATCCTGCTGTATTTGGGTGTAATGATCTGTATATGTCTATTAGATCCAGCTCCTCTAATATACTGTTCAAAGTTTTTGTTTCTTTAGTGATTCTCTTTTGAGATGTTCTGTCCAAAGTTGATAGTGGTGTATTAAAGTCTCCCACTATAATTGTACAGGCATCTATTCTTTCACTTAGTTTTTCCAGTGTTTGCCTCATGTACCTGGAGGTGCCCTTGTTAGGGGCATAAATATTTATGATTGTTTGTTGTTCTTGAAAGATTATCACCTTCACAAATATAGTATCCTTCTTTGTCTCTCACAATTGTTTCACATTTAAATTCTATTTTTTTATGATATTAATATAGCTACCCCTTCCTTTTTTTTTGGTTATTGTTTACTTGTAAGATTGTTTTCCAGCCCTTCACTTTCAGCCTCCACGAATCCCTGTGTCTAAGATATGTTTCTTGTAGACAGCATATAGATGGGTCATATTTTCTTATCCCATCTCTCAGTCTGAATCTTTTGACTGGTGAGTTTAATCCATTTTCATTCAGTGTTATTACTTTCAAGGAATTATTTATGTTAGCCATATTTTGTTTGGACTTGTGTTTGTCATATTTTGTTTGTTTTTTTCTTCTCTTTTTGTCTTTTTTGTTGCTCTTACACTCTCCTCCAACTCTGCCTCTCCTGTTTTTTTCTTTCTTCCTGCAGAATTCCCTTTAGTATTTCTTGAAGGCCAGGGTTCTTGTTGGCATAGTCTTTTAATTTCTGTTTATCTGTGAATATTTTGTACTCTCCTGTTGAATGAGGGGCTTGTTGCGATAAGGACAATGGATACAGACTCACTCCAGAGATGGGTTCATGATGCACGCCTGCTTTATTGAGGAAGTTGCAGCATTTTTATAGTGCTTTGGATTACGGGCATTAGCTGATAGGTGGACGGCTTATGGGAGGAGGGTGAGGCAGGGTTGAATCATTTGGCTCAGTGCCGGTGTGCCATCTTTTGGGTGTACCCAAAAGCGTGTGGACTAGAGAGTGTGCTCATCTATTCACTTGCAGCACAGCCAGGCTGAATGTCTCTGCCACTCTACCTACACTCTCCATCATTTTTTAATACTAGTTTAGCTGGGTAGAGTGTTCTTGGTTGGAAAATTTTTCTTTTAGTACCTTGACTATATCATACCACTGCCTTCTTGCCTCCATGGTTTCAGATGAGAAATCAGCACTTAATCTTATGGAGCCTCCCTGGTATGTGATGGTTCTCTCTTCTGTTGCTGCTTTTAGAATTTTCTCTTTGTCTTGAGCATTGGAAAATTTGACAAGTATATGTCTTGGGGTGGGCCTGTTGGGATTTATGGTGTTTGTGGTACGTTGTGCTTCCTGGACATGTACATCCATCTCTCTTTGTATTTGGGAAGTTTTCAGCCATTATTTTCTGCAACATCCCTTCTGTCCCCTTTCCCTTCTCTCTCCTTCTGGGATGCCTAGAATACATATGTTTGTGCATTTTGCATTGTCATTCAGCTCCCTAAGTTCTTGCTGGATTTTTTCTATCTTTTTATCGATCAGTTCTACTATCTGTTTGATTTCGGATGTACTGTCTTCCACATCACTAATCCTCTCTTCTGCCTCTTCTAATCTGCTGCTATTTGCTGAGAGTGTATTTTTGATTTCTTGAACTGTGGTGTTCTTCCCCATCATATCTGTTATCTTTTTGTGTATGTCTGCAATTTCCTTTCTGAGTGTTTTCTTCATATTGTTAATCTCTTCCTTTACTTCATTAAGTTGGTCTCTAATATATGTTTTGAGATCTTTAATTACTTGTCTGATGTTCTGTTCCCCTTCCTGGTTTTTAGTTTGTTCTTTGGATTCAGCCATGTTTTCCTGATTATTGGTTTGGTTTGTGTTTTTTGCTTGCTGTCTTGTCATCATTTTATCTTGATGGGTTTAATCAGTTCCTTAGCTTCTGTGTCTAGTCTTGGGGATTAAATAGTTTTTGTTCGTGGATAAGTGTTATGTCTTCTCTTTGTCACTTTGTTCTTCTCACTCTATTTTCTTGTTGCTGGGTAAGCTCACTTTGAAGGAAAATATTAGGGCCAGGGAAAGCAAAATGAGTAAGAAAAGAAAATGTATAAAGTAGTATCGGTAATAAATGTTAACAGAGCAACAATGTGAGATCTGGGAGAGTGGATATTAGACTCATGTAAGTTGTGTAGCGTTATAGCAGTAATAGACTACCTATAATGAGACAGTCAACTGAATATGGGGAGGAATATAGTATGAATTAAAAATCCAGTGTTTTCATGAGAGAGGGAAAGAGAAAAGAAAGACAATAATATCAAGAGTAGATAAAAGACAGAAAACAGAACAAAGGTATTAGAAATTAAAAGTTAGACAATTTTGAGGCCAAAGAAAGGGAGGTGGAATGTAAGAGAAACAGTAGATGATGGAGGATAGAAATATGTGGGGGAAAGGGTATAGTGTAGGTGGCCAAAATCAATACACACAGAAAAGAGGAAATGGAGGATGAGGAAAAACAGTAAGTGTGAAGTGCTCCCTGTAGTACCTATTATATAAAGAAAATAAAATAAAGTAATAAGAAAAAGAGAGAAGGGAAAAAAAGAGAAGAGAAAAAGGCGGTGGGCAAAGAAGGGGGGGGAACAAGCAAGAAAAAGAGAAAGAGGAAAAAAAACTAAATAAATGAAAAAGGACCTTGGGGGATAATACAGTAGAAAAGACCTGGAGACAACGAAATATTAGCAACCAAGGCAAAAAAAAAAAAAACCCAAAAAACAAAAACCTACATTTTGAGCTAGGAATCCTCTTTGCAGTTAAATAATACACTTAGGCATCTGACATTCCCCCTTTCTCCTTTCCTCACTACTCTCTCCCAGGGCAGCAGGAAAGCTGCCTGAGAGGTCTGGTAGGAGATTCAGGTAGGTCCTTGTTGAACCAACTCAACCCAGAAGTCTATGACTCTTTGATTCCAGTGTGAGATCACTTACACCTCACCAGAAACCTCAAATATGCTATTGTAAGTTTGGATAGCACCTCCTACAGTCCCTCACCCTTAGGTGTGCTAGGAGAGGTCAAATTGATTTTTTGACTCCACCTTCTCCCAGACCAAGTTTCCTATCCCAGGACGTTTAGGTAAATTGGACTTTCTCAGCAGATTCACTTCTCCTTTCTTCCTAGACTCTCCCCAAGACAGCTGGTATAATCCTCCAAGTTCAAGGAGAGAGAGAAAAAAAGAATAAACACAAACACTGAGGGCTAGGTTAATCAAGGAACTCAGATGGACCTCAGGGCATGGTGGATTCAGGGATTGGAAGTCTGTGATATTGCTGAATCCAAGTGTGTGAGTCTCTGGAGCATGGGCCACCAGGGTTTTGGGGGACACAGACTTGGGAACCATGCATCTGGTTAACAGGGGGCTTGGGAGCACTGCAGCATAACATGGCCTTCAGGGATCCCCACAGCTGGGTGCGAGCCCCAGGGGGAGGGATCCCGCCCACAACCTGTGACCTCCATTTCAGAAACCAAAAGTTCCACCTCTTGCAAGAATCTCTTCTGTCACTGTCTCACCAAATTGACATCCAGACACTTCCTGCCCTGCAAGCCCCCAAACAGCCCACTCAGGATTTGGGAACACCCCACACAAGAAAGATCCCAGGGATTGCCATGGCATGGCTGCCAGCCCTAGGGAGAGGGGCTCCACTGAGAACCTCTGACCTCTGTGTCAGAAACCTGAAATTCCACCTCTCACAATAATCTTCTCTATCACTGTCTCACCAAATCAACTTCCAGACACCTCCCGCCCTGCAAGCCCTTGAAAGAGCCCGCTCAGGGCTTGGGAACTCCCCAGCACAGCAAAGCCTTCAGGAATCCCCACCGCTGGGCTGCCAGCTCCAGGGGGAAGGGTCCTGCCCACAACCCCGACCTCCATGAAAGAGATCCAAAATTCTACCTCTTGCAAGAATCCCCTCTGTTACCATCCCACTAAATCAACGTCCAGACACCTCCTGCCCTGCAAGCACCTGAAACAGCCCGGTCCAGCAGGACTCCAACCCTACTCAGCCACTTCTTTTCAGGAGAGATTATGAGGTGCACTCACTCAGATGCCATCTTGCCCCCAGGAGTTTTTCTTGATTTCCTCCTCAGATTGCTCATTATTTGTGTACAGAAATGCTACTGATTTCTGTGCATTGATCTTATAACCTGCAACTTTACTGAGCTCATGTATAAGTTCTAGAAGTTTCGGTGTAGATTTTTCAAGGCTTTCTATGTATAGGATCATGTCTTCTGCAAATATGAAAATTTTGACTTCTTCCTTTCCAATTTGGATACTTTTATATCTTTTTTTTTTTTTGCCTAAGTGCTTGAGCCAGACCTTCTAACACAGTGTTAAATAGGAATGGTGATTGTGGGCATCCTTGTCTTGTTCCTGACCTTAGAAGGAAATACTTTAAGATCTTACCATTGTATATAATGTTAGCTGTGGCTTTTTCATATATACCTGTTATCACTTTTGAGGAAGTTTCGTTCTATTCCTATACTTTGCAGTTTTTTTTTATCAGGAAAGGATGCTGTATTTTGTCTAATCCTTTTTCTGTGTCTTTAGAGATGATCATGTGTTTTTTTTATTTTTTTCCTTTTGAAATGTTTATGTGGTGTTTTGCATGGATTGGTTTTCTTTTGTTGAACCATCCTTGCCTACCAGGGATGAAACTCACTTGGTCATGGAGTATAATTCATTTGATGTGTTGTTTAATATGATTAGGAATTGTTTTGTTGAGGATTTTAGCATCTAGGTTCATTAGAGGGATTGGTCTGTAATTTTCTTTTCTTGTAGCATCTTTGTTTGACTTTGGTATTAGGGTAATGTTGGCATGATAGAATGAGTTAGACAACATTCCTTCTACTTCTGTTTTTTTGGAAGAGTTTAAGCAGAATTGGTGTTTGTACTTCCCAGAATGTTTGGTAGAATTTACCTGTGAAGGTGTCTGGTCCTGTACTCTTCTTATCTGGGAGGTTTTTGATGACTAATTCAATCTCATTACTTGTGATTGGTCTGTTCATCAATTTCTTCTTTCATCAACATAGGCTGGTGGTGTGTGTCTAGTAATTTGTCCATTTTGTCTAAGTTATCTTTCTTATTGGCATATACTTTTTGAAAGTATCCTCTTATGATATTCTTTATTTCTGTGGGGGCAGTGGTGATATCCCCTTCCTCATTTCTTATTTTGTGCATTTTTCTTTGTTAGTCTAGCTAAGCACTTGTTAATTTTATTCATTTTCTCAAAGAACCAGCTTTTGGTTTTGCTTATTTTTTCTAGTGCTTTTTAACTTTCTATTTCATTTGGTTCTGCTCTAATATTTGTGATTACCTTCTTTCTACTTCTTTGGGTTTAGTTTATTGTTCTTTTTCTAAATCCTCTATGTGCATCATTCAGTCTATGATTTTAGCTCTTTCTTCATTTTTGATATATGTATTTATAGGTATGAATTTCCCTCTCAGTCATCTTTTGCTGCATCCCATAAGTTTTGATACGTTGTATTGGTATTTTCATTCATTTCAAGGTTATTACTGATTTCTTTTAAATTTCCTCCTTGACCTAATGTCTGTCGAAGGATATGTTGTTCAATTTCCATATCTTTGTGCCTAATCTGGTTCTCTGGCCCTTGCTGATTTCCAGCTTCATTCCATTGTCATCAGGTCAATTACTTTGAATGATTTCAATCCTTCTGAATTCATTGAGTGTTTTTCTATGTAGTCTATCTTGGAGATGATCCATGTGCATTTGAGAAGAATGTATATCCCACTGAATTTGAGTGTAGTGTTCTGTATATGTCTATTAGGTCCAGACCTTCTAAAGTTTTATTCAAAGTCTTTGTTTCTTTATTCATTCTCTGTCATGATGTTCTGTCTAATGGTGATAATAGTGTATTGAAGTCCCCCACTATAATTGTACAGGCATTTATATCTCCATTTAAATTTTTCAGTGTTTGTCTCAAGTGTTTTGAAGCCCCCTGGTTAGGTGCACAAATGTTTATGATTGCTCTCTCTTCTTGAAAGATCACCCATTTTTACTAATATATAGTGTCCATCTTTGTCTCTTACAATAGTTTTGCTTTTAAAGTCTATTTTGTCTGATATTAATATAACTACTCCCATCCATTTTTTTGGTTGCTTTTTGCTTGTAAATTTATTTTCTAGCTATTCACTCTCAGCTTACTTGAATCCCTGGGTCTAAGATGGGTTTCTTGTAGACAGCATATAGATGGATTATATTTCTTTATCCAGTCTGTCAATCTGTTTCTCATAACTGGTAAGTGTAATTCATTAACATTCAGTGTTATTATTGACAAGGAATTACTTAAATTATCCATATTTTCTTTCAGTTTATGTATGTTGTATGTTGTTTTTATTTATCTTTTTGCTTAAAATTTTTTTTCTCACACTCTCCTCCAACTCTCTCTCTTGTTTTTTCCTTTCAACCTGCAGCACTCTCTTTAGTATTTCTTGAAGGGCAGGATTCTTGTGGACATACTCTCTTAATTTATGTTTATCTTTGAATATTTTGAATTCTCCATCTTTTTTTTATTTTTTTATTTTTTTATTGACTTTGTAATAATATTACATTAAAAATATATATGTGAGGTCCCATTCAACCCCAACTCCCCACCCCCCCTCTCCCCCCCCCAACAACACTCGTTCCCATCATCATGACACATCCATTGGATTTGGTAAGTACATCTTTGGGCACCTCTGCATCTCATAGACAATGGTCTACATCATGGCCCATACTCTCCTCCATTCCATCCAGTGGGCCCTGTGAGGATTTACAATGTCCGGTGATTACCTCTGAAGCACCATCCAGGGCAGCTCCATGTCCCAAAGAGGCCTCCACCTCTCATCTCTTCCTGCCTTTCCCCATACCCATCGTCTACCATGTCCACTTTTCCCAATCCAATGCCACCTCTTCTATGTGGACATTGGATTGGTTGTGTCCATTGCACCTCTATGTCAAGAGGAGGCTCAGATTCCACATGGATGCTGGATGCAGTCCTCCCATTTTCAGTTGTAATCACTCTAGGCTCCATGGTGTGGTGGTTGTCCTTCTTCAACTCCATCTTAGCTGAGTGTGGTAAGTCCAATAAATCAGATTGTAGGTGCTGGAGTCTGTTGAGGCTCAGGACCTGGCTATCACATTGTCAGTCCAGAGATTCAAATCCCCTAAATATATCTTAAACCCCAACATTAACTGCACCTCCAGCACATTAGCATGAAAGTCTTATGAAGGGAGATCCCATCTGAGTCCAGATTCATCACACATAAACACCATTTCCAAAGAGGGGCCATCTGCCCTGGTAGTTAACCCCATCGGCCATGACCATAACTCCCATTCTCCATCATTTTTGAATGCCAGCTTTACTGGATAGAGAGTTCTTAGATGGAAATTTTTTCTTTTAGGAGATAATTATGTCATACCACTGCCTTCTTTCCTCCAGGATTTCAGATGAGAGATCAGCACTTAATCTTATCAACCTTCCCTTGTATGTGATGGTTCTCTTTCTCTTGCTATTTTCAGTATTCTCTCTTTGTCTTGATCATTGGACAATTTGACAAGTATATGTCTTGGGATAGGCCTGTTAGGATTTATACCCCTTGTGGTGTGCTGCACTTCCTGGACATGTACATCCATTTCCCCCAATAGATTTGAGAAGTTTTCAGCCATTATTTCTTCCAACACTCCTTCTGTCCCCTTTCCCTTCTCTTCCCCTTCTGGGATACCTATAATGCATATGTTTGTGCATTTTGCATAGTCATTCAGATCCCTAAGTCTCTGCTGGATTTTTTTCTCTCTTTTTATCTACCTGTTCTACTATCTGTTTGATTTCAGATGTACTATCTTCCACATTGCTGTTTCTTTCCTCTGCCTTTTCAAATCTGCTGTTGTATGCTTGTAGTATATATTTTATTTCTTGAATTATCCCTTTCATTTCCATCATATCCATTTTCTTTTTATATATGTTTACAATTTCTTCAATATGCTCTCCAAGTGTCTTCTTAATATCCTTAATATCTTTCTCCACTTCATTAACTTGGTTCATGATATTTGTTTGGACAGCTCTGATAAGTTGTTCCATGTCCTGCATCTTCTCCTGGTTTTTAGTTTGTTCATTGGACTAGGCTATATCTTCCTATTTCTTAACGTGGTTTATAATTTTTTTTTGGTGTTTAGGCATCTCTTTATTTAGGTGTGTTTATTCAGTTGACTACTTTATTTCTCTAGGGTTTTATTTAGTTGCTTTTTCATGTGTGTGGTGAGTTTTCTCTTTGATACTTTGTTCCTCTTAGTCCATTTCCTTGCTGTTATCTATGTTCTCTTGAAAGAAAAAGACTAGGGCCAGAGAAAAGGAAAGATGTAAGAAAACAAAAAGGATAATAGTAATTGTCATAGTAAAAGGTAGTCAGGGAATTGTGTAAAACCTAGGAAAATAAATAATTAACTCATGTAAGAAGTGTAGAGGAATAAGAATAAAAAAGTGGAGTACAAACAATGAAATGAAAAACTGAATAAATAAAAATATCTGGAATGAATTAAAAGGCCAGAATGATGAGAGGCAAACAGAAAAAAGACAATAAGAAAAAAAGTTTAAAAAGAATGAAAACAGAAAATACCAGAGACAGAAAAAAAAAACAAGAAAAATTGAAGATTAAACAAAGAGAGTTGGAATGTAAGAAAGCAGAAGATAGGAAGATGAAGGAAGGAAAAGAAATAGCATAAGTAGACAAAACTGCTATACAGAAAAAGGCAGAGCAAATGAGGGGAGATATAGAGCAAACAAGAAACAAGATAGCAGCACCTATTTTTTTAAAAGGGGGGGGTAGAAAGAAGGAAAAAAGAATAAAAAAACAAACCCTCAAGCAAGCAATCAAACAAAAACTTAGGAAAAACTGCCTTCCCTCTTAGGCCCCTGAGGAGCTTCTCAGGTTGCTGCTGTTCATCAATCAATTACCCTTCAGCCTGCCCTCTGCAGGTCTTGAATCAGTTTTAGAGAGTAAACAAAGTTAAATTTATAAAGAAAGAAACATTTTTAAGAAAAATAAGAGACCCGAGAGAAGTTAATACATAAATACTGTCTGTGTTCCCTGTCCTAAAATATCAGCTGGGTGTTTGATAAGGAGAGCCAGGAATCGAGCCAGTGACCTTGTATATTCAAAGCAAAGACTCCTCCACTGATCTAGATTTTCTCTTTGGGCATATTAGCTAGAGAGGTATCCAGTCACTTTCCCTAAGTCAGGTTTGACTCTTTGAAGTTGGGTAGATCCCTGCTGACTAGGAGCCTGTCTGTCCCTGCCCCCTTTCTATTCTTATCACTTTCTCTCCCAGGGCAGCAAAATGCAATAGTCTCTGTGATCATATCTCCTCTCACCTCTCCTGGTCAGGTTGAGTTCCCCTCTGAAATTCAAATGGGACCCTGGTATCTGAACATACCATAGAGAAATGACTCACAACTTTCTTCCAGAGCTCCCTTTCCTCCTAGAGGACCCTAAATAGGCAAGTAGAAGTTTATCAAGTGCTTTGTACTGCCTGCCTCCCATAGGGGAGTTAGAATTTTGATAGTTTACAGCACCATATTAGTGAATTGCCTGACTCCACCCTCTCTCAGCCCAAGTTCCTCTCTTCCATGTTGGCTAGGTAAATCAGGCTGCCTGTGCAGATTCACCTCTCCCCTCTTTCCAAGGCCACCTCTTGCTCTGTGGTATGTTCTCTAAAGTTCAACGGGGGTATAGGTAACCAAACCCACAGAATGGAAAACCTTTCCACCCTTCACTAGGAACCTCTTACTCCTGGAGAATGCTCCTTCTCACTAAGTGGCTGGTAGGAGTCAGGAATTTCATAGTGTTTTTTTGTCTTGAGGATGGGGCTTAGCTGCCTGCCATTTCCAGCCACTGGGGTGAGAAATTCATTTTTTCCCCTTTGGGTTTTTATCTCTTTGTCCCATTCCCTCCAGATTGATACCCTGAAGCCTCTTGTTCTGTGGGTTCCCAAAACAGCTCACTCTGGCAGGAGCTTGCCCCTTTTCAGCCACTTTTTGTGAGAAAGCTGGTGAGTGCCCTTTTAAACCAGTGCCCTCTTGCTTCCATCTCCTAGACTTGATTTTTTAAAGGTTGCTGAACTTCTATGTTGACACTTTGTGATGTACACACAAGATGCTTTTTAATTAAAAAAGGAAAATACAAGGTGAATATATCATTAAATAATATATAAATGAAACAGCCACAGGGAAATGAGACTTTAATTTTTAAATCATCATTTTAAAACAGCCTAGACTGCTTGTGAAAGAGAAGCGGTTATGATTTAATTATGGCTTATCTATTATGTAGCCCTACCCCATGGAGCTTAGTAGAGTTTGTCACTTGTAAGATCATGGAAAATGCTAATGAAATAAATGAATAATGAATAAATAATGGAACTTTAATATTCCATGTGACATAAGTTGTTGATCTAAATATCTCATCCCAAAAATTGGCACCATTTATATAATAGAAATCACCTGCCCTGTCCAAAAACAACCTCTTGCAATTGTGTTTCTGTCTATCACCCAGTAGATGCTGTTCTTGGAAACCACCACTAACTTCCTCCAGACAAAATCATTTGTTGCTGCTTCTCTTTCTTGAACTCTTTTTCCACTGACAATTTTTGGTTTGTTTGTTTGACATTGTGATAACCTGATTTTCTTTATTTTTACTGCTTTCTAGTTTACATTGCTGTTTTAATTTCCTCCTACTTTTCATGTGTGGCTGCTTTCCAGGACTTGTTTTGGGCTTCCTGCTCTTATATCATGCTTACGTTACCTTTAGAAGTTAAACATAGATGATCATACATAATCTTTTACTCTCTGGTTTTGCTCTTAAGTTGTGCCTTGGTTAGAGCAGCTTGCTTGCAATTGCCTTCCCCCAACACTTAAAAACTTAGCATTCTGAATACAACAAAGTTTCAAAAACATTCCTCCTATAAAATCTACATAGATATTAGGCATTTACTAATCTGGCATTTTCACCAGAGATGACATCGCTTATAGGGTTTGGAGAAAATGAGTCAGTTGCTAAAAGTTCATTATCATTGGCTCTGTTAAATTCATTTACCAGGTGAAGATGAGTTCTTTAAGTAAAATTATCATACTTTATCTGGCAACATATCCTCAATTATTAAAACAAAACAAAACAAAACAAAACAAAACACATAGTGGTGAGTTGTGAAAGCTTATTTCTCTTCCAACAGAAATTCCTCACCACCTTCTCTGGAAAAAAGACTAGGAAAAACAGTCACAAAGCAAATTAAACTGGCATGGTACTTGCCTGGATATAGACAATCAATTTAAAAATGGGTATGCAGGGTGTACAGAAGGTGATACAACTATTCAGAATCATCACTAGAAAGGTAGATTAGTATACCTGGTGTAATTATAAGAGATTTTGTCCAGTGAATGATGGCACATATTCATTTTCACTCTGTCCAGAAAGGTCATGCACTTTCTTTTTCTTTTGGCTTAAACAATGAGAATTTATTGGCTCATGATTTTGAGGTTAAAAGCCCAAAATCAAGGCATCATCAAGGTAATGCTTCCTCCCAGAAGACTGTGGCATTTTGAATTGGAAGCTGGTGATCCTTGGTCCTTAGATATTTATTATTTATTTATTTATCCCACCCCCCCTCCCCCGGTTGTCTGTTCTCTGTGTCTATCTGCTGTGTGTTCTTTGTCCGTGGTACAGGAATCTGTGTTTCTTTTTGTTGCATCATCTTGTTCTGTCAGCTCTCCATGTGTGTGGTGCCATTCTTAAGCAGGCTGTACTTTCTTTTGTGCGGGGCAGCTCTCCTTATGGGGTGCACTCCTTGTGCATGGGGATCCCCTATGGGGGGGGACACCCCTGCGTGTCACAGCCTTCCTTGTGTGCATCAGCACTGCATGTGGGCCAGCTCCACATGCATCAAGTAGGCCCGAGGTTTGAACCATGGACCTCCCATGTGGTAGACGGATGCCCTAACCACTGGGTCAAGTCTGCTTCCCCTACTCTTTCATTCTTTTACATATGGATATCCAGTTATTTAGGCACCATTTTTTGAAGAGACCATTCTCTCCCATTTGAGAGGGTTTGGTTGGTGGCCTTATCAAATATTATGACTGTATACATGAGGACCTATATTAGAACTCTCAATTTGGTTTGATTGGTCAGTGTGTCTATCCTTGTGCCAATGCCGTGTTGTTTTCACTACTGTAGCTTTGTAGTATGTTTTGAATTTGGGTAGTATGATTCCTACAATTTCATTTTTCTTTTTCAATATGTCTTTGGCTATTCGGGGCCTTTTTCCTTTCCAAATAAATTTCATAGCTGGTTTTTCTAGTTCATTAAAGAATGCTTATAACAATTTTGCTTTTAAAGTCCTTTTCTTCCTATAAAAGTACTTCAGCTTTTTTTTTTTTGTTACTACATTCATGGATTCTTTTTTTCCAGCTTTTCACTTTCAATCTATTTGTATCCCTGGAAATAAGGTGTGTCTCTTTTAGGCAGCATATATAGATGGCTCATATTTTTTTATCCATTTCCCCAGTCTGTGTCTTTTTTTGATTGGGGAGTTTAATCCATTAACATTCAATGTTTTTACTGTATAGGTAGTTCTTACTTCACCCATTTTGATCTTTGGGTTTTACCTTTCTTATCTTTTTTTCACCACTCCTTTTACACTTTTAGTTATTTTTAATGATATGATCTGCATTTCTTGACTCTCTTATAAGCCTCTCTCTCCAGTCTTTCTTTTCAGACTGTTACACTCTCTTTAGTATTTCCTGCAAAGTCAATTTCTTGGTTACAAACTCTCTCAGTTTCTCTTGTCTCTGAATATTCTAAATTTGCCCTCATTTTTGAAAGACAATCTTGCTGGATATGGACTCTTGGCTTGCAATTTTTCTCTTGCTGTATTTTTAAAAAATACATTATTTATTTTTAAAAGATACATAGATCACACAAAATATTACATTAAAAAATATAGGGGATTCCCATATGCCCTGCTCCCCACACCCTTCAGTTTTCCCACATCAACAACATCTTTTATTAGCATGATACATTCATTGCAATTGATGAACACATTTTGGGGCACTGCTAGATTATAGTTTACATCATAGTTTACACTCTCTCCCTGTCTATTTGGTAGGTTATGGCAGGATAAATAGTGTCCAGCATTTATCCCTGCAATGTCATTCAGGACAATTCCAAGTTCCCAAAATGCCCCCATACCACACCTCTTTTTCCCTCTTCCTACCTTTAGCAACTCCCATGGCCACTGTCTCTGCATCGATGATAAAGTTTTTTTCCATTGCTAGAGTCACAATAAGTCTATAGCTAGAATACCAGTAAGTCCACTCTAGTCCATATTTTATTCCCCAATCCTGATGACTTTGGGATGGTCATGCCCACTCCACCTCTTAATTGAGAGGGGGTTTTGATCCCAAATGCCTGACAGACGGGACTCTCCTGCTTTCAGCCATAGACTCTCTTGGTTCCCATGTGTGGTGGTGGTTGTCCATCACCACTTCCCCAGTAGCTGTCCTGGGTGAGTCCAATAAACTGGAGAATAGGTTTTGCAACTATGCTCAGGCTCAGGGCTGAGTTGGCACTTGGACAGCCCAGAGATTCAAGTCTCCTGGACATATACCCACCAGCCCCAGTGCCAATGACAGGTTCAATAAAAGGGACAGAAGAGGCATGCATAGAGAAGTCACATCTGAGTCCAACTCCATCACATTCAGGAGCATAAACACCAAATAGGGCCCACTGACAAACTCCAGAGCCATCTGCCATGGCCATAGGACTTGGATATCTCCATAGCCCTCAGGAGTCCCACTACCTGAGGTAGTATCTACTTTGGCAGTCTATGAGATCCTGTTGAGATGTGCATAAGTGCCTCCCCTCTGATGACCTCCTAAGTCATTTTGAATCTTACTGTATTTTATACATATCATAAAACTGCCTTCTTGCCTCCATGGTTTCTGATGATAAATCAACACTTAATCTTATTGGGCATCCTGGTATGTGATGAATATCTTATCTCTTGCTGCTTACAAGATTCTGTCTTTATCTTTTGCATTTGACATTCAATTAGTAGGTGTCTTAGAGTAGGTCTCTTCAGATTTATTCAGAGAGAAATATGTTGTGTTTCTTGGGCATGGAAATATGTATCCTTCAATAGGGTTGGGAAATATTCTGTCATCCTTTCCTCAAATGGGCATTCCCTTTCTCTTCTCTTCTTTTTCTGGGACGCCCATGACATGTACGTTTGGACATCTCTTGCTGTCATTTAATTCCCTGAAACTCTATTCACTTTTTTTTTTTACATTCTTTTCTTTATCTCATTTTTTTTTAAATGTTCGTTTTCAGAGGCCCTGTCTTCAAGCACACTAATCCTTTCTTTTGCCTCTTCAAATCTGCTATGATACGCTTCCAGGGTATTTTTTATTTCATTTATTGTGCTATTCATTCCCAAAAGATCTGCTATTTTTCTTTGTATGACTTCAAATTCTTCTTTGGGCTCACTCAGGGTCTTCTTTTTTTTTCTTGGTGCTTAACTCTGTTTTTTTAAACAAATCCATTTTATTGATACATATTACTAAGCCATAAATCCATCCAATGTGTACAATCAATGGCATTTGGTATAATTACATAGTTGTGCATTCATCACTTCAATCATTATTAGAGCATTTTAATTATTCCAATAACAATAACCAAAAACAACTAGCAAGCAAACACAAACTCATCACCTCTCAATCTCCCTAGGCCTGCCCTGTGATACTTAGCTTCTATTCTCTTTTCATCTCTCAGGTTTATTTGTGTTTATATTTTGAAAAACACTCTTATGTATGTGATATTCATATTTCACCTGAGATTTCACTATGTTATAGAGTCTCATGTTACATTTTTTAGCTTTCCTTCTAGTATACAGTCCTTAGACTTTCCCTTTCAACATTTGTCACACCCATATAATAGCTCTGCTAGTCACAAACACCATGATGTGCTCTTACCATTTCCTTTCATTTCCAGAGATTTACAAACAATATTTTTACCAAATCTGTACATATTAAACCTCAGCTTTCCATTCCCTGCCCTCATTCTATTTACTGGTGACCTATACTCTAATTATTAACGAGTTTACATAATATATTTAGTTCTTTTTTCCCCTCCCCCTCCTCCCCCTTCTGTTTTTGCTGTCTGTATACTGTGTGATCTATTGTATCTATTTCTCTTTTTGTCTTCTCTTCTCATTTTTCTCCTCTAGGATTCACTGGGATTTGATCCTGGGGACTTCCGATGTGGAGAGCAGTTCCCTGTCACTTGCACTACCTCAGTGCCTGTTTTCTGCTGCACTTCACCTTGACTCTCCCCTTTGTCTCTCTTTTGGTTGTGTCGTTGTCTTGCTGCATGACTCACTTGCACATGCACTGGTTCACCACCTAGGCACTTGGCTTGCTGCACAGGCACTGGCTCACTGCATGGGCACTCATGCAGGCACTTATGTGGGCAATCATGCAGGCACTCAGCTTGCTGCGTGGACACTAGCTCAACATGCTGGCATGCTTTCTCTTTTTCTTTTTTTTACCAGGAGACCCCAGGGATTGAACCTGTGTCCTCCCATATGGTAGGTAGAAGCTCTATCATTTGAGCCACATCTGCTTCCCTTAAGTTCTTAATAATGCAATCATACAATATTTGTCCTTTTGTGTCTGGCTTGCTTCACTCAACATAATGTCTTCCAGGTTCATTCATGTTCTCATATGCTTCATGAATTCATTTCTTACAACTGAAAAATATTACATTGTGAGTATACACCACAATTTATTTATCCCTTCTTTGGTTGATGGATGCCTGATTTTCATGTTTTGGCAATCATGAATAATGCCACTGTGAATATTGGTGTGCAGATGTCTGTTCATATCAATACTCTCATTTCTTCTGGGTATGTACTTAGTAATGGTATTGCCAGGTCACATGGGAAGTCTATATTCAGCTTCCTTAGGAACTGCCAAATAGTCCTCCACAGTGGCTGTACCATTCTACCTTTCCACCAACAGTGAATAAGTGTTCCTATCCCTCCACATCCTCTCCATACCTACAGTTTTTCAACTTTTTAATAGTGGCCATTCTAATAGGTGTGAAATAATAGCTCACTGTAATTTTGACTTGCATTTTCCTAATCAATAGTTATGTTGAACTTTTTTTCATGTGTTTTTTCACCATTTGTGTTTCTTCTTTGGAAAATTGTCTATTCAAGTCTTTGGCCCATTTTTTAATTGGTTAGTATTCTTTTTCTTTTTTGAGTTGTAATATGTCATTATATATCATGGATATTAAACCCTTATCAGATATGTGATTTCCAAATATTTTTGCCCATTGTGCCAATGGCCTTTTCACTCTTTTGGCACAGTCTTTTGTTTTGCAAGAATTTTTAATTTTGAAAAGGTACTATTTTTGTATTTTTTCTTTTGTTGCTTGTACTTTGGGTGTAAGATTTAAAACTGACACCAGGAAGTGGACTTGGCCCAATGGATAGGGTGTCCACCTACCACATGGGAGGTCTGTGGTTCAAACCCTGGGCCTCCTTGACCCATGTGGAGCTGGCCCATGCACAGTGCTGATGCATGTAAGGAGTGGCCTGACATGCAGGGGTGTCCCCCGCATAGGGGAGCCCCATGCACAAGGAGCACACCCCATAAGGAGAGCAGCCCAGTGCAAAAGAAAGTGTAGCCTGCCCAAGAATGGGGCCGCTCATATGGAGAGTTGATGCAGCAAGACAACGCAACAAAAAGAAACACAGATTCCCAGTGCCACTGATAAGGATAGAAGTGGTCACAGAAGAACACACAGCAAATGGACACAGAGAGCAGACACCTGGGGGGGGGGAATAAATTTGAAAAAAAAGAAGACACTGTCACCTACCACAATATCTTGAAATTTTTTTCCTATGTATTCTTCTAGGAGTTTTATCATTGTCACTTTATATTTAGGTCCTTGATCCATTTAGAGTTAATTTTTGTATAAAGGTGTGAGATAGGCGTCTTCTTTTTAAATTTTGAATATGGATATCCAGTTCTCCCAGCACTAATTTTTAAAAACATTTATTTATTTCTCTCCCCTTCCCTTTCCCCCACCCCAGTTGTCTGTTCTCTGTGTCTGTTTGCTGCATGTTCTTTTTGTCCGCTTCTTTTGTTGTCAGCAGCATGGGAATCTGTATTTCTTTTTGTTGTGTCATGTTGCCGTGCCAGCTCTCTGTGTGTGTGGCACCATTCCTGGGCAGGCTGTACTTTCTTTTACGCTGGGCAGCTCTCCTTATGGGGCGCAATCCTATGCGGGGACACCCCTGCATGGCACAGCACTCCTTGTGCGCATCAGCACAGTGCGTGGGCCAGATCCACATGGGTCAAGGAGGCTCGGGGTTCGAACTGTGGACCTCCCATATGGTAGACGGATGCCCTAACCACTGGGCCACGTCCGCTTCCCTCCCAGCACTATTTTTGAATAGACTATTCTGGCCCAGCTGAGAGGGCTTGACAGCCTTGTAAAAAAAAAATCAGTTGATGTAAACTATAATGTAAACTACATTCCAAAGTTAGGGGCAATGCTTCAATTTTAACATTGTGTTCATCAATTTTAACAAATGTATCACAATAATGAAAGATGTTGTTAAAGTGAGAAAGTGTGGGAGGGGGAGGGAGTGGGGCATATAGGAATCCCATATGTTTTTTATATAATACTTACATAATCTAAAGAGTCTTTAAAATAAATAAATTTTTAAAAAGAATAAAAAAGAGTGCTAAGTATATAATTACCATATGATCTGGCAATCCCACTTTTAGGTATACCAAAAATGACTGAAAGAAGGGACATAGATATTTGCACATCAATATTTGTAGCATAACTATTCACCACTGATAAAAGATAGAAACTACCCAAGGGTCCATCAACAGGTGAATATATAAAATGTCGCATTTACTTATAATTGAATATTTGGCTGTAAAAAGGAATAAAGTTCAGGTACATATGACAACATGAACGGATTTTGAGTGAAATAAGCCAGACAAAAATGGTAATATATATTCTCACTTCTTTGAAACAAGTAGAAAATGCAATAAAGTCAGAAACTAGAATACAAGTTACCAGGGACTAGATGGGGGTGGGGAATAGAGTTAATTTATAGTTAATAATTGTTATAGAGTTTCTTTTGCAGATAATGGAAATGTTTTTGTAATGGATGGTGGTGATGGTAGCACATCATTGTGAATGAAATTAACTCCATTGAATTATATATTTGAATATGGCTAAAAGGGGAATTTTAGGTTGTATATATATTACTAGATTAAATTTAAAAATAAATTAGGACTGTACAATACTAATAGTGAATTCTAATATAAACCATGGAATATAGTTAATAGGATAATTATTATATTATTTCAATTGCAACAAAGGTTCCACATTAATGCAAAGTGTTAATATTAGGGAAAAATTTGTGTGTGTGGCTACATGGAATGCTGTGTTTTTGTGTGAATTTTCTGTAACCCTCCATATTCTCTAATAAAATAGATTGTAATAGAAAAACAAATGAACAAAAAGAAACACTACTGATGTTTGCTTATTCATCATGTATTTGGCATTTTGCTGAACTTGTCTATTAGTTCTAGGAGCGTTGTTTTGGGGTTTTCAGGATTTTCTAGATATGGGATCTGATCATCAGCAAAGAGTCAAAGTTTTACTTCCTTTTTTCCTATTTGTGTGTCTTTTATTTCTTTATCAAACCTTATTGTTCTACCTAGATCTTCTAGCCAGATATTGAATAACAGTGGTGACAGTAGGCATCCTTGTTTTGCTCCTGATAGCAGTGAGAAGGTTTTCAGTCTTTCATCATTGAGTACAATGCTGTCTGTAGGTTTTTCATATATGCGCTTTACCATATTGAGAAAGCTTCCTTCTATTTCTATCCTTGAGAGTGTTTTTTTATTCAAGAAAGGATGCTGTCTTTTCACAAATGCTTTTTTACATCCATCAAGAGGATCATTTGATTTTTCTTCTTCAATTTATCAATGTGGTTTATTAAACTAATTGATTTTCTTGTGTTGAATCACCCTCACATACATGGGATAAAACCCATTTGATCATGGTGTAAAATTCTTTTCATGTAATTTTGGTTTTGTTTTGCAGGTATTTTGTTGAGGATATTTTGTATCCATATTCTTTAGAGATTTTGGTCTGTAATTTCCTTTTTGTAGTATCTTTATCTGGTTTTGGTATCAGAATGATGGCTTCATAGAATGAGTTTGGCAGCATTCTTTCTTGTTCACTTTTGTGGAAGAGCTTGAGCAAGACTGATATTAGATCATCTTTGAATGATTGGTAGAATTCACCTCTGAAGGCATCACCCAGTGTCTTATTGATGTCCTTAATCCCTTTAGCCATCCCATTGAATTTATTAAGATGTGTTTGAACATCTATGATTAGTTATCTCACCTCTTTTATGTCATCTAGAGGCTTAGTTTTTTCCATTGACTGGGCCATATCTTTCTGTTTTTAGATATAGATTGTAATTATTGTTGGTGTCTTGGCATCTGATTTACTAGATGTATTTATTCTTGGCCCCTTTTCTTTCTTTAGTCTAGGGCTTTCTATTTGATTGTACCTTTGCTACAGCTCCTCTGTGATACTTAGTTCAATTTAATTTGGAACTTTATAGTGGCTCATGTTTAGCCAAACTGCATTTGTTTTCCAGCTCTTTTTCATCTGTTTCTTGCCCTTTCTCCTTTGCTGGTTGCAGAATAGGAGCCAAGATGAAGTTAGTACTGTAAACCTGAGGCTGAATCTGCCCACATAGCCCCAGGATACAATCAAGCTTCTCCTACCTTTCTCCCCTGCCAGGGGTAGGAACACAGCCGCAGCCATGTGCAGTAATCTAAGCTATGTATGCAAATACAGTCTGTAGTTGCCTGGAAAGTCTGATGAATCTCCACACAACTTCCTCCCTTGCCTGGGGTAGGGACTGGACTGGAGGTGTGGGCAGCAGACTAAGCCATGCGTATGAAAACAGACCACTGTTGTTCAGGGAGACTAATGAAGCACTGGATCCCTCCTCACCTGTCAAGGGTGGGAATTGAGCCTACAGTGTGCCCAGTATGCAGGCCAAAAGCAACTGCAGTTGTCTAGAGAGGGTTAAGGATCACTGTCCCTCTTCCTGCTCTGTCATGGGTGGGGATGAAGCTACAGATGTGTTTAATAATCTAGATTGTGTGGTCTGAAAATAGCTGCAGTTGCCCAGAGAGGCTGAGGGAATACCTGCCTTTCTGTCCTGTCAGGGGCATGGATGGAAACACAGGAGTGCCCAACAGTCTAGTCCTTGTGTGCCAAAACTGCCTGCAGTTGCCCAGAAAGGTTGAGGAAATATTGCCCTCCTCCTATCCTATTGGGGGTGGAGATGTATCCACAGGTTTGCCCACCAGGCTAGTCTGTTCAGGGCAAAAGCATCTGTAGTTGCTCAGAGAGGCTGATACAAGTCCCCCCAGCTTCTTCTTTGCTGGAGGTGGGGCTGGAGCCTAGGCTAGGACTATAATCAGACCTGGGTGGAAAGAAGCCAGTTCCTACCTTCACTGTGGATTCCAGCCAGCCCTGCTTCCCTTCATGCCAGGGCCAGAGTTAAAATGGAGGCTACTGACCTCTTTCTGACTTGGACAGATTCAAACTTTAGCTGTTCTTAGGGTTGGACTTTAGCTAGCTAATTTACTAATCAGTAGCTGAAATAGGTGCCTGATCATCTCTTCTCCTCCCAGTTTTGGGAAATGGAGCTTCCAACTCCAGCCACAGAATAGCTCCCAAGGCAGGGTGCATTGCCTGTGGAGGATGGGCACAGTCTGCTGTGTGGAGTGATTTACTCATGAATCTTCACTAAAGATGGGCAGTTTCCTCCTTCTGTTCTTCCAAGGATGTTGCAGGATGCTCTTCTGGTTTCCTGGGTCCCCCAAACAGGTGATTTAGATACTTCTGTCTGATTACTAACTGCCCTGTCAGACAAACTGATTCTTGTAGCTCCTAACTCTGCCACCTTCTTGCCCCCCAATCCCTCCTATGTTTTTAATCATCTTTTCACAGTCACAGTCTGATGTTCCCTAAAATCTATAAGCTAACTTTTCCTATTAGCTAAGATACTCCACAACACTTAGCTGCTTTCATCATTTATCCCCTTGTGAACATCTTTAAATATTAAGTAAAAAAATCATAATAAAACAAAAACTTCATTCAGGCAGAAACACTCATATGTTAGAGGCAGAACCTCTCTCAACATGTAGTCACAAATTCAAACTAGGTGCTTCTCATTAAATGTGTTGGTTGGCACACATGCACATGTATGCAGATAATCTATCCTTCAACAGGATGCCAACAAGTTCGCTGGTATGTTCTTGGGGACCCAGGGAGTTCATAGCTGCATACCACAATTCTTTGCAGCCTTGAATCCAGCCTCATCAGGGTCTCTCCCGAATGGGTGCTAGCAACACAGGCCCTTCTTTCATTAAGTCTTCCTCAGTCCTACTTTCAAACCTTCTCAGCTTCATTCCATCCTGAGGTTCTGAAATTGGAAGAAGGAAATCTAACAGAAAACATCACATGAGAACTTGGCACAAGGACACAAGGTAAAGAATTTGAAAAATATAAAAAAGGCCAGGGATAACTAAACATGTATAATCTAATAAATCAAATACAGCCAATGTTTTGAAGTAAAAAAAAAAGTTCCTTATCTATAAAATGAAAACATAAATTATTATAAAATGTATAAAAGAATTCAGAATTCAGAGTGAAATAAATTAATAAGTGAAGGGTTTTCCTCTACTTACTGATAAAAGTTCCTTGTGATTCCTTCCACACATTGTCAAAAACTGTATATTTGTATATCCTTTGTTTTCTCACACAAATGTAAGCAGTGGTTAAGACCACAGGCAGTGGAGACAGACTGGGCTTGGATCCCATCTTTACCAATTCTGGCCATGTATAATTTGGCAAGTTATCTAATCTCTCTGTGCCTCAATTTCCTCATTTGTGAAAGGAGGATAAATAATATTATCTACATCATAAGATAAGGAGGATTGAGTTATAAGTCAAGCACTTAAACAGAGCATGGCACATACTAAGTACTATGCAAGTGTTGGCTATATTTTTTTTTTTTTTTTTTTAAGATTTATTTATTTATTTAATTTCCCCCCCTCCCCTGGTTCTCTGTTCTTGGTGTCTATTTGCTGCGTCTTGTTTCTTTGTCTGCTTCTGTTGTTGTCAGCGGCACGGGAAGTGTGGGCGGCGCCATTCCTGGGCAGGCTGCTCTTTCTTTTCACGCTGGGCGGGTTTCCTCACGGGCGCACTCCTTGCGCGTGGGGCTCTCCCACGCGGGGGACACCCTTGCGTGGCACGGCACTCCTTGCGCGCATGAGCGCTGCGCATGGCCAGCTCCACACGGGTCAAGGAGGCCCGGGGTTTGAACCGCGGACCTCCCATATGGTAGACGGACGCCCTAACCACTGGGCCAAAGTCCGTTTCCCGGCTATATTTTTTTTAAACAGTTTTATTGATGTATATTTTACATATCATAAAATCACCCTTTTCAAGTGTAAAATTCAATGATACAGTAACTTTACTAAGTGGTGCATCTTTCATCACAAATCATTTTTATGCAAGCGGAAGAATTACATCCACCAACCATGTGGATCTATGCCTCTCTTGACTTAGAGGTGGAGTGGGCATCTCCATCGCAAGGTCCACTGGATGGAGGAATAAAATATGGATTGAAGTGGACTTACTGGTATTCAACTATAGATATAGTGACTCTAGCAATAGAAGAAATTATATCAGTGATGTGGAGACAGTGGCCGTGGGAATACCTGAGGGCATTGAGAAGGAAGAAAATGTGTGATATGGGGGAATTTTCAGGACTTGGAGTTGTCCATAATGACATTGCATGAAAAAAATGCAGGACTTTATATATCCTGTCATAACCTACTGAATGTACTGGGGAATAGTGTAAACTACAATGTAAACTATAATCCATGCAATGTAGCAGTGCTCTAAAATGTATTCATCAAATGAAATGAATGTGCCAAACTGATGAAGGAGGTTGTTGAAGTGGAAGAAGTGGGAGGGTGGGGGTTGGGGTATGTGGGAACCTCATATATTTTAATGTATCATTTTGTGTGATCTATGTATCTTTAAAAAATAAAATAAAAAATATCTAGGCAAAAAAACAAAAACAAATCAGTTTTAGAATATTTTCAGCTTTCCGATAAGTTCCCTCATGTCCATTTGCAGTTAATATCTGTTCCCATCTCTCAGCCCCAAGCAATCATTGATCTACTTCCTGTCTCCATAGATTTGCTTTTCCTGGATATTTCATATCAGTGAAATCATACTGTATGTGGTCTCTTACGTCTGGCTTCTTTTACTTTACAAAATATTTTTGAGGTTCACCATGAGGTAGCATGTGTCAGTAGTTCATTTCTTTTTATTGATGAATAGTATTCCATTATGTGGCTATACCACATTTTTCCCACAATTCACCAGATAATGGACCATTAAGTTGTGTCCAATTTTTTGCTATTATGGATAATGCCACTATGAATATTTGTATGCAAGACTTTGTGTGGACATATTTTCATTTCTTTAATTAGATACCTAGGAATGGAATTGCTGGATTATATTATGTGGCAGTTTGAGATTTTTTAATGAATCCCAAAAAGAGAAAGATTATGTTTATAAACTATTACTCTGGGTGTGATACTTTTTGATTGCATTAAATTTAGGGGAGGGGCCTTCGATTAGATTATTCGATAAGATTGATTTGGACTTTGGATTTAACTATGTCAGTATGGATGGCTCAGGCTGAGTCCTTGCCTCCTGGCTGTGTCTGATATAAATGGACATTTACAGAGACAGATCCACAAAAAGCAGAAAGAGAGAGCTCTGTGATTTTTCATCCTGTCATTTAACAGAAGGAAGAGGCTTAAAGAGTTGAGACCTGGAGAGAGATGAGCCATTTTGCCTAAGAGCTTACACCTGAAACTGGGAAAAGTGCAGACCAGCCAAGATTGATACAGAAGGTCCAGAAAGAAACAAGCCCTATGCCAGGAGAGAGGACTATAGGATCATTTAAGCTCAAAGCCACAAGAGGCTGGGTCTAAGGAGCTCAAGAGGAAGAGGAAGCCTGGAGGGTAAGGAGAAACCATGCAGAGATCACCTGCCATCTTGCTTCAACACGTGACAGCTGTCTTTGGTGAGAAAGCACCACTTATGGTACCTTGAGTTGGACCTTTCCATGGCCTTGGTATGGTAAGATTTTTACCACAAATAAGTACCCCTTATAAAAGCCAAAATATTTCTGGTACTTTCCATCAGTGCCCCTTTGGCAAACTAAGACTTATGGTATCTCTATATTCAACATTTTAAGTAACTGCCAAACTGTTTCCAAAGTGTTTGTATCATTCTACATTCCAACTAGCAATATATGATGTTTCCCATTTCTCTATATCCTCATCAACATTTGTTTTCTGTCTTATTTAGAATAGCTATTCTCAAAGGTATGAAATGGTATCTTATTGTGGTTTTAATTTACATTTCCTGAATGAATAATGATGTTGGGCATCTTTTTGTGGGCTTATTAGCCATTCATATATCTTCTTTAGTAAAAAGTTTGCTCATATATTTTGTTTATTTTATTGGGTTATTTGTCTGATTGAGTTATAAAATCTCTTTATTCTGAATACATGTCCTTTATTGAATTTTTTTTACAAATATTTTCTTTTTCATTTTTCATTTCTAAGTAACTTTAGATTACATAAATGATACATTTAAATTATAGGGGGATTTCCATATACCCCCCTCCCTACCCCTTGCATACTTTCTCCCCTTAACATCTTTGATTAGTGTGGTACATTTGTTACAATTGAATAACACATATTGAAGCATTGCTACTAACCATGGTCTACAGATTACATTATAGTTTACACTCTCAACCACACGTTTTTATTGGTTTTGAAAAAATGTAAAATGGCCTGTATCCTTTATTGCAATGTCATGCAGGACAATTCGAATGTCCCTTAAATGCCCCATGTTACACCTATTTTTCCCTCACCCTCCCCTCAGAAACTCTGGTGACCACTGCCTTTATATCATTGGTTACAGTTTCTTCTATTGTGTAATAAGACTATTTTAGTTCAGAGTTTCAGCCCCTCCTTATGTTTGTTCATTCCTCAATATTGAGAATTTTAGGCAGGTGATGCCCACTTTGTTTATGATGGAGATGGGACTTAGATCCCATGAGGCAAATGAATGGAATTGTCTTGCTTGCAGTTGTAGATAGTCTCTGTTTATGAACCTTGCTCTTTTCATTTTCTTAATGATGACCTTTAATGTGCAAAAGTTTTGAATTTTGATGAGCTCCACTTTTATCAAGTTTTTTCTTTTATGGATCATGTGTTTGAAATCTTGGCTTAACCCAAGGTCTTGGAGATTTTCTCCTGTTTTCTTCTAAATATTTTATTGTTTTAGCTCTTACATTTACGTCTATGAGCCATTTTGGGCAAATTTTTGTTTATGGTATGTGATGAGGGTCTGAGGTCACTTTTCACACATGGGTATCCAGTTGTCCCAGCATCATTTGTTTAATAGACTACTCTTTTTCCCTAACAATTTGCTTTTATATCTTTGTTAAAAATCAGTTGACTCAGAATATAAGAATTTATTTCTGGGCTCTAAATTCTGTTTCATTGGTCTATATATCCACCCACACTGTATTGATAACTGGCTTTGGAGTAACATTTGAAATCAGGAATTGAGGCTCCTCCCACATTTTATTTTATTCAAGAATGTTTTGGCTTTTCTAATACCTTTCATTTCCATACGAATATAAGATCTCCTTGTTAATTTCTGCAAAAAAAGACTGCTGGAATTTTTATAAGAATTGCATTGAATCTATAAATCAATTTGTGGTATATTACCATATTAAAAATATTGAGTCTTCCAATCCAAGAACTTGCAATGTCTTCATTTATTTAGGTCTTCTTTTTTTTTTTCAAATTCTACTCAATTTATTCATTTTTTAAAAAGATATTACATTAAAAAAAATGAGGTCCCCATTCGCCCCCACCACCCCACCCACCACACCCCCCCAATAACACTCTCCCCCATCATGTCACATCCATTGCATCTCGTGAGTACATCTCTGGGCATCGCTGCACCCCATGTTCCGTGTTCCACACCATAGCCCACACTTTCCCACGTTCCATTCAGTGGGCCATGGGAGGACATACAACATCTGGCAATTGTCCCTGGGGCACCACCCAGGACAACTCCAAGGCCTGAAAATGCCTCCACATCTCTTCTCTTCCTCCCCTTCCCCACACCCAGCAGCCACCATGGCCACTTTTCCACATCAATGCCACATTTTCTCGATTATTAACCACAATAGTTCATGAATAGAATATCATTAAGTCCACTCTGATCCTTACTGTATTCCTCCTTCCTGTGGACCTTGGCTTGGTTGTGTCCATTCCACATCTATGTCAAGAGGGGGTTTAGATTCCACATGGATATTGGATGCAATCCTCCTGCTTTCAGTTGTAGGCACTCTAGGCTCCATGGTGTGGTGGTTGACATTCTTCAACTCCATGTTAGCTGAGTGGATTAAGTCCAATAAATCAGAGTGTAGGATCCGAAGTCTGTTGAGGTCAGGGCCTGGCTATCATATTGTCAGTCCAGAGATTCAAATCCCCTAGCACCAGCACCAACTACAATTCCAGTAAAGTAGCATGAAAGGCTTGTGAAAAGAGATCCCATCTGAGCCCAGCTCCATCACGCAGAAACACCAACTCCAAAGAAGGGCCAACTGACATGGCAGTGAATCATATTTAGGTCTTCTTTGATGTCACTCAACAAAGTTTTGTAAGTTTCTGTATAAAAGTATCAATTTATTCCTAAACATTTTATGGCTTTTAAAATAAAACTTCATTGAAGCATAGCATTAATACATGAACATACATAAACAATGAATGTGTAGTAAAAGTTGTGAACTTACAGAACAAACATACATATACATCACCCACCAACACCTTGAATTATTGTGAAACATTTGTTACTAAAGACAAAAGAGCATCATCAAAATGTTACTAACTATAACCCATATCTTACATTTGGTGTATTTTCCCCCCAACCCATCTGATTATTAACACCTTGTATTTGTATTATATTGTGAAAGTTTATGAGAGAATTTTCATGTTTATTCTGTTAACCATAGTCCCTCTTCCACCACTGAATTCCCTGTGCTGTACAGTCCATTGCTTTGTACAATCCATTCAAAATGTATTTAGTTTCATCACAGAATTGTGCTGTTATCACTTCAGTCAATTTTAGCATATTGTCATACTCCTATACCCTCTTATACCCCCCCATATTTTTGTCCCTTAGAATTGATATATCATTGCTATTGCTGCAAAAATATTACAATATTAGTCTTAGCTATTGTACATAAGTTACATTAGTTGTAATTTTCCAGTATATCAACATATCCTTAACACTTTGTAAAAGAACATTCTTATATTTATACTATTAACCCCAGTCTTCATCCACCACCAAAATCACTGTTATGCATTCCCTAGATTATTCTCAAGCTTCCTTTCAATTGATGTTTACATCCACAGACTATCCCTTTCAGGCACAATCATTTATAAATCAGGAATATTAGTATACTCACTAAAATGTGTTGCCATTAACTCTATTCATTTCTAACTCTTACAATGAATCTTATTAAAAATTCTACATATGTGAAGCATCAGTTCCCATTCTCATCCCACATTCTATCTCCAAGTAATTGATACTCTAGAGGTTACTTCCATGAGTTTACTTATCACTTATCATATTTAGTTCATATTAGGGAGACCATACTTTATTTGTTCTTTTATGTCTGCCTTATTTCACTCAACATAATGTCCTCAAGGTTCATCCATGTTGTCATATGCACCCCAATTTCATTTGTTCTTACAGCTGAATAGTATTCCATTGTATGTATATACCATGTTTTGTTTAGCCATTCATCATTTAATGGGCAGTTGTGCTTTTTCCCATATTTTAGCAATTGTGAATAATGCTGATATGAACATAGGTGTCCAAATATCAGTTCATGTCTTTGCTTCCAGTTCTTCTGAATATATTCCTGGTAACAGGAATTCTGGATCACATAGTGGCTCTATATTCAGCTTCTTAAAGTGCTGCCTGTAATTGTTGCCACTATGAGTATATCCAAACATTACCATGCCCCCTGGACATATGCCCTGTATATCTGCCTGTCAACCATATATCACCTGTCAATAACATCCTATACCAGTATTCCTCCACTGCCATTGTTGAACCACTCTGTGTTTTCCACAGAGGCTTCACCATTCTACATTCCCAACAAGAGGGAAGGAGTGCCCCTATTTCTCCACATCCTCTCCAGCACTTGTGCCTTTCTGTTCTTTAAATAATGAACATTCTATAAGGTGTGAAATGGTTTCTCATTGTAGTTTTGATCTACATTTTCCTAATAGCTAGTAATGTTGAACTTTTTAAAATTTGCTTTTTGTCTATGTGTATTTCATCTTTGGAAAAATGTCTATTTAAATGTTTGGCCCATTTTTAAATTGCGTTTTATCTTTTAATTTCTGAGTTGCATTATCTCTTTATATGACAAGGATATCAAATCCATTTCAGATATGTAGTTGCCAAATATTTTATTCCATTGAATAAGATGCATTTTAACTTTCTTGACAAAACCTTTTGAAGAAAAAGTGTTTAACTTTTAGGAGGTCTCATTTATCTATTTTTTCTTTCATTGCTTGTGCTTTGGGTGAAAGGTTTATGAACTTCTGACTACCACAAGATCTTGAAGATGTTTCCCTACATTTTTTTCTAAGAGTTTTGTGTTTGTAGTATTTACATTTAGGTCCTTGATCCATTTTGAGTTAATCATTGTATAAGGTGTGAGAAAGAGGTTCTCTTTCTTTATTTTGGCTGTGGATATCCAATTCTTCCAGCACTATTTGTTGAATAGACTGTTCTGGCTCAGGTGGTTGTGCTTGATAGCCTTGTAAAAAATCACTTGACTGTAGATGTAAGGGTGTATTTCTGAGGTCTCAATTCTGTTCCATTGGTCAATCTATCTTTATCATGATCTTTTTTTTTTTAACCACTGTAGTTAAGTAACATGATTTAATGTCAGGTAGTGAGATTCCTTCAACTTGTTCTACTTTTTAAAGACTTTTCTTTTTGCTATTCAGGGCCCTTACCCTTCCAAATAAATTTGATAATTGGTTTTTCCATTTGTGAACAAAAGTCTTCTGGGATTTTGATTAGGAGTGCACTGAATCTATAATTCATTTTGGGTAGTATTGGCACCTTGAAAATATTTATTGTTCCTATCCATGAAAATGGAATATCCTTCCATTTATTTAAGTTGTCTTTAGTAATGTTTTGGAGTTTTCTGTATACAGATCCTTTGTGTCCTTGGTTAAGTCTATTTCCATATATTTGATTCTTTTAGTTGCTATTGTATATGGAATTTTTTTTCCTGACTTCCTCCTCAAATTGCTCATTAGTAATGTATAGAAACACTATTGGTTTTTGTGTATTAATCTTGTATCCTGGCATGTTGCTGAACTTGTCTATTAGTTCTATGAGAATTTTTTTGTGGGTTTTTAAGGATTTTCTAGATATATGATCAGATCATCAGCAAATAGTGACAGTTTTACTTCTTCCTTTCTTATTTGTGTGCCTTTTACTTCTTTGTCTTGTCTGATTGTTCTAGCTAGAACAATATTGAATAACAGTCATGATATTGGGCATCCTTGTCTTGTTCCCAGTCTCACTGGGAAATCTTTCAGTCTTCCTCTATTGAGTACAATGTTAGTTGTGGGCTTTTCATTTATGCACTTTATTATGTTGAGAAAGCTTCCTTCTATTCCTGTCTTTTGGAGTGTTGTTATCAAGAAAGGGTACTGTATTTTGTCAAATGCCTTTTCTGCATCAATGGAGAGGATTGTGTGAATTTTCTTCCTCAATTTATTGATGTAGCTTATTACATTAATTTATTTTCTTTTGTTAAAGCACCATTATATACCTGGGATAAAACCCACTTGACCACGTTGCATAATTCTTTTAATGTGTTTTTGCATTCAGTTTGTAAATATTTGTTGAGGATTTTTGCATCTATATTCATTAGAGAAATTGACCTGCAATTTTCTTTTCACTTAATGCCTTTAACTGGTGTTGGTGTTAAAGTGATTTTGGCTTCATAGAATGAGTTTAGTAGCATTCTTTCCTGTACAATTTTTTGGAAAAGCTTGAGAAAGATTTGTATTAGATCATCTTTGAATCAGTAGATTTCACCTGTGAAGCCATCTGATTCTAGGCTTTTCATTTTTGTGAGGTTTTCGATGACTGTTTCTGTCTCTTTACTTGTGATTGGTTTGTTGAGGTCTTCTATTTCTTCTAGGGTCTGTGTGTTTCATAGGTTCCTATGAATTGAATTTGTCCATCTCATGTATATTGTCTAGTTTTTGTTTTTGTTTTTTGCATATGTTGTTCATAGTATCCGCTTATGATCTCTCATTTCTGTGGGGTCAGTAGTAATGGACTCCCTCTTATTTCTGGTTTTATTTATTTGCATCATCTCTCTTTTTATCTTTGTCAGTCTAGCTGAGGGTTTCTCAATTTTGTAGATCCTCTCAAAGAACTAACTCTATTAGTTAGCCAAAGAGGTGCTAATGCAAATACCAGAAATTGGTTGGTTTTTATAAAGGATATTTATTTGGGGTAGGAGCTTACAGATACCAGGCCATATGCATAAGTTACTTCCCTCACCAAAGTCTATTTTCACATGTTGGAGCAAGATGACTGCCAATGTCTGTGAGAGTTCAGGCTTCCTGGGTTCCTCCCTTCCAGAGTCTTGCTTCTCTCTAGGTTCAAGGTTCCCTTCTTCCTGGGGCTTGCTTCTCTTTTCCCTATGTGCTTCCTTCCTGGGGTTCCACCTTAAAACTTCAGCATCAAACTCCAACATCAAAAACCCCCAACTCTGTCCTTTGCCATGCCTTTTATCTGTGAGTCCCCACCTGCCAAGGGGTGGGGGGATTTAATGCCCTAATTATATGGCCCAGTCAAATCCCTAATACTAACTAAATCATGCCCAGGTACAGACCAGATCACAAACATAAATCAATATCTATTTTTGGAATTCATAATCATATCAAACTGCTATACCAACTTTGGGTTTTGTTCATTCTCTCTATTGGTCTTATGTTTTCAATTTCATTTCTTTCTTCTATGATCTTTATTATTTCTTTCCTTTGGCCTGCTACGGGATTAGTTTGCTGTTCTTTTTCTTGTTTGTTCAGGTATATAGTTAGGTCTTTGATTTTAGTTCATTTTTTTCCTTTCTTAATGTAAACTTTGAGGGCTATAAATTTCCCTCTCAGCACTGACTTTGCAGTGTCCCATAGACTTTGATATATTGTGTTTTCATTTGTCTCAAGGTATTTACTGATTTCCCTTGCAATTTTTTCTTTGATCCACTAATTATTTAAGCATGTGTTGTTTAATTTCCAAATATTTGTGAAGTTCCCCTTTTGCCATCCATTAGTAATTTCCAGCTTCATTCCATTATGATCAGAAAAATGTTCTGTATAATTTCAAATTGTAAAAAAGTTTGTTGAGATCTGTCTTGTGACCCACCATATAATTGATACTTGAGAAGGATCCAGAGGACCTGAAAAGAATATTTATCTTGCTGTTTGGGTGTAAAATGCTATATAAATATCTGTTAGGTCTATTTAATTTATAGTATTATTCAAGTTCTCTGTTTCCTTATTTATTCTCTGTCCAGATATTCTATCCAAGGTTGAGAGTGCTATATTGAAGTCTCCAACTATTATTGTAGAGGCACCTATTTCTCCTTTCAGTTTGCCAGTGTGTGCATTAGGTATGCACTGGGCCCCCAGGTTAGGTGCATAAATATTTATTATAGTTATTTCTTCTTGGTGAATTGCCCCTTTAATTAATATATAATATATTATTCAACTCTTATACCAGCTTTTTATTTACAATCGATTTTGTATTATATTAGTAATCCTACTCTAGATATTTTTTGGTTACTATTTGTGTGGAATATTGTTTTCCAATCTTTCACTTTCAACCTGATGTGTTCTTACATCTGAGGTGAGTCTCTTGTAGACAGCATATAGTTGGCTCATATTTTTCTAAATTGGTTCTGTCAGTCTATGTATTTTGATTGAGAATTACATCCATTACTGTTCAATGTCATTACTGTAAAGGAATTAAATACTTCATCCATTTTATCCTTTGGATTTCCATTGTCATATCTTACTATTGTCTATCTTTTCACCTTTTAAGTTACCCTCACCAATAATCTTCATTGCTACACTCTTCTCCAAATTTCTCACCATTCTGTTTTCATTTCAGATGTAGCACTCCATTTAGTGTCTCTTATAAATCTGGTCTTTTGCTAATATACTGTCTCAATTTTTGTTTGTCTGTGAAGACTTTAAGCTCACCCTCATTTTTAAAGGACAGTTTTGCCAGATAAATAATTCTTGGCTGGTACTTTTTCTCTTTCAGTACCTTAAATACATCATACCACTTTCTTCTTACCTCCACGCTTTCTGATGAGAGATCAGCACTTAGTCTTATTGCGGTTACCTTGTATATGATGGGTTTCTTTTCTCTTGCTACTTTCAGAATTCTCTCTTTATCTCATATTTGGTATTCTGCATAGTCAGTGTCTCAGAGTAGGTCTACTCAGATTTATTCTGTTTGGTGTGATTGTCCTTGGATATTGATATTTATGTCTTTCATAAGGGTTGGGAAGTTTTCAGTCATAATTTCCTCAAATATTCTTTCTGTCCCTTTTCTGCCCTTTTCCCCTTTTGGGACACCAGTAGTGCATATGTTTGTGCATATCACATTATTTTTAAATTTGCCAAGACCCTGTTCCATTTTTTCCATTCTTTTCTATTTCTGTTTCCTGTATTTTCAAGTTCAGCTGCTTGGTCCTCCAAGTCACTCATTCTATCCCAATCAATTCAAATATGCTGTTATATGCTCTAATGTATTTTTAATCTCATCCATTGTGTCTTTCATTCCCACAAGCTCTGTCAATTTACTTTTTTTGCATGTCAAAAATTCAATTTATTCCAGGATCATGGAGAGAATTGGGGAGTAGAAGTCAATCACTTCAAACCATAAAATAAGAAAGCCTTCAAACATTTGGAAGGCAAACCAAACTTAGAACCTATCTTTTAATACTTGCAATGTCTCCAACAACATTGTCAATTTTCTTTACAGGCTTTCAAATTGTTCTTTATGTTCACCCCTTTTCTTCTTAATATCCTTTATCTGTTTAGTCATATTTTCATTCTACTCATTGAATTGATTTAGGAGATTTGTGTGATTATCATTAATTAGTTGTCTTAAATTCAATGTCTCATCAAGATTTCTAATTTTTTCATTTGTCTAGGCCATATTTTCCTGTTCCTTAGTTTGGCTTGTAATTTTTTGCTGATGTGTAGGGTATCTGAATATGTTGGTGAATTTACTCTGATGGTCAGTTTTGCTTTCCTGACTAGTGGTTTTATTTCACAGCTCTTAAAATTGGTTTTCCTCCTTACAGTTTCCTGACTGACCAGAAGATGGTGCTTTTTGATGAATTTTTCCATGGAAGTGTCTCTTTTAACCTCCTCTTGCCAGTGATTCTGGTCTGGACAGAGCTGGGAGTCAAAGCAGGGTCTTCTGGGCAAATTCACTGAAGAGATACCATTCTCCACCTTGTGCCTCACTCTCCTCAGGGAGGAAGACATTTGTTCCCTTCATAGTTGGTTGGAGTGGGCCATGGGTTTTATCCAGGCTGTTCCCTTGAGGGTGGTTGATGGGTGCCATTCCCAGCCACTGGGGTAAGTCAGGGTTTTCATTTTGGCTTCTTCATGTCTCTGCCTCTCACCTTCCTGGAGGATGCAAGCACTCTCTTGGTCTGCAGATCCCCACGCGGCTCACTTGGACAGCTTTTTGCCCTTTTTCCATTGTTTTTTGAGAGAGTTGATCCCTGTATACCTACTCTGATGTAAGTTTCCCAGAAGTCCCTGTTTTGTTGTTTTTGATGCTATTGTAAATGGAACTGCATTTCTAACTTCATTTTTGGATTTTTCATTGCTTGTGTATGGAAATATAATAGAATTTTTTATATTAATCTTGTATCCTGTGACCTTGCCGTACTTGTTCATTACTTCTAATATTTGTTTTTTTGTGTGGATTCCTTAAGCTTTTCTATATACACAATCTTGTCATGTGAAAATATAGTTGTACTTCTACCTTTCTAATCTGGATATCTTCTATTTTTTCCTGCCTAATTGCCCTGGCTAGAATACCAAGTACAATGTGAAATAGAAATGGTGTGTGTGGCTATCCTCATCTTGTTCCTGACACTAGGGGGAAAGCTTTCAGTCTTTTGCCATTAGTGTGATGTTAGATTGGCTATTTCATAAATCCCTTTTATCATGCTGAGGAAGTTTCTTTTCCTAGTTTGTTGAATGTTTTTATCCTGAAAGGGAATGGATTTTGCCAAATGCTTTTTCTGTGTCTATTGAAGTGATCATGTGGTTTTTGTCCTTTCTTCAATTGAAATAGTGCACAACATAGATTGACTGTCATATCTTAAACCAACTTTTCATTCCTGGGATAAATACCACTTAGTCATTATGTATGCTCTTTTTTATGTATCTTTGGATTTCGTTTTCTTGTATTTTGAGTATTTTTGTGTTTATATTCACAAGGGAAAGCAGTGTGTAGCTTTCTTGTGATGTTTTTGTCTGGTTTTAGTATCAAGGTAATACTGGCCTCATAGAATATATTGGGAAGTGTTCACTCCTAATTTTTAAGGGGTTTGTGAAGGAATGGTATTAATTCTTTAAAGATTTGAAAGAATTCATCAGTGAAGCCATCTGGACCTGGAATTTTCTTTGTGAGAAGTGTTTTGATTATAAATTAAATCTCTTGTTATACACTTTTACTACTTTCCTTTTTTGTCTTTATTTTTAAAAAAATACATTAAAAATATGAGGTCCGCATATACCCCCCACAAATCCCTCACCCCACTCTTCCTCCATAGCAATAATCTCCTCCATCATCATGAGACATTCATTGCATTTGGTGAATACATCTCAGAGCACTGCTGCTCCTCATGGTCAATGGTCCACATCATTGTTCACACTCTACCACGTTCCACCCAGTGGGCCATGGCAGGACATACAATGTCCGGTAACTGTCCTTAAACCAGTGGGTTTAATATATACCCAGGGGATCTGAATCTCTGGACAGACCATATGATAGACAGGCCCTGAGCCTCAACAGACTTCAGCTCCTACACTCTGGTTTATTGGACTTACCTCACTCAGCTAACATGGAGTTGAAGAAGGTCAACCACTACACCATGGAGCCTACAACTGAAAGCAGGAGGATTGCATCCAGCATCCATGTGGAATCTAAGCCCCATTTTGTTACAGATGTGGAGTGGACACAACCATTCCAAGCTCCACAGGATGGAGGAATAGAGTATGGATTAGAGTGGGCTTACTGATATTCTATTCATGAACTATTGTGATTAGTAATTGAAGAAAATGTGGCATTGGTGTGGAGAAAGTGGCCATGGTGGCTGCTGGGTGTGGGGAAGGGGAGGAAGAGATGAGCTGTGGAGGCATTTTCGGGACTTGGAGTTGTCCTGGGTGGTGCTGCAGGGATAGTTGCCGGACATTGTATGTCCTCCCATGGCCCACTGGGTGGAACGTGGGAGTGTGTGTTATGATGTGGACCATTGACCATGAGGTGCAGTGATGCTCAGAGATGTATTCACCAAATGCAATGAATGTCTCATGATGATGGAGGAGAATGTTGCTATGTGGGGAGGAGTGGGGTGAGGGGGTTGGGGGGTATATGGTGACCTCATATTTTTTGAATGTAATATTAAAAAAATGAATAAAGACCAAAAAAACAAAAAACAAAAAAAAAAACCCCAGCACCAACTACAGTTCCGGTAAAAGCTTTAACTATTTTCTATTTATTCTTGTGTTAGTTTTGTTCATGTGCTTTTAGGAATTTTTCCATTTCATATAGGTTCTCTAATTTGATTGTTTAAAATTGTTCATAGTGTTTTTCCTTATTATGCTTTTTATTTCTGTAATGTTGACAGTGATACACCATCTTTCATTCCTGATTTTAGTAATTTGGGCATTCTCTCCTTTTTTGCTTGATTAGTCTAGGTAAATGTTTGTTACTTTTTAAAATATTTTCAAAGGTCCAACTTCTGATTTTCAAAATTTTCTCAATTATTTTTTTTCTCTTAATGCTATTATTATTATTTCCATACTAATCTTTACTATTCCCTTTTTGACCTGCTTTAAATTTAATTTGTTCTTTTTTTATTAGTTTCTTAAGGTAGGAGGTTATGTTATTTCTTTGAGACATTTGTTATTTTTTAAGAGACATTTAAAGATACTAATTTCCTTCTAAGCACTGCTTTAGCTCATCTCACACATTTTGATATGTTGTATGTTAAGTTCCATAGATCAAACTACTTTCTAATTTTCCTTGTAATTTCTTCTTTGACCCATGAATTAGTTAGAAATTTGTGGTTTAATTTCCAAATTCTTCAGAATTTCCTAATTTAAACCATACCCACTCCATTATTTTGCTGCTGTTATTAGTACTTGTTTTATGGCCTATCATATCGCTTGTCCTGGGCAATGTTTCATGTGTGTTTTAGGGAAAAATGTGTTCTGCAGCTGTTATGTGGACTGTTCAATAGATTTTGGTTAAGTTTATTTGGTTGATAGTGTTAAAGTGTTCTGTATCCTTGCTGATCGTCTGCCTATTTGTTTTAAATATGATTGAAAGTAGTATATTGAAGTCTCCAACAATTATTGTTGCATTGTATCTCCCTTCATTTTTGTCAGTTTTATTTTCAGGTACTTTCAAGCTCTTTTATTAGATGCATATTTTTTAAAATTGTTCTCGTCCTGGTGAATTGATTATTTAATCAGTATAAAATGTCCTTTTTGACTCTAGTAACAATTTTTGTTACAAAGTTTATTTTGTGTGCTATTAGTAAGCTATAACAACCTTTTTTTGGGATGACTCTTTTTATGGTATACCTTTTCCCATCCTTTTACTTCAATCTGTTTGTGTCTTTGAATAAAGGTGTTTCTCTTACAGACAGCATATAGTTGGATCATGAAGGTTTTCAAAATCCTTTCTGCCATTCTCTGCCCTTTAATTGAAGGGTTTAATCCATTTACATTTGATATAATACTAATAAGGTATTATTTGCATCTGTCATTTTTGCATTTGCTTCTTGTTTTTCTTATGTGTTTTAAATCTCTGTTCTGCCATTACTGTCATCTTTTTTCTATTATACATGATCTTTATTTGATTGTTTTTAAATTCAAGCTAATTGACATATAATTTACCCATGATAATATTCATTATTTTGGGATGAACAGCTCAAAGAGTTTTAACAAACATATACATATGTTTAACTATTACCACAACAAAAATATAGAACATTTCCATCACTCCAAATATTTCTGTCATGTCCCATCCTATTACATTCAGTACCTAAAAACCACTGATCTGATTTCTCACCATACAATATTGCCTTTTCCAGAATACTATATAAATAGAATCACAGTATATTGCTTTTTTTGCTTTTGTTTTTAGCATGTTTATTAAGGTATAGTTCACTTACCATATAATTCAGCCATTTAATGTGTACACTTCAATGTTTCTTAGTAAGAATATGCATTTTTGGATATAAAACATTTTTTATTTAGAAATATCTCAAACTTACACAAAAGTTGAACAATTAATATAAAAATTATACAGTGAATTCCAGTATAACTATATTCAACAATGTCATTGTGGTTTTTTTAATGTACTTAAAAATTTTTATAAAAATATTTAGATTACATAAATGTTACATAAAAAATGTAGAGGATTCAGATATGCCCCACTCCCTATCCCTTCCACACTTTCCAACATTAACAACATCCAACATTAGCGTGGTCCATTTGTTAAAACTGATGAACACATATTGGAGCATTGCCAGTTGGTGTTTGGTAGTAATCCCTCAGTGCCAGGGAGGCTCATCCTGGGGGTCATGTCCCTCACCAGGGGGAAGGTAATGAATTTATATGCTGAGTTTGACTTAGAAAGAGGCCACATTTGAGCAACAAGAAAGATCTCAGGAGGTAACACTTAGGCAACCTATAATAATATACTGCTTTTTAAAAAAATAGATATGACAGATGTATTTGTGCAACCTGTTTTGATTTTGCTTTCTTGTTTCTCTTTATACATATATTAATTTTTGTTCATTTAAAATATATCCTTTTAAATATATTTTTATTTATTTTAAAAAGAGACATAGATCACACAAAATGTTAAATTAAAAAATATAGGAGATTCCCACATGCCCCACTCCCCACAACCCCCACAATTCCCACATCAACAACTTCTTTCTTTCATGTGGTACATTCCTTGCATTTGATGAATACATTTTGGAGCACTGTTACACAACATGGATTATAATTTACATTGTATATTCATCAGTATCAAGGGCTCATCATTGGACCATCCTTCATCACTGATCTTTGCCCTTGCACTTGGGGGATTGTTGCTGTTCCATTGGGGAATGTGACAGAGCTCCCGTAGCTAGGAACTCAGCCCACCTTCAGTTGTCTGTAACTACTATGAAAATACCCAACGAATATATGAACACTTTTATATACCCTATATACATGACCTGGAGAACTCTCTCCCAACCATGTGTCCACCATCAATAACACCCCACACCTGCATTCCTCCCCTGCCACAATTGAACCCTTCTGTGGTCCAAAATTTCAGCTGTGCTCCAAAATATATTCACAAAATGCAATGAATGTGCCACAATGATAAGAGAGGTTGTTGATGTGGGAGGAGTGGGTGGGGTGGGGGTTGCAGTATGTGGGAACATTTTATATTTTTAATGTAACATTTTTCATGATCTATGTATCTTAAAAAATACAATTAAAAAACAAAAAAAAAATTACATTGTAGTTTACACTCTCTCCAAGTCCATTCAGTGGTTATGGCAGGATATATAATGTCCTGCAATATCATTCAGGACAACTCCAAGTTCTGAAAATGCCCCCATATCACATGTCCTTTTCCTACTCCCTGACTTCAGCAACTCCAGTGGCCACACTCTCAACATTAATGATATAATTTCTTCCATTGCTAGAGTCAAAATAATTCCATAGTAGAATAACAGTAAGTCCACTTTAGACCATATATTATTCCTCTATCCTGAGGACCCTGGGATGGGGATGCCACTTCACCTCTCAATTGAGAGGGGGCTTTGATCACACAGCTCATGGATGAAACATTCATGCCCACAGCTGTAGACTCTCTCACTTCCTTGGTGTGGTGGTTGACCATCCTCACCACCTTGTCAGCTGACCTGGGAAAGGCCAACAAATAGGAGAGTAGTTGCTTCAACAACCCTGAGGCTCAGGGTCCAGCTGGCACATGGACAACCCAGAGATTCAAGTTTCCTGAGCATATAGCAACCCCAGTGCCAATCACAGGTACAATAAAAGGGACAGAAGGGGCATGTGTAGAGAAGTCACATCTGAGTCTAACTCCATCACACTCAGGAACACAAATTCCAAAGTAGGGTCCACTGGCAAGGTACCAAAATCTGAAGCCATCTGCCAAGACTGATCCTGGGTGTCTCCATAGCCCTCATGAGCACACTACCTGGGGGTGTATATACTTTGGCTGTCTATGAGATCCTGCTGAGACGTGCATAAGTGTGACCTCTCTGATAACATTCCAACACATTTTAAAGTCTCTTAGTGACATAATCACATTTCTCTTTACAATTTCCCAATTTTATTCAAGGTCTTTTTCCAGTTGCATAACCAGCTGGTACTTAGTAGTATTCCCTTAGTGCCAGGGAGGCTCCTTCCCAGGAGTCAGGTCTTCTCAAAGAACCAGCTCTTAGTATTTTTTTTTCTATTTGATTTAGTTCTTATTTTCTATTTCATTTATTTCTTATTTTCTATTTTTTTCTATTTCATTTATTTCTTATTTTCTATTTCATTTAGTTCTGCTCTGAATTCTGTCATTTATTTCTTCCTATTTCCTTTGGGGTTAGATTTTTTAAAAAAAGTAATTCCACCAAGTGTGGAATCATGTCTTGGATTTTAGCTCTTTCTTCATTTTTATATATGAATTAATGGCTATGAATTTCCCTCTCAGTACAGCTTTTGCTGCATCTCATAAGTTTTGATATGTTGTCATGTCATTTTTACTCATTTCCAGGTAGTTACTCATTTCTTTTGTGATCTCCTCCTGGATCCACTGTTTTTCTTAGAGTGTGTTGCTTAACTTCCATATCTTTGTGCCTAATCTATTTTTCTGGTCCTTGCAAATTTCCAGCTTCATTCCATTGTGGTGTGAGTAATTATTTTGTATGGTTTCAATCTTTCTGAATTCATTGAGATTTTCTCTGTCACCTAGCATGTGTTCTATCTTGGAGCATGATCCATGTGCACTTGGGAAGAATGTATAGCCTTCTGTATTTGGGTGAAGTGTTCTGTATATGCCTATTAGGTTCAGATTCTTTAATATATTATTCAAAGTCTTTGTTCCTTTATTGATTCTCTGTTAAGATGTTCTGTCTAATGTAAATAGCAGTGTGTATTACTCAGGGTTCTCTAGGGAAACAGAATCAATGTGATATCTCTCAATAGTATATGCTTTAATAAGAGTCTCTCATGTGACTGTGGGGATGCACAAGTCTAGGTTCTACAGGTGGACTGACACCAGGGGCTCTGATGAAAGTCCAATGAAGTTCTTGATGAGTTCTTGGAGACCTTGGCTGTGCAAAGATGAGCTGGAAAATTCTCACTCAATGCTGGAATCACTTCCCATTTTAAGGCATTCAACTGATCAGATAAAACATTACTCATTGCTGATGGCAATCTCCATGATTGATATAATTTTAATCTGCTATGATTTACCACCTGCAGTAAAGTAAGTGGTGACTGAAGTCCATAAATACCCTTTTATTGCAGTTAGCCCAGTGCTTGCTTAACCAATCAACTGGGCACAATTACCTGGCTGAGTTGTCACATTAGCCTAACCATCACAGTCCATCCCTTGTCAACTTGGCAACCATACACATTATGTTAAATCTTACTTAGTTTCTAAGTAAAAACAATAACAAACATGCATATATATATTTCTACCTAACAATGTTCAACTTTCCTGTGTACAACTGGAAATGCATTAATTCCATACAGAATAGGGTGCAAATTCTTGGGTAATATTCACGCCCTGTCCCCTGCTCCCACCCTGCTTTTCGCTTCCTTATACTTTACCCACCTGTTCTTCATAACCTCTCTGTATTATGGCCCTTCTCGGCAGCAGCTTATGCTGCTGCCTCCCTCCACCCCTCCTCCCAGCCACTGTTATCTTCCCCCTCCCAGCCGTTGCTGTTCTCCCCGCCTCATTCCAACCGCCCTCATCCCGCATCCGCCCCGGCACAACCTCTGAAACAACCTCCTCCGCCATCAACTGCTTACGGCCTAAACCGCAGGTCCGCCCTTGCCTCTGCAGCCAATCCTCAGCTGCCCCGCGGACTTGCCCCTCCCACAACCTCCCCGCCTCCACGGGGCTATAAAACCCCATGTACTTCCGTAATAAATCAGACCTGCGCATAGACCTCGTCTCCGTGGTTTCTTCCACCTAACCGCGCGTCCCCACCAAGCCTTGAGCCGCCCGCTGCCGCCCCGGTCCGGCCGTGAGCTCGGCCCGACCCCCGGCAGTGACCCGCCCGCAGTACCGCAGCAGCGGCCACAACGCCCAAACTTGACATCCTCAAATATTATGACATGAAATGGATACAACTTTTTATATGATAAGGGAAAAGTTTGGGGAAGAAGACAAAAAAAAAATTTGTTTTGTGCACATATACAGTCATCACCAATAATGAAACAAGGAAGAAAGATTCTTGACCATTATAGTCCTCCTTTCTATAACTGGTCATGTGGTCAAAGTTCATATTTATCACTAACTTCTTCCCCTACCCATTCCATGTTGCCATTACCCTCAGCAAGCACTTCTGCTCGCTGTGGTTCTTTGCCTGGTTGGGTGACCCAAACTTTAATTCCTAAAGATTCTGGGCCACTATTAGTCCTGTTTGAATTGGGCTGTTGCAATTTCCCATTGACTTTATTCATAGGACATGGCAGTACTAGGAGATGCCCTAGAGGATCTCCTGTATTCCAGGAAAACTCTTCTTTACTCCCATTATGTAGATGCAGTCCTGTTTCTCCGTGGTAGGATCAGTTACCCCAGCCAGTACAGCAAGTCCCTTCTTTGACTGTTGATTCATAGGTAAGAGGAACCCAAAATGGCCAGGTGGCAGTTTCAAATTCCAGTTCAATGGAATCATTGTTGTGTTCCCTGGTGACAGCATTCCTCCTTTTGTGACTAAAACCTATAGACAAGCAGAGTTTGAGTTTGCAGGGACAGGAAGCAAAATTTTTCCTATTGGGTCACTAGGGATAATAGTGAGGGGTGCCACTCCCATTTCCACCCCTTGATTCCTGGACCTATGTATCCTGGTTATGGGAGAAACAGCACCATAGAATGGATGCTGATTTAGAGCATACATATCCTCCTGGAGACCATTGCCCCAACTCTGCAAGGTATTGCCACCTAGTTGACACCATAATTGAGTCTTCAAAATGCCATTCCACCATTATATCAGTCCAGCTGCTTCAGGGTAATGGGGAACATGGTAAGACCAGTGAATTCCACTGGCATGTGCCCATTCCTGCACATGATTTGCTCTGAAATGTTTTCTTGATCAAAAGGAATGCTGTGTGGACTGCCACGGCAGTAGATAAGACATTCGGTAAGGCCACAGATGGTAGTTTTAGAAGAAGCATTGCATGTAGGAAATGCAAACCCATATCCAGAATATGTGTCTATTCCAGTTAAAATAAATCTCTACCCCTTCCATGTGGAAGTGGTCCAATGTAGTCAACCTGCTACCAGGTAGCAGGCTGGTCACCTCAGGAATGGTGCCATTTCAGGGACTGAGTGTGAGGCTCTGCTGCTGGCAGATTTGGCACCCAGCAGTAGCTGTAGCCAAGCCAACCTTGGTAAGGGGAAGTCAGTGTTGCTGAGCCCATGCATAACCTCCATCCATTCCTCCATGACCATGTTGTTCATGAGCCCATTGGGCAATGGCAAGAGTGGCTGGGGAAAGAAGCTGAGAATTAGCCACAGAGTGGGTCATCTTATTCACTTGATTATTAAAATCTTCCTCTGCTGAAGTCACCCACAGATGAACATTTATGTGGGGCACAAATATTTTCATGTTTTTTGCCCACTCAAAAATGTCTATCCACATACCTCCTCCCCAGACTTCTTTGTCACCAACTTTCCAATCATGTTCCTTCCAATTCCCTGACCATCCAGCCAAACCATTGGCAACAGCCCATGAATCAGTATACAGATGCACCTCTGGCCATTTCTTCTTCCAAGCAAAATGAAAAACCAGGTGCACTGCTCAAAGTTCTGTCCACTGGGAGGATTTGTCCTCACCACTATCCTTCAGGGATGTCCCAGAAAGAGGCTGCAGTACTTCAGCTGTCCACTTTCATGTGGTACCTGCATATCATGCAGAACCATCTGTAAACCAGGCCTGAGTTTTCTCTTCCTCAGTCAACCAATTATGAGGGACTCCCCAAGAAGCCAAAGCTGTGGGCTGGGAAAGAGAAGGTAACATGGCAGGGGTGGTGGCCATGGTCATTTGGGCTACTTCCTCAGGTAAATTACTTGTGCCTTCAGGACCTGTTCAGGCCCTACCTCGTATATACCACTTCCACTTTATTATGGAGTGCTGCTGTGCATGCCCAACTTTATGGTTTGGTGGGTCATACAATACCCAGCTCATGATAGGCAACTCAGGTTTCATGGTAACTTTATGTTCCATGGTTAAGCCTTCAGTCTCCACCAAGGCCCAATACCAGACCAAAAGGTACT